>NC_136413.1:132497500-133237500 GCF_051521515.1 Lactuca serriola
CAGGACTAATTGATGTGTTCGATTAGAAGTCCTATATCATCACAAATCAGAAATCGGGAAACATAGATTCTGGACAAAGAGATTGATTATATTCCATGTCTTATTTCTAGAGATATCTAGTAGAACGAAGGGTCATGTGATCTCTTATCTTAGGACTCGTAACTGACTGGGTCAGAGTTCGGCAGCAGCTTTTTGGAAGCTACAATTTGCTGGTCAAATTTAGAAGGCATACTAGCAATTATAGTTACAGACTTATCCAAGTGGGAGACTCTTGGATTAGGTGTCTAAGCCCATAACTATAATTGGTATATACTTGAATTGATAGCAGCACAGTCCTTTTGGGTTGCCCTCAAACCTAGCAACCGGACAAGGAAATTATGAAAGGAGAGATATTAATTTATTATAAGATTAATAAATTAATATAAATGAATTAATATGTTAAAAGATTAATATATTAATAAGAAATCATTTTGTTTAATTAATTGTTAGCCAGAAATTAATTAGAATTAATTTTGGGGTTAAAAGAATTAATTATAAAGTGCAGGGACTAGTTTGCAATTATCTAATAGTTGAGTGGAAGGCTCCAGAACCTCCTTGGAAGGAGGTGGACGAAATCTATAGGGGAAACCCTAAGGATTTCGTCCAAGGGGGCTTGGATAAGGCCTTTGGCTTTGCTTAGGCCCTAAGCAAGGAGCATTAGGGTTTTTCCTAAACCCTAGATCCCTCAACTATATAAGGAGCCTCCTGGTTCACATTTTGGTCACTCTTTCTTTGGAAGAAACCCTTAGGGCCGAAAATTGCATACTCCCTCTCTCTCCTTCTACTTTCCTTCTTGCTAGTTTGGGTGTGATTCCATTAGAGGCATTACACTTGTGGTGCTAAGCTTCCAAGAAGATCAAGATCAAGATCAAGGGAATTATCAATTGTTTACTATAACAATTGAAAGGTATGTAATTTCTAAACCCTAGTTTGTGAATTTCGAAAATAGCCTCTCTCCTCTAGGGTTCTTATTTTGCAATTCAAAGTTGTATGTTCAATAGATAAAACATAGATCTAAAGTAGGTTGCATGTGAACTTAGGAATTGTTTTTCTAGTTTATTTGTTTTACCTAAAACCCATCATGTTTAAAGACAACTAATTAGATTAAGGGGTTATAAGAAACAATTTATATACATGTGGATCAACTAGTTAAACTAAAAAAAAAAAAAAAAAAAAAAAGAACTATGTTGAGGTTAACCATTGGAGATGCAACTTAATTAGAGCTTAAAACTAATAGGATGAGGAGTTGACAATAACTCTAAGTTATAACACAACTTAACCATTGGAGATGCTCTTAGACTTATTTTTTGGATGAACGATGATAAATTATTACCATATAATTATCATTAACTTTACTTTTTAAGTCATCATTACAATATAATTATTATTTGTCCAACTTTTATTATTAGTTTATTATAACACAATCAATAAATCATTATTAATTTATAATTATATTTTTACTATTAACTTTATTCATATTGATAACTTTAAATTTATTTTTTATTAAGATAAAAAAAAAACAACACTAATATTTTTTTTATAATATAATCACATAAATAATACTATTAAAAATAAATTTTCAAATAAGTTTTCATCAACCTAACATCATTGATAGTATAAATAACATTATATGAAAAATAAATTCCGAACAAATCTTCATCATTTTTTTTCTTTAGTTTTAAATATTACATAACAAAAATCCGAGACAAAAATAAATAACAATTAATCATCTTTAGTCCTAAAAGATATTTCTGTAGGTTTGACTCGCTTATAAAATTTTAGACGCGACTTATACATAGTTTATTATTCGGTTGCGAACGGGTCTTTGTGGCAGATAGATAATGTCGAAATAGGAGGAATCGGACACTCTTCTTCTAACTGTATCATCACATAATGATTGGTTTATACAAGTGCAAATGTAAGGACAATATGATTTTGAAACTCTCAAGGACCTCTCCATAGAGAGAAAAGGGTTATAGAGTCTACTGTGGTAAAAATTAGACGATCAGAACAAACTTATTGGTTATTAGGACAGGCATAAACACATAGTGTCTAGTGGTGATGTCCTGTCTTTCATGAAGAAAAACAAAGAATCAAGTACTCCATCACATCTAACGAAAACTCTAGAATAGTCTTCATATGAAGTCAATAACTCATCATATAATTGTCGACGAATGAAAAGTCACTCATCTTCATCATACCCGAGACAAACGACTACTGATCGAACATCACAATTTCCATCGCCTAATACATTTTGTATACACTTGATGCTCGAATATAAATAATATTCATAATTTTAAACTTATTTTTATTAAGACAAAAGAAAACAACAATAATGTTTTTATAATATAATAATATAAATAATGTTATAAAATTAAATTTTCAAATAAAATTTCATAATTTTTTTATGGGTTGTGATGTAAGTACCCCCTTAACAGATTTTACCCCCTCCCCTAACATCAATCTAATTAACCTTTTACATTTTATTTAATGTCGTTTTATTTTCATTTTCTTTTTCTTTTTTTGTTTTTTTGTTGTTTTTTCTTTTAATAATAACAACAACAACAACAACAACAACAACAATAATAATAATAATAATAATAATAATATTATTATTATTATTATTATTATTATTATTATTATAAATTTCGATAACCATATAAAATTCAGACAACATTATAAATTCGGACGACATTATAAAATTTGAACGACTATATAAAACGGAATAAAAGTAAAGTTTGTTTTCAATCTGCATAACGCACCATACAAATGTAAATAATGAACTAATTAATATATCCGTGATAAATAAAGAAAGTTTTTGTTTTTGTTCCGTTTTATATAGTCGTTTGAATTTTATTATGTCGTCCAAATTTATAATGCCGTACGAATTTTAAAATTTCATCCGAATTTATAATGTCATCCGATATATAAAATATTGTTCGAAATTTATAATAATAATAATAATAATAATAATAATAATAATAATTATTATTATTATTATTATATTAAAATATATAATAAAATATAATTAAAAACCGATTTCATATAGCCGTTCGAATTTTATAATGTCATTCGAATTATAAAATTTTGTTCGAAATTTATAATAATAATAATAATAATAATTTAAAAACAACAAAAAAACAAAATAGGAAAAAAAAACAACAATAGACAAAAAACCAAATCAAGGGGTGGAATTGAAAAAATGAGGGGGTACTTATAGAAAACTCCATTTTTTAATCTTTGTTTTTAGTGGTAAACCCAAAAACTTATTTTTTTTCTCTATTACCATAAACCTAATTTTCATAAAACTATTTACTTTTTGCTATTTTTTTGTTATAATTTCCTATTAAATTCTTTTATAAAACATGCTTTTTTACATTTAAAAGTGCAGCTTTTTTTAATAAAACGTGCAATTTTGTTCTAAAAAGTGCAGTTTTTTTAAATGTGTAGTTTTTTTTTTATAAAATACAACTTTTTTTTACAATGATGCAGTTATATTTTATAAAAAGGGCAATTTTTTTATAAAATGTGCAGTTTCTCGTAAAATACACAACTTTTTTAAAAAGTTCAGTTTATTTGATTAAATTATAGTTTTTTAATAAAAAGTATACTTATTTATTGATTTATAATTCTATTAAAATATTAAAAATAAAAAAGTATTAGCTCATCAATAACAAAAAAATGTTAGACTTTAATTTATTACCTTGAGCTAAAAAAACAATAAAACAAAATTACATATAGTGATATTGTTAACCGAAATCGAAATAAGTAATATTAATAATAGTTATAATATCTCCCTATCTAATAAACAAAACCGTATCTTCACGTGTCCCTTCAAAACATCAGAATTCTGCAAAAGTTAAATACTCATTATACCCCTACTTGGTTTCACATTGAATACAATTCAATATCAAATCCATATAACGTCCTGTTTTGTTTCAATTTTGTTTCCATTTTTATCAGTGATAACAGTTGTAGCCATTAACTCAAATTCTACACATAACCGATTAATAGAATGTTATTATGGAATCCAATTTCTTATATAAGGTATGATATCAATCAATCGATTACATTTAATTAAAATTTTTATGTCGATTTTATCATAATCTGCTCAATATATACTTGAAATATATGATATCAACGTGCCTTTACAGCATCATGTTTCCAAGGTTTTGCATCATCGGCAATTCAGTTTTCGGATATTCAATCACACAGTTCAATCCTTTTGGTTAGTTTCTTCTTCTCAATGTGTATATGTATTTGTTTTCTCCAACTAAATTGTATTTTGTAAGTCCCTATTTCCCACTCATGGACAGAACACGACGAATTTGAGCTAGCGTATTGAACTTTGACCGGAATGAATACAATTAAAACGATTATTGTTGTCCCTTCCCAATGTTCTAGCATGTTACTGCTGCTATTTATGTTGTTTAACCTATGATTGTTATGTCTGTATATGTTTACGGTGGTTGATCGGTCATTGCTTCTTAAATTTTGAACTTGATTACTGATCTGGATTTACCCCTGCCATTGTTGTCGCATGTTACTGCTTCTATTTATGTTGTTTAACCTATGATTGTTCTGTCTGTAAATGTTTATGGTGGCTTATCGGTTATTGTTTCTTAAATTTTGAACTTGATTAGTGATCTGGATTACTTCAAAAAAGTATTTGAAGTTTTCTGTAATACATATTTTTTAAAGATTATAAAGTGATTTTAAGCAAATGAGAAAACTTACAAATGGATTTTGTGGGTTGAATCTTGATATGCCTTTTTATGCCCCTCTATTTAGACATAAAGAAGTCATGTCGATGTAAGACCATGAAATTACCAATCAAATAAAATGTCTAAATTAATTTATTTTATACGGGCTTACAAAAGGCTACAATACTTTAGTTATCCCAAATTCTGATTTGTTAAACTGTTGGTTGAATCATTGTAACTTGTTTGTATTTTATCTGTTTTAATAATTGAAAATTGTTTATTTTAATAGTCCAGGGACATAATGATAATTTTCTGTACATGGGTATATAGTTTGTGTTTTTATGTGTCTTTCAGTTTTGTTCTCTTTGTTTGAATGTTTGAATATACTTTATTGCATTATTGATTTTGTTCTTAGACTTTATTGTATAATGGTAATTTTCTTCCATTGCTCTTACACTTTAGACAAAACTTCAAAAATGGTCCATGTGGTTTTCGAAAATATCAAGTTTAGTCCCAAAGTTCAAAAAACCTCACAGATGGTCCTTGTGGTTTCAAAACTTTTAACAAATGGTCCTTTTCGCTAACGCCGTTAGCTTTTGGCTGTTAAGTGAAGAGCATTTCTGTCTTTTCACTACCATAGGGACCATTTATGAAGTTTCGTCTTATTAAAAAAAAGAAAAATAATAATTCTTTGGTATTAACTCTCTCTCTCTCTCTCTCTCTCAATAAGAGCAAACTGGTCCCAAATATTTTTCTTGTTGTGTCTATTCTTTGGTGAAGAAATCGATCCCACCACCATCATCAAACCCACAACCCAACTGATTACCCAAACTAAAATCTCCATCCTTCAACAGTGTATATACAATCGGAAGCACATTAGGAGAAGGACAACTTGGTACAACCCATCTATGCATAGAGAAATCCACAGGTTTATATTGACTCTCATTTTTCCTTTTCTGAAATCTCTAGTATGAATTGTGTTTTCAGATCGAATCGTGAATTACTTAATTGATTTGGAGTAAAGGAACCTTAATTTAGGGATTTCAGATTTTCAATTCTTCTATTTGTTTTGTTGATTTTTGCTAAGGTTTGGTGGTAGGTGGTGTCTCTGGTGTGAAGTGAAGAAGAGGAAAGGTAGAACGATGGTGAAGAGGGGTGAAGGCAGATCCATGGCCAAAGGAGATAAAGGGGCTATGAGAAACAGAGGAGTGCGCCTACCCGGATTTGATATGTGTTTAATTTCTTCAATGCTTCCACCAGTTGTCGTGTGAAATCGGTGCCAATGGATCAAGTAAACTTGCCCAATTATTTCTCCACGTGACACTCTCTCCTCTTGGAATCCAGCCTATTTCAAGAGAATACTCCATCTCGTTCTTCGATAACAACCTTTGGAGCCGGTTCACCAGAATTGAAGCGTCACCGGACGTGATTGTCATCCCGCCTAGGGAATCAACACTTGGAATCTTCTTCAGGATATGTAGGGCGTTGACACTTCGATTCTTTTTCACGCTCTTCGATTGAACCCACTTTGTTACTTTTAGGTTTAATATCTCATGCTTAGAAAAAACTATAATTTGATCTCTATGGTAACTGTAATATGATTTTGGTGATTGTAATTTGGTTAGAGATTCAGTTATACGTGAGCGATTGTTCTTCCGTGGAGGCTTTGAAAGCATGTATTAAACCACGATCAATCGTTCTTCCTTAGGTTGAAGAACAATTTGCTGGGGCTTTGACTTTTGTTGAGAGAGAGAGAGAGAGAGAGTTAATATTAAATAATTATTATTTTTCTTTTTAAAAAAAAATAAGACAAAACTTCATAAATGGTCCATGTGGTAGTGAAAAGACAGAAATACCCTTCACTTAACGGCCAAAAGCTAACAGCGTTAGCAAAAAGGACCATTTATTAAATGTTTTGAAACCACAGGGACCATCTGTGAGGTTTTTTGAACTTAGGGACTAAACTTGATATTTTCGAAAACCACAGGGACCGTTTTTGAAGTTTTGTCTATACTTTACCATGATTTTGCTGCCATTTTTAGGGATAAATGTAAGAAATAGCAATGAACTTCTCTTTATCAGGAATTATAACATTCTCCTTTCATATGCTTCTGTTAAGACATTGGATTTTTAGTTTTTTTTTTTTAAACTTAAAATTTATATTTTTAAGGCATTGTAATTTGAACGATAAACCAATTGTATTGAACAAGTGTCAATTCATTGTGTAATACATAAGCAAAACGAAAATAAAACTTCTAAACTCAGCTTTAATTGGAAGCCTTTAAAGAACATAAGCATAAATAGATTCACGTGACACAGAACTTCAGCTGGATAACACCAAAAAAATAACTAAATCTAAAATCCACATTTCACATGGTTTGAAGGCTCTTAAGAAATGTCACATTAAAACTAATACCCCCGCCCATTTGTTTACACCTTGTGCACTCAAATTACATATGAAGGAGGTACCAATGCAAACAAGCAAGTAGCTTATTTTCAAAATTATTTATTATACTAATGCTCTAGCAACCTACTTACAGAATCTTTCATGATTAAACTGTTGGTTGAATCATTGTAAACTATTTGTATTTTATGTGTTTTAATAATTGAAAATGCTCCATACATTTTTCGACTTAGCGGTCAAAACTATCATAGTATCGGAATCCTTTTATCGGAACAGGGATTTAAACCAAAATTCTCTCAGCTGTACATATACGATATTGATAAAGAGATCGCAAATAGACGAACATGTTTTGGGTACACTTTTCACAATTATCACATTAATAGATATATTATTCATCAGCATTAATTTCTTTATTTATCGTATGTTTATATGTTCATCTTACTTGCAGTGGAGAAAATCAATAATCTACATCAAATTCTTTTGTTCTTGATAATGATATTATACAAGATTTGAAGTTGATGTTAGATTCAAATGATGTCTTGGTTCAGTCTTATAGAATGGTTAGAGATTGTTTTCAGGAAAACCCTCATGTTGATATCAAATTGAGAATTATTGGAAGAAGGGACTAAGATGGAAGGACATACAACTTATCATCTGCTTCTGAGGTTGCTGCTTTAATTGTTTGAGATATTGGTGATTCAATTGATAATAGAGATATTGTTGTTCAAACTTCAACTGGTTCTCTACGGCGTATTAGTGAATTACATCCATCACACCTTCCTTTTCAGTATCCACTATTGTTTCCATATGGTGATGATGGTTACAGGGTTGACATACCACATCGAGGTATTACACCTTCAAGCAACAGCAAGCGGCCCGACTGTACAATGAGAGAATTTTTTTTCTTATAGAATACAAGACAGAGATCAATATTTTTCACTAATTCTTAATTCAAAAAGGTTGTTCCAACAGTTTTTGGTAGATGCTTATACTATGATCGAAAGCGAGAGATTACATATCATAAGGAGCAAACAACAAATTCTTAGATGCGAGTCTTATGAGAATTTACGTAATCAACAAGACCTCGAGAATAAAGATATATCCAACGTCGGACAACCTGTTATCTTACCTTCGTCATTCACTGGCGGTGCACATTATATGATGCAAAACAACTTTGACGCCATGTCCTTATGTAAATGGTTTGGATATCCTGATTTCTTCGTAACCTTTACATGAATCTAAAATGGCGTGAAGTTAAAAAGTTTCATCATAACACTTCACTGCATCCAGAAGATAAACCTGATATCTAATGTAGGTTATTCAAAATAAAGCTTGACGCTTTTCTTAAAAACATACGGGGAAATAAAATTTCGGCATCTTTCAAGCAGGTATTCAAAGTGTTTGTTTAATTCAAATTTTTTTATAATGATTTCTTCGTTTCTTAACATTTTTTATTATTTGCAAATATATTTCATCCAATACAAATCATATCTTATTTGTCAAATTAATTTGCAGTGCTCTATACAATTGAATTTCAAATCAGAGCTTTGCCACTTAGTCATATTTGTCTATTTATGCATGCTGAATCCAAATGGCCTACTGTTGAATATATTGATCCGATTATTTCCTGCTGAGATTCCAAATACCAATGAAGATCCAGAGTTGTATTCACTTGTAAGTGAATTCATGATACATGGTCCTTGTGGAGCTGAAAATATGAATTGCCCATGCATGGTTGCAAGCAATGTTCGAAAAATTTTCCAAAGCAATTCTGTAATCATTCTTCAGTTGATGTCAACGGTTATCCGTTATATATGAGAAGAAGCAATGGATATTTTGTCGAAAAATCAGGTATTAGGTTAGACAACAGAAATATTGTTCCATATAACAAATATCTGTTGAAAAGATATCAGGCATACATTAATGCTCAATGGTGCAATTAGGGATCTTCCATAAAGTATCTGTTTAAATATATAAATAAAGGTCCAGATAGAGCTACAATTGCTATTGACATGAACACTGTTTCTCATCAAGAAAAGGTTGTGGATGAAATAAAAGATTATTATGATTTTAGATATATATATATATATATATATATATATATATATATATATGCATGTGAAACATCATGGCGAATATTTAAATATGATGTTCATTACCGATATCCTTTTGTGAAGCGACTACCTTTTCATCTTCCTGATCAACATCAAGTAATATATGCTACAGACGATGATATTGACGATGTTCTTGAACAACCTTCAGTTGCTGCTTCTATGTTCACATCTTGGATGTAATGTAATAAAAGTAATAAAGATGCATGAAAACTTACATATTTTGAATTTCCTAAAAAGTTTTTTTGGAAACCTAATGATAGGTTGTGGAAGCCAAGGAAAATTGGACGTTCATCACCCTGGGGAGCTCCGGTGTTATTCGTAAAGAAGAAAGATGGAAGCATGAGGATGTGCATTGATTATAGAGAGCTGAATAAGGCCACAATAAAGAATAGATATTCGTTGCCGAGGATTGATGACCTATTCGATCAGCTGCAAGGTTCATGTTATTTTTCAAAGATCGACCTAAGGTCAGGATATCATCAGCTAAAAGTAAGAGAACAGGACATAGAGAAGACTGCATTCAGAACACGATATGGACACTATGAGTTCTTGGTTATGTCGTTTGGACTGACCAATGGTCCAACAGCATTCATGGATTTAATGAACAGAGTTTGTAACCCGTTCCTTGATAAATCTGTGATAGTGTTCATAGATGACATTCTGATTTACTCAAAGAGCCAAGAGGAGCATGGCAGACACTTGCGAGAAGTGTTGGAAGTCTTGAAGAAGGAGAAGCTGTATGCGAAGTTCTCCAAATGTGATTTTTGGATTCGTGAAGTCCAATTCTTGGGTCACGTGGTCAACCAAGAAGGGATAATGGTTGATCCAGCGAAGATCGAAGCCGTAATGAAATGGGAACAACTGAAAAGTCCCACAGAGATCCGAAGCTTTTTAGGATTAGTCGGGTATTACCGAAGGTTTATCCAAGGCTTTTCTTCGATCGCTAGTCCATTAACAGCTTTAACCCACAAAGGAGCTACTTATGCTTGGAGTGATAAGCATAAAGAAGCATTCGAGAAGCTAAAGAAGAAACTATGCGAGGCACCGATACTTTCTCTACCCGATGGATTGGGTTGTGTACTGACCCAAAGGGATAAGTTGATCGCGTATGCATCTCGACAGCTAAAAGAGCATGAAAAGAACTACCCGACTCATGATTTGGAGTTGGCAGCGGTAGTTTTTGCTCTGAAAATATGGAGGCATTACCTCTATGGCACGAAGTGCAAACTTTTTACTGATCATAAGAGTCTCCAATATCTTTTTGGTCAGAAGGAATTGAATATGAGACAACAACGCTGGTTGGAATTACTTAAAGACTACAACTGTGAGATACTTTACCATCCCGGTAAAGCTAATGTTGTTGCTGATGCTCTCAGTCGGAAAGTCAATCTTGAAAAGAGAAGGCCAAGAGCGTTGAGAATTGAAGTTGTCTCGACCTTTTTGGAAAGTATAAAGAAATCTCAAAGTGAAGCTTCTGAGAAGAATGACTGGAAGGAGGAACGTTTGGGTAAAACGTTGGTGTTCGGTGTAAACAGTCACGGACTAAAGGTGTTCCAAGATCGGATTTGGATACCTAAGACAGGAGGAGTCAGAGATCTTCTGATGGAAGAGGCTCACAAAACCATAAATTCGATTCATCCCGGTAGCACTAAAATGTATAGGGACCTGAAAACCTATTACTGGTGGCCGATGATGAAGCTCGACATTGCGAAGTATGTGGCAGAGTATGTGACCTGTGCAAGAGTCAACGCACAACATCAGAAACCATACAGGAGTTTAGAACCTTTTCCTGTGCCTATGGGTAAGTGGGAAGACATTGCTATGGATTTTGTCACTAAACTGCCCAGAACAAAGAGTGGTCACGACATGATTTGGGTGGTCGTTGATCGATTCACTAAGAGTGCGCATTTCATAGCAGCCAATGAGAAATGGTCTATGGAAAAGCTTGCGAATTCTTACGTGAAGGAAATTGTGAGGCTTCACGGTGTTCCGTTAACGATTTTGTCGGATCGTGATAGCCGTTTCACCTCACGATTTTGGAAAAGTCTACAAGAGGAATTCGGTACCAAGTTGTGTTTAAGTACAGCTTACCATCCGCAGACTGATGGTCAGAGCGAACGGACGATACAAACACTTGAAGATATGCTAAGGGCATGTACCCTGGAATTCCTAGGTAATTGGGATGAACATTTACCATTGGTAGAATTTTCCTATAATAATAGTTTCCACTCGAGCATAAAGATGGCACCTTATCAAGCTTTGTACGGACAGAAGTGTCGTACGCCGTCTTGTTGGCTTGAGGTTGGGGAAAAGCAGTTTATGGAACCGGAAATAGTCCATCAAACTGCTGAAAAGTTGAAAATAATTAGGGAGAGAATGTTAGCAGCTCAGGATCGTCAAAAGAGCTATGCTGACAAAAAGCGAAGGCCGATGACTTTTGAAGTTGGAGATTCGGTTTTGATTAAAGTGTCGCCATGGAAGGGACTTATAAGATTTGGTAGAAGGGGAAAATTGAGTCCAAGGTTTATAGGACCGTTTAAAGTTCTTCAGAGAATTGGGAACCAAGCTTACAAGCTCGAACTACAAAAAGAACTGAATGGAATTCATAACACTTTTCATGTGTGTTATTTGAGGAAGTTCACGGGAGATGTTCCCGACATAATTCCACTTTCGGAATTAAGAATCGATGAGAACAAAAGGTTGATTGAAGAACCAGAGGCAATCGTTGACCGAAAGACTAAGAAATTGCGACGTAAGATGGTTAAGTTAGTGCTTGTCCGATGGAAACACGCGAATGGGCCGAATCTCACCTGGGAGACGGAGAGAAACATGATGAGTCGCTATCCGCATTTGTTTGTTGATGTGTGATCCGGGGATGAAATCATTCTAAGGTGGAGAGAATTGTAACTCCCGTGTTTCGTACTTAATTGCTTAATTATGTGATATGAAAAATTAAGAATAAAATGAGCGTCAAAATTTAAGTGTAAAATAAACTTGATATCATTCGATAATGTTGTAGTAGTTGAAACGAGGTTTCCGAATATATATAGAACGCCCAAATCTGACTTCGTATGAGGAAGTTATGATTTTCTGAAGTTCCGACTGGGCAGTATGCAGCCCGAATACTCGATTTGAGATCAAGCGGTTTTTAGCCGAAACAATCTAAACGAGAATCGAAGATCTCGTTGTTAGTAGCGAAGCGATGAAAAGTTAGGCAAGAACGGACGTCGGACGAAGAAGTTATGAATTTTTAACGAAGTTTTTCTGTCCCGGCCTACTAAAAATAAATAATAAAAATAAATTCAAAATTAGCCGACGGAGTCTAAACGAAAGTTGTAGAGCGTAGTCTCACCTATGCGTGGATATAAAGAATGTCCAAAATGGAGTTCGTATGAGGGAGATATGAATTTTCAAAGTTTATTAAATATTTAATAATTAATTTAATTCCAAATCTTGGTATTATCCGAAGAGGAGTCAGTGGACTCATCCGAAGTACGCCGAGCGTACTGGTGTACGCCCAGCGTACCACTCGAGTGCTCCGGGTTCGTAAGCGATGACGTCGAAGCGCCGATGACGCAAGCAGTGACGGCTTCCGAGGCAGTACGCCCTGCGTACCCCGAAGTTACACCCAGCGTAACCCCGAGGATCAGCCCTATAAAAGGGGATGCGAAGCCAGCTTCTTTGCTTTTACAACTTCTTCCTTTTCTCTCTAGATTTTGCCTCGTTTTGCGTGCTATTTATACCCCGAAGCCCCGATAATATTCCCGAGCCCCGAAGCAAGATCCGAAGCCCCGAGAATCCCGAAGAGCGTTATTCCCGAGCCGAAGCCCTGCCCGCGAGGAGCCCGGTTTTTGTGAAGATCTTCCAGATCTACAGAGAAACACTACTTCTGCAAGCCGTAGTGCTGCCTGATCATCTTCTGATCAAGTGAGTGTGTAGTCATTTTCTTCCAACGCAATATTATGAAGTATTTTATATAAAATACGTGCTACGTGTATATATTTTGTTGTTATATGTGTGAATGTATATTCACTTTCTTCTATCTCATAGATCTGATTTATTCTTTATGAAATACGTGTTATGTGTGTGTGCCTCATCTGTTATGTGGAATGTGTATTGATTAAAGCATGCTATACAGGTTTTTAAGCTATGTATAAAAATGTATAGTTTTGTCTACTAATATGTTGGGTAGAACATGGGTAGATAGTTGGTGTGTAATAAACAGATGAGAGGCCTCGGTGTTGTTGGTGTTATTCTAGTCATTCAGCAGAGTATGGATGACGACCACAGACTATTCTAGACTGTCCTGTAGAACACTAGCAGGCTCATAACTTATAGGTGTTGTGAACGACGTGTTCACTGGTGTACTCTATCCCCCTCATGGTTTCCTTTAGGATATTTATTGCTAAGGAGGCCCCGTTTGCAGTAATGTCCATCCCGATGAAAAATCCTAGATTAGGTCCCTTATAATAGATGTTGTTTTAGGGACGTAAAGTGAGGATAACGGGAATGAGTAATCGGGTTTATTGTTGATTGTTAAATTAAATATTTATTGTAGGTTGAAAACCCTATATGCTCACCAGGCTCCCAAGCCTGACCCACTCAGCTTATTTGTATTACGGGAAGTGGCGCAAGAGCTTAAGATGGACGAATCATCAAGTTGTTTGGTTTACAAGTCTGTATATGTATATATTGTTGAATGACTTGTAATGTTATCGTTTATGCTTTATGATCTGTATCGGAACATGACATCCTGACTTTTGATTATGAAATGAAATCATATTCCTTTGTGAAATGTTTTGATAAATATCTATTTTATCATTTTTTTTTGTTTTTGGGAACAAATTCCGCCTCTCTTTTAAAATTAAAAGGATTTACTATGAAAATGTTTAAAAAGCATAAATGAAATCGGTCTTTTCTGGCCGAGATTTTGGGGATGTCACAGTTGGTATCAGAGCATTAGTTTAAGCGAACTAGGAATTTGTAGGATTTCTAGACTTAAACTTAGGATGCTAAGGGGAGATTGTGAGATGTGTGTCTGATAAATTTTAGACACGAGCACTAGTTTATTTTAGGAAAGTTTCCTAAAATGCTTTTATGTGCTAAATGTTATATGTTGCCATATATGATATTATTTGTTCGGATCTACGGTTTGTTGCCAACCGGATCTGAAGGTTTATGTGTTTAGGATTCTAAGCGTATGTATACGATATTAGAACTAGCATGTAATCGTTTGAAGTACTAAGGATGAATTGAAATCTTATCGTGAAAGAGGATCTAATTTCACCTTATTCGGTGTATAGATCAAAAATGGTGAGAACAAGAAGCGGAGTTGGAAATGTTGATGAAAACAGGAATCAACCGCCTGTAATTCAATAAGTACCTATTGTAGC
The DNA here is from genome assembly GCF_051521515.1 of Lactuca serriola. Lineage (NCBI taxonomy): Eukaryota > Viridiplantae > Streptophyta > Magnoliopsida > Asterales > Asteraceae > Lactuca > Lactuca serriola. The sequence goes on from NC_136413.1 coordinate 132,512,154, forward strand.
TGCTGCACCTGAGCCGATGACAATGGCTGGTGTACTAATGATGATTCTAACGATGTTGGATCGTCAGGTGAGGTTGCGTTCGAAGGTTGTCAGGGGGTTGTGAGGAGAAGGTAGAAGAAAGGTTGTGATCTCTTCTTATGAAAGCGGCGATGAATCTACCACGAGGCGGCACAAATGCAACTAGACTCATCCACATCGGCGGAGAAGTGAAAAGAGGAGTTCTAAAAGAGAGAAAGAGAAGAGGAGAGAGAGGCAGAAGATAAAGGAAAAAGATTAAGTGATAAAGATAGAAGGAAAATGAGCAGGTGCTGGAGATCAAATTGAGAGGCAAAAGGAGGGGTTCAGATTCAGAAGACTTCATCGTTTTAATTTCATCTTCATTGAGTACAAGTTGGCGTCGATTGGGTCATTCAAACCAACATGGCAACTCATTCCTTAATCTCAATGCGCCATCACACCCCTAAATCTCGATTTCACAGACACCTGTCTTTGATTTTTTTGTCTATTCCTTTTCTCCTCCTTTTTGAATCCCTTTCTCTTGCGTTACAGCAGAAACACATTTTCAATTCCGGAAAAACCCCTAAATATGACCTAGTCGGCATGTTTAAAACGATGATTCTGATGATACCATCTACTGAGGAAGAAGAAAGGAAAAATGATGAGGCATCATAACATCATCATTGACCACCGTCCACATATTCTCCCTAAGTCGAAACCCTAAATATTGTGGTGGTAGGTTTGACAGTGGAAAAGATGGAGACATCAAAGTGCTTGTTAATGGGTTTAACGATAAATCCAGTACTCCCATGAGAGGTTCCCCATACCACTGTTTCCTTCAGTTTTCTATCTTTCTTATATATAAATTTCTTTTTGAAATTGCAGGTTTTGTTTGTTGTATGTTGAAATCGCCCCAGCTTTTGATGTTTTCTCTTTTGTAAATATGGCTGAAGGGGATGGGTCTCAAATTCTATTGAAAGCTCAATTTCCATGGGATTTATGGAGTATAAACTCTCATACAAGTTCTCGTATCCCGCACACCAAAAGAAATGGGTAGACATATTCTTTTTGTTTCTCTACCCCATTCTATAAAGTTTTCTATATTTTATTTAAATTTACTACTCACCAAGAATTCCAAATGTGATTTTTTAGGGAAGGGGTTTGAACGTGTGATGATATTAGGGATTACAAAGAACATGATATAACGGATTTGGTAGCTGCTCAATGTCTTGGATATCTATGATTTTATACCTCACTCATAGGTATCCATCTTAAAACTCATTAAATTTATAACTTTGTTTGGACAATGTTCTTTTCTATGATACAGTTAGACTCATATTCCAGGTTCATCATAATAATTGCCTTTATTAACTATTATATCTCATCCAAAGTTTGAAGTTTTCTTGACAAGAACTAAGTTAGATATATAGGTTCAGTTGAGTCTGGAGAGTTTGTTCCATGAGAGTCCATTTATTTCTCAATTTTTTGGGCACCACTACATTTGGTGATTAAAGCGATACAATATGTTTTACTTTTCCTGTATTTTCTATGAGATCGAAATAGCTAATGCGCATATATAAGGAAATCGTTGTAATGTTTTTATGCTCATTATTTCTTTAAATTAAGAAACACACTTATCATGATATCTTATGTTGTTGACCAGTGTGGAGTTATTAATTCTAAGGACAAGTGTGGGACTCCGGTTAATGAAGGTCTATGATTCTTTTTTGGTCATCTAGTGGTGCACCTTTAGAAATGGTGAATATGTGAAAGGAGGCTTAGGTCAGTTAGAGTAATGGTGAACTCAGATCACAACAGAGGTAAATGTTGAAGGTTTTTTTTTTCTTATTATAATGTCTTATGATAAGTTTTTTCTTAATTACAGGTTTCATGGGTGTAGTACACTGATAAAATGTTAGGGTTATTTTTATTGTTAATGTAGCAGTGCGATAGTATGATTATGTAGTTCCAGGTATAGAGATGAATACAGGGTCTACAGGAGGAGAAGTCACAGCAGAAGCAGGGACATATATTATGGAAGGGACAAAGATAGTAGGAGTAGGAGCCCTGATTATCATAAAAGACAAAGAAGTAAATGCCCTTATCATGGATATCTTCAAAAACAAGTATTTGTCTATTATGTATTTACAATAAGTTATGTTGCATATAAGGAAACAAATAAAGGTAACTAAAGGGAGTTTATAGTAAATTAACAAATTGATCATTGATCTAAAATATTTCAATTTTGCTATATAGGTGAGAAACCTACTCTTAACCGGATGCCTCGTTTGTGGTCCCCTCTTTCTGACTTTCTGCTTCCTAAACACGGTTGCAATCGCATACACAGCCACAACTGCACTACCCTTTGGTACAATTGTTGTGATTGTTTTGATATAGAGTTTGGTGACATCACCTTTACTGGTTCTCAGGGGTATTGCTGGAGAAAACAGCAAAGCTGAATTCCAAGCTCCTGTTCGCACCACAAATGAAATGAGCTGATTCCAGAAGCCCTTTGCAGCGTTTTGATTCTGATGTAATGACCAAAATTGAATCTGTAGTTTGGTGAAAGGGACCCATTCATTATATTCAGACTTTTACCTCTTGATAAAAGTGTAAAATTGTTAGAAAATGAGACTAAATTACGATTTTACCCCTGTTAGAAAAACAAATTTCTTGATATTCATCAATCTCAACGTGGGAGCAGTTGAGAGGTAAAATGAATAAGAGCAAAGAAGTAAAATGTTAGTGTGTTAATGAGTTTTAGTTAGCCCATGATGAGAATGAAAAAAAATAGTTTTTTTTTTTTTTTTAACACAAAATTTATGTTTTTTTTGGGATACTTTGGAGGATTAGGACGAGAAGGGCATTTATGCAAGGGTAAAATTTAGGCACACTGTAGGACCAAAAAGCTATGCCAGAATCCGTGAGGAGGAGGTGACATTATACTTGTTTTTTTTTAATACTTTTTAAGGTTATTCCTTGTAGAAAATACCATCATAATGACCATTATGCCCTTTTAAATCGTGACAGAAGGCAAAAAGGCCTGATGGGCAGGAACCCTCACAAGCAGAACTATTTATATTGACTCGTACACTTAAAAATGGAAAACCTGTGAATGAAGCCACAACTACTGTAATTGTATGAGTTCATTTATTTATTTATCTATTGTGTTGAAAATTGATTATTACAATTTTGGGTTAACACCAAACTTGGCCAACTAACTATTTCAGATGTCTCTACAACACCAATTTACACACTTTCTACAGCAAGAGGTAACTAAACATGAAATTTTGTCTCAAATTGGTCCCTGTAACTTTCTTTTTTATAATCTTGACCCAAGTTTTATTATGAATTATCAGGATAATGACTATCATATTTGTTGTCCTTGGGCGAACTTTTTACTATATAGATGAAATCCTTCCTTTCAGGTTTCTTTTCTCTTTAATTGATGGTAATTAAATCCATTTTATTCGTTCATCCTAATAATATATTATCTTGAATGCCAGATTCGGTGACATGGACCTTCATCTTGATGATAGTGTTACAGCATTGCTTCAATGTTGCTTTAAACTGTCGACTATTAAGTTGTTTATAACGATTTGATTTCTGCAAACTAGTAAGTTTTTCCGTAACTTGATAATTTTTAAACATGGATTGTGTAAGTGTATTGTTCTTGAAACTTGAAAGTTTCCTTTCCTGTTTATAGAAAAACAAGGATTGAACACTCTGTCAGTTGGTCAAGATTCACCTACTGAACCCTTAAGTTCCTAGTTTTGTTTTTATGATACAAATTATACCCACTACAAAGTATTGTTTGCCAACTCTTCCTGCATCCCTAATCATATCATCTATAAGCACAACATTTTTATTCATATGTTGAAAGAAGGACATGGCATACAATATCCCTAGACAATATAGTTGTTATTTATGCTTTAAAGTGATTCAATTTTACACTTTTCTTCAGGAACAAGAATATTAAAGCGGTGGAGTGAAGAATGTAAGTAGGTGAAGGTGCCCTATCTATGATGGGCCCATGCACAATGGATTTATCCAACAGTAATCCGTATAGTAGGAGTGGGATTCTGACTGCAGCTAGCACAATCATTAGCACTTTTCTTTTAGTGTTTGTAGATGAATAGGGTGATAAATCGCTTTTCTCTACAATTGGTAAGTAATTTATCTTAAAGAATTAATGATTTTGTTTGAAATTACTACTTAAAAACTACAAAAATATAACCATTCTTTGTTATTCTTAAGCTAAATTAAGATTTAAGACGTTGTGTTTGTTCAGCTCTTACTGCAGCCTTGTCACCCCTTGGTGTCATTGGTGTGGCCTAGCGGGTCATGGACTTGCAACTATGGTAATTTATTAATTTATATTATTTTTTATTTTATTTTTTTTGGTTTATTAAACTGAAGAATATGAATTATTTGTGGTATATAATGAAACCAATTCTTGCAGTTAGCTGTTCTTGGAGGGTTCTTTTCCTTGTGTTGCAGCAATGACAGTGGTTGAAATTGTGAGTTAGAATCTGTTTCTTTCTTTCCTTCAATTCGGTTATTGAACTTTTTCACAATATTTTAATTTTGTAAGGTGATTGCTTCATATGATTATTAGCAGGTTTTTAGGGATTTAGATTCTACTTTTTTTTTTTTTGGGTAGTTGCTATTTAGAGGTTGATGTTTCTTCTAACTTTCCTACATACTGACATACATATATCCGTATCTGATTATTTTGACCCAAAATAAATACATTTTTGTCCCCCGAGTTTAGCTGATTTTTTTCCAAGAACTTCACGCATGTCTAGTTAGACAATTTGGGAAATTTCAGATCACATTGGTGTAAAATAGGTAATCAACTTAAAAATTTCTTAACAAAGCCATTACCTTAAACAATAACCACTATTGTTGTTGCCGGTATTGTTTCCTTCGTGTTGTTTTAATGGAAGTCCCACCTCCAAGGATGTTATTAACAGAAGTTGAACTCCATCATAAATTATTCCATGAGTTACTATATATGTATTAAATTTTAATATTTTATAACATAGATTGATGATGCTTGAAGCGTTTCTGAATACTAATGTGTTGATGATGAAAACAGGTATCATGTGGAAACAGAAGCATAACAATACGAAGTAGAAAAAAGAAGGTGTTCCTTAATAGCAATGTAATTACTATATAGTCATTCAATGTAATTACTTTTGCTCACTTGATGTTAACCAATCATGGTTTATATTTGTTTTATCTTTCCATGGAACGATTATTTGTATGATATTAAATTTATGCAATGGATTCTATTTTTTGTATATGATATTTTATTTTCTATTATGAAACATTAAATACAAATTTAATTTGAAAATAAGTAAATCTATAAATTATATTTATTTTAAACAATTAAAATTATGATACGCAAAAGTGTGTGTCATCTTCATTTATGACACGGCCTTTCTTGGCAGGGGCTTTCTTGATACGCATTGCGTGTCAATAACACGCACGTCGTAAGGTTACGACACACGAATGCGTGTCGTCTTCCTTTGGGCCTTCTTTGATACGTATTGCGTGTCGTAAACGCGCGTCGTAAATAAGTGTCGTAAATGCGCGTCGTCTCTCTTTAGACCACACGCAAAAGCGCGTCGTCTCTCTTTATGACAGGGCCTTTCTTGACGCGTATTTGCGCGTCGTCTGAGCCTTTTACGACGCGCAATGAGCGTCGTAAAAGGTTGTTTTTCTAGTAGTGACTATAGAATTATTTATGTTTATGGATGTCAGATTTTTGTTTATATATATATATATATATATATATATATATATATATATATATATATATATATATATATATATATATATATATATATATATATATATAAAAGATAAACTTATAAAAACTCGATTCAAAAACTAGATTGAATCGGTTGAATCGAACTTGTCATAAAACGGGTTCAACTAAAAAACCTATTTTTTAAAAGAACTTGGAAGGGTAGTTTTTAGGTAACAAAACAATCTTTTATAATGTCTTGGAAAGTGGCGTATATTATGAGACCAATTAGCTAAACCATTTGTAACGTTATAGTATTATCTCTGATTTTTATATTCTAGTCCATAGGATGCATGTATTTTGTCCCAAAATCCTTAATTTGTCGACATACCCCACCTCACCCCACTAGTGAAATAAGTGTATATGTAGAGGCTTTTTAACCACAACCACCCCTCATCGGCAATTTCGAAAGCCACGTGAAGTCTCTTAACGTGGCCCTTTAAGCATCCACTCTCCTTTGTCTTCACCAGTTCTCCCCAGTCCCCAACCCTATAAAACCCACCACCTCAAACCCCCATCCTCCACTTCAACCACCACCACCACCAGTACTACTACCACCTTCTCTCCTCCCTCAAAACTTCATATATCTTTTTCCGACATGGCTGCTTCTTCAATATTCATGGTAGCCCCCATCACAGTTTTCAAGAGAAATCCCGCATTCTCCATCAGGTGCATGGCACAGACACCACAAAGTGGTGAAACCGGGAGTTCCAAACAAGCAACCACACCAAATATGACCACTCCTCCTCCTCCGCCGCCTGCTCCGAAGGTCAGCTCGAAGTTCTCCGACGTATTGGCATTCAGCGGACCGGCACCGGAGAGGATAAACGGAAGGTTGGCGATGATCGGGTTTGTGTCGGCGATGGCGGTAGAAGTGAGCAGCGGTCAAGACGTGTTTGCCCAGATCGGCAATGGCGGAGTGGCGGTGTTTGTCGGCACTAGCATGGTGTTGACGTTAGCGTCGTTGGTGCCGTTGTTTAAAGGAGTGAGTGTGCAGTCGAAGTCGAGTGGACTGATGACGTCAGATGCAGAGCTTTGGAATGGACGGGTTGCGATGTTGGGGCTGGTGGCTTTGGCTTTCACTGAATATGTTAAAGGCAGTGCTCTTGTCTAGATAATGTATTCCAAAATCCAAACTTTTCTATTACATAATTAAATATAAAACAGGAAAATGTATATTCTTTTGAATATTTATTTGTATCATTGACCTAACATGGTTCAAATCATGAAAAACATATGTTTGATAATATAAAAGAACATAATACAGTATAAAACCAAAAACTAAGATAAATTTTAGGGGAATAAACAAATCGTTCACCCTGTATATATGTATAAGTGTATAACACATGATCTTGAATAAAGCAACCTAAACTAATTGATATAAGAGTCAAAGTATAAAATACTTAAACATTCGGTGTAATTAGGTGTGTCTATTGCAATCCTAGTTTTACAGTTTGCTCACAGGAACAGGAGATGTAAGCAAAGTTATTGTTAAGATACCTTAATAGCAAAACGATCACAAAACCATTATATAATATAACAAGTTATTCGTGAAATGGCCATATTTTGGCCTTATATATAGTGATCGTGACATTTTTCTTATTTCTTTTTACAAAAAAATGACTTCCGTGAGGAACATTTTCTCACAAAGTTAGCCCATTGAACATTCGTGAAATTGATTTATTTTGGGAAACCATCAATTCATGATGTAAATTTAATTTTCTAACTATTTAATATGTTAACGATGAAACTGTTTAGAGATATAGACACTCGCAAAGGTTATCTTCATTCTTGAAGATAACAGTCATCTTATTTATTTCACTTTTTAACAAATATATCATAAAAAAAATAAAAAAAAAACAAAAAAAAAAACGATTTGACGATTTTGATATTCAATGTGCCTTAGCCATCCAAGTAAATTGTTAAAAACCTCTAAATTCATCTATATAGCCACTCGAAAAGGTTATATTCATTCTTGAATATACCTAATTTGATTTAATGATCTTGAGAATGCAAACAAACTGTTTAAAAAGATAGGTAAAATCAAATATAACAAGAATTTCGAAAAGTTAAATCACCCTGTAGTGGCGACAATATTACCGGCGACATGGGCTTTTAGCGGCGACAAATGCTAGAGTCGCCGCTAAAAGTCCACTTCGCCGGTAATAGTGTCGCCGCTAAAGGGTTATCAAACGAATCCACGTTTTCCCCTCCGTTACATCTAAGCCCGTTTGATCAAATATCCAATCCAACGGTTGGGGTTCATTATCCGCATTAGCCTAAAACAGGTGACATATGTGTCGCCGCTAAAAGTTAAAAATATCGCCGCTAATAGTTAGCTAAAAGTTTAATCGGATATTATTACTTTTCATATTTAATTAATTATAATCGGATGTTTATTATGTAATTAGCGTCGACACTATTATTTTTGATATTTAATCGAATGTTGTTATGTATTTACCGACAACATTATTACCGGCAACCAAAATCTTTAATTAAAAAAAATTAAAAAAATGAAAATTGTTATTACCTGCGACACTATTACCAGCGACTGTGTTATTACCGGCAACATTGTTATTAGCGGCGACACACATCATTAGCGGCGACAAATATCATTAGCGGCGACAATTTGATTAATAGCGCCGAAACAGTAATGACAACTTATTACCAGTGACGCGTCGCCGCTATTACTATTACCGGCGACAACCCGACTTATTACCGGCGACTTTTGTCGCCGTTAATGATCGTTTTCCTAGTAGTAAATTTAATATTATCACTACATAAGTAAGAGAATATGTAGCTCCTAAGGATTTACGTCTCTATAGTATATTAAAACATACCATCTATGAATTACAAAACGCTCGTAATGATAATTTTCAAAGAATGTTTAATGAACATGAATATTTTTCTTCTTCTGATCGGACCATCAACAAAATTAGCACCATAGACGAAAAGTCAAAAATAAGTATAGGCATTATGCATGTTTAGGATAGGGTGCTAAATGAACAGGCTACATGGATGCATTATAATTATAGAATTTATTTAAGATGTCTAGTACACACCAGCCTATAACACTAACACTAATTTATAGTTATACTATTAGAGCATCTCCAATGCAAAAGTATTTATAGTTTTTACTATTTCCTTGACCACTTAATATTATTAACCATCATTTGAGAGGATAGCTTTTTTGTTTTTTTATTGACCATTCAATATATATATTTAATGGTCAATATAGTATAAATGTTTGTCCAGTCTAATCATTTATCTTTAAAAATGTCATTTTACCTACATAATTTTATTTTAGTTGAAATAATATTTATTTCTTTAATGAATAATTATTTCTATTAGATGTTACAAATGTTTATATATTATAACTACAATAAAGTTCAATACAAACTATATTTTATTAAAAATATGATGTGTTTAAAGACAAATAATTAGATTAAGGGGTTATAAGAAACAATTTATATACATGTGGATCAACTAGATAAACAAACAAAAAAAAAAAAAAAAAAAAAAAAAAAAAAAAGAAAAAAAAAAACTATCTTGAGGTTAACCATTGGAGATGCAACTTAATTAGAGCTTAAAACTAATAGGATGAGGAGTTGACAATAACTTTAAGTTATAACACAACTTAACCATTGGAGATGCTCTTAGACTTATTTTTTGGATGAATGATGATAAATTATTACCATATAGTTATCATTAACTTTACTTTTTAAGTCATCATTACAATATAATTATTATTTGTCTAATTTTTATTATTAGTTTATTATAACACAATCAATAAATCATTGTTAACTTATAATTATATTTTTACTATTAACTTTATTTATATGGATAACTTTAAATTTATTTTTTATTAAGATAAAAAAAACAACAATAATATTGTTTTTATAATATAATCACATAAATAATACTATTAAAAATAAATTTTCAAATAAGTTTTCATCAACCTAATATCATTGATACTATAAATAACATTATAAGAAAAATAAATTCCGAACAAATTTTCAATCATTTTTTTTTCTTTAGCTTTAAATATTACATAACAAAAATCCGAGACAAAAATAAATAACAATTAATCATCTTTAGTCCTAAAAGATATTTCTGTATGTTTGAGTCGCTTATAAAATTTTAGACGCGACTTATACATAGTTTGTCATTCGGTTGGGAACGGGTCTTTGTGGTAGATACATAATGTCGAAATAGGAGGCATCGGACACTCTTCTTCTAACAGTATCATCACATAATGATTGGTGTATACAAGTGCAAATGTAAGGACAATATGATTTTGAAACTATCAAGGACCTCTCCATAGAGGGAAAAGGGTTATAGAGTCTACTGTGGTAAAAATTTGACGATCAGAACAAACCTATTGGTTATTAGGATACATGTCTCAGGCGTAAACATATAGTGTTCTAGTGGTGATGTCCTTTCTTTCATGAAGAAAAACAAAGAATCAAGTACTCAATCACATCCAACGAAAACTCTAGAATAGTCTTCATATGAAGTCAATAACTCATCATATAATTGTCGACGAATGAAAAGTCACTCATCTTCATCATACCCGAGACAAACGACTACGGACTGAACATCACAATTTCCATCACCTAATACATTTTGTATACACTTGATGCACGAATATAAATAATATTCATAATTTTAAACTTATTTTTATTAAGACAAAAGAAAACAACAATAATGTTTTTATAATATAATAATATGAATAATGTTATAAAAATAAATTTTCAAATAAAATTTCATAATTTTTTTATTGGTTGTGATGTAAGTACCCCCTTAAGAGATTTTACCCCCTCCGCTACAAGAATATCACCCTTTAGCGGCGACACTATTATCGGCGACATGGGCTTTTAGCGTCGACAAATGCTAGAGTCGCCGCTAAAATTCCACTTCGTCGGTAATAGTGTCGCCGCTAAAGGGTTATCACCCGAATACACGTTTTCCCCTCCGTTACATCTAAGCCCGTTTGATCAAATATCCAATCCAACGGTTGGGGTTCATTATCCGCATTAACCTAATACCGGCGACATATGTGTCGTCGCTAAAAGTTAAAAATATCGCCGCTAATAGTTAGTTAAATGTTTAATCGGATATTATGACTTTTGATATTTAATTAATTAGAATCGGATGTTTGTTATGTAATTAGCGTCGACACTATTATTTTTGATATTTAATCGAATGTTGTTATGTAATTACCGACGACATTATTACCGGCAACCAAAATCTTTAATTAAAAAAAAATTAAAAAAATGAAAATAGTTATTACCGGCGAATGTGTTATTACCGACGACATTGTTATTAACGGCGACACACATCATTAGCGGCGACAAATATCATTAGCGGCGACAATTTGCTCAATAGCGACGAAATAGTAGTGGCGACTTATTACCGGCGACAACCCGACTTATTACCGGCGACTTTTGACGCCGCTAATGATCGTTTTCCTAGTAGTAAATATAATATTATCACTACATAAGTAAGAGAATATGTAGCTCCTAAGGATTTACGTCTCTATAGTATATTAAAACATACCATCTATGAATTACAAAACGCTCGTAATGATAATTTTCAAAGAATGTTTAATGAACATGAATATTTTTCTTCTTCTGATCGGACCATCAACAAAATTAGCACCATAGACGAAAAGCCAAAAATAAGTATAGGCATTATGCATGTTTAGGATAGGGTGCTAAATGAACAGGCTACATGGATGCATTATAATTATAGAATTTATTTAAGATGTCTAGTACACACCAGCTTATAACACTAACACTAATTTATAGTTATACTATTAGAGCATCTCCAATGCAAAAGTATTTATAGTTTTTTACTATTTCCTTGACCACTTAATATTATTAAACATCATTTGAGAGGATAACTTTTTTGTTTTTTTTATTGACCATTCAATATATATATTTAATGGTCAATATAGTATAAATGTTTGTCCAGTCTAATCATTTATCTTTAAAAATATGTCATTTTACCTACATAATTTTATTTTAGTTGAAATAATATTTATTTCTTTAATGAACAATTATTTCTATTAGATGTTACAAATGTTTATATATTATAACTACAATAAAGTTCAATACAAACTATATTTTATTAAAAATATGATGTGTTTAAAGACAACTAATTAGATTAAGGGGTTATAAGAAACAATTTATATACATGTGGATCAACTAGACAAACAAAAAAAAAAAAAAAAACAAACTAACTATGTTGAGGTTAACCATTGGAAATGCAACTTAATTAGAGCTTAAAACTAATAGGATGAGGAGTTGACAATAACTTTAAGTTATAACACAACTTAACCATTGGAGATGCTCTTAGACTTATTTTTTGGATGAATGATGATAAATTATTACCATATAGTTATCATTAACTTTACTTTTTAAGTCATCATTACAATATAATTATTATTTGTCCAACTTTTATTATTAGTTTATTATAACACAATCAATAAATCATTATTAATTTATAATTATATTTTTACTATTAACTTTATTCATATGGATAACTTTAAATTTATTTTTTATTAAGATAAAAAAAACAACAATAATATTGTTTTTATAATATAATCACATAAATAATACTATTAAAAATAAATTTTCAAATAAGTTTTCATCAACCTAATATCATTGATACTATAAATAACATTATAAGAAAAATAAATTCCGAACAAATTTTCAATCATTTTTTTTTCTTTAGCTTTAAATATTACATAACAAAAATCCGAGACAAAACTAAATAACAATTAATCATTTTTAGTCCAAAAAGATATTTCCGTAGGTTTGAGTCGCTTATAAAATTTTAGACGCGACTTATACATAGTTTGTTATTTAGTTGCGAATGGGTCTTTGTGGCAGATAGATAATGTCGAAATAGGAGGCATCAGACACTCTTCTTCTAACAGTATCATCACATAATGATTGGTTTATACAAGTGCAAATGTAAGGACAATATGATTTTGAAACTCTCAAGGACCTCTCCATAGAGAGAAAAGGGTTATAGAGTCTACTGTGGTAAAAATTAGACGATCAGAACAAACCTATTGGTTATTAGGATACATGTCTCAGGCGTAAACATATAGTGTTCTAGTGGTGATGTCCTTTCTTTCATGAAGAACAAAGAATCAAGTACTCCATCACATCCAACGAAAACTCTAGAATAGTCTTCATATGAAGTCAATAACTCATCATATAATTGTCGACGAATGAAAAGTCACTCATCTTCATCATACCCGAGACAAACGACTACGGACTGAACATCACAATTTCCATCACCTAATACATTTTGTATACACTTGATGCACGAATATAAATAATATTCATAATTTTAAACTTATTTTTATTAAGACAAAAGAAAACAACAATAATGTTTTTATAATATAATAATATGAATAATGTTATAAAAATAAATTTTCAAATAAAATTTCATAATTTTTTTATTGGTTGTGATGTAAGTACCCCCTTAAGAGATTTTACCCCCTCCGCTACAAGAATATCACCCTTTAGCGGCGACACTATTATCGGCGACATGGGCTTTTAGCGTCGACAAATGCTAGAGTCGCCGCTAAAAGTCCACTTCGTCGGTAATAGTGTCGCCGCTAAAGGGTTATCACCCGAATACACGTTTTCCCCTCCGTTACATCTAAGCCCGTTTGATCAAATATCCAATCCAACGGTTGGGGTTCATTATCCGCATTAACCTAATACCGGCGACATATGTGTCGTCGCTAAAAGTTAAAAATATCGCCGCTAATAGTTAGTTAAATGTTTAATCGGATATTATGACTTTTGATATTTAATTAATTAGAATCGGATGTTTGTTATGTAATTAGCGTCGACACTATTATTTTTGATATTTAATCGAATGTTGTTATGTAATTACCGACGACATTATTACCGTCAACCAAAATCTATAATTAAAAAAAAAATTAAAAAAATGAAAATAGTTATTACCGGCGACACTATTACCGGCGACTGTGTTATTACCGACGACATTGTTATTAACGGCGACACACATCATTAGCGGCGACAAACATCATTAGCGGCGACAATTTGCTCAATAGCGACGAAACAGTAGTGGCGACTTATTACCGGCGACAACCCGACTTATTTCCGGCGACTTTTGACGCCGCTAATGATCGTTTTCCTAGTAGTAAATATAATATTATCACTACATAAGTAAGAGAATATGTAGCTCCTAAGGATTTACGTCTCTATAGTATATTAAAACATACCATCTATGAATTACAAAACGCTCGTAATGATAATTTTCAAAGAATGTTTAATGAACATGAATATTTTTCTTCTTCTGATCGGAACATCAACAAAATTAGCACCATAGACGAAAAGCCAAAAATAAGTATAGGCATTATGCATGTTTAGGATAGAGTGCTAAATGAACAGGCTACATTGATGCATTATAATTATAGAATTTATTTAAGATGTCTAGTACACATCAGCCTATAACACTAACACTAATTTATAGTTATACTATTAGAGCATCTCCAATGCAAAAGTATTTATAGTTTTTTACTATTTCCTTGACCACTTAATATTATTAAACATCATTTGAGAGGATAGCTTTTTTGTTTTTTTTTTATTGACTATTCAATATATATATATTTAATGGTCAATATAATATAAATGTTTGTCCAGTCTAATCATTTATCTTTAAAAATATGTCATTTTACCTACATAATTTTATTTTAGTTGAAATAATATTTATTTCTTTAATGAATAATTATTTCTATTAGATGTTACAAATGTTTATATATTATAACTACAATAAAGTTCAATACAAACTATATTTTATTAAAAATATGATGTGTTTAAAGACAACTAATTAGATTAAGGGGTTATAAGAAACAATTTATATACATGTGGATCAACTAGATAAACAAAAAAAAAAAAAAAAAAAAAAAAAAAAAAAAAAAAACTAACTATGTTGAGGTTAACCATTGGAGATGCAACTTAATTAGAGCTTAAAACTAATAGGATGAGGAGTTGACAATAACTTTAAGTTATAACACAACTTAACCATTGGAGATGCTCTTAGACTTATTTTTTGGATGAATGATGATAAATTATTACCATATAGTTATCATTAACTTTACTTTTTAAGTCATCATTACAATATAATTATTATTTGTCCAACTTTTATTATTAGTTTATTATAACACAATCAATAAATCATTATTAATTTATAATTATATTTTTACTATTAACTTTATTCATATGATAACTTTAAATTTATTTTTTATTAAGATAAAAAAAACAACAATAATATTGTTTTTATAATATAATCACATAAATAATACTATTAAAAATAAATTTTCAAATAAGTTTTCATCAACCTAATATCATTGATACTATAAATAACATTATAAGAAAAATAAATTCCGAACAAATTTTCAATCATTTTTTTTTTCTTTAGCTTTAAATATTACATAACAAAAATCCGAGACAAAACTAAATAACAATTAATCATTTTTAGTCCAAAAAGATATTTCCGTAGGTTTGAGTCGCTTATAAAATTTTAGACGCGACTTATACATAGTTTGTTATTTAGTTGCGAACGGGTCTTTGTGGCAGATAGATAATGTCGAAATAGGAGGCATCGGACACTCTTCTTCTAACAGTATCATCACATAATGATTGGTTTATACAAGTGCAAATGTAAGGACAATATGATTTTGAAACTCTCAAGGACCTCTCCATAGAGAGAAAAGGGTTATAGAGTCTACTGTGGTAAAAATGAGACGATCAGAACAAACCTATTGGTTATTAGGATACATGTCTCAGGCGTAAACATATAGTGTTCTAGTGGTGATGTCCTTTCTTTCATGAAGAAAAACAAAGAATCAAGTACTCCATCACATCCAACGAAAACTCTAGAATAGTCTTCATATGAAGTCAATAACTCATCATATAATTGTCGACGAATGAAAAGTCACTCATCTTCATCATACCCGAGACAAACGACTACGGACTGAACATCACAATTTCCATCACCTAATACATTTTGTATACAGTTGATGCACGAATATAAATAATATTCATAATTTTAAACTTATTTTTATTAAGACAAAAGAAAACAACAATAATGTTTTTATAATATAATAATATGAATAATGTTATAAAAATAAATTTTCAAATAAAATTTCATAATTTTTTTATTGTTTGTGATGTAAGTACCCCCTTAAGAGATTTTACCCCCTCCGCTACAAGAATATCACCCTTTAGCGGCGACACTATTATCGGCGACATGGGCTTTTAGCGTCGACAAATGCTAGAGTCGCCGCTAAAAGTCCACTTCGTCGGTAATAGTGTCGCCGCTAAAGGGTTATCACCCGAATACACGTTTTCCCCTCCGTTACATCTAAGCCCGTTTGATCAAATATCCAATCCAACGGTTGGGGTTCATTATCCGCATTAACCTAATACCGGCGACATATGTGTCGTCGCTAAAAGTTAAAAATATCGCCGCTAATAGTTAGTTAAATGTTTAATCGGATATTATGACTTTTGATATTTAATTAATTAGAATCGGATGTTTGTTATGTAATTAGCGTCGACACTATTATTTTTGATATTTAATCGAATGTTGTTATGTAATTACCGACGACATTATTACCGGCAACCAAAATCTTTAATTAAAAAAAAATTAAAAAAATGAAAATAGTTATTACCGGCGAATGTGTTATTACCGACGACATTGTTATTAACGGCGACACACATCATTAGCGGCGACAAATATCATTAGCGGCGACAATTTGCTCAATAGCGACGAAACAGTAGTGGCGACTTATTACCGGCGACAACCCGACTTATTTCCGGCGACTTTTGACGCCGCTAATGATCGTTTTCCTAGTAGTAAATATAATATTATCACTACATAAGTAAGAGAATATGTAGCTCCTAAGGATTTACGTCTCTATAGTATATTAAAACATACCATCTATGAATTACAAAACGCTCGTAATGATAATTTTCAAAGAATGTTTAATGAACATGAATATTTTTCTTCTTCTGATCGGAACATCAACAAAATTAGCACCATAGACGAAAAGCCAAAAATAAGTATAGGCATTATGCATGTTTAGGATAGGGTGCTAAATGAACAGGCTACATGGATGCATTATAATTATAGAATTTATTTAAGATGTCTAGTACACATCAGCCTATAACACTAACACTAATTTATAGTTATACTATTAGAGCATCTCCAATGCAAAAGTATTTATAGTTTTTTACTATTTCCTTGACCACTTAATATTATTAAACATCATTTGAGAGGATAGCTTTTTTGTTTTTTTTTTTTATTGACTATTCAATATATATATATATTTAATGGTCAATATAATATAAATGTTTGTCCAGTCTAATCATTTATCTTTAAAAATATGTCATTTTACCTATATAATTTTATTTTAGTTGAAATAATATTTATTTCTTTAATGAATAATTATTTCTATTAGATGTTACAAATGTTTATATATTATAACTACAATAAAGTTCAATACAAACTATATTTTATTAAAAATATGATGTGTTTAAAGACAACTAATTAGATTAAGGGGTTATAAGAAACAATTTATATACATGTGGATCAACTAGATAAACAAAAAAAAAAAAAAAAAAAAAAAAAAAAAAAAAAACTAACTATGTTGAGGTTAACCATTGGAGATGCAACTTAATTAGAGCTTAAAACTAATAGGATGAGGAGTTGACAATAACTTTAAGTTATAACACAACTTAACCATTGGAGATGCTCTTAGACTTATTTTTTGGATGAATGATGATAAATTATTACCATATAGTTATCATTAACTTTACTTTTTAAGTCATCATTACAATATAATTATTATTTGTCCAACTTTTATTATTAGTTTATTATAACACAATCAATAAATCATTATTAATTTATAATTATATTTTTACTATTAACTTTATTCATATGATAACTTTAAATTTATTTTTTATTAAGATAAAAAAAACAACAATAATATTGTTTTTATAATATAATCACATAAATAATACTATTAAAAATAAATTTTCAAATAAGTTTTCATCAACCTAATATCATTGATACTATAAATAACATTATAAGAAAAATAAATTC
Source organism: Lactuca serriola (assembly GCF_051521515.1). Lineage (NCBI taxonomy): Eukaryota > Viridiplantae > Streptophyta > Magnoliopsida > Asterales > Asteraceae > Lactuca > Lactuca serriola. The sequence continues at coordinate 132,530,125 of NC_136413.1, forward strand.
CGAACAAATTTTCAATCATTTTTTTTTTCTTTAGCTTTAAATATTACATAACAAAAATCCGAGACAAAACTAAATAACAATTAATCATTTTTAGTCCAAAAAGATATTTCCGTAGGTTTGAGTCGCTTATAAAATTTTAGACGCGACTTATACATAGTTTGTTATTTAGTTGCGAACGGGTCTTTGTGGCAGATAGATAATGTCGAAATAGGAGGCATCGGACACTCTTCTTCTAACAGTATCATCACATAATGATTGGTTTATACAAGTGCAAATGTAAGGACAATATGATTTTGAAACTCTCAAGGACCTCTCCATAGAGAGAAAAGGGTTATAGAGTCTACTGTGGTAAAAATGAGACGATCAGAACAAACCTATTGGTTATTAGGATACATGTCTCAGGCGTAAACATATAGTGTTCTAGTGGTGATGTCCTTTCTTTCATGAAGAAAAACAAAGAATCAAGTACTCCATCACATCCAACGAAAACTCTAGAATAGTCTTCATATGAAGTCAATAACTCATCATATAATTGTCGACGAATGAAAAGTCACTCATCTTCATCATACCCGAGACAAACGACTACGGACTGAACATCACAATTTCCATCACCTAATACATTTTGTATACAGTTGATGCACGAATATAAATAATATTCATAATTTTAAACTTATTTTTATTAAGACAAAAGAAAACAACAATAATGTTTTTATAATATAATAATATGAATAATGTTATAAAAATAAATTTTCAAATAAAATTTCATAATTTTTTTATTGTTTGTGATGTAAGTACCCCCTTAAGAGATTTTACCCCCTCCGCTACAAGAATATCACCCTTTAGCGGCGACACTATTATCGGCGACATGGGCTTTTAGCGTCGACAAATGCTAGAGTCGCCGCTAAAAGTCCACTTCGTCGGTAATAGTGTCGCCGCTAAAGGGTTATCACCCGAATACACGTTTTCCCCTCCGTTACATCTAAGCCCGTTTGATCAAATATCCAATCCAACGGTTGGGGTTCATTATCCGCATTAACCTAATACCGGCGACATATGTGTCGTCGCTAAAAGTTAAAAATATCGCCGCTAATAGTTAGTTAAATGTTTAATCGGATATTATGACTTTTGATATTTAATTAATTAGAATCGGATGTTTGTTATGTAATTAGCGTCGACACTATTATTTTTGATATTTAATCGAATGTTGTTATGTAATTACCGACGACATTATTACCGGCAACCAAAATCTTTAATTAAAAAAAAAATTAAAAAAATGAAAATAGTTATTACCGGCGACACTATTACCGGCGACTGTGTTATTACCGACGACATTGTTATTAACGGCGACACACATCATTAGCGGCGACAAACATCATTAGCGGCGACAATTTGCTCAATAGCGACGAAACAGTAGTGGCGACTTATTACCGGCGACAACCCGACTTATTTCCGGCGACTTTTGACGCCGCTAATGATCGTTTTCCTAGTAGTAAATATAATATTATCACTACATAAGTAAGAGAATATGTAGCTCCTAAGGATTTACGTCTCTATAGTATATTAAAACATACCATCTATGAATTACAAAACGCTCGTAATGATAATTTTCAAAGAATGTTTAATGAACATGAATATTTTTCTTCTTCTGATCGGAACATCAACAAAATTAGCACCATAGACGAAAAGCCAAAAATAAGTATAGGCATTATGCATGTTTAGGATAGGGTGCTAAATGAACAGGCTACATGGATGCATTATAATTATAGAATTTATTTAAGATGTCTAGTACACATCAGCCTATAACACTAACACTAATTTATAGTTATACTATTAGAGCATCTCCAATGCAAAAGTATTTATAGTTTTTTACTATTTCCTTGACCACTTAATATTATTAAACATCATTTGAGAGGATAGCTTTTTTGTTTTTTTTTTTTATTGACTATTCAATATATATATATATTTAATGGTCAATATAATATAAATGTTTGTCCAGTCTAATCATTTATCTTTAAAAATATGTCATTTTACCTATATAATTTTATTTTAGTTGAAATAATATTTATTTCTTTAATGAATAATTATTTCTATTAGATGTTACAAATGTTTATATATTATAACTACAATAAAGTTCAATACAAACTATATTTTATTAAAAATATGATGTGTTTAAAGACAACTAATTAGATTAAGGGGTTATAAGAAACAATTTATATACATGTGGATCAACTAGATAAACAAAAAAAAAAAAAAAAAAAAAAAAAAAAAAAAAAAAAAACTAACTATGTTGAGGTTAACCATTGGAGATGCAACTTAATTAGAGCTTAAAACTAATAGGATGAGGAGTTGACAATAACTTTAAGTTATAACACAACTTAACCATTGGAGATGCTCTTAGACTTATTTTTTGGATGAATGATGATAAATTATTACCATATAGTTATCATTAACTTTACTTTTTAAGTCATCATTACAATATAATTATTATTTGTCCAACTTTTATTATTAGTTTATTATAACACAATCAATAAATCATTATTAATTTATAATTATATTTTTACTATTAACTTTATTCATATGATAACTTTAAATTTATTTTTTATTAAGATAAAAAAAACAACAATAATATTGTTTTTATAATATAATCACATAAATAATACTATTAAAAATAAATTTTCAAATAAGTTTTCATCAACCTAATATCATTGATACTATAAATAACATTATAAGAAAAATAAATTCCGAACAAATTTTCAATCATTTTTTTTTTCTTTAGCTTTAAATATTACATAACAAAAATCCGAGACAAAACTAAATAACAATTAATCATTTTTAGTCCAAAAAGATATTTCCGTAGGTTTGAGTCGCTTATAAAATTTTAGACGCGACTTATACATAGTTTGTTATTTAGTTGCGAACGGGTCTTTGTGGCAGATAGATAATGTCGAAATAGGAGGCATCGGACACTCTTCTTCTAACAGTATCATCACATAATGATTGGTTTATACAAGTGCAAATGTAAGGACAATATGATTTTGAAACTCTCAAGGACCTCTCCATAGAGAGAAAAGGGTTATAGAGTCTACTGTGGTAAAAATGAGACGATCAGAACAAACCTATTGGTTATTAGGATACATGTCTCAGGCGTAAACATATAGTGTTCTAGTGGTGATGTCCTTTCTTTCATGAAGAAAAACAAAGAATCAAGTACTCCATCACATCCAACGAAAACTCTAGAATAGTCTTCATATGAAGTCAATAACTCATCATATAATTGTCGACGAATGAAAAGTCACTCATCTTCATCATACCCGAGACAAACGACTACGGACTGAACATCACAATTTCCATCACCTAATACATTTTGTATACAGTTGATGCACGAATATAAATAATATTCATAATTTTAAACTTATTTTTATTAAGACAAAAGAAAACAACAATAATGTTTTTATAATATAATAATATGAATAATGTTATAAAAATAAATTTTCAAATAAAATTTCATAATTTTTTTATTGTTTGTGATGTAAGTACCCCCTTAAGAGATTTTACCCCCTCCGCTACAAGAATATCACCCTTTAGCGGCGACACTATTATCGGCGACATGGGCTTTTAGCGTCGACAAATGCTAGAGTCGCCGCTAAAAGTCCACTTCGTCGGTAATAGTGTCGCCGCTAAAGGGTTATCACCCGAATACACGTTTTCCCCTCCGTTACATCTAAGCCCGTTTGATCAAATATCCAATCCAACGGTTGGGGTTCATTATCCGCATTAACCTAATACCGGCGACATATGTGTCGTCGCTAAAAGTTAAAAATATCGCCGCTAATAGTTAGTTAAATGTTTAATCGGATATTATGACTTTTGATATTTAATTAATTAGAATCGGATGTTTGTTATGTAATTAGCGTCGACACTATTATTTTTGATATTTAATCGAATGTTGTTATGTAATTACCGACGACATTATTACCGGCAACCAAAATCTTTAATTAAAAAAAAATTAAAAAAAAATTAAAAAAATGAAAATAATTATTACCGGCGACACTATTACCGGCGACTGTGTTATTACCGACGACATTGTTATTAACGGCGACACACATCATTAGCGGCGACAAATATCATTAGCGGCGACAATTTGCTCAATAGCGACGAAACAGTAGTGGCGACTTATTACCGGCGACAACCCGACTTATTACCGGCGACTTTTGACGCCGCTAATGATCGTTTTCCTAGTAGTAAATATAATATTATCACCACATAAGTAAGAGAATATGTAGCTCCTAAGGATTTACGTCTCTATAGTATATTAAAACATACCATCTATGAATTACAAAACGCTCGTAATGATAATTTTCAAAGAATGTTTAATGAACATGAATATTTTTCTTCTTTTGATCGGACCATCAACAAAATTAGCACCATAGACGAAAAGCCAAAAATAAGTATAGGCATTATGCATGTTTAGGATAAGGTGCTAAATGAACAGGCTACATGGATGCATTATAATTATAGAATTTATTTAAGATGTCTTGTACACACCAGCCTATAACACTAACACTAATTTATAGTTATACTATTAGAGCATCTCCAATGCAAAAGTATTTATAGTTTTTTACTATTTCCTTGACCACTTAATATTATTAAACATCATTTGAGAGGATAGCTTTTTTGTTTTTTTTATTGACCATTCAATATATATATTGAATGGTCAATATAGTATAAATGTTTGTCCAGTCTAATTGTTTATCTTTAAAAATATGTCATTTTACCTACAAAATTTTATTTTAGTTGAAATAATATTTATTTCTTTAATGAACAATTATTTCTATTAGATGTTACAAATGTTTATATATTATAACTACAATAAAGTTCAATACAAACTATATTTTATTAAAAATATGATGTGTTTAAAGACAACTAAATAGATTAAGGTATTTTATTAAAAATATGATGTGTTTAAAGACAGCTAAATAGATTAAGGGGTTATAAGAAACAATTTATATACATGTGGATCAACTAGTTAAACTAAAAAAAAATAAATAAATAAATAAATAAAAAAATACTATGTTGAGGTTAACCATTGGAGATGCAACTTAATTAGAGCTTAAAACTAATAGGATGAGGAGTTGACAATAACTTTAAATTATAACACAATTTAACCATTGGAGATGCTCTTAGACTTATTTTTTGGATGAATGATGATAAATTATTACCATATAATTATCATTAACTTTACTTTTTAAGTCATCATTACAATATAATTATTATTTGTCCAACTTTTATTATTAGTTTATTATAACACAATCAATAAATCATTATTAATTTATAATTATATTTTTACTATTAACTTTATTCATATGGATAACTTTAAATTTATTTTTTATTAAGATAAAAAAAAACAACAATAATATTGTTTTTATAATATAATCACATAAATAATACTATTAAAAATAAATTTTCAAATAAGTTTTCATCAACCTAATATCATTGATACTATAAATAACATTATAAGAAAAATAAATTCCGAACAAATTTTCAATCATTTTTTTTTTCTTTAGCTTTAAATATTACATAACAAAAATCCGAGACAAAACTAAATAACAATTAATCATTTTTAGTCCAAAAAGATATTTCCGTAGGTTTGAGTCGCTTATAAAATTTTAGACGCGACTTATACATAGTTTGTTATTTAGTTGCGAACGGGTCTTTGTGGCAGATAGATAATGTCGAAATAGGAGGCATCGGACACTCTTCTTCTAACAGTATCATCACATAATGATTGGTTTATACAAGTGCAAATGTAAGGACAATATGATTTTGAAACTCTCAAGGACCTCTCCATAGAGAGAAAAGGGTTATAGAGTCTACTGTGGTAAAAATGAGACGATCAGAACAAACCTATTGGTTATTAGGATACATGTCTCAGGCGTAAACATATAGTGTTCTAGTGGTGATGTCCTTTCTTTCATGAAGAAAAACAAAGAATCAAGTACTCCATCACATCCAACGAAAACTCTAGAATAGTCTTCATATGAAGTCAATAACTCATCATATAATTGTCGACGAATGAAAAGTCACTCATCTTCATCATACCCGAGACAAACGACTACGGACTGAACATCACAATTTCCATCACCTAATACATTTTGTATACAGTTGATGCACGAATATAAATAATATTCATAATTTTAAACTTATTTTTATTAAGACAAAAGAAAACAACAATAATGTTTTTATAATATAATAATATGAATAATGTTATAAAAATAAATTTTCAAATAAAATTTCATAATTTTTTTATTGTTTGTGATGTAAGTACCCCCTTAAGAGATTTTACCCCCTCCGCTACAAGAATATCACCCTTTAGCGGCGACACTATTATCGGCGACATGGGCTTTTAGCGTCGACAAATGCTAGAGTCGCCGCTAAAAGTCCACTTCGTCGGTAATAGTGTCGCCGCTAAAGGGTTATCACCCGAATACACGTTTTCCCCTCCGTTACATCTAAGCCCGTTTGATCAAATATCCAATCCAACGGTTGGGGTTCATTATCCGCATTAACCTAATACCGGCGACATATGTGTCGTCGCTAAAAGTTAAAAATATCGCCGCTAATAGTTAGTTAAATGTTTAATCGGATATTATGACTTTTGATATTTAATTAATTAGAATCGGATGTTTGTTATGTAATTAGCGTCGACACTATTATTTTTGATATTTAATCGAATGTTGTTATGTAATTACCGACGACATTATTACCGGCAACCAAAATCTTTAATTAAAAAAAAATTAAAAAAAAATTAAAAAAATGAAAATAATTATTACCGGCGACACTATTACCGGCGACTGTGTTATTACCGACGACATTGTTATTAACGGCGACACACATCATTAGCGGCGACAAATATCATTAGCGGCGACAATTTGCTCAATAGCGACGAAACAGTAGTGGCGACTTATTACCGGCGACAACCCGACTTATTACCGGCGACTTTTGACGCCGCTAATGATCGTTTTCCTAGTAGTAAATATAATATTATCACCACATAAGTAAGAGAATATGTAGCTCCTAAGGATTTACGTCTCTATAGTATATTAAAACATACCATCTATGAATTACAAAACGCTCGTAATGATAATTTTCAAAGAATGTTTAATGAACATGAATATTTTTCTTCTTTTGATCGGACCATCAACAAAATTAGCACCATAGACGAAAAGCCAAAAATAAGTATAGGCATTATGCATGTTTAGGATAAGGTGCTAAATGAACAGGCTACATGGATGCATTATAATTATAGAATTTATTTAAGATGTCTTGTACACACCAGCCTATAACACTAACACTAATTTATAGTTATACTATTAGAGCATCTCCAATGCAAAAGTATTTATAGTTTTTTACTATTTCCTTGACCACTTAATATTATTAAACATCATTTGAGAGGATAGCTTTTTTGTTTTTTTTATTGACCATTCAATATATATATTGAATGGTCAATATAGTATAAATGTTTGTCCAGTCTAATTGTTTATCTTTAAAAATATGTCATTTTACCTACAAAATTTTATTTTAGTTGAAATAATATTTATTTCTTTAATGAACAATTATTTCTATTAGATGTTACAAATGTTTATATATTATAACTACAATAAAGTTCAATACAAACTATATTTTATTAAAAATATGATGTGTTTAAAGACAACTAAATAGATTAAGGTATTTTATTAAAAATATGATGTGTTTAAAGACAGCTAAATAGATTAAGGGGTTATAAGAAACAATTTATATACATGTGGATCAACTAGTTAAACTAAAAAAAAATAAATAAATAAATAAATAAAAAAATACTATGTTGAGGTTAACCATTGGAGATGCAACTTAATTAGAGCTTAAAACTAATAGGATGAGGAGTTGACAATAACTTTAAATTATAACACAATTTAACCATTGGAGATGCTCTTAGACTTATTTTTTGGATGAATGATGATAAATTATTACCATATAATTATCATTAACTTTACTTTTTAAGTCATCATTACAATATAATTATTATTTGTCCAACTTTTATTATTAGTTTATTATAACACAATCAATAAATCATTATTAATTTATAATTATATTTTTACTATTAACTTTATTCATATGGATAACTTTAAATTTATTTTTTATTAAGATAAAAAAAAACAACAATAATATTGTTTTTATAATATAATCACATAAATAATACTATTAAAAATAAATTTTCAAATAAGTTTTCATCAACCTAATATCATTGATACTATAAATAACATTATAAGAAAAATAAATTCCGAACAAATTTTCAATCATTTTTTTTTCTTTAGCTTTAAATATTACATAACAAAAATCCGAGACAAAACTAAATAACAATTAATCATCTTTAGTCCAAAAAGATATTTCCGTAGGTTTGAGTCGCTTATAAAATTTTAGACGCGACTTATACATAGTTTGTTATTTAGTTGCGAACAGGTCTTTGTGGCAGATAGATAATGTCGAAATAGGAGGCATAAGACACTCTTCTTCTAACAGTATCATCACATAATGATTGGTTTATACAAGTGCAAATGTAAGGACAATATGATTTTGAAACTCTCAAGGACCTCTCCATAGAGAGAAAAGGGTTATAGAGTCTACTGTGGTAATAATTAGACGATCAGAACAAACCTATTGGTTATTAGGATACATGTCTCAGGCGTAAACATATAGTGTTCTAGTGGTGATGTCCTTTCTTTCATGAAGAAAAACAAAGAATCAAGTACTCCATCACATCCAACGAAAACTCTAGAATAGTCTTCATATGAAGTCAATAACTCATCATATAATTGTCGACGAATGAAAAGTCACTCATCTTCATCATACCCGAGACAAACGACTACCGATTGAACATCACAATTTCCATCACCTAATACATTTTGTATACACTTGATGCACGAATATAAATAATATTCATAATTTTAAACTTATTTTTATTAAGACAAAAGAAAACAACAATAAGGTTTTTATAATATAATAATATGAATAATGTTATAAAAATAAAATTTCATAATTTTTTTATGGGTTGTGATGTAAGTACCCCCTTAACAGATTTTACCCCCTCCATTACAAGAATATCACCCTTTAGCGGCCACACTATTATCGGCGACATGGGCTTTTAGCGTCGATAAATGCTAGAGTCGCCGCTAAAAGTCCACTCCGCCGGTAATAGTGTCGCCGCTAAAGGGTTATCACCCGAATCCATGTTTTCCCCTCCGTTACATCTAAGCCCGTTTGATCAAATATCCAATCCAACGGTTGGGGTTCATTATCCGCATTAACCTAATACCGGCGACATATGTGTCGTCGCTAAATGTTAAAAATATCGCCGCTAATAGTTAGTTAAAAGTTTAATCGGATATTATGATTTTTGATATTTAATTAATTAGAATCGGATGTTTGTTATGTAATTAGCGTCGACACTATTATTTTTGATATTAAATCGAATGCAGTTATGTAATTACCAACGACATTATTACCGGCAACCAAAATCTTTAATTAAAAAAAAAATAAAAAAATAAAAATTGTTATTACCAGCGACACTATTACCGGCGACTGTGTTATAACCAACGACATTGTTATTAATGGCGACACATATCATTAGCGGCGATAAATATCATTAACGGCGACAATTTGCTCAATAGCGACGAAACAGGAGTGGCGACTTATTACCGGCGACAACCCGACTTATTACCGGCGACTTTTGACGCCGCTAACGATCGTTTTCCTAGTAGTAAATATAATATTATCACTACATAAGTAAGAGAATATGTAGCTCCTAAGGATTTACGTCTCTATAGTATATTAAAACATACCATCTATGAATTACAAAACGCTCGTAATGATAATTTTCAAAGAATGTTTAATGAACATGAATATTTTTCTTCTTCTGATCGGACCATCAACAAAATTAGCACCATAGACGAAAAGCCAAAAATAAGTATAGGCATTATGCATGTTTAGGATAGGGTGCTAAATGAACAGGTTACATGGATGCATTATAATTATATAATTTATTTAAAATGTCCCGTACACACCAACTTACAACACTAATTTATAGTTATATTATTAGAGTATCTCCAATGATAATTTATTTATAGGGTGCTAAATGAACATGCTACATGGATGCATTATAATTATAGAATTTATTTAAGATGTCTTGTACACACCAGCCTACAACACTAACACTAATTTATAGTTATATTATTAGAGCATCTCCAATGCAAAAGTATTTATAGTTTTTTACTATTTCCTTGACCACTTAATATTATTAAACATCATTTGAGAGGATAGCTTTTTTGTTTTTTTTATTGACCATTCAATATATATATTTAATGGTCAATATAGTATAAATGTTTGTCCAGTCTAATCATTTATCTTTAAAAATATGTCATTTTACCTACATAATTTTATTTTAGTTGAAATAATATTTATTTCTTTAATGAATAATTATTTCTATTAGATGTTACAAATGTTTATATATTATAACTACAATAAAGTTCAATACAAACTATATTTTATTAAAAATATGATGTGTTTAAAGACAACTAATTAGATTAAGGGGTTATAAGAAACAATTTATATACATGTGGATCAACTAGTTAAACTAAAAAAAAAAAAACTATGTTGATGTTAACCATTGGAGATGTAACTTAATTAGACCTTAAAACTAATAGAATGATGAGTTGACAATAACTTTAAATTATAACACAACTTAACCATTGGAGATGCTCTTAGACTTATTTTTTGGATGAATGATGATAAATTATTACCATATAATTATCATTAACTTTACTTTTTAACTCATCATTACAATATAATTATTATTTGTCCAACGTTTATTATTAGTTCATTATAACTTTATTCATATTGATAACTTTAAATTTGTAATTATATTTTTATTATTAACTTTATTCATATTGATAACTTTAAATTTATGTTTTATTAAGATAAAAAAAACAACAATAATATTGTTTTTATAATATAATCACATAATTAATACTATTAAAAATAAAGTTTCAAATAAGTTTTCATCAACCTAATATCATTGATACTATAAATAACATTATAAGAAAAATAAATTCCGAACAAATTTTCAATCATTTTTTTTTCTTTAGCTTTAAATATTACATAACAAAAATCCGAGACAAAAATAAATAACAATTAATCATCTTTAGTCCTAAAAGATATTTCTGTATGTTTGAGTCGCTTATAAAATTTTAGACGCGACTTATACATAGTTTGTCATTCGGTTGCGAACGGGTCTTTGTGGTAGATACATAATGTCGAAATAGGAGGCATCGGACACTCTTCTTCTAACAGTATCATCACATAATGATTGGTGTATACAAGTGCAAATGTAAGGACAATATGATTTTGAAACTATCAAGGACCTCTCCATAGAGGGAAAAGGGTTATAGAGTCTACTGTGGTAAAAATTTGACGATCAGAACAAACCTATTGGTTATTAGGATACATAAATCAGGCGTAAACATATAGTGTTCCAGTGGTGTTGTCATTTCTGTCATGATGAAAAACAATGAATCAAGTACTCAATCACATCCAACGAAAACTCTAGAATGGTTTTTATATGAAGTCAATAACTCATCATATAATTGTCGACGAATTAAAAGTCACTCATCTGCATCATACCCGAGACAAACGACTACTGATCGAACATCACAATTTTCATCACCTAATACATTTTGTATACACTTGATGCACGGATATCAATAATATTCATAATTTTAAACTTATTTTTATTAAGACAAAAAAAAACAACAATAATGTTTTTATAATATAATAATATAAATAATATTATAAAAATAAAATTTCATAATTTTTTTTGGTTGTGCTGTAAGTACCCCCTTATCAGATTTTACCCCCTCCCTTAACATCAATCTAATCAACCTTTTAAATTTGATTTGACATCATTTTATTTTCTTTTTCTTTTTTTGTTTTTTTTTTCCTTTTTTTGTTGTTTTTTCTTTTAATAATAATAATAATAATAATAATAGTAATAATAATAATAATAATATTATTATTATTATTATTATTATTATTATTATTTATTATTATTATTATTATATTAAATTTTGATAACCATATAAAATTTGGACAACATTATAAATTCGGACGGCATTATAAAATTTGAATTTAACGATTATATAAAATGAAACAAAAGTCAAGTTTGTTTTCTATCCGCATAACGCACCACGCAAATATAAATAACGAACTAATTAATATATCCGTGGTAAATAAAGAAAAATTTTGCTTTAGTTCCGTTTTATATAGTCGTTTGAATTTTATTATGTCGTCCAACTTTATAATGTCGTACGAATTTTAAAATTTCATCCAAATTTATAATGTCATCCGATTTTAAAAACCGATTTATAAAATATAAAAAAAAGAATTAAAAACCGATTTTATATAGTCGTTCGAATTTATAATGTGTTCCGATATATAAAATGTTGTTCGAAATTTATAATAATAATAATAATAATTATTATTATTATTATATTAAAATATATAATAAAAAATAATTAAAAACCGATGTCGTCCGAATTATAAAATTTTGTTAGAAATTTATAATAATAATAATAATAATAATAATAATAATAATAACAACAACAACAAAAAAACAAAATAGGAAAAAAAAAAACAACAAAAAACAACGAAAAACAAAAAATCAAATCAAGGGGTGGAATTGGAAAAATGAGGGTGTACTTATAGAAAACCCTTTTTTTATCTTTGTTTTTAGTCGTAAAGTCACAAACTTATTTTTTTTCTCTATTACCATAAACCTAATTTTCATAAAACTATTTATTTTTTGCTGTTTTTTGTTATACTTTGCTATTAATTTTTTTTAAAACGTGCCTTTTTACATTTAAAAGTGCAGTTTTTTTAATAAAACGTGCAATTTTGTTCTAAAAAGTGCAGTTTTTTTAAATTTGTAGTTTTTTTTTTATAAATTACAACATTTTTTACATGATGCAGTTTTTTTTATAAAAAGGGCAGTTTTTTTTATAAAAAGTGCAGTTTCACATAAAACACACAATTTTTTTTTTTAAAAAGTTCAGTTTATTTGATTAAAAATTATACTTTTTTTAATAAAAAGTATACTTATTTATTGATTTTTAATTCTATAAAATATTAAAAATAAAAAATATTAGCTCATCAATAACAAAAAAATGTTAGACTTTAATTTATTACCTTGAGCTAAAAAACAATAAAATAAAATTACATATAGTGATATTGTTAACCGAAATTGAAATAAGTAATATTAATAATAGTAATATCTCCCTATCTAATAAACAAAACCATATCTCCAGGTGTCCCTTCAAAACATCATAATTCTGCAAAAGTTAAATACCCATTATACCCCTACTTGGTTTCACATTGAATACAATTCGATATCAAATCCATATAACGCCGTATTGTGTTTCCAATTTTATCGGTGATAACAGCTGTAGCCATTAACACAAATTCTGCACATACCCGATTAATAGAATGTTACTATGGAATCCGATTTCTTATATAAGGTATGATATCAATCAATCGATTACATTTAATTAAAATTATTATGTCAATTATTATATTATGTCGATTATATAATCTGCTCAATATATACTTGAAATATATGATATCAACGTTCCTTTACAGCATCATGTTTCCAAGGTTTTGCATCATCGACAATTCAGTTTTCGGATATTCAATCACACAGTTCAATCCTTTTGATAAGTTTCTTCTTCTCAATGTGTATATGTATTTGTTTTCTCCAACTAAATTGTATTTTGTAAGTCCCTGTTTCCCACTCATGGACAGAACACGACGAATTTGAGTTAGCGTATTGATCTTTGACTGGAATGAATACAATTAAAACGTTAATTGTTGTCCCTTCCCAATGTTCTAGCATGTTACTGCTGCTATTTATGTTGTTTAACCTATGATTGTTCTGTCTGTATATGTTTACGGTGGTTGATCGGTCATTGCTTCTTAAAATTTTGAACTTGATTACTGATCTGGATTTACCCCTGCCATTGTTGTCGCATGTTACTGCTGCTATTTATGTTGTTTATCCTATTATTTTTCTATCTGTAAATGTTTATGGTGGTTTATTGGTCATTGTTTCTTAAATTTTGAACTTGATTAGTGATCTGGATTACTTCAAAAAAATATTTGAAGTTTTCTGTAATACATATTTTTTTGAAGATTATAAAGTGATATTAAGAAAATGAGAAAACTTACAAATGGATTTTCTAGGTTGAATCTTGATATGCCTTTTTATGCCCCTCTATTTAGACATAAAGAAGTCATGTCGAGATAAGACCATGAAATTACCAATCAAATAAAATGTCAAAATTAATTTATTTTATACGGGCTTACAAAAGGCTACAATACTTTAGTTATCCCAAATTATGATTTGTTAAACTGTTGGTTGAATCATTGTAAACTGTTTGTATTTTATGTGTTTTAATAATTGAAAATTGTTTATTTTAATAGTCCAGGGACATAATGATAATTTTCTGGAAAGGGGTATATAGTTTGTGTTTTTATGTGTCTTTCAGTTTTGTTTTCTTTGTTTGAATGTTTGAATATACTTTATTGCATTATTGATTGTGTTCTTAGACTTTATTGCATAATGGTAATTTTCTTCCATTGTTCTTATACTTTACCATGATTTTGCTGCTATTTTTAGGGATAAATGCAAGAAATAGCAATGAACTTCTCTTTATCGTGAATTATAGCATTCTCCTTTCATATGCTTCTGTTACGACATTGGATTTTTAGTTTTTTTTTTTAAATTTAAAATTTATATTTTTAAGGCATTGTAATTTGAACGATAAACCAATTGTATTGAACAAGTGTCGATTCATTGTGTAAGACATAAGCAAAACGAAAATAAAACTTCTAAACTCAGCTTTACTTGGAAACCTTTAAAGAACATAAACATAAATAGATTCACGTGACACAGAACTTCAGCCGGATAACACCAAAAAAAATAACTAAATCTAAAATCCACATTTCACATGGTTTGAATGCTCTTAAGAAATGTCACATTAAAACTAATAGCCCCACCCATTTGTTTACACCTTGTGCACTCAAATTACATATGAAGGAGGTACGATTGCAAACAAGCAAGTAGCTTATGATCAAAATCATTTATTATACTAATGCTCTAGTAACCTACTTAAAGAATCTTTCATGATTAAACTGTTGGTTGAATCATTGTAAGCTGTTTGTATTTTATGTGTTTTAATAATTGAAAATGCTCCATACATTTTTCGACTTAGCGGTCAAAATTATCATAGTATCGGATTCATTTTACCGAAACAGGGATTTAAACCAAAATTCTCTCAGTTGTACATATAGGATACTTATAATGAGATCGCAAATAGACGAACATTTTTTAGGTACACTCTTCACAATTATCACATTAATAGATATATTATTCATCAGCATTAATTTCTTTATTTATCTTATGTTTATATGTTCATCTTACTTGCAGTGGAGAAAATCAGTGATCTTGTAACGCCTGTGTTTCCAGGCTAGGCATTATCCTTGATGTAATAGTCTAGGTTAACCTTTGTTACCCAATTTGAAATAATAAAAATGTATTATTTGTGAATTATGTGAATTATGTGTGTGTTTTCTTAATTATTATAATTTAATTGAATTAAGAATAAAAATAAGCGTCAAAATGAAATATTAGATAAAGTCGATATCTATGGATAAAGTTGTAGTGGCCGAAACGAGGTTTCCGAATATATATAGAGCGCCCAAATCTGACTTCGTATGAGGAAGTTATGATTTTCTGAAGTTTCGACTTGGTTATATGCAGCCCGAATACTCGATTTGAGATCGAACGGTTTTTAGCCGAAACAATCTAAACGAGAATCGAAGATCTCGTTCTTAGTAGCGAAACGATGAAAAGTTAGGCGAGAACGGACGTCGGACGAAGAAGTTATGAATTTATAACGAAGTTTTGCTGTCTGGGCCTACTAAAAATAAATAATAAAAATAAAAGTCAAAATTAGCCGACGGAGTCTAAATGAAAGTTGTAGAGTATGGTCTAACCTACGCGTGGATATAAAGAACGTCGAAAACGGAGTTCGTATCAAGAAGATATGAATTTTTGAAGTTTATTAAATAATTAAAATATAAATTTAATTAATAAATCCGATATTATCCGAAGGGGAGTCACCGGACTTATCCGGGTTACGCCCAGCGTACAGCGAAGCATGACGAAGCCTCGCACTCGAGAACTCCGATGACGCATGCAGTGACGCTTTTGGCATTACGCCCAGCGTAATGCGAGGGTTCAGCCCTATAAAAGGGGCATGCGAGGGCAAGGATTTTGTGAAAAACTTTAGGTGGGGGACTGAGACAGGTGGGAATGAGGGAATCCAATGTGCTGGTGCTCTTGTAGCTTTAAAAGAAAACGTTGGAAAGCTTGGAAATGATCACAAGAATGCCAAGACTTTAGCTTGGAAATGATCACTTTATTCGTTCAAAAAATGTAAGTTTCTGTTTGGAAATTATTACTATATGGTCTTATATAACTAATATGTGTATTGATAGTGGTCTTAAATTGAAATTTGAACACACATGATTATAGGTGAAACAAGCAATTGTTGAAGATGCGAAACAAATAAAATTCTAGCTTATATAACTGCCTTGAAGAAGCTCTGCAATCATCCAAAGGTAAAACATTTTTGGAAGAATCACAACATTATTAGGACACAATTTTTTCTGATGCATTTCTTTGATATTGTAGCTGATTTATGATACAATGAAAATGTTCTCCGGAAGGTAAAACTAAATCATGTCTTATTATGTTGTGTTATTTTGTACAATGTTCTTGATATTTATTTATTTATTTGTTAGATCTGGATCTTGTACTGGTGGATGATGACCTGGTTGAAGTGTCATGAAAGATGCAAGTCTTGGCCTGTTTGTTGGCCCATCTTTGTAAGAGAACAAATGATCGAATTGTATTGGTTTCAAATTATACTCAGGTATAAATTACAAGTTCTTTTATGTAATTAGGAGTTTAATAAAAGTGATTAAATCTTTAAGTGGTTGTAATTCTTTAGACACCAGACAAAAGTTGCAGGATGGGTCCACATCAATTAGCATAATACAAAAGTTGGTCAACTGCTTCAATGATCCATCAAAGGTATTTAATTTTTAATCATATAATAAGTACATACTCATTTAATAAAAAAAAATACACATCATTATGTTGCAGGATGAGTTTGCATTTCTTTTCAGCAGCAAAGCTGGTGGTTGTGACCTCAACTTGATAGGTTGAAATAGACTTGTTCTGTTTGACCTGATTGGAATCCTACAAATGACAAACAGGTACTTAGACACTCAACTTTGTTTTTCTAGGGACAAAGTCGTCTTTTTTATATCTTTCTTTTCCATGTAGGCTGCTGCAAGAGTCTAAAGGGATGGGCAGAAGAAGAGAGTATACATCTATAGGTTTTTGATATTAAACATTGATATTTGATGTTTTTGGATGTTTTGTTAAAATTTGGTACTTGATTTTGGTATTTTAATATTAGTGTTTGTTTTGGATTGTATAATTATTTGATGTTTTTGGTATTTTATTATTGTTTAGTTTGGGATTGTATAATTATTTGATGTTTTTAACATTTTTTTTATTTTAGATTTGTAATAAAAAAATTAATATTATATATTTGCGAGGGATCAGCTACGGAAACAAAAAAAATGACATCTAAATTTTGCTAGGGATCAGCGACGGAATATAAAAAGACAGATATAAAGGTTTGCAAGGGATTAGCGACAGAAAATAAAAAGACGGATATAGAGCTTTGCAAGGGATTAGCGACAAAATATTTATTTACTTTTGTCGCTGATGTCCTAAAATAACGGTATTAAGAGAGCAACTTGCGATGGAAATTCCGTCGCTAAAGTCGTCGCAAAGAAAATCAAGTCCGTCGCTAAATCTCTCGCTAAGCCATTAGCCACCTTTTATTTGGCTATGGAGTAAGTCTGTCACAGATCCGTCGCAAAAGACCTCTAGTGACGGAATAGCGACGGATTCATCCGTCGTTAAAACCCATGTTTCTAGTAGTGTCATACATCTGCCACAAATGAAAATGATCCTAACCCTACCAATCTTGAAGTATCGGAGAACATTGGTGCTGCATCTGAAAACACCACTACTGAAATTGCTGAAACTATAAATGTAGGCGATAGAATTGGATTCCAAGTAAGAGGATGCGAAGATCAATTTAGAAACTTGATCAAAAGACGAGGTGTGATTATAAGTGATCAAAGAATATTCTATCTCTCAATATTCGTGGTATAGGGTGTGAGGTGAAAAGAAATTGGGTGAAAGATTTAAAACAACAAAATCATGTGGTTTTCTTAGCTATTCAGGAAACAAAATAATCTGAAGTCAAAGAAAAATTGGATAAGGCTGTATGGGGCTCCTGTAACTTTTTAAGTGAAGTTGTTGACCTTATTTGTTTATCTGGTTGCATCCTCTCTATCTGGAACCCCTGTTTCATTAAGACCCTAGACATTATCAAAAACACTAACTTTCTAGCTATCTATGGTACCTGGCTGCCCACTAATAGCACTTGTTGGTTTATGCCCCCCAACAACCACAAAGAAAAAAAATCGTTGGTCCACCTTGGAAAATCTAATTGGTTCAGACCCGAATGCTAGGGGTGCGTTTGGTTATAGAAAATTTTCCAGTTTTCTAGGAAAAATTTTCAAAAAAAATGGAAATTTTGAAAACGCGTTTGTTCGTTCAGTTTTCCAAAATTTTCAGTTTTCCAAATTGTATGTAAATTATAAAAGTGATTTTTACAGTTTTCCAAATTTCTAAGATGGAATATGAAAACTCTTTCGGTTTCAACAAAACGCGTTTTCTAAAATTTTCATTGAAATTTAAAAATGAATCTCAACTCTATTTTCTGAAAACATTTTATTAGAAAATGAAATCAATTTTCCACAACCAAACGCACCCTAGGTGGTTTGTTTTTGGAGACTTCAACTGTGTCAGATCACAAGTAGAAAGAATGGGCTCCAATTTCTGTCACACCTCGGCTTTTCACTTCAATAAATTTATCTTCGATACAGGACTTACTGACATTAAGCTTGGTGGACGCAAATTTACTTATATGAGCGCAGACGGATCCAAACACAGTAAACTTGACAGATTCCTAATCACCCACAATTCACTCTCTGACTGGCCTCAACTAAGCCTCATAGCTCTCCCCAGAATCCACTCTGGAAGATTAAAGTTGGTAATCAATATTGTCATCAGCCCAATTCAAACTGCCTTCATCAAAAATAGATCCATCTTGGACGGCCCTCTTATTGTGAACGAGGTAATCTCATGGCTCAAAAAAAGTAAACAAAAAGCATTTATCTTCAAAGTAGAATTCGAGAAGGTCTTTGATAGCCTTAATTGGGGATATCTTGATTCTATTATGAGCCAAATGGCCTTCGGCCACAAATGGTGCTTATGGATTAAAGGTTGTTTGTCTTCGGCCAAAGCATCAGTATTATTTAACGGTTCCCCAACAGTTGAATTCTCCATGGAGAAAGGAGTCAGACAGGGAGACCCCCTCTCCCCGTTTCTATTCATCATCACTGTCGAAGGTTTAAACATAGCCATGGAAGAAGCTTTCAACAAAAATATCTTTCGAGGCATTAAACTCCCAAATAATGGCCCAACTATATCGCATCTCCAGTATGCCGACAATGTGATTTTCCTTGGTTCTTGGTCAATTGACAATGCCAGAAACTTGATAATAATTCTTAGATGCTTTGAATTCTCTTCAGGTTTGAAGGTAAACATTCTTTCGGAATTTCTGTCCAAACACAAAAATAGAATCTTTTGCTAGAAACTGTTGTTGTTCGATGGGACAACTCCTATTTACTTACCTAGGGCTGGCGGTGGGTGCTTCTATGTCTAGGGCCGTACATTGGAATCCGATAATTGACAAGTTCCGATCCAAATTAAACTATCAAGATGGAAAGCAATGAATCTATCATTTGGCGGGCATCTCATCCTATGTAAAGTTGTCTTGGGAAGTCTAGGGACACTCTTCTTCTCACTATACAAAGCTCCTGTATGTGTCATAAAAAACCTACACCCCGCTCCCGAGTTCAACTTAAAGAGAGAAAAGAAAGGAAATGGGAGGAAATGAGAGGAAAGCAAGAGAGAATGGTGCTCCCGAGTTTCATTAAAGGAAGGAAGTGGAAGGAAATGGAAGGAAAACTTTCCCTCCTACCTTTCCTCCCGATTTGGGAGGATTTGAAAAGAAAGAACAAAATGTTTAACTTTCTTTCAATTTCTCTCAAACTCGGGAGCACAAATGACAATTTCTTTTTCCTTTCTTTTCTCTTCTTTTCTCTCCTTACTTTCTTTTCTCTTCTCTTATTTTCTTTGCTATAACTCGGGAGCGGGGTGCTAGAGAAAATTAGAATGCGGTTCTTTTGGGGTGGTCACTTAGAAAAAAGAAAATTGGCATGGATTGCTTGGGAAAAGTGCTTTCGGGCGTTGAACATGGAGGACTCGGTATAGGCAGCCTAAAAGCTCAAAATCAAGCTGTACTAGTCAAATGGTGGTGGAGATTTAGAACATCAAACAGTTGTACATGGCTGGAAGTAATTAAATCCATATATGGTTCAGATGGGGGATTTACAAATGTTGCTAGAGCAGTCAGATGTGGAAACTGTTGGTGTAATATTGCAAATCTCCCAAAAATGCTAGTTAAGGATGATCTCCAATTCCATGACTTTTTTCAAATTGATCAACATGGATCTGGTGAATGACAAAGGACTATAGATCCTTCTAAAAAGTACTCAGTAGCCTCATAGCGCCATTACATCGATAAAAAAAACCTTGCCCAAATCGCCCTCATCTTGGGAATGGAACATACTTGTACTGGGGAAATTGAATGGCTTGGCATGGAGAATCTGTCACGACAGACTTCCCACACTCGTAAATCTGGTCAAGTATGGGTTAGGCTATGATTCAAACTACAAACTTCGCATAGAGGCCTCGGAAGAAGAAAAACACTTATTCTTTGAGTGTGAATAGCATGTCATGTTTGGTCCCAATTATGCAGTTGGTGGAAAGTTCTGTCGTCAAACCCTCCATCCCTTGAAGAATTTTGTAACCACAAGATTACCTCATCTTAATTAAAATCATTTGTTGAAGTACAAGAAACTATAATCCTTACTTACAAGTTACATGTGGGTTCTATGGCGTTTCAGAAATCTTAAGATCCACTCCAATGATCCCAAATCCCATACTATATTAGTAATGGAAATCCAAATCTTATCCTTCCTATGGATAAATGCATGAAAGAAAAAAATCAGTGCTTTTAGATGGATCGAGTGGTGCGATGACCCAATCCTAGAATATGTCATGGTCGAATTTAATGGGCTCCATTGGTCCTCCAGTTTCTTCACAAGCCGTATAATCAGGTCTGCTGTGAAAATAAAGCAACCAAAATGCTCAATAACCACAACACCGGATGTGAGGGTATGTGAGGGTTGGCTGGGTGTTGTTTAGGTGTTAGCATTGCTTGCGATTGTTTTTCTCTTTTACTTTTTCTTCCCTCTTTTTCTTTTCTGAATATTTTGTATGCTCGCTAGCCTCACACTAGCTGTTTATTTCTAATATATTTTGTTGCCGTTCAAAATATATGTATATATATATATATATATATATATATATATATATATATATATATATATATATATATATATATATATATATATATATATATATATATATATATATACTAGGTGTGAGACCCGTGTATTACACGGGTTAATTTAAAAAAAAATTTAAACATTAAATTAAAGTGTAAATAAAAAATATTTAATGTACAACTTTAAAATAAGAAATAAATAAAGGTATTTATTGCAATTTAGTATCATATATATGATATTTAATACGTTACATGTATAGTATATGACTTTAATTTTAAAAATTAAAACAAATTAAAAATTGACAAGTGGATAATATTTATTTCAAAAATACCATAAAATGACAAGTGTCAAAACTCATGAGAGATTGACATGTGACAAAAAACCTTCATTTATTAAGGAGGATATATATATATATATATATATATATATATATATATATATATATATATATATATATAATTGTTTTTTACACCTTTTGTTTTTTATTTTAAACCCATTTAATCTATTTTAACACCACTTTTTAATATCCATTTCCCACACCTACACCCCAACGATCAAAAACACATTCATGAAGAACATCTTCTACATGGCTTAATTTTAAGAAAAATGTGGAGTTTCTTACAAAAATTTCTTAAGACCAAAAATTTATCGCTACTTCCTATTACCGAAGAACTTCATAGGAAAACATATTTCTAACATTTCCTTAGAAGTTCCTTGGTAATAAATAGGAAATACCAAGGAATTCCTCGTCCTCAAAATTCCCTCGGAATTTTCTACACCTTTCCTAGAAAATAAATATATATTTATCGTTCCTAAGTAGTTCCTCAGTAGTTTTTTTATTACCATTTAATTATTATAAACAAATCATATCATTTTTTTCAAGTATGCAAAAGAGCTTCACATTTTATGTTAGCAGTGTTTCACTTAAGTGGTTCCTAGCAAGTTTCTATGAACTTCCATCGGATTTCCTAGGAAATTTTCTAACCAACGTCTCTCACCAAACAAAATAAAATTTTGCAAATTGTCCTAAGAAGTACATCATAAATTTCTACACGTTTCCTAGAAAATAAATATATATTTAATGTTCCTATGAAGTCCTTCAGAATTTTCTTACGCTTTTCCCAAGAAATAAATATATTTTTAATGTTCCTAGCTAGGTAGCTCCTCGGTAGTTTTTTATTACCATTTTAATATTAAACAAATCATATCATATTTTTAGTATGCCAAAGAGCTTCATATTTACGTTGAAAGTGTTTTGTTTAAGTTGTTCTTAGGAAGTTTCTCGGAAGTTGCTACGCTTTTACTAAGAAACAAAAAAAAAATTCTTATTATCATATAGTTATTAATTATTATCACGTTCTTATCATCATTATTATTACTATCGATGTTTTTATTATTATTAACAAGATTATTGCAAGTGATCACCAGCCTAGCTGGTTGTGATGCATCCTGGGTTATAGTTAAACATCCCAAAATTTAAGGCTGAAAATTTTATTTTTAAATAAGATATTACATAAAACCATCAGTACCAAAAAAATTCATTATAATATCTCATAACAAACTAAGGTGTCAGTAATCGAAACATATTATTATAAAACCATATCAGAGTGTAATCCCAAAGATCTCATGTGCGGAAAGCATAGTGTGATGCGTTGCGATCGAGCCGACTCCTTTCTTTGAAAGCAAAATACCTGAAACCAAAACTGAAAACCGTAAGCACGAAGCTTAGTGAGTTCCCCAAATACCACCTACCATACAAACCAACTGATCCATACATGCCATACATAGCCAAGAACCATACATAACCAACATCTCCATAATCAAGTAAGGTGCTATGTGCCAAACATAGTCTTGCTAAGGTGCTATGTGCCAAACATAGTCTTGCCATTATGCCATGGGCCGCACGTGGTCTTCCTAGTCAAGCCGGGGGCCACTCCCTGGGTCTTACAGACAAGTGCCAAAGGCCACCCCCGGGTCTTTCATGCAAGTATCACAAAGACAACTATACATACTACTCTATTAGGCTAATCAACATATAGTATGCCAGAAGCCACCTCCTGGTCTTTCATGTATAATAGCATACAGTACGCCAGGAGCCACCTCCTGGTCTTTCATACATATTTCCTAGGGCTAACCCCTGGGTCTTCCTACCACACATAATAACATACCGTGTGCTAGGAGCCGCCTCCTGGTCTTTCATGCATAATGCCTAGGGCTAACCCCCTGGTCTTCTTATCATACATAAACTAAACAGGCCGACATTGGTGCCTTAGACCCATACAAACAGTGAGGAGACTCACCTCGCACTGCTGAACTTTGCTGATTATCCTCTAGCTGCTAACTGACAACTCTCTGAGCCGCTGCTCCACTAGCTCCACCGGCTACTAATATCAACATAACACTTAGTTCCAAACTGAGCTCTGGAAGCCAAGCTAAGTCAAATCCGGTCAAAGTCAAAGCCCTGGTCAAATTCAACCTTCCAGTTGACTTGACTCGCCGAGTTCATAAACTCAGACACTCTCAACATACTACTCAACTCGCCGAGTCACCCCGAGACTCGTCGAGTTCAACGATCTCTGAGTCCCATCCTGTCCAACTCACTGAGTCAACATTCAACTCACTGATCTGAGCCTTAACCAGAAGGGTTTAGTGTTTCGCGACCTGACTCGCCGAGTCCATGGCAATCTTCAACAGACTCGCCGAGTTGTTCTTCCAACTCGTCGAGTCCATGCCCACCTTCATCCAACTCACCGAGTTCACCCATGTGACTCGCCGAGTTGCTCCAGTTCATAATCCATACAGTGGCTTTTCGAGCCATGTAGGGGCTCCAACTCATAGATCCACTCTTCCCAAGTCTATTCCTCACATAAAGTTGCAAACTTTACGTGAAACCAAAGAGTTATTGCCTTAAAACACTCTAGGGCTAGGGTTTGTGACAAAGGGGCTTCACCAACAACTTATTGACTTCAGCTTTAAGACATTCTGGACCGTCACAACCCTAGATCTGAAGTAGCGACCTCAGATCTAAGTCCCAAACCCGAAATAGATCTCAATCTTACCAAAATAGCCCCAAAATCTCATTCAAGAATAGATTTAATTGTAATAAAGCCAAAGCAACAACTTAATACCTCGAAGATGGCTTCCCACTGAAGAATAATCCAACTCTCTACAAAGCCCCTTGCTCCAAGCTTTTTGATCTTCAATCTCTCTTCACAAAATCCCTTATCTAATCTTTAATTTGCTCCCAAGGACTCTTACTCACGATTTAGGGTTTCTGGATCTCAAAAGGGGAGTAGAGAGGCTAGGGAAGGGATGTGATGTTCTTTAAATAGGACACAACCCCCAGGATTAGGGTTTTCATCAACCAGACCAGACTCGCCGAGTCCACTAGCCGCCTCACCGAGTTGGCCACTTACTCTTCGACCCTGATTTCGCTCGGACTCGTCGAGTTCCACCCTGGACTCGACGAGTTGACCCCCTTGACTTAGGGTCCTGCCTTTCCTTTCTTGGTCTTCCTAATTATGGGTGTTACAACTCTCCCCCACTTAAACTAAACTTCGTCCTCGAAGTCTTCCACGGCCAACTACCTTACCATATGGTCACCATTTTACCACTAGGTACACCCTCCGCCCATCCGATCCAAAACTTGAAGATGTCGTCTTCAGAATAACCTGTTTCCTTAATAACCTTAAATACAACACTTTTATCCAACCGGTAATGATACAGGTACTCCTGTTACACTTACCCTTGATTTGCAAGGGGTTTACCTCTTTTTGCCCTACACTGTCACTGGCCTTTCTAAGGTGCTTTCCACAAGAAACAACCTTCCCAATTTCCTCCGAGGATCGATCCTCTGTTGAAACTGCAATCCCGGCCATTCCCAGTGCCGACCATCATACCAATACTCACAGAATGACCCCCCCCCCCCTATGCAATGCCCCAATACTGAAGGCTCCACCCAATCATGAGAATTTCGACAATCCTTCGGGTAGCAGATCCCTCTCTGCTATGTTTAGGGCTCATACGAGAATGGCGCTACCGAGCCAAATCCTTTACCTTGAGATCATTTGATCCCGCGATGAGCAACTTAGCATCATTCGATCTGTTCATGGCTTTTCGTTGCGAATCCTTTACCATCATTCCTACTTGAAGTCTTGATGACTCCCATTCGCCTACCGGGTGAACCAAGACCGTCCTGGTCCCAACTGATCTACCATTTCCCAGAATATCGGTTTTCCCCATGCTACCTCGGAGGTACGGGCCCCTCGCCCACACTCCGCGAACCAAACTACTAATGAATGCCATAGCTTACCCGCAGTCTTACGCCACTCCCGGCCACCAATGACCTACCGCTTTCCGGTCCCATTCACAATGTGACCCACTCCTATCCGAGCGGCCGCCCCATCCTGAACTGAACTATCTGAAAAACCCTGCTAGTGAATCACACGTCTGATACATTCGCACTAGTGAATAGGGACCGACGAATGCTACGGGCCACCCATATAGTCTTACAAAACTTCGGCGATGCCAGCCATCTAAAACTACGGGCCACCCCGCAGTCTTGCTATACCAGTGCTACGGGTCACCCGTAGTTTTACTAAACTAGTGCTACGGGCCACACCATAGTCTTACTATACCAATGCTACGGGCCACACCGCAGTCTTACTAAACAAGTGCTACGGGCCACACCGCAGTCTTACTATACCAGTGCTACGGGCCACACCGCAGTCTTACTAAACTAGTGCTACGGGGCACACCGCAGTCTTACTATACCAATGCTACGGGCCACACCGCAGTCTTACTAAACTAATGCTACGGGCCACACCACAGTCTTATCACACTCCTCTTACTATATGACCACTGGTGAATGCTACGGCCATCCGGTAGTCTGACAACACCTTTCCACACCGACTGGCTGCCAGTGGATGCTACGACTAACCTGTTGGATTAATGTCTAAGTCCATAACTATATTTGGTATGTACTTGACCCGACCCGGCATGGTTCATTTGGATTGCACTTCACCGACACAATTTATATGGATAGTCTTTTGAGAATAGTATATTTATGATTTATATTAATATATTATAAGTTCTAATATATTAATATATAATCATATTATTTAATTAGTATTGATCAAGAATTAATTTATAATTAATTAAGTGATCAAAATAAACTAATTAAATATGGACTCTTATATATATGGAATGGGCCAAGTTCATTTAGGTTGGGCTAAGCTTTCATGGATAGTCCATGGAGTGTTTAACCCATGGATCATATGAAATGAAAGGTCATGGGTTTAACCTTAGTCTCCATACTATATAAAGATGTCATTGGTTGGTGAAATTGGCACTAGTGTGGGTACACTAGGAAGGGCTAGCCGATTTCACTAGAGAGAGCCAAGGATCCATATTCTCTAAAGTCTTCCAAGGTGTTTTTAGTGATTTGTGATTCCACTTGAGGCTTCCACACTATTGGGGCTAAGCTCTTAAATCTTGAAGACATCAAGCTACATCAAAAGGTATGTCATCTAACTAGTACTTTGTAGTATAAGAGCTTCATAATATGCTAGTTAGGATTAAAGCCTTGGAAAGTTCTTATTTGCATGTATAATAGAGAAAACATAGATCCAAGGTTTATAGGGTTGCATGTACACCATAGGAGTGTTAGAATGCTCAAAACCCAATAGTGGTATCAGAGCCAAGGCTTGTTTTCTTGTTATCCTTGCAAAATTGGCTGAAAAATCGAGTTTTTATGCTGTCTGCTCAGCAGACTCGCCGAGTCCAAGACAAAATGCATCCAACTCGCCGAGTTGGTTCATGCACTCGACGAGTTGGACCCCCAGACAACATAAATTCGACTGTTTTGGCTGGAATTGGACTAGGAACATTACCCTAAGATGTTTTTTGGACTTATAAACTTGTTTTTGATGTGGTAATGTTCATGCTAATCCAATTTCAAAGATAATTGTCAATAGATTCATGTTTTGTATTTGTTTAAATGTTATGCTAATTACATGGAAAAGTTTGATGTGTATTATCTTTGTTCATATGAGTTGCTTAAGATTAATAGAAAAGTTAATTGAATAGTTGTTTTCAATCCATTTTAATCTAAAAGTTGATT
Source organism: Lactuca serriola (assembly GCF_051521515.1). NCBI lineage: Eukaryota > Viridiplantae > Streptophyta > Magnoliopsida > Asterales > Asteraceae > Lactuca > Lactuca serriola. Next base: position 132,558,017 of record NC_136413.1, read on the forward strand.
CTAAAATGTGTTTGTGTAACTTGTCCTCAAGTTACATGAAAAGTCACATTTAAGTTTCTTAAAACTCATAAAAATTGTCATAGGTTACAAAATGAAGAGTCTTGTTCTTATTCAATGGTTTTATGACTCCATAACTTGTCCTCAAGTTGTGGAGGTTCAAGAGTCTCTTCATTAAATAAAATATGTGTAACCTTAGTTAACTCATAAAACTTCCATAAGTTATGAATTATGAAGAGTCACTTTCTTAATTAGTTTAAAGTCTTCCATAACTTGTCCTCAAGTTATGGAACTTGAAGAGTTTTTTAATTAAAACTACTTTAAACACATAAGTTATGGAATAGAAAAGTTTTGAAAGTTACAAAACTTGCCCTCAAGTTTTGGAATTTGAAAAGTTTTCTCTTATGAATACTTTAATTCCAAGTTTAGCCCTTAGAATTTTAAAATTTAAAATTCAACCCTTATACTTTATAATATTATAAGTTAATAATATATATATATATATATATATATATATATATATATATATATATATATGTATAAGAGCAAGTCAGTCTTACCGTTAGTAGGCCTCATTCACGAAGCCGGTCTATAAGGGGGGTATAAGGATACTGCCTATAAAATGGCAGTTTAATGGGTGTCCACTCTCACCCACCGCTTCCTTGACCGGTAGAGGGTCGTTAGCCGAACGGGTAGGACAAGGACTATAATTCTCCCTTCATTAAAAGTATTAATGATAAATACTATGTAACTAAACCTTTTATAAATACCCAATCTTAGTTACTTAGGAAAATGTGAATAAGGTGCTAATCCATGAAATTACACTTTGCACTTTGTTTAAGTCGGTTAGTGGAGCGTGTGTGGTTAACCGACACACTAACTCGTATTAAACAAGGTAGGCAAAGGGTAACTTAATGTTTATCATAGTATCGATGGAGCGTGTGTGGTTAACCGGCACATCGATTGAGGGGTAAACACTTAAGGGTACCAAGTAATTTGCATGGTTACTTCACACCTTGTTTTGTGATCCTCGGCATCCCAATCACAAAACCTAAAGGGCACACTCGAGATTAAAACATGCCATTGAAAAGTTCAATGAATCTCAAAGATCTAGGAGTTTCAAATCCAATTAAAACCTAATAAATTTATTTCGTTTTTCATGGTGGAAATTGGTGAATAGTCATTCACCTACCTTCAAATATTCTATAACTTGGATTACGACATCCCTCTTCCAAGTTATAAAATAGTTTGTTGGGTCCTAGCCTTAATATTTCATATTGGGTGCTATATTAAGGACTTTAAATCAACTATCTTGAATATCTCCCAAAAAGATGTCTAGTTCAGACATCTATGATCTTCCCAAATATCTTGGAACTTCACTTCCTCCACCTCCTCCAATTATTCTCCCTAACCCACAAGTTCAAGGTCACTCAAGCCCTATTGGCAAGGCAAGGTCTAGGTGTGATCACATCTTGGAGATGAAGTCACATACTGACAAGCCGGGAGAGTTGGGTGTCAAAGTCTTGAGAAAGTTAGTGGTTCAATCACTTTCTAAGTCTCATAGTGAGTTCCTTTGGGACTCCTATGAAATAGACTATGACAAGATCCTTAATGATCTTATCTATTTGCTTGGTGCTGCTAAATCAGAAATGATTTAGTGTACTAGTAAAGGAAATTTGATTAGGAGATCAACTTCCCAAAACTTTATGGACAGGGACAATAGTGACACAGGAAATCCAGAAAAGCATTCTCTTCCCGATGGAAAGGGATTGGCCATAGTCAACTTGGTTGACCAAATGGTAAAGAGAAAGGCTAAGTCTGAGATAGTCCTATGTACTATTACCTAAGGGTCCATATGTTTATATTGCCAAAGGAAGGGGCATTAGTTGCGAAGCTGCCAATTTTACCTAAGGATGTTAAAGTCAATAAGTTTGACCCTACTTCAGGTAAAGTCCACTATCTAACTCTGCTAAGTTTCTATTATGAGATTCTTGATACATGATGTGAGTGGGTCACATGTTGATGTTTTAAGAATCAAAGAAAATTGAAGAAACTTAAAGAAAGAATATATTGAATCTGATTGCATAGATGGATTTCTATCACATAATTTGAAGATCGGATCCTTGAGCTACTTCTTAGGAGTTATGATATATTGCTTATGAATAGATATCAACAAAGTTTCCATGCTCTTTTGCATTGTAAGGATAGTTTTTCCGCAAAGTTTTTAAAATTAAAGGAAAAATTTTGACTTTATTTATTTTAAAAATATCCTTACAATGGCAGTTGTGGAAAAAATTTTGTTGCTTATATGATTCCATTAATAGCAAGAGTGGAAATATGAAATTGATTCTTTCATTTATGGTAATGTGTAAATTTACCAAACAAGGAAAGATTATCATCACCCAAGTTTCAGTTGGATAGAAACTTGGAATCATGCAAGTTGTATAGTATGATGAATGAGAACTTTCGAGCATTGGAAAATTAAGACTAAGTGCTTGTTCACATGCATGTGTGAGTCAAGAGAAGGACAAAGGGATCAAGTACACTTTCTTGTGCACTTGTCAAAGTCCACCACAAAAGATGGATAAGACTATTCATCATGATTTAATAAGGTTTAGTAAATATGATTATACTTACAAGCTTAAGTATAATTCTGAAACAGTGAAAAATTTTCAATGTGTGACAGAACAAATGAGAAAAGTCAAATTAGGCAGAAAGATAAAAGTTTCTCAAATCTAAAAAGATGGGAGAGTACTTTAGTATCATGTTATTTGATCATCTTAATGATTAAGAGACCTTATCTCAATTCATCCTCTAAGTGCATTCTGATAGCTAAGAAGTGGAGCTATGAATTGTTGAAGTTGGTCAAATCAAGAAGATGAGTCATACTTCGTTCCAAAATAAGTCTTAAAGTCATACTCCAAGACTGTAAGTTGAGTGACATGTCTTAAAGAAGGTTTAAAACACTTGTCAAATGTAAGAGTAAAAGTTTTCTACTATTGTACATTTGAAATTGATAAGTTGTGATGTTTTGGATAAAACAAAGACCAACTAAGGCTAATTGTGTTAAGTGTCTGTCTTGATTAGAATCCACACTATATCTTTAATATTTGGCAAGAAAGTCTTATAGGTCAAGGAGACAGTGGGATTCTAAATGATCCTAAAAGGGTTTCAAGAAGTATTCAAGAATAAAAACTTGTATTTCATTGCTAGCACACAACAAGAGGTTTATAACCTATCGTGTTGACATTTCTGTACCCATTCCAGTTAAGTTGGCTATACATTTGAGTTCTACATGTTCTCAATTGTTTGCATAACTACTTGGAAGCAATGACAGGCCCTTGAGTTGCTAGGTGCAAGAAGTTAAGATTGACAAGTTCAATCCATATGAGTTAGGATTTGTCACTAACCTAGTCTTGTGGTTATGGTTTTGACAAATTCACATGGATAGGAACACTTACACCATAAAATCTAAGTGTCATAAGGTTTCTCTTCGATTCATGAAAATGATGGTAAGGAAACTCTTTCACTAAGTAGATTTTGAGTAGATAGCAATTGTGGGAATGACAAAAGGTCTAAACATTATGATTACGGCATCCCTCTTCATAATTGTTTACACACACATGTGAGCTATCTAAGAGAGGTGTATGATATTGATAAAGTCTTATCAAGGCAATCTAGTATCATAAATTTGAACTTTGGTAAGAAAGTCAATAAAGTATTGATTTCTAGAAGTCCAGTTGATGTCTGGGTACATGTCAACTAGTGGGAGCATAAGTGTTATGCTAATAATCATCATGTTAGTGGGAGCATGATAATTATGATAAGTATTGCAAGTTAGCAATGTTAATTATAGAAAACAAAAGTTTCAATTCATGAGGTTGCAGGGGTTGGAAAAGTTGTTTTGCTATAATTAAGGGAGAGAAAATTATACTTCATTTCAATTATGAAAACCTTAGATTGAGTTTATACTCATTCTAAAGAGCTTATATTGAGATTTTAATCACCTTTAGTCAAGAATATATATATGAATTTCATGTTGTTGGTTCAACTTAAGAAAAATTATATATATTGCGTTCTCAAAATTCGATTATGATTACGGCATCCCTTTTCATAGTCAAATTTTGAGAATATGGCAAACAAAAATTATTATGGCAAAAGACTAGTCTAGAACCATGTCTTTATGTGAAACATCATGAATCGTGTCCCATTTACTTTGGGTACAAGATCGATTACATGTGCTATAATATTTATCCTTTCTGAATTTTCAAAATGCCTTGGGGCATTAAGGAGGAAAATATCAAGAATTGGATATGACTAAAGTGATTAAGCAATTGTCGAGGACAATCTAAGGTTTACCAAAGATTGGTTGCTCAAGGACAGTTGGAAGTATAATGTTAATATTGGAAGGACCATATTGACATAGTCTGAAAAGAGGCAACTCTTGTTCAGAAGTGGTAGTCAAAATGCAAATATAGAGTTGTCTTCATAGGTGGAAGCAATCTATGTAAGATTAGAAAAAAACTTAGTGCAAGAAGCATGTTCAAAGCAATGCATACTTTGAACATAAGGCTTTGTATCCATGGAGTAGGTCTTCATTAAAATACTATGTAATGATTATTGCCAAGTCTTTGTGAATTTGTGCATAATCATTACAAGAGGATCAATGCATATAAGTTTAGAATCTAACAGATTTCAGTAAATGGCATGAATTTGGAATTCTTGCATTTGCAGTAAGGAATTGGGACGTGAAATGAGAAGCATTGGAGTTATGTTCAATCGATCGAGTTCATAAAGTAAGGATCATAGACAAACATAGAGTGCATACTTGGTGTATGGCAAAGCTATTGTTTAAGAAAAACATAGTGTACATGCTTGGAGCATGGGACAACTAGTGTTTTTAATTCAAGTATAAAGTTGATAAAACCGAAACAATGAATAATGAGTAATCAGTATGGTGATAAATAAAAGTGTTTATTTATATTCATAGGGTTTGATACCATATTTGATTCATTTATTCTTGTGTTTCACTTTGCATGTTTTGACTTCCAGAATAATAACTAGGTTATTCTTCCGGAATGACTAAGTTATTCAAACCATCCATAGTCGGTCATATGTTGGAAGTAGATATGAATCAAGACTGTCATGGGTTGGCTTGTAGAGGTCCAAGTTGGTGGACAAAGTTGTGCTAAAACACTCATGAGTGCTCATAAGTTCTGAGTATTGGATTCAACCCGCGCTCATTTGAATCACTTCATGGATTTTATCACGAGTGATCATGACACGATAATATCTTATATTCTTCAAACCTAGAGATATGAGTTGTTACTATGAGTTGATAGTACATTGATTGCACGAAAATGCATTGGTAACTCGATGTTATAAAACGTGCCTTTGTGTATGATTCAACAAGTAGCAGAACAAGCCATATGAGTCAAAGTTTATCCATTCCTTTTACCTTTGGGATAAAAGCGATATATGTGGGCCCCTCGATGATTTAATGATGACACATGTGAGTGCTTGGCCAAGCCAGGGCTGATTTGATTTGTTCAATCAGTCAGTCATCATGAATCGGAAATCAGGAAACAACAAATGGACAGAGAGAATGATTATAATCCATGTCTCAGTCCATATGATATCCAGAATGGAGGAATATATGATCCCTTATCTAATAGACAAGTCATTTACAAGGTCAGAGTTCGACAGCGGCTTTAAGAGCTACGCTTGCCAATTAGGTTTTGAAGTCATACTCAATAATAGTTTTAGACTTATCCAAGTGGGAAACTGTTGGATTAATGTCTAAGTCCATAACTATATTTGGTATGTACTTGACCCGACCCGGCATGGTCCATTTGGGTTGCACTTCACCGGCACAATTTATATGGATAGTCTTTTGAGAATAGTATATTTATGATTTATATTAATATATTATAAGTTCTAATATATTAATATATAATCATATTATTTAATTAGTATTGATCAAGAATTAGTTTATAATTAATTAAGTGATCAAAATGAACTAATTAAATATGGACTCTTATATATATGGAATGGGCCAAGTTCATTTAGGTTGGGCTAAGCTTTCATGGATAGTCCATGGAGTGTTTAACCCATGGATCATATGAAATGAAAGGTCATGGGTTTAACCCTAGTCTCCATACTATATAAAGATGTCATTGGTTGGTGAAATTGGCACTAGTGGGGGTACACTAAGAAGGGCTAGCCGATTTCACTAGAGAGAGCCAAGTATCCATATTCTCTAAAGTCTTCCAAGGTGTTTTTGGTGATTTGTGATTCCACTTGAGGCTTCCACACTATTGGGGCTAAGCTCTTAAAGCTTGAAGACATCAAGCTACATCAAAAGGTATGTCATCTAACTAGTACTTTGTAGTATAAGAGCTTCATAATATGCTAGTTAGGATTAAAGCCTTGGAAAGTTCTTATTTGCATGTATAATAGAGAAAACAAAGATCCAAGGTTTATAGGGTTGCATATACATCATAGGAGTGTTATAATGCTCAAAACCCAATATAACCCATAGTCGAGCATATCAACACAATCTAGTATCGCCGAGCTGTATGCATGTCCTATCTGAAACTCCTAACCGATTCTTCTGCATTCGGTTATCGGGCAACCCGAGAATGCGATCTCAAAATTGGCAGGTTTTCCGAACTTCCATTTCACACTTTCCTCAATTCACACAGCCACCTGGGCCGTCTTCCGTCCCGATAGGAGAGCAAAACTTATCCCGGTTCCAAAATCGCTGCTGCTCCCATAACATGATTGCTTCTCCCCCACTTAGCTTCGGCTAAGTCTTTACTGCACGCGAAAATCCCGAGGATTTCCATTCCTTCCTCCCTTGCACAGTTGGCATGATAACTACCATCGCCTTGATGTCGCTAGCGATCCACCACTAGCCCATTCCAAATACCGTATGATGACTGAATACTAGATGAACACCTCCTACATCCCGATACTGATAATCCCTTGGGCTCCAACTAATGCCCTTAAGGTCCGAATAACTAATGCTCAGAGCAACTCCATCAGTGATAGACCACTACCATTGATGCTTCCCAAAGATATCCCAAGTACCAAGACCAAAGCCACCAAACCCTGATAATGGTGCAGGGCTACTCCCTGTACCCTACCCATCGTCCTCCACGCAACGCTCCTGAATAGCTTTTGGTCATAATCGAGATAATACTGGACATTTCAAACTCGAGGTGAGAGATGACCCTGCACTAGCTACTAATAGTTCCTGGTATGCAATTGTCATAAGACAATTCTGAAAGTACAATCCGAATACAAGCAGAGAGACAACTCATACATACTATCACCAGAGTTCGGGGTAAGAACAAATCTACTACACATGGAATCCAAAAAGCCATAGATACATACCTGCAACATTCCCTGTTGTGATCCAGATCTCCCTCATCTGTTGCTGCAAAGCCCTACCCTATCACCCATCCGCAATCCTCGAAGTTGTCGGGCAAACGCACTCCCTGCTCCTCCCTTCGCCGTCGGACAGTCGGCCTTCTTGTGACCCACCTGATTGTAGTGAAAACATAATGGGCTTGCCCCCTGTGGGCAGTCCCTGCTGACGTGACCATCACTGCTACACTTGTAGCAGCCTGAACCCCTGGAACGACAAACTCCCTCGTGCCGTTTCCTGCACGTGCTGCACTGACTTTGGCCCTGCCGGTCTGCTATCCACTGATCTGAAGTCTTGGGTCTCTTCCTGGGACCCTCCAAAGTATACATCTAATCCGACTTCCTCTTCGCAATGTGCTCCAAATCAATCTCCCGTTCCTGCGCCCTGGCAATCATAGAGTCCAAGTTCGTGCATGCCGAGAAGCTGACATGCTCCCGAATATCCGCTCTCAACATGTCATGATAGCGGGTCCTTTGCATTTTATCATCCCCTACATACTGAGGCACCAATAAGGCCCTCTCCCGAAACTTTGCGGTAATCTCCGACACCAACTCTGTTGTCTGTCTCATGTCTAGGAACTCTTTGGCCAACTGCTGAAGCTCCACCACCGGTGCAAATTCCGCCCTAAACCTGGTCTCAAATTCGGGCCAGGTCATAGCCTCAATGGCTGAGGCTCCCAAGGAATCACCAACTGACTCCCACCAGTCTCTGGCTCTGTCTCTCAAACATCCCGCCGCAAAGCGGACCTTCGACCCCTCTGGGCAGAAGCTCATCAGCTGTGCAGACTCGATGTATGTGATCCATCTCCTAGCAGCAATGGGGTTCTTCACCCCGTGAAAATCCGGTGCACCACTCCCTCTAAATTCCTTGAAGGACAGTGTGCGCGTACTCGCCTGGCCAGATGCTAAATCGCTCCTGAAAGCTCGGAGGCGATCCTCCATCAGCTCAATGATCCCTTCCTTGATTGACCCGAAGATAACCGGCGTTGCATCAAGGATGCCTCTCGTGATCTCGGACGCGATGAACTCGCGTAACCCATCATCCACATGCTCTGACCCTGCACCCGAGCCCAATCCTGACCCAGATCCTAAACCCCCCGCTCCATGTCGCGTGACCACTAATCTGAAAATGAACAAACAGTTGTCAGGGTCCCATATACTTTCTTAGAGGTCTCACATGTTTTCCAAGATTCCTGGTTCCATCTTGGCCCTCCTTGACTCGAGTACGTATCCTCTGGTTCCAGTAGTACGGACCCATACTACCTTCTACATCTATCTGTACTTTCCTCAAGGGTTGCTTCAACTTCACCAAGTCCATTTCATTACTACTAACACTGCTCCCAGCACTACTCTCATCCTAGGCTTGCCCTAGGGAAACCTCTGACTCAACTCAAACCAGTCCTCAGCTGTTGAAGGCCTCTTTGTGATGCCAATTAGCCATCACCTGAATACCATCAAATGTGACGAGGCTCAGATAATCCTTCGAGTAGAAGACTCGTCCCTACAATGGTTAGACTCAGACGAGAGCTGCGCAATAGGGCCAAAGCCAGCACTCTGAGATTATTCAACCCTGATCACATGTGACGTAACGTATTCACCTAATGGCTAAATCCCATCACTCAGAATCACACAATGCACAAAGCAAGCAGCATTCAGACAAGGGAAAAATCTAACCATAAGATACTCATCAATCATAATCTCATATCAAGAATCTGCACTAACATACGACATAAGCTCATAAACTCAGGCATAACCTAAACAGGCTATCCTACTACTGTCTAATCAGCACTATCATGCAGCTCAAGCACATATAATAGGCACATAAGGCATCCTCCTTAGATCCTTAGCCCTAATCTGGCATGCAGTTTTCATAATCATATCATATCACAACATGTATGGGTATCTTGGGAAAACTTACTTGAGCTCGGCTGATTGCACGCATCACACACCTTGTTCTTTTCAAAATTTTGTTCTCTTTTCAAATTCTTTTCCAACTCATTTTTTTTATAAAAATGGTTTTCCTTTTGAAAACTTTTATACCAAGCCCTTAGTTTGATTTCAGACACGCCTAAGAGTATGTCTGAATCCTTCAAACCAAGGCTCTGATACCAACTTGAAACATCCCAAAATTTAAGGCTAAAAATTTCATTTTTAAATAAGATATTACATAAAACCATCAGTACCAAAAAAAATCATTATAATATCTCATAACAAACCAAGGTGTCAGTAATCGAAACATATCATTATAAAACCATATCAGAGTGTAATCCCAAAGATCTCATGTGCGGAAAGCATAGTGTGATGCGCTGCGATCGAGCCGACTCCTTTCCTTAAAAGCAAAATACCTGAAACCAAAACTGAAAACCGTAAGCACGAAGCTTAGTGAGTTCCCCAGATACCACCTACCATACAAACCAACTGATCCATACATGCCATACATAGCCAAGAACCATACATAACCAACATCTCCATAATCAACTAAGGTGCTATGTGCCAAACATAGTCTTGCTAAGGTGCTATGTGCCAAACATAGTCTTGCCATTATGCCACGGGCCGCACGTGGTCTTCCTAGTCAAGTCGGGGGCCACTCCCTGGGTCTTACAGACAAGTGCCAAGGGCCACCCCCGGGTCTTTCATGCAAGTATCACAAAGACAACTATACATACTACTCTATTAGGCTAATCAACATATAGTATGCCAGAAGCCACCTCCTGGTCTTTCATGTATAATAGCATACAGTGCGCCAGGAGCCACCTCCTGTTCTTTCATACATATTTCCTAGGGCTAACCCCCGGGTCTTCCTACCATACATAATAACATACCGTGTGCCAGGAGCCGCCTCCTGGTATTTCATGCATAATGCCTAGGGCTAACCCCCTGGTCTTCTTATCATACATAAACTAAATGGGTCGACATTGGTGCCTTAGACCCATACAAAAAGTGAGGAGACTCACCTCGCACTACTAAACTTTGCTGATGATCCTCTAGCTGCTGACTGATAACTCTCTGAGCCGCTGCTCCACTAGCTCCACCAGCTACTAATATCAACATAACACTTAGTTCCAAACTGAGCTCTGGAAGCCAAGCTAAGTCAACTCCGGTTAAAGTCAAAGCCCTGGTTAAAGTCAATCTTCCAGTTGACTTGACTCGCCGAGTCAACTCATAGACTCGTCGAGTTCATAAACTCAGACACTCTCAACGTACTACTCAACTCGCTGAGTCACCCCGAGACTCGTCGAGTTCAACGATCTCTGATTCCCATCCTGTCCAACTCACTGAGTCACTATTCAACTCACTGATCTGAGCCTTAACCAGAAGGGGTTAGTGTTTCGCGACCTGACTCGCCGAGTCCATGGCAATCTTCAACAGACTCGCCGAGCTGTTCTTCCAACTCTTCGAGTCCATGCCCACCTTCATCCAACTCGTTGAGTTCACCCATGTGACTTGCCGAGTCGCTCCAGTTCGTAATCCATACAGTGGCTTTTCGAGCCATGCATAGGCTCCAACTCATAGATCCACTCTTCCCAAGTCTATTCCTCACATAAACTTGTAAACTTTACGTGAAACCAAAGAGTTATGGCCTTAAAACCCTCTAGGGCTAGGGTTTGTAACAAAGGGGCTTCACCAACAACTTATTGACTTCAGCTTTAAGACATTCTGGACCGTCACAACCCTAGATCTGAAGTAGCGACCTCAGATCTAAGTCCCAAACCCGAAATAGATCTCAATCTTACCAAAATAGCCCCAAAATCTCATTCAAGAATAGATTTAATTGTAATAAAGCCAAAGCAACAGCTTAATACTTCAAAGATGGCTTCCCACTGAAGAATAATCCAACTCTCTACAAAGCCCCTTGCTCCAAGCTTTTTGATCTTCAATCTCTCTTCACAAAATCCCTTATCTAATCATCAATTTGCTCCCAAGGACTCTCACTCACGATTTAGGGTTTCTGGATCTCAAAAGGGGAGTAGAGAGGCTAGGGAAGGGATGTGATGTTCTTTAAATAGGACACAACCCCCAGGATTAGGGTTCTCCTCAACCAGACCATACTCGCCGAGTCCACTAGCCGACTCGCCGAGTTGGCCACTTACTCTTCAACCCGGATCTCGCTCAAACTCGTCGAGTTCCACCCTGGACTCGACGAGTTGACCCCCTTTACTTAGGGTCTTTCATTTCCTTTCTTGGTCTTCCTGATTATGGGTGTTACATATAGGCCTCAATGGGTGAGGTCAAGAGTTCTACTCTTGGCTTAGCACATTTGGGGGATTTTCCCTAGATTGGCATGGGTTCGATTCTTCGTTCCCTTTGGTGGTGAGTGGTGCCCCTCTTGGTGGCCCGCCAGGCATTCATGATCCATCTGGTCGGGTTACCCTCTATTTGTCGGTTTGAAAAAAAAAATATTATTATTAATATTATATGCATTATTAATATTACAGTTTAATTATATGATATATTAGTTTTTTATTACAATTTCCGTATAAAATATAGAACGAAAAAAAAATGACGTTTTAACATAAAAATTTGAAAAACATATTATGTTTCTAGGAAATCGACTGGAAATACATAAGGAATACCGAAGGATTTCCTACACAATATAAAAGTTATCACCAATCCCTTAGAAAATATGTAGATATTTCCAAGGGATTTCTTAGGAGAATCACGCTTTTTTGTCCTTTTGGAGTTTAGATGTTATTTTTTCGTTTAATATTTTATACAACTTTATTACATGTTATATACTTTTATCATACAAAGTTACACAAATTATACACATACACAACCATACAATAGTAAACAAATGTCTTGAGTAATGGGTTATGACAGTGTACAAGCATGTATGTATGTAAGCATGTATGTATGTATATACCGCGCATAACTTGGTGAAATAAAAGTAATTCATGCATAATGAAGTCAGAAAAAAATATAGAATGAAAAAATGTCGTTTGAACATCAAAAAATGAAAAACAAATGATGTACAACTTTTCTATACATTAAATACATTTATCTTAAATACATTTAAATACTTTTCTATACATTAAATACATACAACTTTTCTATACATTAAATACATTTATCTTAAAAACAAATGATGTACAATTTTTTCGTTTCATATTTTGTACAATTTTTCTATACATTAAATACATTTATCTTACCAAGTTATACATATTATACACATATAACATACATATAGATTTACAATGGTAAACGAACGTTTTAAGTAATAGGTTCTGATGTTATGCATATATATATATATATATATATATATATATATATATATATATATATATATATATATATATATATATCTTTTGTAGCTTGGTGAAATAAAACTAATTCAAATGTTTTTTTTTTCGTTTCATATTTTGTATAACTTTGTTATACATTAAATACCTTTATCTTACCAAGTTATAACTATTATACAAATATACATACATATAGATTTATAATGGTAAATGAACGTTTTGAGTAATAGGTTCCGATGGTATGCATGCATGTGTGTATGTATATATCGTGTATAACTTGATGAAATAAAACTAATTCATGTATAATGAAGTCGAACAAAATATAAAACAAAAACGACGTCGTTTGAACATCAAAAAAAAATTATGTTCCCAAGAAATTTCTTAGAAATGTGTTGGAAATACCGAGAGATTTGCTACGGAATACAAAATTTGTAACTAATCCATTGGAAACGTGTAGTTATTTCCATGAGATTTCCTAGGACCAAAGCCCGTATTTATTTTTTCGAGATTCAAACCACTACAACAATCGGACCCTGTGGAGACAACAATTTCAGACCATATGGAGACGACAAGTCGTCGGGAAAAAGTCGTCGGCACAGGCGTGTCGGCATAGGTCTGTTAGGTCGTTGGCATAGACGTCGTCGGTATAGCTAGCTCTATTGCGACGACATGTCGTCGGCACAGATTTTGTTAACGACATTTTCAGGGGAAAAAAATAAAGTTTTATTAAAATCCTATGGCGACGACAAGTCGTCAGGATAGCTATAGAGACGACTAGTCGTCGGGACAAGTTGAAGCTATTACGAAGCCATGTTGTCGCTATAGGGTTTTATCAGTTAACGGTTATGGACCTATAGTGACGACTAGTCGTCGTGATTGCTACTGGTTTTTTTTAGCTTTACAGGTTTTGTACATTACCATTCCTGCATTTTTAACAAATCCAAAAAACATTGCAGCATATATCAATTGAAATACATTAACTAGGTACCATTGTTCAAATTCAAAACATCAAATTCAAGTTTAATATTACAATAAGAAGTTAACTAACATTGTTCATAATACTAAAAAGACATCAATCATCATTATCGTAATCTTCTTCTTCTTCTTCTTCTCCTTCTCCTTCTTCTTCCATCCTTTCGGAAAATTGTTGAGAGCTACTTGCTTGTGTGTTATAGTTGAATAGAAAGTTAGGAAATGGTGGTGGTTGGAAGTTCGGAATACAAACTGCCAATGATGCATTATATTGTTGCAAATATTCTTGCATTTGTTGTGCATCAAATTGGGATTAAGATTGGGGTTGAGATTGAGACGATTTGGAAGTGGAAGGCCGTTCATTTGGAATTAAACCGAAGTTGGCGGTTGGTCTCCTACCCACCCCGTGAGCATGTCCATGTCTCGTCCGAAGGGCACGTTCTAAACATTCTTCCTCGTTTACTTCTCCTCCTTCCCTAACCTCGTTTTGCATTTTCTCATATTCATTTTGAATTTTCTCCTAAAATGAAGAAAACAATTAACATACATTAATTAAAACAAACAACTAAACTTAAACATTCAAAAAATAATAATATTCCTTAAACAAGAAACTATAATTAATAATAATATATTTAAACAACATACTCATTTCGTTTATCACTTACCCAGTCTTCTTCTGCTCGACTTGTACACCAACCTGAACCTTCTTTGTAGCGCATTTGTCTCCAACCCTCAATATGTTGCGACTTGATTCCCATTTGTTCCTATAATAAGTGAAAAAACAATAAATATATTTGTACAAATGTTAATAACAATTTTAAATAATACTAATGTACTTTATTACCTCTAAATAACGTCGTTGAGCATAGGGTCTACATCCGTGAGCACTTGTGTGTGCAAGTTTCAACCTAGTAACTTTATTTTTTTCCGACGTGCATCTGTATTTCTCGGTCAAAAACAACAAATCAATAATATCGTTCTAAGCTTCGGCGGTCCAATCATCCGGTGGATGTCTTCTTGCCTTTTCCACATTATGATATCCACCAACTCTTTCAAAATGTTTTTTTATCTGCATACTTGCGCTCTCGATAAGCTCTTTGCATATCTGCTTGGATACCCGCTCGAAGGGGTTCCCACAAGTTTCTACCCCGATACCTATTAATATCAAAATAAGTCTGCAAAAGGAAAAACATATTTGATTAGTAAAAAAATATTTAATAAGTGCAAAATTCAATACATATAAAATATATTGTATATTTACCTCTAGCTTAGGATATAAATCAACTTTGTACTTGGTAGGAACACGACGCCAAGTATGATAATGCAACGGTACCTTTGATCCCACCAGATTTGAGATCAGTCTGACAAACATTTGCCCATTGTCCCCTATAAATCGATACGTCCGCCTGGAGATATCAATTCTCAAATCCAAAGGCCTACACTTGTTTTTTTCATACTCATGGTACAAATTTAAGTTTCTCCCTTTGCCACACACATTCACATTCACATTCTTCGCTTGTGCTATATTTACATATACAATTGGAAATTTAGAAATTTAAAACTTTAATTTATCTAATAATTAAAAATTTCATATAACTTACAAGATTGGCAACCCGATGGTACACCGCGTTCAATCCCGTGTGGAGGTCTATCCCCACCGTCTCCTCCGTGTCCCCTCGCGACTTCTGCCATCTGTTTAACAAATATTATAAACATTCAGAAAATATAATAAAACTACAAATAAGCAACATTTCAAAATTTAACAAATATTATAAGCAATTAGGACATATAATAACAATAACATACCGTCAATCAGATTTATCACTAGAACAATATACATGTACAACATCATCATCACTGTCATAGTTTTCATTATTTATTTCTTCATCTGAAGAGTACGTATCATCATCGTCATTTTCATCGTTAATGAAATCGTTATCGTTTATATTAGGAGAAACATTCCTCCTAGCAACCACACTTGATTCACCAACCTCGCCTAAATTCGTCTGCATATGTAAGGTGCCTAAGTCGACAACCAAGGTAAAATCAGTTGATTGAGTGTTGTTCACAACATCTATCTCATTCACAACACCGATACTTGGATGATTCCAAAGTTTTCGATGATGAACCTCTTCCACAACTCTCCAGTTATTGTTTTGAGTGGGATCTTGGAGATAAAATACTTGTTTAGCTTGTGTGGCTAAGATGTATTGTTGATCATCAAACCACGTTTTACCGACATACCATTCATGACTGTTATCGATAAGAATCATATTATTTATAGTCTTTAAACGTCCATTACGTAATGAGGCATTGAACCATTTACCACGAAAGAGTACAACGGATTTATCATATAAATAATGCAACTCTATGATCTCCTCTAATTGACCATAGAATGGTGTACCGTCTTCTTCGAATGTAACAACACCACTATTTTGAGTAGTGCGTCGGAGATCACGACTATTCACGAAAAATCGGACACCATTTACTATGCATGAGTGTATGAATATGCAAGCAACGGACCATATGCCAACGCCTTTAATTCGACAGTACAGTCCGTAGGCACGTCTTTTTGGAGACAATAAATCTGTAAGGAAATATAAGATTGTAACACCGTAAATTTTCAAAATAATTTTTCATTTTCAAAATCACATAATGTATCACATCACAAATCAAAATCCATAATCAATTCTGTTTTCAAAAACAAATCCCAAGATCTCTACATATGAAAATCTCCGTCAGTGTGTGTGTACGTGTCAAGTCGTCGCCTTCCCACGGTCCTCGCTGGTACCTGAGACATCAAACATAACAACTGTAAGCATAAATGCTTAGTGAGTTCCCCAAAATACCACATACTACAATACGCCACTCGAGGCTAACCCGACCCTCTGGTCAAGATGTCTCAGCGGGACCTTCCAGTCCCGCAGCTCGTCGGACCCTCAGGTCCAGTCATAGCTCATTGGGCCCTCTGGCCCGATCTGAATCGTTGGACCCTCCGGCCCGGTCTATATAGTCATACAGCATACAAATAACACATAGCATACAATCTCATAAATAGCACATAATCTCACACATAGCACATAAGACCCTCTGGTCAACTCATAATACCACTCAAGGTAACGTATAGTGAGAAGACTCACCTCGCGTGTCTCGGTAACTCGTAAAGCTCTCAACCACTAGTGCTAGATCTCCCGAGCTATCTTCCTCCTACAACACAGGTGTATTTTACTTAATACTACTTGACTCTGGCTGACTAATACCACGAAGTCAAACCAGTCAACACTGGTCAACGGTCAACGGTTAACCCGACTCGCCGAGTCTGGCGTGGACTCGCCGAGTCCCTACAGGAACCCGATTCCCTCTGAATCTCTTCCAACTCACCGAGTCACTCACCTGACTCGGTTACACAGTCCCTGGTCCGAAGTCTCTGAACAACCCGCACCAACTCGCCGAGTCTGGGATTGGACTCGGCGAGTGCACTCCATGCACAACCTCAAACGACCTTCTAAGGTCAGATCCACTCTAGTAACTCATAGATCCAGTCCCCTAATGCTTATTGACCACGTAAATTCCGAGTCTTGGTGCTCATTAAGCATCAAATAGCTCATTAATGGAGGTTTAGCCTCAAATACATAGATCCCAATCTAAAACCTCCATGGATGCACATAAAGCTTGGGCAAGGAGGTGCTCTGGACCTCTATGGGTCTAGATTCAGAGCCATAACTCGCCAAGGGACCATGATGATGCTAGATCTAGCCACAAATGGGTTCAAAAACCCTAAATCTATATGAACATCACAATAACAAAGAAGGATTCAAATGGTACCTCAGATGTGATGTCCTGGACCTTAGCTCTTCAAGAATCCACCCCTCTCTTGCTTCCTCTTGGCTAGATCTTCTCTTCCCTTGCTAAACAATAACTCCAAGAATCAACAATGGCTCCTTCCCTCACTTGAATCACTCAAATGTTCTAGGGTTTCACTCTGGGGACTAATGAGCGCAAATGACGGCCATAAGGCCCTTTAAATATGCCACAAACCCGAGAAATTAGGGTTTCATTAAACGACGCAGACTCACCGAGTCCACTAAGGCGACTCGCCGAGTCCGAGCATCAATCCGAATGAGAACCCGCGTCTTGACTCGGCGAGTCTACGCACCAACTCGCCGAGTCCCTTCTCAAAACTCAAAATAAAAAGATTAAATAATTTACCTGAAATCCCGGATGTTACAATTCTCCCCCACTAGAATCCGACTTCGCCCTCGAAGTCTCATTCCTGAAATAACTCTGGATGCTGCTCCCGCATCTCCCGCTCCGGTTCCCAGGTCAACTTGGATCCCTTCCGATGCTGCCACTGAACCTGTACCAGAGGCACTTCCTTGTTCCTCAGAACCTTGATCTTTCGATCCACAATCGCAACTGGTCTCTCTGCGTAGTTCAGGCTCGCATCCACCTGAATATCCTCCAACGGCACCACTGCCAACTCGTCGGCAATACATTTCCTCAACTGCGAGACATGAAAGGTATCATGGATCTGCCCCAACTCAACAGGTAGGTCCAACCGGTAGGCTACCCTGCCTACCCTAGCAATTACCCTGAAGGGTCCAATGTACCGGGGTCCCAACTTGCCCCTCTTCCTGAATCGTATCACTCCTTTCCAAGGAGAGACCTTTAGGAGCACAAGATCACCGACCTGAAACTCGAGCTCGGACCGACGCCTGTCCGCATAACTCTTTTGGCGACTCTACGCGGTCAACAACCTCTTCCTGACCTGCTGAATCTGCTCGGTCGTTTGGAGTACAATATCCGTGCTACCCATCACCCGCTGCCCCATCTCTCCCCAGCAGATGGGGGTGCGACACCTCCGCCCATACAACAGCTCAAAGGGTGGCATACCAATGCTCGAATGATGGTTGTTGTTATACGAAAACTCTGCTAAAGGTAGGTAGGTGTCCCAGCTCCCTCCAAAATCCAGAACACATGCTCGGAGCATATCCTCAAGCGTTTGAATCGTTCGCTCGCTCTGTCCGTCCGTCTGCGGGTGGTATGCGGTACTGAAATGCAATCTCGTACCCAACTCCTCATGAAACTTCTTCCAAAATCTGGAAGTAAAACACACATCCCGGTCTGAGACAATCGATATCGGAACCCCATGCCACGATACCACCTCTCTCACATATAATTTCGCCAATTTCTCCGCAGAAGAGCTCTCGCTGATGGCTAGAAAATGAGCGCTCTTCGTCAATCTATCCACGATCACCCAAATCGCATCAACTCCTCTCGAAGTCCTTGGCAATTTGGTGATAAAATCCATGGTAATCTGTTCCCACTTCCACTCGGGAATCTCCAACGGTTGCAGCTTACCATGCGGACGCTGGTGCTCGGCCTTAACTTGGCGACAAGTTAGGCACCTCTCGACGAACCAAGCAACATCCCTCTTCATACAGGGCCACCAATACTCCTTCTTTAGGTCCAAATACATCTTGGTAGCCCCAGGATGGATCGAGAACTTCGATCGATGTGCCTCCTCCATCAAAATGGTACGCGTCCCGCCTACAAACGGTACCCAAATCCGACCCTGAAACGTCATAAGTCCCCGACCATCGGTAACGAATTCCGATGCCTGACCAACCACCCGCTCCCTCTTTTGATTTTCTGATCTCGCAGCCTCAGCCTGAGCCCCTCGGATGGTGTCCAAAATCGGAGTCGTCACCGTCAACCTCAAACAGATGTCTCGCAATGGGGCACTCTCTGCCCTACGACTCAGGGCGTCGGCTACCACATTAGCCTTGCCCGGGTGGTACAGGATCTCGCAATCATAATCCTTTACCACATCCAACCATCTCCTCTTCCGCATATTCAGATTTGGCTGATCCATCAGGTACTTCAAACTCTTGTGGTCCGTGTATATCGTACACCGAACCCCATACAGATAGTGACGCCAGATCTTGAGGGCGAACACCACAGCCCCCAACTCCAGATCGTGGGTGGGATATCTCGTCTCATGAGGCTTTAACTGCCTCGATGCATACGCGATCACATGCCCTCTATGCATCAACACCGCTCCCAACCCCGATATCGATGCATCACAGTACACCACAAAATTCTCCATCCCTTCCGGCAATGTAAGCACGGGAGCTTCGCACAATCTCTGGCGAAGAGTCTCAAATGAGCTCTGCTGCTCCGGACCTCATGAGAAAGTAACACCCTTCCGGGTTAACTTGGTAAGTGGCACAACAATTTTGGAGAAGTCCCTGATAAATCTCCGATAGTAGCCTGCCAGCCCCAAGAAACTCCGGATCTCCGCAGGTGACCTCGGCACTTCCCAACTCATCACGGCCTCGATCTTGGTCGGGTAAACCAATATCCCATTCTGGTTAACGAGATTCCCTAAGAACTGGACCTCCCGTAACCAAAAATCGCACTTGGAGAATTTGGCGAATAGCCTCTCCGACCTCAGAACCCCGAGGAGCTCCCTCAAATGCTCCTCATGCTGCTCTCTGGTCCTCGAATACACCAGGATATCATCAATGAATACAATGACTGAACGATCCAACATCGGCCTACACACCCTGTTCATGAGATCCATGAATGCCGCTGGTGCATTGGTGAGCCCGAATGGCATCACCACGAACACGTAATGCCCGTAACGAGTCCTAAACGCCGTCTTCTGGATATCCTCATCCCGAACTCTCATCTGGTGATATCCCGATCTCAAGTCAATCTTGGAGAACCAAGACGCCCCCTGCAACTGATCGAATAGATCGTCGATCCTCGGCAACGGATAACGGTTCTTGACCGTCAACTTGTTCAACTCCCGGTAATCAATGCACATCCGGTGTGAACCATCCTTTTTCTTGACAAAAAGGATCGGCGCTCCCCAGGGAGAGCTACTGGGACGGATGAACCCTTTCCCCAACAGCTCTTGCAGCTGTGAGGATAACTCCTGCATCTCTGGCAGTGCCAGCCGATATGGCGCCTTAGCGATAAGCGCAGCCCCAGGAATCAAATCGATATGAAACTCCACTTGCCTCTCGGGAGGTACGCCCAGAAACTCCTTGGGGAACACGTCCCGGAACTCACGCACTATCGGCACATCATCCACTGAACTTGGCCTCCCAACGGCCTCTCGTACATCCGTCACATAGGCCACGAATCCCTTGCAGCCCTGCTGCAAACTCCGCCTCGCTCTGACAGCCGAACAGAATACCGAACCACCACGAGTCCCCTCGCCATAAACTGTCAGCCCTCCCCCACTAGGATCTCGGATCGTCACCAACTGACGCTCGCAATCTATGACAGCCTCGAAACGGCTCAACCAATCCATGCCTACTATGACACATACATCCCCCATAGCAATCGGAATCAAATCAATCGGGAACTCCACCCCGAAGATCTCCAGCACACATCCACGTATCACTTCGGTAGCACATACCTCACGCTCATCTGCTATGGAAACCCGCAGAGGTCGACTCAACGCCTCTCTCGGAATACTAATGTGCCGACTAAAAGCTAAAGATATGAAAGACCGACTCGCACCCGAGTCGAATAAAACCAATGCAGGTACAGAACTCACAAGAAAAGTACCTACGCATAACATATAGCAACTACAATAGCATAAACTCAACATAAAATAGATAAAGATTACATACCCGCCACGACGTCAGGTGCTGCGCGGACCTCCTCCATAGTCAGCTGGAAGGCTCTCCCCCTAGCCTTCGGTGCTTCGGCCTTCACTGGCCAGGTCTCGGTAGCTCGAACCACAGGTGCAGATCCCTACGCTGATCTCTGAAGCTGGGGGCACTCGGCCTTCCGATGGCCAGTCTGGTTGCAATGGAAGCAAACCGAGAACCCCTTCGGACAGTCCCTCGCAAAATGTCCTTCCTTCCCGCATTTGTAGCATACCCCAGCCTTGCACGGCACGTCATGGCTCTTGCCGCACTTCCCACAAGTGCGGCCCCTCGAACTTCCTGTCCTCGAATCAGCGGGCTTTGCCCGCTTGGCGGCCGGCTGCGACTATGTTGGTCGCCGATCACCCCTCTGCAACTCAGTCTCCTCCCTCGCCTGTGTCTCAAGCTCGATCTCCCTCTTCCTGGCATTTGCTTGGAGCTCGGCAAATGTCTGATAAGTCGAGTTCGCCACGAACTCACAGATGTCCCTCCTCAAGACCTCAAGATGCTCAGATAACGGCTCATGCGAGCCTGCTCAGTGGACACCAACTCCGGGCAAAACAGCGCTCGCTCATGAAACATCCTCGTCACCACTGTCACCGACTCGGTCCCCTGCTTGAGGGTCAGAAACTCCTGAGCTAAACGTTCCCTCTCCACCTGGGGAACATACTCGTCACGAAATATCACAGTAAACCTCTCCCAGGTCACTGCAGTCAGCTCAGCTGTAGAATAGCTCGCGGTCACGAATTTCCACCAGTCCTTCGCCCCCAAGCGAAGCTGGTTGAGTGCGAATCGCACCCTCAAGTGCTCCGGACACGAGCACTTATAGAAACACCCCTCCATGTTTGAGATCCACCTCATAGTGGCGATCGGATCCTGTGTACCATCGAACTCCGGTGGTTTCATGTTGCTGAACTCTCGGTACAGCAACGAATCACCACCCTGGGGCCTCGCAGCAGCAACAGCTGCGGTGGCTGCAGCAACAGCAGCATCAGTCAAAGCAGCGTAACGCTCGTCAAACGTCTTGATCAGTGTGGTCTTAATAGACCCAAACATCTCCGGAATCTCGGCTCTGATGGCAGCGGCCACCTCCTCATGGATGATCCGACGGATCTCCTCATCGCTCACCCCACTGCTCTCGGGGTTATGGCGTGTCCCAACCATGATCAACCTCTGAAATACAACATAAGAAATATCAGGAACACTCTCGAGTATACTCACACTCGATAACTCAAACATCCTCTCTCCTAGTACTCCCAAGGAATCTTACTTGGACCGCGCACCAATCCGGTGTCTTCGATAGTATGGGCCCAATACTATCATCAACACCGAATCGATATACAACCCAAGTCCTCCTCCTAGGATCCCAAATCGTAAACACTCTACTCTCGCTATGCACTGGCTACTCTCAATAGCCCTCCCCTGAGCTCCTCACTGCTACCTACTCACTCTCTCAAAGTGTCTCCTAGCAGCAGCGATCTCCTAAGCTAAGGCATCACAAATCAGGCCCACTCTAGTCCTAATAGGAATACCTAGCCTCTCTAACATGCACCACATAATATCTCATAACTCATAACATATAATGTAAAGGTATTTTGGGGATTCACCGTTCGGGCGCTGGTTGACCGTACACACCTTCCACTCTGCTCGTTTCCCAAAACCTCTTTTTCTTTTTAGAAAATTTTAGTTTTGTTTGAAAATTCCTCAAATCCTCGGTTTGAGTTCAAATACGCCCTAAGGTGCATCCGAATCCCTCAAACCAAGGCTCTGATACCAACTTGTAACACCGTAAATTTTCAAAATAATTTTTCATTTTCAAAATCACATAATGTATCACATCACAAATCAAAATCCATAATCAATTCTGTTTTCAAAAACAAATCCCAAGATCTCTACATATGAAAATCTCCGTCAGTGTGTGTGTACGTGTCAAGCCGTCGCCTTCCCACGGTCCTCGCTGGTACCTGAGACATCAAACATAACAACTGTAAGCATAAATGCTTAGTGAGTTCCCCAAAATACCACATACTACAATACGCCACTCGAGGCTAACCCGACCCTCTGGTCAAGATGTCTCAGCGGGACCTTCCAGTCCCGCAGCTCGTCGGACCCTCAGGTCCAGTCATAGCTCATTGGGCCCTCTGGCCCAATCTGAATCGTTGGACCCTCCGGCCCGGTCTATATAGTCATACAGCATACAAATAACACATAGCATACAATCTCATAAATAGCACATAATCTCATACATAGCACATAAGACCCTCTGGTCAACTCATAATACCACTCAAGGTAACGTATAGTGAGAAGACTCACCTCGCGTGTCTCGGTAACTCGTAAAGCTCTCAACCACTAGTGCTCGATCTCCCGAGCTATCGTCCTCCTACAACACAGGTGTATTTTACTTAATACCGCTTGACTCTGGCTGACTAATACCACGAAGTCAAACTGGTCAACGGTCAACGGTTAACCCGACTCGCCGAGTCTGGCGTGGACTCGCCGAGTCCCTACAGGAACCCGATTCCCTCTGAATCTCTTCCAACTCACCGAGTCACTCACCTGACTCGGTTACACAGTCCCTGGTCCGAAGTCTCTGAACAACCCGCACCAACTCGCCGAGTCTGGGATTGGACTCGGCGAGTGCACTCCATGCACAACCTCAAACGACCTTCTAAGGTCAGATCCACTCTAGTAACTCATAGATCCAGTCCCCTAATGCTTATTGACCACGTAAATTCCGAGTCTTGGTGCTCATTAAGCATCAAATAGCTCATTAATGGAGGTTTAGCCTCAAATACATAGATCCCAATCTAAAACCTCCATGGATGCACATAAAGCTTGGGCAAGGAGGTGCTCTGGACCTCTATGGGTCTAGATTCAGAGCCATAACTCGCCAAGGGACCATGATGATGCTAGATCTAGCCACAAATGGGTTCAAAAACCCTAAATCTATATGAACATCACAATAACAAAGAAGGATTCGAATGGTACCTCAGATGTGATGTCCTGGACCTTAGCTCTTCAAGAATCCACCTCTCTCTTGCTTC
This sequence comes from Lactuca serriola, assembly GCF_051521515.1. Taxonomy (NCBI): domain Eukaryota; kingdom Viridiplantae; phylum Streptophyta; class Magnoliopsida; order Asterales; family Asteraceae; genus Lactuca; species Lactuca serriola. The sequence continues at coordinate 132,582,368 of NC_136413.1, forward strand.
CTCTTGGTTGGATCTTCTCTTCCCTTGCTAAACAATAACTCCAAGAATCAACAATGGCTCCTTCCCTCACTTGAATCACTCAAATGTTCTAGGGTTTCACTCTGGGGACTAATGAGCGCAAATGACGGCCATAAGGCCCTTTAAATATGCCACAAACCCAAGAAATTAGGGTTTCATTAAACGACGCAGACTCACCGAGTCCACTAAGGCGACTCGCCGAGTCCGAGCATCAATCCGAATGAGAACCCGCGTCTTGACTCGGCGAGTCTACGCACCAACTCGCCGAGTCCCTTCTCAAAACTCAAAATAAAAAGATTAAATAATTTACCTGAGGAAGTTCATTTTTTTGGGTTGGTCCTCAGTAATGCGTCGGTGCTTCTGAGGAAGTTCGGAGCAAGTCAATTAAAGATATCGTTTCCATATGCCCAAATTTAAATCTTTAGCCCACACTAAAGATTTGATCCCAGTAATTATGGTGCCTTATTTGTGTTTCTTCGCTTTTGTCCGTCTCTTTCGTTTGCAGCCAAAAGTAGACGCCATACTATTTCTTTTTCTTTGGCTCACGGCTGAAGATGATTGATATGGTCAAAGTTGAAGTGTTTGTCCGAAGTTTTCAGCCGGCGGTGGAGGGTGAAGGTTAAAGCAGGTTGTGTATGGTGGTTATGCGACGGTGATGATGGCGGTGTGTTTAGCTGTGAAGACAACGATGATGGTGTAAGTTGGGCTCGATTGTCGTTCCGGTAGAGGTTAAGGATGGAGGTGGCTCGGTGTGGTGATGGCAAAAGTTTCGATGGTGGTTTTTGGTGAGGCAAGTGGCTATATAGGTGCAGTGGGTGATTGTCGACGGTTGATAATAAATGGCAGTTGGTGTTAGGGTGGTGATGTTTGCGGTATAATGGTTGTTTGGCTAGGTGGTTTGTTATGGTGGCTGGTATTTAGCAGGTTCATGGTGTTCGAAGCGTCTTATGTGGATGATTTTCGGAGCAGCTGGAAGTGAAGATGACAAACAGGTAAGTTTTAAAAAAAAAAATTAAACCTACTCTACTCTATTGTTATTACACTCTGTAAACAGTATCACATGTGTATATATCCGTGGATATGTCTTTATAATTTCTACAATTAGCTATCTAGGTTGTGTCTTTATAAATTCTACAATTAGCTATCATGTTATTACATTTGATAAATATCACTATGTGTTTGATAAAATGACTGAATGACTACACTAATATGTTAATCTACTTGTTGGGTGATTTTGTAATCTTTCTTGATAGTTTGATAAAATGCTAAGTAAAATGTCCAATTGAATTGTTATGAACTAACTATTTTTTTTTTAAAGATCATGGATAAAAGTTCCTAAACTTTGGATTATATTTTAATTATATTACTTTCTGTTATTAACTTTAGCATAGCCTATTTATTGTAGTCTCAACCTTGAACTAAAACAGCACGCATGGAACTTTAGCTGATATCCAAAAACTTTTTCTTTTACCTAATACTACCGAAGATCAAACAAGGAATGGAAACTTTGGAGGGAAAATGACCTAAAAGCCCAAAGAAGTTTTCAAATCTTTTAAAATGCCCCAATATTCTTTTGGTTGTTTAAGAGAACCCAACAAAGTAAGATTTCGTTCAAAAAATAGCATCTAATGTAACGCCCCATTCTTGGTATGTAATTCAAATAAAGTATTTCATTTCTAAAGGGGTACTCGACGAGTCTGTAGCCCGACTCGTCGAGTAGATTCAGGACGATCACGCGTTTTGAGCTGGCTACCCGACGAGTCCATACGTTGGACTCGGCGAGTCCGCCTGTCTGGATGAAGCCCTAATTTTAAGGGTTTGCACCCTATTTAAACACACTTATGCGCCCCCAACCTCGCCTCTATCACTCTCAAAACATTTCCCCTGTAAACCCTAGCCCCATTGTTGAGTTTGAGTGTGCTTGTGATAGCTTGGAAGCTTTGGGAAGGAAAGAAGGTCCATAGAAGGAAAGGAAGATCCAGGAGTTAGCTTACATATGTTCTTCATTCAGGTAATGAAGTTATGACCTTGTGTATTCCTCTATTATAACCTCCTTTATGCTTGGTATGCCCTCTTTGGAGCCTTTTATGATTCAAAACTTGAAATATGGACTCTCCATGGATGAAAACTTCAGATCTCGACTCTCATTGCATTCTAAAAGTGTAAAGTTTCAGTTATGGTCATGATTGAAGTCCCTCTTGAGCTTGGAACCCCATTAAGAGCTTAGGGTTGGCATTTGAAGCCTTTAAAGCCATGCATGCACGTAAAGTTTGCAACTTTACGTGATAAGCATGCCCTAGAAGCATGGATTTGTGAATTAGAGCCGATGCATGGCTCAAATCAGGCCTGTATGGAAAAAGGGACTGAATGGACTCGGCGAGTCATATGAAGATAGCCTTGGACTCGACGAGTTGGATGAGCAACTCGGCGAGTCCGATGAAGATTGCCTTAGACTCGACGAGTTGTTCTACAACTCGGCGAGTCGAATGAGTTTTTCCCAATAAAAGTAGTGTTTGAGTGAAATGGATTCATTCCTTCATAGTTACACATAAAGTCAGCAACTTTACGTGTTCAGATGGTCCCAAGGGATCAGATCTACGAGTTAGAGGCCCTGGAATGGATTAGAATTCGATTTCATGGAATCTACGATAGGACTCACCGAGTTTTTCTTCGGACTCGACGAGTCGAGTCGCGAGTCCCCGTTTTCCCTTCGAGTTGTGAGTTCAGAGTGAATCAGTGAATGGGAAATGGGCTCGGTGAGTTAAAGGCAAAGTTAGTAAAGGAGGGACTCGGCGAGTCTGTGTCCTGACTCGACGAGTACGGTCAACTGGAAGTTGATTTTGACCAAGGGTAATATAGTCATTGACCCCAAGAGAATTTACCAGTAACTGATCTAGTGTTTTTGGAAATTGTAGCCGGACAGTTCTGGAGCGGCGGTCAGCCACTTTTAGATTTAGCATCACAGCAGTCAGCACTACGAGGTGAGTTTTCCTTCCAGTTGGAACGCGTCTAAGGCCACAATGCCGGCCCGTCTAGTTAGCAGTCAGTTCCGTACTTTGGTCCGATGCAGACGTTCAGTGTGCTTGATGTCTTTGTGATCCAAGCATGTCTTTGTGTTATGTGTTCCGGACTTCAGTCTGATGCAGTGTGCAGTATATGTGTTTATGCTAGTTGATATGTTTATTCTATGCTATGCTCAGTCAGTTTCCGGACTTCGGTCCGATGCAGGGGACAAGGTCCCAGTCAGTTCCGGATTTCGATCTGATGCAGTTAGTTCCGGACTTCGGTCCGATGCAGGGGACAAAGTCTCAGTCAGTCCGGACTTCAGTCAGATGCAGTTTCCGGACTTCGTTCCGATGTAGAGGGCAAGGCCCTGGTTAGTTCCGGACTTCGGTCCGATGCAGTAGGCAAGGCCCAATATGTGCTTATATGATTATATGGTATGTGGTAGTCTGGGGGAGCTCACTAAGCTTTGTGCTTACAGTTTCAGTTTTGGATTCAGGTACTTCCGCAAGCAAAAGGAAGGGCTCGGGATGATGGCAGTTTATTTCATATACTATGATATGTTGTTACAATTCTTTTGTTATGACACCTCTATTATAACTTTTTGGGATTTATGACATACGATTTTATGATATATTATAGACCGTTGATAACCTTAGTATTATTTAAACGAAAAATTTTGGGCCATATTTTGGGTCGTTTCAAGTTGGTATCAGAGCCTTGGTTTGAGGGATTCAGGCACTCTTACGGGTGTGACTGAACTCAAACTAAGGAAATATTAAAAAGATTTTCGAAAGAAAAATATTTTCAAAAGAATTTTTGAGAAAGAGACTTAAAAAGAAAAGAGTTTTGAAAACGAGAAAAAGGGTGTGGTGCATGCGATCAGCCGAACTCAATTAAGTACTCCCAAATTACCCATACAAGTTTATGTTATGATTATCAATTTTAATTTCAGTAGAACAACATGCTAGAATAGGACTAAGGATCTAGGAGGATGCCTTATGTGCCTGCTATATGTGTTTCATCTTTATGAGAATTGCATGCTAGTATTGAGTAGACAGCAGTAGGATAGCTTGTTTAGGTTATTCCTGACAGTACGAGCTTAGCATTGTATGCTAGTACAGTTTCTTGTTATGAGAATAGATTTGCTTGATTAGTCTCCTGTGTCCGAATGTTGCTTGCTTTGTGCTTTGTGGGACTCTGAGTGATGGGTATTAGCTATTAGGTGAATACGACACATCACATGAGATCAGGGTTGAATAATCTCAGAGTGTTGGATTTGGCCCTACTACGCAACTCTTGTTTGAGTCCAACCGTTGTGGGAATGAGTCTTTTACTCGAAGGATTATCTGAGCCTCGTCACATGTGGTGGTATTCAGGTGATGACTAATTGGCATTACAAGGAGGCCTTCAGCAGCTGAAGATTGGTTTTTGTTGAGTCAGAGATTTCCCTTAGGGCAAGCCTAGGATGAGAGTAGCAGAGATAAGTAGCAGTAGTAGTGACTTGGCGGAGTCGAGGCGGTTCTTGAGGAAAGTACGGATAGATGTGGAAGGTAGTAGGGGCCCATGCTACTGGAAGCAGAGGATCTGTACTTGAATCAAGGAAGGCCGAGGCGAGACCAGGAAACCTGTAGTAGTAGCGATCCCTCGATATATCAGTGTTTCTGACGTTTATCATGATGTGTTTTTAGAATGGTGGTTTTACGCCCTAGGCCAGCAGTCGGCAGCTCAGGTGCCGGGGAGGGATCAGGATCAGGCTCGGGGGCCGAGCAGTTAGATGAGCAGACTAGGGAGTTTTTCACTTCAGAAGTTACCCGTATCATACTTGAGCAGACTCCTGTGATCTTCGGTTCGATCAAGGAGGGTATCTTGGAGTTGATGGATGAGAAGTTGAGCACATTTCGTGCTGAGATGGCGGCCATGATGGGGGTGCGCACACTCACCTTCAGGGAGTTCCGGGCTTGTGGAGCTCCAGACTACCATGGGGCGCGGGACCCCATTGCGAGTACTAGGTGGTTGGCAGATGTTGTCAACGCGTTCTGCACTAGCAGATGTCCCGAGGGGGACAAGGTCAGATTAGCATCCTGTCTCCTGAAGGACAGGGCACGTGACTGGTGGGAGGAGGTTGGGCATGGTATCGGGGACAACTCAGCACTTAATACTATGACATGGGCTGATTTTACCACCAGGTTCAGAGCCGAGTTCACACCAGTTATTGAGGTGCAACAGTTAGCCAGAGAGTTTCAGGACCTTACTCAGACTACAGAGACGGTGGCAAAGATTACCGCCAAGTTTATCTTCTTGTTCCTTAGTACGCAGCTGACGAGGAAATGAATAAGGCCCGTTATCATGAGATGTTGTAGAGTAATATCCGCCAGTTTGTGAGCCGATCCAGCTGCAAGACGCTGGATGACATGATTACGAGGGCTCGAGAGACAGTGAGAGAGAGAGAGAAAGAGAGAGAGAGAGAGAGAGAGAGAGAGAGAGAGAGAGATTGATCTTGAGATGGAGAAGAAGAGGAAGCCGGAGGCGGCTTCGGGTACAGGGAGTTCGGGCAAGAAGCCCAAGGTTTCAGATCATAGGTCCAGAGGTCAGCAGAGCCACAGTCGGTGTGGAAAATGTGGGAGATTGCACGATGGGGCGAGCAAGGAAGGGAGTTCCGGCTGCTACAATGTCACAATTAGGAATTTTTGTGCCTTGTAACCAACACTTAAACCAATTTATGAATCAAAAACATAAGAGCATGCATGATGCATACTCTATGTCAGCAAAATTTCAATCAAACACCCCATACAAGCAATTCAAATAGTCATTAAGCAATTGGAAACCCTAGAAGTTCTTGTTTAAGTCCATTTTGGACTAGGACTTCCTTATTGGGCCAATGGACCAATAAGCTTTCAATTTGGCTATCTTGGGCTTAGAACTCTTAAATGGGCTCTAATTGGACCCACTTCCATTTAATTCAATATTTTGGGCCATATTGGGCCTAGAATGAGATAGATTAATTATATGAACCATTTTGGACTATAATTAACCTAATCTAACCCAATAGGTCATAAAAATCATATTTATATTTTTTTAGGGCCAAAAATCATCCAACCTAGCTATAACATGTGCTTAAGGGCAAAAAGTCCAAAAACCTCCTCTCACCCTCCCCATTCTCGGCCCAAGCCCAAAAGAAGAGGAGAGTTGACTTTGTGAGTGACACCTCACAATTGTTCAAAGGACATCCATGCATGAAGACTCAAACATCTATGCACTCACATACTTCCATGACTAGCCAACTCTTTTCTTCTCCCTCTCTCTCTTGCTCTCGGCCGAGTTCAAGCACACACACACACACACACATTTCACTCACTTTTCTCTCAAGTAAACACTCTCATAACTCATCCATATTTCGAGATCTAAGAAGGAATCAAGGGGATTTTTACACACAAAAAAATCATTATCTAAGGTAAGAAATCTCTTAGATCCTTAAGCTAGCTACTTCATTTCATCCAAAAATCACCTCTTAATTCATTCAAACTCATGATCTAGCACCTAAGAAGCATTCAAGTTCGAAATCTTCCAAGGAAGGTTGCTAAGGCCAAATTTCTTCTCATTTTCTTCCAAAAACTGAAACCACACCCAAAGGTGAGCTTCATACCCCCTCTTTTTCGGATTTTATAAGTTTTGTGGGGGAGAATACAAGCAAATGTGTAGATCTATGAGTATATGTATGCCTTGTGTGATTTTTATGCTTATATGTGTGATCTTATGTGATTGTGATGTTTATACTAGCCAAAAAGAACTTAAAAACCGAGATCTACAATATGAAGTATGAAATAAGTATAACTTATATCATTTCACACTAATCAAGTCTATAAAAATAACCAAGTTGGTTAATATGAACATTTTTGGACTTAAAACACATTTTTGGGCTCAAAATGCTAAAAATACAAAACTAAGGGGCCCAAAACGACAATATATAAATTCTGAAGGTTGAGATGAGTCTAAACAGTTTCTAATATGTATTTTCTGAATATCAACACTTTTAAAGGGTTAAAAATGTGAATTTTAAACATAATGGGCCAAAATGGGCTTTTCGGCCCAATAAAGCCCCAAATTGCGAGATTTTTGAATTATAGGGCCTGAAACTGTACATTTCTGTAAAACAGGGGATTGTTAGTGTACCAAATATAGTTCAAGGGTCAAAAATGCTTTTCAAATTAAAAAGGGACCAAAAATGCAAAAAAATTTCATTCTTGGGCCAAAAGTGTAAAAGTTGAAAAAATAGAGGTTTCAACCGAGAAAATGTCATTTTTGAAGGACTTAAGCTATTTATCAAGTAAATTTGTGCTAAAAATGTCTTTCTAATAAGTTTTGATACTAAAGTGTCAAGAAAAATAGTTTAAGGACTAAAATGGAAATTCTTTTATACACAAAGGGTTAAAAGTGTAAATTTTATCCAAGAAAGGGCTCAAAAAGATAAACTCTAATTCTTAAAACAACAAATCCCTTAAAATAAAAATACAAGTACTACGTCTACCGGCGAAACGTAATAATAAATACACCTTCAACACCAAAATCGTTACCAAACGAATTGATTCGGTCTCGAATCAATAACAAATCAAAAATCAATAAACAATGGTACTTCAATACACACGCGGAAATTTACGAGAAGTCAATACACCATCTTTGGGCTCGAAAGTTTCAAATCGTGCTTGTTGGGCCTAGCTAGCCCAATGACATGATCTTTAGGCCCGAAGGGAACACGCTTACATGTTATTGGGCCTTATATGACCTAATTTCGTGTAAAAGGACTTTCGATAGCATTTTGTGCTGTTGGGCCCCAAGGGTCCTTTGGTACTGCTAGCAAAGTCGAGAAGTCAAATGCGAGTCAGGCCAAGGGCCTTTTGCATTCACGATAGCCTTGAACGACTTATGGAAATAACGGGGGCTTCGCACCCTCTTTTCTCCTCGGTTGTGGGGCTATGAGAAGTCAGGGTGGTTGGATTAAGTCAGTAGTACGGACGAAGCCTAAGGGATCATTTGTATAGTTGTAAACTAGTCATTTTCATTAATGTGTGATTATAACGACTCACAACCCATAATTAATCCAATGTCACCTGGAATTATAGAAAACAACGTCGTATCGGAATAATACTAACTAAGCCACGTAATTTGATGTATTGGGAAAACATCGGGTTTTCCCTGGGGAATTCAACACTCTTAACTATGTGATATATACAAAGTCTAACAATTATTCACGTTTATAATAATCAACAAGCATACTTGCGGATCTTCACACTTTTTCTCATATACAACATTTTTTTTTAGAAAATATCGGATTTTCTGTGGTTTTCAAAATTATACAAATCATTTCTTTTCAACCCTTACTTATGAACTCACCAACATTTCATATGTTGACGTTTTTCCAAAATACTTGTATTCTCAGGTGTAACGCCCGGGTTTCATTGCTAAGCATTTTTGTCAATGTACTAGTCTATGTCAACTCTTGTAACTCTTTTTGAAGTAATAAAGATGAAATATTTGAGTATTATGTGAATTATATGTGTTTATTATTTAATTATAAATGTATAATTAATAAAGAATAAAAATGAGCATCAAAATTAAAGTGTGAGATAATCCCGATATCTCTACATAAAGTTGTAGAATATGTCTCAAGGTTTCCGTGCATATAAGGAACGCCGAAATCCGAGTTATAACGAAGAAGTTATGACCCGTCGAAGTTTCACGACAGAACCGGCACGATACCGGGAAGCGTGAATAGTGAATTTACGATAGAGCGAGATTTAGCCTTAGTGATCTAAACGAAAGTCGTAGAATATGTTAAACTAAGAACATCGATAAAAAGAACGCCCAAATCTGACTTCGTATGAAGAAGTTATGAGATTTTAAACAGACCAATCCTGTCCCGGCTTGTTAAAAATATAACTTTAAAAATAAAGTCAAAATTAGCCGACGGAGTCTAAACGAAAGTTGTAGATTACGTCTTCACCTACGCATGGATATAAAGAACGTCAAAAACGGAGTTTGTATGAACGCCAAGAGCGTTAAGAATTGAAGTCGTCTCGATGATTGTGGAAAGTATCAGGAAAGCTCAAGAAGAAGCTTTAGAGAAAAATGACCGAAAGGAAGAACGTTAGTGTTTGGTACAAACAGTCGAGGACTGAAGGTATTCCAAGATCGAATTTGGGTACCTAAGACGGGAGGAATAAGAGATCTTCTGATGGAAGAAGCACACAAGACCATGTACTCGATTCATCCCGGTAGCACTAAAATGTATAGGGACCTAAAACCCTACTACTGGTGGCCGACGATGAAGCTCGATGTTGCGAAGTATGTGGCCGAGTGCGTAACATGTGCGAGGGTTAAGGCACAACATCAGAAACCGAATGGGAGTTTGGAACCTTTACCTGTACCCATGGGTAAATGGGAAGACATCACCATGGATTTTGTGACTAAACTGCCCAGGACGAAGAACGGTCACGACATGATTTGGGTAGTCGTGGATCGTTTCACCAAGAGTGCACACTTCATAGCAGCCAACGAGAAGTGGTCTATGGATAAGCTCACAAATGCTTACGTGAAGGAAATTGTAAGACTTCACGGTGTCCCTCTTACGATTGTATCAGATCGTGATAGTCATTTCACGTCAAGGTTTTGGAGGAGTCTACAAGAGGAGTTAGGTACAAAGTTGTGTTTGAGTACTGCTTATCATCCGCAAACTGATGGTCAGAGCGAAAGAACGATTCAGACACTGGAAGATATGCTGAGAGCATGTACCCTCGAATTCCAAGGGAATTGGGACGAGCACTTACCTCTGGTAGAATTTTCCTACAACAATAGTTTTCACTCGAGCATCAAGATGGCTCCTTATCAAGCCTTGTATGGGCAGAAGTGTCGTACGCCGTCTTGTTGGCTTGAAGCCGGAGAGAAGCAGTTTATGGGCCCCGAGATAGTCCATGAGACTGCTGAGAAGTTGAAGGTGATTAGGGAAAGGATGTTAGCAGCCCAGGATCGTCAGAAGAGCTATGCTGACAAGAAAAGACGACCGATAACTTTCGAAGTTGGGGATTCCGTTTTGCTTAAAGTCTCACCGTGGAAGGGACTTGTACGATTTGGGAAACGAGGAAAGTTGAGTCCAAGGTTTATTGGACCGTTCAAAGTTCTTCAGAAGATAGGGAACCAAGCTTACAAGCTGGAATTGCCCGAAGAACTCAATGGTATTCATAACACCTTCCATGTGTGTTATTTGAGGAAATTCACGGGAGATGTTCCCGACATAATTCCAATCTCAGAGTTAAGGATGGATGAAAATAAAAGGTTGATCGAAGAGCCTGAGGCAATTGTTGACCGTAAGACTAAGAAGTTACGACGCAAGATGGTCGACTTGGTGCTAGTCCAATGGAAACATTCGAATGGGCCGAATCTCACTTGGGAAACAGAGGATGACATGATGAGTCGCTATCCACATCTGTTTGCTGATGCATGATTTCGGGACGGAATCATCCTAAAGGGGAGAGAATTGTAACGCCCGAGTTTCAGGGCTAAGCATTTTTGTCAATGTAATAGTCTAGGTCAACTCTTGTAACTCTTTTTGAAGTAATAAAGATGAAATATTTGAGTATTATGTGAATTATATGTGTTTATTATTTAATTATAAATGTATAATTAATAAAGAATAAAAATGAGCGTCAAAATTAAAGTGTAAGATAATCCCGATATCTCTACATAAAGTTGTAGAATATGTCTCAAGGTTTCCGTGCATATAAGGAACGTTGAAATCCGAGTTATAACGAAGAAGTTATGACCCGTCGAAGTTTCACGACAGAACCGGCACGATACCAGGAAGCGTGAATAGTGAATTTACGATAGAGCGAGACTTAGCCTTAGTGATCTAAACGAAAGTCGTAGAATATGTTAAACTAAGAACATCGATAAAAAGAACGCCCAAATCTGACTTCGTATGAAGAAGTTATGAGATTTTAAACAGACCAATCCTGTCCCGGCTTGTTAAAAATATAACTTTAAAAATAAAGTCAAAATTAGCCGACGGAGTCTAAACGAAAGTTGTAGATTACGTCTTCACCTACGCATGGATATAAAGAACATCAAAAACGGAGTTCGTATGAACGAGTTACAAATTATAATAGCATATTTACGTATTAAAATAAAGTATAAATCATGTATACGTACACATATATATACATATGTATATATCATTAGAAAGGTATCGACGATGCGGTCATTATAAGACTAATGTTGAGTTCTTTCGACATTAGTTTAGTACAAATATCATTAAATCCATTTATAATAGTATTATAGAGGGGTGTTTAGTTGTTTATATAACTAAAATGTCATTAAGTAATTATGGAGGGTAGTTTTTGAAAATTCAGTTAGTATAAATAAGAGCCTTGGGCTCTCATATTTCTTGCACCATTCTCTTGATTCAAGAGTCTTTCTCTCCTTATCCCCCGAGCATTTCGGTCCCTCGTGATTCGACTTCTTTTTCTGTAGCTTAGTATAGTAAGGTGAGCGCTGAAGCGCTGCACGAATCTTTCTTAGAAAGATTCAACGATGAAGTTCTGCCCCTGCAGAGCCCGACTCCTAGCTAAAACCCCCTTGTAAGTAAGTTATGCTTACCTTATTTTAATATAGCTTATATTTAAAATTAGTATTGTTATTATGAACTTATAATAAATATTTGAGCTATTATTATAACTTATATAAGTGTCGTTATAATATTTTTTTAACTACTCGCGGTACGGGGAATCTGGTTTAAAGGGCCGCATAGGGTTGTTGGATTTCAGAAGTGCTATATGCCAAAATGGTCCTGCCCTCCGGTGTTTTATGTCTAGCCCCTGTCTGTACATAGTGGTTGGAAAATATTGTTTAACGCTTATATAATAATAATAATACTAAGACTAATAGTTGGTCACGGTAAATATTAGACTAAAATTTAGCGATAATAATGCTAGGTTTCGTCGAAGGAAAATAGAATCGTTAGAAGCAAGCGCTGCCCGATTTTGGAATCATCACCTTAACAAGTGAGTGCATAGTCACTTTCAGCTTACACATAGATATGAAGTATTTTATAAATTACGTGCTATGTGTGCATATTATCTGATTACTTGCTATCTATGCTGGATGAACTTTGTTATACATGTTTTCAATGATTTAAACTGTATATGTATTTTATATCTACGAAAATGTTGGGATAAAACATGGGTAGAAGTAATAGGTGATGTGTGATATAATGATGAGAGACCTCGATGTTGATGTTGTTGTTTCTGTCATCTAGCGGAGTATGGATGACGACCACAGACTCTTCTAGACAGTCCAGTGGAACACTAGCAGGCTCGCAACCTTTAGGTGTTTGTGAACGATATGTTCACCGGTGTACTCCATCCCCCACATGGTTGCCTTTAGGACATTTATTGCTGAGGAATCCCCTTAGCAGTAGTGTCCGTCCCGATGTTGATCCTTAGGCTAGGTCCCTTATGATAGGTGTTTAGGGACGTAAAGTGAGGATAACGGGAACGGGTAATCAGGTTATTGTTGATCGATGAAATTAATAAACTTATTTATTGTGGGTTGAAAACCCTATGTGCTCACCAGGCTCCCAAGCCTGACCCACTCAGTTTTATGTATTACAGGTAGTGGCGCATGAGCATAGGTGTGATGTTTTGGACGAGGGATTACGGATATACCCCTGTAGATATGAAATAATGTAGTAAGGCTTATATTGTACTGTTTATGCTTTTGATCTGTACGAACATGACATCCCAAGTCTTTTAATGAAATACATTTCTATGGAAATGCTTTTGATAAATCTTTATCATATTTTTGTTTTGGGACAAATTCCGCAACACTTTCATTTAAAATGTAACTCTGATTTTTAAACAAAGCATAAACAAACCGGTCTTTTCTGGCCGTGATTTTGGGGATGTCACAGTTGGTATCAGAGCATTAGTTTAAGCGAACTAGGAATTTGTAGGATTTCTAGACTTAAACTTAGAATGCTAAGCGATGATTGTGTGGTGTGAGCACTAGCTTATTTTAGGAATTGTGCCTAAAATGCTTTTATGTGCTAAATGCTTTGTGCATAATATGCTTTTAATTGTTCGGATCTATGGTCTGTTGCCGACCGGATCTGGAAACCTTATGTGTTTAGGATTCTAAAAGTACGACTACGATATTAGAACTAGCATGTAAACGTTTCGGAGTGATAAGGACGATTTAAAACGTCTATCCTAAATAAAGATCTAAATTCACCTTATTCGGTGTATAGATCAAGATGGCAAGGACCCGTAGCGGAAACGTGAACGCAAATGGAGGTAGGAACCAACCCCTAGTGGTTCAGCAAATACCTGTTGTTGAAGAAGTTGCACCTGAGCCAGTCACCATGGCTGGAGTTCAAGCCATGATTCAGGCTATGCTAGCTGAACAAAGGGAAGAAATGAGACGGATGCTCCACGAAAATAGGGATGAACCTACCATACATGTTGAACCGACGGAGCCAGTTCCCGAGCCATCTGAGGAAGGGAACTATAGCCGCCAAGTGAGTCAAGTAGGGACTCAAGGTGAGCAAAAGGATGGCCCAGAAGGGAGAAACAACAAGGATGGGCGGATGTACAAAAATTTCTTGGGTGCGAAACCACCAAGTCTCTCAGGAAGCCCAAAGCCTGTTGAGATTATGGACTGGATCTCCGAGATGGAGATGGTGTTTGAGAGTTGCGACTGCAGCGAGAAGCAGAAGACTGTCTTCGCTGTGAGACAATTGAAAACTGGAGTCTTGAGCTGGTGGAAGCTATTGGCAGATACAATGCCACGGGGAGAAGCTCTGAAAATGTCATGGGATGAGTTCTTGGAACAACTGAAGGCGCAGTACTGTTCAGAGATAGACCTGATTGATCTGAACAATGAGTTCCAAAATTTGAAGAAGGGGAGAATGAGCATCGATGACTATGCTGCTGCATTTACGGAAAAGATGAAGTTGTTTCCATACCTAGTGCCAACCGAACTTTCCAAAATTGAGAAATTCGCAAACGGACTGCCGGCTGACTTTGGCCCAACAGTCAAGATGGAAACCACTCTGAAATCAGCTGTTCGAGCAGCTAAGAACGTGGAGACCCAACAAAAGGAAAGAGGTCTGGAGAGGGCTGAGGTTGGTGAGAAACGGAAGTTCAATGGATCCTCGAAGTCCAACAAGAAGAGTAGATTCTCGAAGTCTGGTTCGAGGGGAGGAGGATCAGAAGCGAAGTGGTGTGACAAGTGTAAGAAGAAGCACTCTGGGAAGTGTGACGGAGGGGTCACTTGTTACAAGTGCGGAAAGCCTGGGCACTACGCCAATGAATGCACCCTCAACCAGAAAGCCTATTATGGGTGCAATGAAGAAGGGCATATTTTGAAGGACTGCCCGAAGAAGAAGGAGACAGGAAGACCCAACATACCACCGAAGCCGAAGGCGAGAGCCTTCCAGATGACACTCGAGGCTGCAAAGGAGGCAGCAGACGTCGCTTCAGGTACCTTTCTTGTAAATGGTTTGCCTACAAATATACTATTTGATTCCGGAGCCAACTACTCCTTTGTGTCGCATAAATTTGGTGGGAAATTAGCATTGCCTGTAGAAAAACTAGATAATGCCCTGATTGTAGAAGTTGCCAGTGGCAAATTCGTACCTGTTAGTAATCGTATTAGGAACATCGTCATTGACCTAAACGGAAACGAATTCCACGAAGAGCTATTACCCATAGAGTTAAACGGTTTCGACATCGTTTTGGGTATGGATTGGCTTAGCGCCAACGATGCTGAGATTCAATGCTGAAAGAAGATAGTAAAGGTAAACCCACCTGGAAAAGAATCATTTATGGTGTACGGGGACAAACGCAGAGTAAATTCTGGAATCATCTCCCTGATGAAAGCCAGGAAATGTTTGTCCAAAGGATGTGCATCATACTTGGCATTCGTAATCGATGCCAAGAAGGAGAAGAAAGAGGTGCAGAATATACCGGTTGTGTGTGATTATCCGGAAGTCTTTCCCGAAGATCTTCCCGGATTACCACCTGATAGGCAAGTGGAGTTTCGTATAGATTTTTTACCAGGAACAACACCGATAGCAAAGGCACCTTACCGATTAGCACCGACGGAGATGAAGGAGCTCATGACGCAACTTCAGGAGCTATTGGACAACGGTTTTATTCGACCTAGTTCATCACCCTAGGGAGCTCCGGTGTTATTCGTGAAGAAGAAGGACGGAAGTATGAGAATGTGTATAGACTACCGAGAGCTGAATAAGGCAACGGTGAAGAACAAGTATCCATTGCCGAGGATTGATGACCTATTCGATCAGCTGCAAGGTTCGAGCTACTTCTCAAAGATTGATCTTAGGTCAGGATATCATCAGCTAAAGGTGAGAAAGCAGGATATTGAGAAGACTGCATTCAGAACGAGATATGGACACTACGAGTTCTTGGTTATGTCATTCGGGCTAACCAATGCTCCTGCAGCATTCATGGATTTGATGAATAGGGTTTGTAAACCATTCCTCGATAAATCCGTGATAGTGTTCATCGACGACATTCTCATCTACTCGAAAAGCCAAGAGGAGCATGGAAAGCATCTACGGGAAGTATTAGAAGTGTTGAAGGAAGAGAAGCTTTTTGCAAAGTTCTCAAAATGCGACTTTTGGATACGGGAAGTCCAATTCTTGGGTCAAGTTGTTAACCAGGAGGGAATAATGGTTGACCCCGCAAAGATTGAGGCTGTAATGAAGTGGGAACGTCCAAAGAGTCCCACGGAGACTCGAAGCTTTCTAGGATTAGCCGGATATTATCGACGATTTATCCAAGGCTTTTCTTCGATAGTTGCTCCATTAACAGCTTTGACTCATAAAGGAGCTATGTATACGTGGAGTGAGAAACACGATGAGGCATTCGAGAAGCTAAAGAAGAAGTTATGTGAAGCACCGATACTTTCTCTACCCGATGGAGTCGAAGATTTCGCGGTTTATAGTGACGCTTCTGGAGTCGGGTTGGGTTGTGTTCTGACCCAAAGAGAAAAGGTGATAGCATACGCATCTCGACAATTGAAAGAGCACGAAAATAACTACCCCACTCATGATCTGGAGTTGGCAGCGGTAGTTTTTGCCTTAAAGATATGGAGGCATTACCTCTACGGCACGAAGTCCAAGCTCTTCACTGATCATAAGAGTCTCCAGTATCTCTTTAATCAGAAGGAGTTGAACATGAGGCAACGACGCTGGCTAGAACTTCTCAAGGACTACGACTATGAGATACTTTACCACCCAGGTAAGGCAAATATTGTTGCTGATGCTCTCAGTCGGAAAGTCAATCTGGAAAGGAAAAGGCCAAGAGCGTTAAGAATTGAAGTCGTCTCGATGATTGTGGAAAGTATCAGGAAAGCTCAAGAAGAAGCTTTAGAGAAAAATGACCGAAAGGAAGAACGTTTGGGAAGAACGTTAGTGTTTGGTACAAACAGTCGAGGACTGAAGGTATTCCAAGATCGAATTTGGGTACCTAAGACGGGAGGAATAAGAGATCTTCTGATGGAAGAAGCACACAAGACCATGTACTCGATTCATCCCGGTAGCACTAAAATGTATAGGGACCTAAAACCCTACTACTGGTGGCCGACGATGAAGCTCGATGTTGCGAAGTATGTGGCCGAGTGCGTAACATGTGCGAGGGTTAAGGCACAACATCAGAAACCGAATGGGAGTTTGGAACCTTTACCTGTACCCATGGGTAAATGGGAAGACATCACCATGGATTTTGTGACTAAACTGCCCAGGACGAAGAACGGTCACGACATGATTTGGGTAGTCGTGGATCGTTTCACCAAGAGTGCACACTTCATAGCAGCCAACGAGAAGTGGTCTATGGATAAGCTCACAAATGCTTACGTGAAGGAAATTGTAAGACTTCACGGTGTCCCTCTTACGATTGTATCAGATCGTGATAGTCATTTCACGTCAAGGTTTTGGAGGAGTCTACAAGAGGAGTTAGGTACAAAGTTGTGTTTGAGTACTGCTTATCATCCGCAAACTGATGGTCAGAGCGAAAGAACGATTCAGACACTGGAAGATATGCTGAGAGCATGTACCCTCGAATTCCAAGGGAATTGGGACGAGCACTTACCTCTGGTAGAATTTTCCTACAACAATAGTTTTCACTCGAGCATCAAGATGGCTCCTTATCAAGCCTTGTATGGGCAGAAGTGTCGTACGCCGTCTTGTTGGCTTGAAGCCGGAGAGAAGCAGTTTATGGGCCCCGAGATAGTCCATGAGACTGCTGAGAAGTTGAAGGTGATTAGGGAAAGGATGTTAGCAGCCCAGGATCGTCAGAAGAGCTATGCTGACAAGAAAAGACGACCGATAACTTTCGAAGTTGGGGATTCCGTTTTGCTTAAAGTCTCACCGTGGAAGGGACTTGTACGATTTGGGAAACGAGGAAAGTTGAGTCCAAGGTTTATTGGACCGTTCAAAGTTCTTCAGAAGATAGGGAACCAAGCTTACAAGCTGGAATTGCCCGAAGAACTCAATGGTATTCATAACACCTTCCATGTGTGTTATTTGAGGAAATTCACGGGAGATGTTCCCGACATAATTCCAATCTCAGAGTTAAGGATGGATGAAAATAAAAGGTTGATCGAAGAGCCTGAGGCAATTGTTGACCGTAAGACTAAGAAGTTACGACGCAAGATGGTCGACTTGGTGCTAGTCCAATGGAAACATTCGAATGGGCCGAATCTCACTTGGGAAACAGAGGATGACATGATGAGTCGCTATCCACATCTGTTTGCTGATGCATGATTTCGGGACGGAATCATCCTAAAGGGGAGAGAATTGTAACGCCCGAGTTTCAGGGCTAAGCATTTTTGTCAATGTAATAGTCTAGGTCAACTCTTGTAACTCTTTTTGAAGTAATAAAGATGAAATATTTGAGTATTATGTGAATTATATGTGTTTATTATTTAATTATAAATGTATAATTAATAAAGAATAAAAATGAGCGTCAAAATTAAAGTGTAAGATAATCCCGATATCTCTACATAAAGTTGTAGAATATGTCTCAAGGTTTCCGTGCATATAAGGAACGTTGAAATCCGAGTTATAACGAAGAAGTTATGACCCGTCGAAGTTTCACGACAGAACCGGCACGATACCAGGAAGCGTGAATAGTGAATTTACGATAGAGCGAGACTTAGCCTTAGTGATCTAAACGAAAGTCGTAGAATATGTTAAACTAAGAACATCGATAAAAAGAACGCCCAAATCTGACTTCGTATGAAGAAGTTATGAGATTTTAAACAGACCAATCCTGTCCCGGCTTGTTAAAAATATAACTTTAAAAATAAAGTCAAAATTAGCCGACGGAGTCTAAACGAAAGTTGTAGATTACGTCTTCACCTACGCATGGATATAAAGAACATCAAAAACGGAGTTCGTATGAACGAGTTACAAATTATAATAGCATATTTACGTATTAAAATAAAGTATAAATCATGTATACGTACACATATATATACATATGTATATATCATTAGAAAGGTATCGACGATGCGGTCATTATAAGACTAATGTTGAGTTCTTTCGACATTAGTTTAGTACAAATATCATTAAATCCATTTATAATAGTATTATAGAGGGGTGTTTAGTTGTTTATATAACTAAAATGTCATTAAGTAATTATGGAGGGTAGTTTTTGAAAATTCAGTTAGTATAAATAAGAGCCTTGGGCTCTCATATTTCTTGCACCATTCTCTTGATTCAAGAGTCTTTCTCTCCTTATCCCCCGAGCATTTCGGTCCCTCGTGATTCGACTTCTTTTTCTGTAGCTTAGTATAGTAAGGTGAGCGCTGAAGCGCTGCACGAATCTTTCTTAGAAAGATTCAACGATGAAGTTCTGCCCCTGCAGAGCCCGACTCCTAGCTAAAACCCCCTTGTAAGTAAGTTATGCTTACCTTATTTTAATATAGCTTATATTTAAAATTAGTATTGTTATTATGAACTTATAATAAATATTTGAGCTATTATTATAACTTATATAAGTGTCGTTATAATATTTTTTTTAACTACTCGCGGTACGGGGAATCTGGTTTAAAGGGCCGCATAGGGTTGTTGGATTTCAGAAGTGCTATATGCCAAAATGGTCCTGCCCTCCGGTGTTTTATGTCTAGCCCCTGTCTGTACATAGTGGTTGGAAAATATTGTTTAACGCTTATATAATAATAATAATACTAAGACTAATAGTTGGTCACGGTAAATATTAGACTAAAATTTAGCGATAATAATGCTAGGTTTCGTCGAAGGAAAATAGAATCGTTAGAAGCAAGCGCTGCCCGATTTTGGAATCATCACCTTAACAAGTGAGTGCATAGTCACTTTCAGCTTACACATAGATATGAAGTATTTTATAAATTACGTGCTATGTGTGCATATTATCTGATTACTTGCTATCTATGCTGGATGAACTTTGTTATACATGTTTTCAATGATTTAAACTGTATATGTATTTTATATCTACGAAAATGTTGGGATAAAACATGGGTAGAAGTAATAGGTGATGTGTGATATAATGATGAGAGACCTCGATGTTGATGTTGTTGTTTCTGTCATCTAGCGGAGTATGGATGACGACCACAGACTCTTCTAGACAGTCCAGTGGAACACTAGCAGGCTCGCAACCTTTAGGTGTTTGTGAACGATATGTTCACCGGTGTACTCCATCCCCCACATGGTTGCCTTTAGGACATTTATTGCTGAGGAATCCCCTTAGCAGTAGTGTCCGTCCCGATGTTGATCCTTAGGCTAGGTCCCTTATGATAGGTGTTTAGGGACGTAAAGTGAGGATAACGGGAACGGGTAATCAGGTTATTGTTGATCGATGAAATTAATAAACTTATTTATTGTGGGTTGAAAACCCTATGTGCTCACCAGGCTCCCAAGCCTGACCCACTCAGTTTTATGTATTACAGGTAGTGGCGCATGAGCATAGGTGTGATGTTTTGGACGAGGGATTACGGATATACCCCTGTAGATATGAAATAATGTAGTAAGGCTTATATTGTACTGTTTATGCTTTTGATCTGTACGAACATGACATCCCAAGTCTTTTAATGAAATACATTTCTATGGAAATGCTTTTGATAAATCTTTATCATATTTTTGTTTTGGGACAAATTCCGCAACACTTTCATTTAAAATGTAACTCTGATTTTTAAACAAAGCATAAACAAACCGGTCTTTTCTGGCCGTGATTTTGGGGATGTCACATCAGGTAACAGGTAAATCGAGGGAAAAATGTATCCAGTAATGTCATGATGTTTGTTTAATTAGTATCGAACAGTTTACGTTTTGGAAATGTAATGTTTTGAAATAATGTACTAGATGTAAACAATACCGATTGTAATATTTCAATTCATGGTGATGAATGATGTTATGATTGATGTATATTCATTGTGATGGTATTCAATTGAGTCACAATAGCACTCGGACGTTTCCGCCGTATGGTTCGGGGGTGTGACATACAAGTGCAGTCGTACTGGACATATGAGAAGAGATTGTACAGCTTCTACCACCGCCACTGCAGCATCAGATCTGATTTGCATCCATTGCAATCAGAGGAGACATAAAAAGTCTCAGTGCTCGAGCTTAGCAGCAGCAGGGAAGGTGTCGGTACCTGCCCCTGCTACATTAAGGATTACGGACAGTCGTCAGGGCCGGTCCGAGGCGCCAATGGCAAAGAGTAGAGCTTTTTAGATGACAGCAGAGGAGGCGCGAGCGACTCCTGACGTGGTGACGGGTACGTATTTTCCTTTTATCTTTGCATTTATTATTGATTGTTTCTAAGGTTATATGTTTATGTATAGGGTCGTTCTTAGTGAACGGCATTTCAGCTACAGTGTTGTTTGATTCGGGGGCTAACCGATCGTTTGTCTCCCTTGCGCTTAGCAAGAGGTTTAGCAGAACTCCTAGGGAGCTGGATTGTCCACTCGAGGTAAAGATAGTCGATGATAGGACCGTCAGGGTCGTGAGGGTGCATAAGGCATGCTCGCTGCAGTTATTCGATGAGCAGTTTTCGGTGGACCTAGTCCCTATTCCTTTGCGAGGGAACAAGGTCATAGTAGGCATGGATTGGCTGAGCCCCAATGGGGAGGTGATTGATTGCGAGTTGCATCTAGTGAGGGTTCACACTCCCAGCGGTGGAGAGTTAGTGATTCAGGGTGAGAGGCCACAGCGTGGACCGATTCTTTGTTCATCAGCGAGAGCGGGGCGCTACTTCCAGCAAGGTTGCGCAGGTTATGTCGCATATGTGATGGATACCCGGGATAAGGGTACATTGACAGTAGATGATGTAGCAGTGGTGCGAGAGTACCCAGACATGTTCCTAGAGGAATTGCCTGGGATACCTCCGGAGAGACAGGTTGAGTTCAAGATTGACCTGGTTCCTGGTGCGGCTCCGATAGCCAAGGCACTATATCGGTTGGCTCCTCTAGAGATGCAGGAGTTGTCTACGCAGTTGCATGAGCTGCTAGACAAGGGTTTCATTAGACCGAGTAGTTCGCCATGGGGAGCCCCGATTTTGTTTGTGAAGAAGAAGGATGGGTCGCACCGTATGTGCATAGACTACCGGGAGTTGAACAAGGTAACGGTGAAGAACCGTTATCTACTCCCGAGGATAGATGAATTGTTCGATCAGCTTCAGGGAGCATCATGGTTTTCCAAGATTGATCTGCGCTCCGGTTATCATCAGATGCGGGTCAGGGGTGAGGATGTTCATAAGACAGCTTTTAGGACCCGTTATGGTCATTATGAGTTTGTGGTGATGCTGTTTGGGCTCACCAATGTTCCAGCCACGTTCATGGACCTCATGAACCTCGTGTGCAGGCCGATGTTAGATCGGTCTATGATTGTATTCATCAATGACATCTTGGTTTATTCCAAGACTCAGGAGCAGCACGAGGAGCACCTGAGGGAGGTGCTAGAGGTCTTGAGGAGGGAGAAACTTTTCGCGAAGTTCTCCAAGTGCGAGTTCTGGTTGCGCGAGGTGCAGTTCCTTGGGCACCTCATCAACCAGAAGGGTATACTAGTAGATTCGGCCAAGATAGAGGTCGTGATGCAGTGGGAGGTCCCGAAGTCTCCATCAGAGATTCGGAGCTTCCTAGGTTTGGCAGGGTACTATAGGAGATTCATTCAGGATTTCTCCAAGATAGTAGTACCACTCACCCGACTGACCAAGAAGTCGGTGGTGTTTCGTTGGGGGCTTGAGCAACAGGCGGCGTTTGAGACCCTCTGGCAGCGATTGTGCGAGGCACCGATTCTTACCCTGCCAGAGGGAGTGGATGATTTTGTAGTATATTGTGATGCCTCGATCACAGGCATGGGAGCAGTGTTGATGCAGCAGGGGCATGTGATAGCTTATGCCTCCAGACAATTGAAGCCTCACGAGGCTAACTATCCTACGCACGATTTGGAGTTAGGGGCAGTAGTGTTCGCCCTCAAGATTTGGAGACACTACCTCTATAGGGTCCATTATACCATCTACATGGATCACAAGAGTCTGAGATAACTCATGAACCAGCTGAATCTTAACATGAGGCAGCGTCGGTGGTTAGATGTGGTGAAGGATTACGATTGTGAAATCCTTTATCACCCGGGGAAGACCAACGTAGTGGCCGATGCCTTGAGCCGCAAGACGGAAGTGGCCCCGATCAGGGATATATGCTTGAGGATGACAGTGATTACTCCATTGTTGGAACGGATCAGGGAGGCACAGGTCGAGGGCCTCAAGGAGGAGAGGTAGAAGTGTGAGAGGATCGTGGTCCGAGTAGCTTCTTTTGATTATGACAGTCGGGGATTATTGACCCTTCATGGGAGAGTTTGGGTACCGTACTGGGGCGGAGTACGGCAGGTGTTGATGGACGAGGCCCATAAGTCTCGATTTTCCATCCACCCAGGGGCGACAAAGATGTACAGGGATCTTCGACCCGATTATTGGTGGCCCTGCATGAAGCAGAATGTCGCCTGGTATGTGGAGAGATGCTTGACCTGCAGAAGGTCAAGGCAGAGCACCAGAGACCCTACGGCAGGATGCAACCATTAGACATTCCCGTATGGAAATGGGAGGACATTACCATGGATTTTATCACTAAGCTTCCCAGGACCGCGCAGGGAGTGGATTCAATTTGGGTCATAGTGGATCGGCTGACCAAGAGCGCACACTTTATACTGATCCAGGAGAGCATATCGGCTGAGAAGCTAGCCGACATCTATGTGCGTGAGGTAGTAGCACGGCACGGAGTGCCTGTTTCGGTAGTGTCAGACCGAGAAGTCCATTTTACTTCCAGATTTTGGAAGCGGTTTCATGACAAGATGGGGACTCGTCTTCATTTTAGCACTGCTTTCCACCCTCAGACAGACGGGCAGAGCGAGAGGACGATTCAGACTCTCGAGGACATGCTTCGGGCATGTGTTCTAGACTTCGGTGGTAGTTGGAATACGTATCTTCCACTAGCAGAATTTTCATATAACAACAGTTACCACGCTAGCATTGACCGTCCTCCTTTCGAGATGCTATACGGAAGGATGTGCAGGACCCCGATTTGTTGGGGCGAGGTCGATCAGCGAGTCATTGGGAGCACTGAAGTGGTGCTCAAGACCATAGAGTTGATCTAGCAGGTTCGTAGCAGACTGCAGACTGCGCAGAGTAGGCAGAAGAGTTACGCCGACAGGAGGCGTTCGGACTTAGAGTTTCAGGTGGGCGATATGGTCCTCCTGAAGGTATCACCCTGGAAGGGTGTTATCAGGTTTCGGAAGAGGGGCAAGCTGGGTCCCAGGTTCATTGGCCCTTTTAGGGTTTTGGCCCAGGTGGGTCGGGTTGCTTATCGATTGGATCTTCCAGCAGAGCTTAGCCAGATCCACAACACTTTTCATGTTTCTCAGTTGCAAAAGTGTTTTTTGGACGAGTCAGCAGTTGTACCCTTGGAGGATATTCAGGTTGATAGCAGCCTGAATTATATCGAGAGACCAGTTGCGATCTTAGATCGAAAGACGAAGAACTTGAGGAACATGGTGGTTCAACTAGTGAAGGTGCAGTGACAGCACCGAAAGGGTTCAGAGTGCACGTGGGAGTCCAAGGGGGAGATGAGGGAGCATTACCCAGAGTCATTTTCAACAGCAACAGCAGCAGACTTCCAGGACGAAGTCTAAGATAAGTGGGGGAGAGTTGTAACGCCCCATTCCTGGTATGTAATTAAAATAAAGTATTTCATTTCTGAAGGGGTACTCGACGAGTCTGTAGCCCGACTCGTCGAGTAGAGTCGGGACGATCACGCATTTTGAGTTGGATACTCGACGAGTCCATACGCTGGACTCGGCGAGTCCGCCTGTCTGGATGAAGCCCTAATTTTAAGGGTTTGCACCCTATTTAAACACACTTATGCGCCCCCAACCTCGCCTCTATCACTCTCAAAACATTTCCCCTGTAAACCCTAGCCCCATTGTTGAGTTTGAGTGTGCTTGTGATAGCTTGGAAGCTTTGGGAAGGAAAGAAGGTCCATAGAAAGAAAGGAAGATCCAGGAGTTAGCTTACAATTATTCTTCATTCAGGTAATGAAGTTATGACCTTGTGCATTCCTCTATTATAACCTCCTTTATGCTTGTTATGCCCTCTTTGGAGCCTTTTATGATTCAAAACTTGAAATATGGACTCTCATTGGATGAAAACTTCAGATCTGGACTCTCATTGCATTCTAAAAGTGTAAAGTTTCAGTTATGGTCGTGATTGAAGTCCCTATTGAGCTTGGAACCCCATTAAGAGCTTAGGGTTGGCATTTGAAGCCTTTAAAGCCATGCCTGCACTTAAAGTTTGCAACTTTACGTGATAAGCATGCCCTAGAAGCATAGATTTGTGACTTAGAGCCGATGCATGGCTCAAATCAGGCCTGTATGGAAAAAGGGACTGAATGGACTTGGCGAGTCATATGAAGATAGCCTTGGACTCGACGAGTTGGATGAACAACTCGGCAAGTCCGATGAAGATTGCCTTAGAATCAACGAGTTGTTCTACAGCTCGGCAAGTCGGATGAGTTTTTCCCAAGAAAAGTAGTGTTTGAGTGAAATGGATTCATTCCTTCGTAGTTACACGTAAAGTCAGCAACTTTACGTGTTCAGATGGTTCCAAGGGCTCAGATCTACAAGTTAGAGGCCCTGGAATGGATTAGAATTCGATTTCATGGAATCTACGATAGGACTCGGCGAGTTGTTCTTCGGTCTCGACGAGTTGAGTCGCGAGTCCCCGTTTTCCCTTCGAGTTGTGAGTTCAAGGTGAATCAGTGAGTGGGAAAGGGGCTCGGTGAGTTAAAGGCAGAGTTAGTAAAGGAGGGACTCGGCGAGTCTGCGTCTTGACTCGGCGAGTCCGGTCAACTGGAAGTTGACTTTGACCAGGGGTAATATAGTCATTGACCCCAAGAGCATTTACTAGTAACTGATCTAGTGTTTTTGGAAATTATAGTCGAACAGTTCCAGAGCGGCGGTCAGCCACTTTAGAGTTAGCATCACAGCAGTCAGCACTACGAGGTGAGTTTTCCTTCCAGTACGAACGGGTCTACGGCCACAATGCCGGCCCGTCTAGTTAGCAGTCAGTTCTTGACTTTGGTCCGATGCAGAAGTTCAGTGTGCTTGATGTCTTTGTGATTCAAGCATGTCTTTGTGTTATGTGTTCCGGACTTCAATCCGATGCAGTGTGCAGTATATGTGTTTATGCTAGTTGATATGTTTATGCTATGCTATGCTCAGTCAGTTTCCGGACTTCGGTCCGATGCAGGGGACAAGGTCCCAGTCAATTCCGGATTTCGATCCGATGCAGTTAGTTCCGGACTTCGGTCCGATGCAGGGGACAAGGTCCCAGTCAGTTCCGGACTTCGGTCCGATGTAGTTTCCGGACTTCGGTCCGATGCAGAGGGCAAGGCCCTGGTTAGTTCCGGACTTCGGTCCGATGCAGTTTCCGGACTTCGGTTCGATGCAGTGGGCAAGGCCCAATATGTGCTTATATGATTGTACGGTATGTGGTAGTCTGAGGGAGCTCACTAAGCTTTGTGCTTACAGTTTCAGTTTTGGTTTCAGGTACTTCCGCAACCAAAGGGAAGGGCTCGGGATGATGGCATTGCACACACCACAGCTTCAGCTTTTGTCCTGGGAGTTTATTTCATATACTATGATATGTTGTTACAATTCTTTTGTTATGACACCTCTATTATAACTTTTTGGGATTTATGACGTACGATTTTATGATATATTATAGATCGTTGATAACCTTAGTATTATTTAAACGAAAAATTTTGGGTCGTATTTTGGGTCGTTTCATCTAAGTTGACTATTTGTTCTTATCTTAACCTGAGGGCAACCGGAGGAATAATTGAATAGATGACTTGGCAGTTTTTTTGACATGTGGATTGCTTTGTTGGCTTAAAACATGACATGTAGGATATGTTCATCGATATAACCCATCTTTACTAAAACAAATTAGGGCAAACATCTCCTCCTTAACGACTTTGTCCTTCTTCTCCCATGACTCCTTCTTCTTCCTCTAAATCTGTGATCTCCAAGTCAAGCACCAACATTTCAAAATCAAAGGGGACACTTGATGATGGGAAGCATTGTGATTGTGGGTACAGTGCTCGAATTTGGACATCAACCATCAAAGCTAATCCTGGAAAAAAGCTTATGACTTGTCCCTGTTCTTTGGTAAGTCTATCTGAAAGCTATTTATATCCATTTCCTAATAATTTCTTGGTTATGTGAGTTAATTTTTTCTGAACATGAAGGATCGAAATACGAAAGTTGTAATTTCTGGAAATGGGTTGATGCTGATGAACCAAAAAACAAGACTAGGATAAATGAAGAAGAACCAGAAGAAAGCTCAATGGAAGTGAAAACTTTAATACTAGAAATGATTTGAATTTTTACAATTTGAAGACACCTGAGGATGCTATGCTTTTTAGAAAGAAATTCGATGAATTGACTAGGAAGAAAAAACACCTTTGTGGTAGACATCAATGGTAAGGGAGTCACCATCTCTTGACATGGTTGTTGCACACTCTTTGAGCTCTGTTTCACCTTCTGTAAAAACAATTTCACCTTCACCATATGTAGAAAACGATTTCACCTTCTGTAAAAATAATTTTAATTTCGCATTCACCTCCTTCCTTAAGCCACAGCCACAACGATTTCACCAAGTAAGAACCCTAGATCGCATATGGAAACATATTTCCTAGGAAGTCCCTCAGAAATATATGGTCCTAGGAAATTTCTAGGAAATATATTTCCTAAGAAATCCCTTGGAAATATATTTCCTAGGAAACCCCTCGGAAAAATATTTCCTAAGAAATTCCTCGCAAATACATTTCCTAGGAAACTTCTCGGAAAAATATAGCCTTGGAAATGCCTCAGGACTTTCGACAAAATATATCTCCTAGGGAATGCCTCAGAAGTTTCCTTGGAAATCTCTCACAAAAAGTTTCTTATTGAGGGTTTTTCCATATCAGGCACTCCTAGATGTCATTCCATTCTAATTGTCTTAAACTTTCTCTTATCTCTTTAACTCCTTGGTCAAACTCTATTGTTCCAAGGGTTACTTTCTAGCATCAAATAGTTTTTTATTGTTGGGTATGAACCATTAAAGGCAATATACTTTGGTTACTCTTCATTTGCATCTTGAAGAATTCGAAATCTACATCAGAGGTCTTTAAGCAAATTAGTTTTATTAAAGATTAGTAAATTTTATCCCTCTATTAGTTATACATATCAATTAAGTTAAGATACATATAGATTTTAGAGTTTGTTTGCCTTAGATTAAAATTGTTTGTTTCCGCTACCATGTTATTAATCTAGGAAGTATATAGAAAACCTATCAATTATGGGATATGTGAGAATTGAGATATAAAAACCTATCATGTTTTCGAGTTTCTTTGCCCGGAGGATACGTGAGCGAGGGAAAACAAATCATGCATCGGTTCGATTGTACATTTTCATAATTTGTAGAAACTACATTTTTTCATTATTGTTTCATTTGTAAAAAAGAAATGCAAAGAATCTCAAAAATGCAACGTCGATGCAATGTTGTAGAAACCGTTTTGATGCAATGTTGTAGAAACCGTTTGTTATTGAACCGAGACCGAAATGCAAAAAAGAAATGCCAATATGACCGAGACCGAAGATGAGAGTGGTTCAATAACAAACGGTTTTATGTTAATTCTTAGACCAGATCAAACCGAACATATTCTTCAAGCACCAGGTTGAATCAAATCAGTATGATAGAAGTTGTTTATTGGACTTGGATAATTTGATTTCTCTCAGCCCGTTAAAAACAACCAATTTTCAAAGCAAGTTAAACATCTCGATTGATCAGATTATCCGGAATGTACACAACTCGATGGTCGATGATGCACCACACTATTGGGCACGTCTTCAACGCACATTGGACACTAATATAAGGCCGATATTCACAACTTGTAGACTGATATTTCTCAACTGTTATATTTATGGTTTTATAATATAGTTCACTATCACAATGATGATTGAACTGGAGAAATAACAAATATATAAATTTATAAAGAATGAATTAAACCAAAACCAACCATCAAACCAGTTCAACTAAAACATTTTTTTAAAAGAACATAAAACTTATTGAATCTAACGGATTTTTTAGGTACGTAATAAAAGAATCTTTTATAATTATTTGGAAAGTTGTCTATGATACACATAAGAGTGTTTTCTAAACCATCTATAACATTATAGGATTATCATTAATTTTTGGATTCGTAGTCCATGGGATGTATGGATAGTGTCCCATCTAAAATTAAGCAATAAGCAACAAAGGAGCTTATGTAAAATCCAACTAGCTTAGTGACGGAAGACCGAAAAAAGTTCAACCGAAAATCCTTAATTTGTCGACATACCCCACCACACACCACTAGTGAAATAAATGTAGATTTAGAGGCTTTTTAACCACAACCACCCCTCATCGGCAATTTCGAAAGCCACGTGAAGTCTCTTAACGTGGCCCTTTAAGCATCCACTCTCCTTTGTCTTCACCAGTTCTCCCCAGTCCCCAACCCTATAAAACCCACCACCTCAAACCCTCATCCTCCATTCAACCACCATCACCACCAGTACTACTGCCACCTTCTCTCCTCCCTCAAAACTTCATATATCTTTTTCCGACATGGCTGCTTCTTCAATATTCATGGTAGCCCCCATCACAGTTTTCAAGAGAAATCCCGCATTCTCCATCAGGTGCATGGCACCGACACCACAAAGTGGTGAAACCGGGAGTTCCAAACAAGCAACCACACCAAATATGACCAGTACTCCTCCTCCTCCTCCACCGCCTGCACCGAAGGTCAGCTCGAAGTTCTCTGACGTATTGGCGTTCAGCGGACCGGCACCGGAGAGGATAAACGGTAGGTTGGCGATGATCGGGTTTGTGTCGGCGATGGCGGTAGAAGTGAGCAGCGGTCAAGACGTGTTTGCCCAGATCGGCAATGGCGGAGTGGCGGTGTTTGTCGGCACTAGCATGGTGTTGACGTTAGCGTCGTTGGTGCCGTTGTTTAAAGGAGTGAGTGTGCAGTCGAAGTCGAGTGGACTGATGACGTCAGATGCAGAGCTTTGGAATGGACGGGTTGCGATGTTGGGGCTGGTGGCTTTGGCTTTCACTGAATATGTTAAAGGCAGTGCCCTTGTCTAGTCTAGCTAATGTATTACAAAACTTTTCTATTACAGAATTAAATCTAATTAAAACAGGAAAATATATATATTCTTTTGAACATTTATTTGTATCAATTTACCATACATGGTTCAAAACTTCAAATCATGAAAAGCATGTTTTCTGATAATATAAAAGAATATAATACAGTATAATTGTATAAAACAAAAAACTAACACAAATTATTTTTTGAAGAATGACAACAAATCGTTCACCCTGTATTAATGACACCTAATATTGAATAAGACAACCGAGATTAACAATATAAGAGTCAAAGTATAAAATACTTAAAAGATTTTTCATGCTACGATGTCTATTGAAATCCTAGTTTCACAGCTAGCTTACAAGAAGAGGAAATGTGAGAAAAGTTATTGTTAAGATACCTATTAAAAGAAAAATGATCACAAAACCATTATATTATATAACTAGTTATTCGTGAAATGGCCATATTGTGGTCTTATATATAGTGATCCGTGACGTTTTTCTTATTTTTTTTTTATAAAAAAATGACCTCCGTGAGGAAAATTTTTGCATAAAGTTGGCTCGTTGAACGTTCATGATATTCATTTATTTTGCAAACAAGCTTTATGTCTAATCATACTCTCCAATTCCTGATGTGAATTTAATTTTCTAACTATTATATATGTTAATGATGAAGCTATTAAATATTTTAAAGATGTAGCTGGTTTAAGATATATACAAATTATACAATCATTTTTTACACCTTTTGTTTTTTATTTTAAACCCATTTAATCTATCTTAACACAACTTTTTAACATCCATTTCCCACACCCACACCCCAATGATCAAAAACACCTTCATGAAGAACATCTTCTACATGGCTTAATTTTAAGCTTCTAATCTTATGTTTTGGATTTCCTTTTTGCTAATTATATTGAAAGAATTTTTTTAATTTGTTTCATGATGGTGCCCCTTTAATCAAGGTCTTTCAACCAGCAAATATTCTCAATAGAAGATTGCTTCAGAAGTCTCGGGTACATTAGTATATTTTCAACATAGTATATAGTATTTTTTTAGCAGATTTTGTCAATATTTTGTATTTGTTTGGAACTTTGGATAACATAATAGCATAATCAACGGACTACACATGATCCAAAAATAATTGTTTTTAAAAACACAGTTTTTTCTATATATATATATATATATATATATATATATATATATATATATATATATATATATATATATATATATATATATATATATATATATATATATATATATATATATATATATATATATATATATATACACACTAACAATTAATTAAAACAAATGTGAAACTCATGTATAAACTATGAACAGTTCTAAGACATCAGAAAAGTTCGACATAGATATTAGAATAATAAACCATATCTCCAATATTATTACTACTATAAATTTTAAAAGAAAGTCATTAAACCATAATATATATATACCTTTTGCTCCAGTTACTGAGCCATAATGCTAAATAAACACTTTATTAAATTGAAAAACAACAGCAATAAGAACTTGCCGACCATATATATGCAACATTAATGTTTTTATCTAATCAGATTCTTTCTGTTGAGAAGATGATGAATTGTGGAAAAACAGACACACAGCTGAGATGTCATCCGTACAAAAACCTGGTCTTTGCCTCTTCCATTGATTGGACGCGTAGTCAACGAGTCTTCTTGATGATTCGTCCTTTTCTGATGCTGATGAAACGATCTCAACTGCCTTTTCGTTTGAGACAACGTCCCATACCTGAATATGAATAAAAGATATTTGAGAAAATGACGAAAAAAATCAACTAGGGTAAAAGTGTATAAAAATTATGACATTCTGTATTAAGTCGTTCTTAAACTTAAATGGGAAAGCCTCATTTTTTGTGGCTTTTTTTGTATTAAAACGTTCTTTTTGCATTAAGTTTTGTCTCCGTTAACCCATTAAGTCAAAAAAAGGAAAAGGGCCTTGTTTGGTTTCAAGGTTTTACTTAAAATGGGTTAAATTTCATTTATTTGTTTGTTATAGCATTCTACTTTCATTTCTTCCTATTACTTTCAAAAATGTTATAGCAATGTCATTGATATACAAAGCATGCGTAGTTTTTTTTAAAGTACAATGCCCTAATAAGAATATTTTGAAAGTATAATCCCTTAATTTGGTATACTTTAAAAGTACAATGTCTTAATTAGAAAATACAATGTTGTAATTAGAAGAAATGAAATTGAGATGCTATAATAAACAATTAAATGAAAGTAGGTTGTTATTTCGTGCAATTTAGCCCAACTAAAATCCAAGATGAAGTTTTGTGTTTGAAAATGAATGCAAAAGTTAAAATTACGAAAATGTACCCCATCGGTTGCCAAAATGACAAAGCGATCTCGTGCGGTTATAGTTGTTTGTATCACGTCTGGCTCAGAAATAAGACCAAAGTCTTTAACAAAATAATCACCAAAAGCCCTTGAAAGCGCGAGTCCCGGACCTTCGGATGTCTCGTCATTTGAAGCACGAATCCTTGAGACCCCCGGTTCATCCTCTGATTCACACACACTCCCTCCCGCCTTATATATCCTTTCACTTTCCTCTACACAATAGCAACACAAGAATCGAGCATAAGTACTTCCAAAATTATCAACACATTGTACTATGAAAAATCAACCCAATGTAGTATGGTATTTTTTTTATTTATTAAGTCAATGTACTTAAAAAATCACCATTGTACATTTTTTTTCTTCTTATGAAGGTGTTGGTCTTTGAAAAATCTACCCAGTTATAGCAGTGAAAGTTTCTTTTGTGTTTGGATGGTATTGCTATGAGTTGGAAGATTTTCAAAGTAAAATGTTGTAATGGGAAGAAAAGAAAGTAAGAAGTTACAATAAGAAAATCGATGAAAGTATGTTGTTGTTTCACATAAAATATGAAGAGAGATAAATGCTTACGAGGTAAATTTGGTTTAAAGTCTACAGTTAGTTGAACGGCGACCAAGCTACCATCGTCTTGAGTTGTTCCAAGAACCGCTCGACAATCACCAACATTTGCTAACACAAGAAGATCCCCCTGAGAATCATAATCATGGAAAAATAAGAGTTTATTCTCTTCATTTCAAAAGAAAAACATATAGTTTGACTTTTAACGTCATTCTTATCTGATTTAATCGTATGGATTACAGATAAATAAAGAAAAACACTTGCACTTTCACCATTTTATCCATTTGATCACTTATCTATATTTGAAGTGATTAAACCAATCGATAAATGGTATTTTGGAAAATGGGAATTACTAAATTTTAAAAATGTTTACCTCTCGGATTATAGTCACGGCAGCAGCACCACTAAAAAACGAATCGATCACCGGATGAAGCTCAAGATCATAATCAACAGTCGAGCAAGTTTTCATGAAAGATT
This sequence comes from Lactuca serriola, assembly GCF_051521515.1. NCBI lineage: Eukaryota > Viridiplantae > Streptophyta > Magnoliopsida > Asterales > Asteraceae > Lactuca > Lactuca serriola. The sequence goes on from NC_136413.1 coordinate 132,615,573, forward strand.
TCTTCCACATACCAAATTGATCAAAATTTGAATTTTTTAACGAATCCACCGAATATTGAGCACAAGCTTCTTGCCAAAAGTGAAGCAAATAAGCCGGCATTACTTTCTTCACTCGTTTTCCTACAAGATGCCCCCACGGACCATGCCCGTCAAAAACACCACAAAACATCACGCCTTCCTTACCTCCAAACGACTGCAAATTAATAGAAAAATAAGAACACAAGAATATACATGGAAAACTCTAAAAATATAAGACGATCTAAAAGAAATAGTCAGTATATGACAAATTATCACAATGAACACATTTTTCTCTCAAACACCAACCCCGAATTACACCCACACTCTCCAAAATTTTAATTAATGAGAAAGAGAGAGAGAGAGAGATATACCTCCCACACGATGAAGGAATCTTGATTGATTCCTTTATTCCCGCCCTTCGAATAAGCGGACACATAATTACTCGATCCATTTGCACAAACGCTACCGGGAGAAGTCAATAATAAACCATTTTTTCTTGCTTCCTTAGCTAAAGCATTAGTAGCTTCTCTTCCAAAATTAATCCTCCGTTTCTTCACGTTTTTTGTTGTAATATTTCTCGTTATTCCATTCAAAAACGAAGAAAACTGAACCATTTTTTCTACAAAAGAAAACAATCGATCCCCACAACATTATTATATTGAACATGAACCATCAAAAGAAAACAAAAACTTTTAACAACTACTCAAATATTAAAATAGCAAGTGTATGCTTAGGTTAAGTTAAAACAAACAGAATTGATGTAATCTGACTTACCAGGCTGTATACCATCGGTTATTTTTTGACATGTTCCAAATATTTTGAACTCGAAATGGGATTTTTTCATTTTGGAATTTTTTAGCAAGAATTGTGTAAGGAAATGATATGATGATATATGAACTTATATAGTATATAACTATATATATGCCACAAATTATTGGAAAAAGGTGCAGTGAATCAATGGCGATGAATTATTAGGAGACTCGTGATCAATTTGAAAGGCTGTGTTGACATCAAAAGAGTCACTTTCATGGAAGAGATGTTTTAAACCACGTATTTAAAAAGAAAAAATAGCAGGCAAATAGTGGTCTGTCGACATCTATCGACCTAATCAAATCTGTCCTCGTGCATGCTATGGTCCACTAAACGACCCAACCTCCATAACTATGTCCTTCAAAAATATCATAAAACTAAATTATCCCAATTATATATTTCATAATTATTTACACAATATATTAAATAATTGTAGATTTGTATTTTTTTTTCTTTCTGTTTCGAATAGGGGTGGCAATTGTTGACACGACACGAAACAAAATTGGGACGAAATTGAATTTTGAATTCGTGTTCGTGTCAAGTGTGAAAAACACGATGTCGTGTCGTGTTCGTGTTCAGAATTCAACACAAAATTGACACGAGTTAACATTTATTTGTTGTGTTTTTCGTGTTTGTCATTTTATGTATGATTAAATATTAATTAAATAAACTAATTGTTATATTATGTTATCTTTGTCGTGTCGTGTCGTGTTTGTCGTTTTTTAAGTGGTTCGTTTTCGTGTTAATTAAAAAAAACACGACATCATGTCGTGTTGTGTTCGTGTTATAAAAAACTTTGTCGTGTCGTGTCGTGTCAAACAAAAACACGACACGATGACCCGATTTGCCACCCCCAGTTTTGAGTTTAGAATGATGATTGGTTCAAATTTGTTGGATTAGATTGTAAATTGCAATCCCTAATAAGGCTATTAGGCGTGGCTGAAGTGACAGATAAAAAGTAATAAAAGATGTGGTAATAAACCCGGTATCATAATGGTGCAAATTTGTTGATTTATAAAATGATGTCAGTTATATAAAAACCAATAATTGGATTAGGTTATGTAAAGACAAAATGACAAAATTTTATCTGTTGAAATTTCACTCTCAAAATTTTGGATATGGGTTTGGCATCAAAATTTTGAGGTATTCGAAATTCTGGGACTCCAACAATTAGTAAGTGTTACAATCATAAAATATGACACATAATAATTAAATATTCAATCTGCTTTTTGGGTTACTTATTGTCTAATTATACTTAATAGACCGATAAATTTCTTTTGATTTCTATTCTCTAGTTATATCATTAGAGTGGTTTCAACAGGATAATAAAACATAATACATACTGGGATTTCAACATATTAGTTGCTACACTGGATTTCAACCGCATAATTTGTCTATTTATAAAATCTCTTAAACGTTTTGTAATTTGTTAGCTCGTTGCTAGTTTTTTAGTATTTAATCTTTCAGTTGTTCAAAAAATAAAGATGATAGAAAGGTGGGTCCTAGACCCATCTATTTGTATAGTTTTATATAATAATTACATTGAAGAAATTTTAGAAACCATCTTGAAAAAAATGACATGCCTTATATTATTTGACAAGATAAAAAAAATAAATAAATAAAAGAAATGGGAGAGGGTTTATATTTAAATTTACAAAACAAATGGTTAATATTTATTAAAAGTTATCCAACATAGGAGATAAAAGAAAAGATATGTAATTATTTATTATAAAATTGATGGTGGATAGTTATAATGAAACTTGAAAAGCAACACAACTTATCCACAACTTATCCCATATTGTTAGTTGTAAGAAATAATTATTGTAAATAGACTCTTTAATAAAAAAGAGATTTAGTCATGTAAAATTATTGTTTTTTTTTAACAAAAATTCGCTTTTAGAGGTCAAGTAGTTTTTATAATTTTACTGATTCGATCCGGCCCGATTATATCACATGTGTTGTTGACTCTTTAGTTTTTTTCGACTTCACTTAATTAGGAACAATATACTATTTTATTTTAGATTTGTCATTAAACCAGATAGCTATAAATAGACAAATTATGTCATATTGGATGTCACGTAAAATTTAATATCAATATCAGTTTTTACGTGGTTGAAATCCAAAACAATGATGTAATAAAATCCCAAAAATTGTATATTTTATTGAGTAAAAATTAGTGATCAAAGGAGTAAATTGAATACTATGGATTGTCATCTTATAATATCAACCCATAAAAACTTTCAAAACAGAAAACCACTTTATATCCGAACATATGTCCTTAAAAACCTTTCGATAAAATGGACGGGTCACGTGGGTTGAGTAAAATCATTTTTGTCATAAATTTAATTTTATATATAGTAATTGTCTATTTAATATTAACAAAATTGTTCAAGAGACAAGTGGGTTGTAAACATTTGAATACATTTGCCCTTACTTTTCAACCTGTTCGACCCGTTTTATTATCAAATCTTTACCCATTTAGCCAAATGGAGCTGAAAAAACCGGACCGGTTTTTTCATATCTACCTGAACCGGACCATAAAATCCAAAACATAACTTGAAGCATTAGAAACCATGAATAGCTAATCTAACCATAGCTGAATGCCTGAATCCCATTAATTACGTTCAAATGATGATCTAATTGACTTCCATTTGATCGATCAATTAAAAACCTTGTTTCTTTTGATTCCAAAATCAATGAGAAAATCAACATGAAATGATGAAATCATCTATATATGCTTTAAATATATCAAACAAACAAACAAGATATGAACACCAATCATTCAAATCCCATACTCATGTAAAGCTTCGTAAACAAACAAATAACTTAATTAACCAAGAATCTCACCTTGTTTCTTCGCCAGTTTTGCTTGAACGTACGAACGATCTTCAATGGAAGTAGCTCAGAATTAAGCTAAATTGAAGGACACAGAATTCACTTGGGCATTTATACAAACAGGTAGCTTCCACTCCATCTGTTTCTTAGAAAATTTTTCCAAAGTCACTTGCGCATTTACACAAACAGATTGTGTGCATACAAATGCTCCACAAACTTCCTTTTGTATTTGATCATGAAATGGTGGGTGGGTGGATCATATATATGCATAATTGTAGATGACGGTGATGTGGTGTGCCGGGCCCCTATATCATTATCGTAGACTCAAGAATATTGGATAACTACCTTTCTCGAGTCGCCATTTTTACATAGAGATCCTCTAGGTTATGAGTATGTCCAATTACAATCCCTTTGGTTTCTAAAATTTCAAGTAATAACCCAAACATTGAGGATATAAGTAGCATGTGAAAACTTGTAAATATGATAAGCAATTTGTACTGCATGTAACAATGTTTTGTCCTCTTGTAGTAAGGATTGATAATTAATTAATCAAAAATATATTTTTTAGTTGAAAATAAGGTTATTCTCTTTTTTAATGTAATGGTATATTAAATTAAACAAAATATATTAGATATGAAAATTCTATGATTTAACACATGGGTATGTTGCTAATGGTTTGTTAGGGTTTTTTATGTGATTGTAAGTGTATTGTTTTGTTTAATAATCTAAAATCTTTAATACCTTTTTTCCAAGGTTTCTCAAAATATTAGATTTGAAGTCAACTATTATAGAGTACAAGGGCTAAGTTTCATTACATAGAAAGCTAAAGGTCGGTTATGCAAATATTTACTAGGCCAAAGAAAAGGTTTGGCATGTTTTATAAATGGTTTTAGAGCTATTTCTTTTAAAAAGGATATAGTGTTTTTTTTTCTTTTTTTTCTTTTAACTTTAGTCACTAGATCTTATAGCTTTTTGTTGTGTGTTTCAATAATTAAAAAGTGCAACTTGTGTTTTGGTTCATAGTTTGATAAACATATTTGCCAAATAGTTAATGTGTAATTGTTTATATCATCATTTTTAAAAATAAAAGTAAGGTTTAGGTACGTAAAAACTAATATTATCGAAAAAACAAAGAAGAAAAATACAATATTTTATGAAGATAGTAGAATAGTATCTTCAACCATCAAGTGTGGGTTATTTAAATTCGTCCAAACAAATACATAAAATAAAGTGTTAAATAAATTAAATGTAGAAAAACTACATTTTTAACTTACTCAAACTTGTATGAAGGTAAATATAAAAATAAAAATTTAATTAATATTAAAGATTACGTTGAGGTTACTTTTGAAGGAAATGACACTTTTTGATTCCAAAGCAATATCAGCCAAGCAATTTTATTGTAAATAATATTAATAAGTTTACACATCCAAAGTAAGTCGGTGATAAAAAATAATAAACGTATTAATTAGATTAAAATAACTTAGTGGCTTAAAAACGATGCTGCCATAAGAAGGATTAATTAATGAATCCTCATGACAGTTAAAAAATTAAATAAGCCAAGTGTAATTAATTAAATATAAATAAAAAATGTCGATATTTTGTTGGTCTACTACTAAATTTGGGTCATCATTGATCGTAAATATAATAATTGAATCAAGATATTATTTAATATGAATATAAATAATTAAAGCAAAACAGGGTTATCATGATATAATTAAATATATGCATGTATGATGTACGATTATTATTTAATATGTCGATTAGAAAATAAATTAGGTACGGGGCTATCAAATACGATGACGGGGTGCTTTGAAATTGTAAAAGTAAGACGAGATTTTAATTTGTTTTATGAAATCATGGTATATGTTTTTGTGATCGATAAAATCAATGGGGCATAAATCTATTATTATATATAATTAAATTAGGCTAGATTCCATTTTAATAAAAAGCCAAATTTCATAAGAATATTTAGAATTTTGAATTGTTTTCCGGTTTAAAACTATTTTCTGATTAAATGTAGTATAATATTTGTTCAGTTTAGCTATCTAAAGAAGTTTATGTATGATTTAACCAGAAAAATATTTATTTTCTTCCTATGGTTTTTCGCAACTGGTTACCGAGAAACTTTTACAATGGATTTTGTTTATTACATTAAAAAATAAATAAATAAGGTAACTCTTATGTGTTAAATCAGAAAAAAAAAAAAAAAAAAAAAAAAAAAAAAAAAAAAAAAAAAAACTTTCGGTAGTTAAAATAAAACAAACTATGATGATTTTATGAAATTTCAGGCTTAAATCTTAATAGAATTGAACTTGTGATATGTTTATATCATCAACCACGATAACGTTCTTAATGTATGCATACATGCACATTTTATTTTTAATAATTATATCATTTTATTTATGACGGACTAAGTTTATAAGATTAAAAGAAAGTGAAACAATTGTTGAGTCTAATAAAATTTTGTCATCTATGTGTTTTGGTTGTAGATATCATAAGGGTGTTGCAAATAATACACCCCATGTTTATATGGTAAAATAAAATGTTTTTTTTAGTCAACCCTTATCATAAACTCTTTATTAGTAGTTGGGTTCCTAGGTACAAAACTCGATAATGCTACTCAATGGTAATTGTCGTGTCCTAGCTAAGCATCTAACTAGTTGTTATTTATAATATTACTAGGTGTGAGACTCGTGTATTACACAGGTTGATTTAAAAAAAGAATAAACATTAAAGTGTAAATAGAAAATATTTTTTAATGTACAACTTTAAAATAAGAAAGGAAAAATATATTTATTGCAATTTAATATCATATATATGATATTTAATACGTTACATATATAAGTATATAACTTCAATTTTAAAAATTGAAACAAACAAAAATTGACATGTAGATAATATTTATTTCAAAAATACCACAAAATGACAAATGTCAAAATTAATGAGAGACTGACATGTGGCAAAAAGAACCTTCATTTATTAAGGAAGATATATTTTTTAAAAAAAATATAAGGCTAAAAAAAAGGAGAATAGTCATAATATTAAAAATTTGAATTCGTATTGATATGTAATGTAAAAAACATCATTTCATTGTCAACATTCGATAGGAAATTGACTTGATATCATCATTTGTTTATTATGTGTTATATGATTAAGTAAGTATTAACTAATGGTTATTTTATGTTATATTTAAGTGTTTGTCGTATTTTAAATTGACCGTTTCTGTCTTAGTTAAAAATAATACGACATTATATCATGGTTGTGTTACACAAAAAGTTATCATCCGGTTTTATATATTAATTCTAGCAAAACTATGTCTAAATTCGAACAATACGTACAAGATGCCAATAATTTAAAAGAGATGGCAAACTTGCCTAAATACATAGTTATAGGTCACGTCACTTGTCCAACTTGTTGATATGTGAAATGAAATATAGTTATAGTAAACGTTTGTTTATATATTAAATGTTTAAAATAAAAATTTTCAACGTTTGATTATATATTAAATAAATGTTTAAATTAAAATTTTCAACGTTTAATTATATATTTAATGTTTAAAATAAGTTTCATGAAAGTTAAAGGAAATATATAGCAGATATCGTTATCATCAATATTGTTATTGATGGCGATAATATCTGTTTAAGCAATTTTAATTTGAAAAAGAAAATATTATCAAAAGGATGCTTTTATAATTTTTAGGATTAAAATATAAGAAAAAGTAACATATTATAATCAATATATTTATTATATCATTAGACTTTTATTTCGTTTGGTTATATTATTATGTTTTAAAAAAATCTATTAATTATAACCACAAAGCATTTTCAATACCATAAAGAAGTAGGTTGTTTTTCAAAGTAATAAAATTTAATAGCACAAAACAGGAAAATAGAATTTTCAAAGCAAATTTTTTTTGGAATGGTTTATACATACGTCTACGCCATTACATCTAATTTGTACATTTCATCCCTAATAAGTCTTGAACCATAACCTTCGGGTATAAGACACTTAGCCGTAAGTCAAAACCCATTTGATTCAGAGCAACACCTGATAAAAATAAAAATTAAAAATCAAAAGTAAAATGTTATATTATAATTAAAATGAAACTAACATTATATAACACATATAGGTATATGAAAATAAATGGTAATTTATTTTATATTTATTATATGATGGTATTTGACTTAAATGTATAGAAGTTGATGAATAAATATCTCACTTAAAAATTGAGAGACTTTCCATTTATAAATAACAAAATCATATTATTGGTTAAATGTTTCGAGTGTATAACTCAATAGTCACAAAATCATAGTTGATCATGATATTCAAAATATATAAACTTTTTGATTACGAAAATGCCCTTTTGTTCAAGAACAATGAAGCACCATACAAGTTGCTTGGTCTTGTAAGGAAAAATGCCACGAGTTTGAAAGCAATGGTTGTCATTGAACGACTTTACTTGAAGCAATTTGATTTTGTCCAAACCCTATACCTAAACTTACATTAGGTTTAAATTAAGATAATTAGATAATACTTCAAAATTTTATATCGTGTAAGTTTGCAACGACGAATATATCGTATTTAAGAAACAAAAGTGCAAAAATGGTCCATGTGGTATGCAATTTTTTGGGGTTTTAGTCCAAACCACGACTTTTTTGGATTGATGGTCCTTTTGACCATGTTTCTATGTGGGAATGGTCCCTCCAAATATTGAAATGACTAAATTGCCCTCTTGATATATTTTTTATGTGTTTTTCTATTTAATTTAATGTTTTATTATTATTATTATTATTATAAAATGGGGCCCACATCTCTCTCTCTATCTCTCTCTTTCTCTCTCTCCCAAATGGAATCCTCTCCTCTTCTATCGCTCTTTTCTCTCACACTCTTCCTTTTCTTTTCCCATATGGTTTTGTGCAACCGAACCTTGCTTACAGCGATACCTTCACATCTATTTTCCGTTAACATCACCCTCCGAGTAAGGCTCCGAGACTCCCACTAAAATTAGTTCTTAGTCGTCTCTTTATGGTTTTTTTCTCTTTATCTTCGTCTGATGGTTAAAGCCCCTGTGTTCAAGAACATCAAGATAGTGGAATTCGTTGTTGTTGATTGCTCTTCATCTTTTAATTTATTGTTACCATATTTCGAAGTCCGATAACAAAATTAATTGGGTTTTAAACTTTAGGGTTATGTTCTTTTTTTCTCCCATCCTTTTTAATTCCATAGTTTTGGACTTTAAGGAATTCATAATTCAATCCACAAAGATTATACATCCCCTGATTTCTCTCCCTTACTTACATTAGGTTCTGTTCTTTTTATCCTCCAGATACCTCTCCAGATCGTTTCTCAACTTGTTCAACATCAGATTATAGATCGAGGAAGTCGATTTGGATCTCTGGAATTTTGTTTCCGAAACAGGCGCAAAATCTTTCTTTCCAGAAAGATTGACAACATATGTGATGTTTGGGTCGGTTTGCTTGACAGTACGATTCATGACTTCGAATTCGAGGTTGGGGTGGTCGGATTTGGCAGGTAGATCAATGTTCCTCATCTTTTTCTAAGGTCTCCATTAGTTGGAAATAGGAGCAATAACAAGGTTTTTGGATTTGGGATCCGCTAGGGTTTTGGATGAAGGTTTCAAAATGATTACACCTATGAGAAAGTGTTCTTCTACAAATATTGTCCTTCCAAAAGTTGCTTAAAGCCTCCGTTAGTTTACAAATAGAATCAGATGATGCTTCAAACATCAACGATTCTTCTGTGAAAACCAAGAAACCTGGTGATTTGTAGGGGTGAGCAAAAACCGAACCGACTAAAGAAAAACCGACAAAACCGCAATAAACCGCAACCGAAAAACCGAAACTGATGCAAAAACCAATGGTGCGGATTTAATTTTTGCAAAAACGAAGGTCAACGGTGCGGTGCGGTTTCTATCCTAAAAATCGGTCCAACAAAACCGAACCGCACCGCAAGCGTGTATAGTAATAAATCAATCAATGTATATTATATACATGCTATTTAAAATAGTTATAAACGATAATATATTTATTATATGTTTATTTTGTGTTTGTATAAGACTATATGGGGTGCAAAAGAAATGTTCTATTGTTAGCCAAACGTACTAATCGATTATATGTAATAAGCTTGTAACAAATTAAGTCAAAATCAACCAATCTTCAATCATAAATTAGTTTGTAAGAGTGGTCACAAGTTGTATTTTAAGCGACTTACAATTTTCTATTATGTAATTTTGTTTTGAGCTGAAAATGAATGTATTAAAAAAACAACACAATACAAACTTATATGCACATGGTTTTCAGTTCTTACAGTTTTAAAAAACCGCACAAAAAAACATAAAAAAAAACTGCACCAAATTCTTAACACGGTTTAAAAACCGAAATCGCACCGATACAAACCGAAACCGCATTTAAAAACCGAAAAACCGAACCATTGCAAAATCGCACCCAACGGTTTTATGAATGCAAAAACCGCACCATGCGGTTTGCGGTTCGGTTTGGTCTGAAAACCGCACCATGCTCACCCCTAGTGATTTGAGAGAGAGTCTTAAAACGCAAATCCAAAAGAAGAAGAGACTCAAGGAGACTGTGTTAGAATTCTCTATGCAAGAAGAGATCTTGAAAGGAATTGATGGAATTACACTTCACACTACTTTCACAAGGAATTGAAGGCATGAAACGGTACAAATTGTCAGTTAGACAGTTTCTCTCTAAGAAATATCATATTCAAGGAATTGAAGGCATGAAACTGTACAAACTGTCAGTTAGGCAGTTTCTTTCTAAGAACTGTTGTATTTAAGGAATTGAAAGTTTGAAACTGTACAGATTGTCAATTGGTCTTGTCAATTATCTTTACATAAGAACTGTCATGGCATCAGGGTGATTCACCCAACCAGGAAATAGATATCGCTGAACATCCCGTCGAGGGTCTTGACATTCTTTTTGTCTTGCAAAACAACGGAGACTCAAATGTATTCTCGGATACGTTCTACGCAGGTAAGGAATTCACGGTTATTGGCACTAAGGCGATGCACCTCTCAAGGCACGATTATCGTTGAATGTCCCGCCAAAGGGCCTTGACTTCGTGTCATGCTAAACTGTGGAAATATGTGATAGGATATTTTTATCGCAGGAATGGTTTTGTGAGTTAATCCTCATTAACTCTCACTGGCACTAGAATGGTACACTCAACTGAGATTCAGAAAGCATTGAACGTCTCGCCAAGGGCCAAGTTAACTTGTTAACTTGAAAAACTGTATTGAGATCTTTGATCGAGGATATGCAGGGGCTAACATAAAAAAATAGCTATAAGTAGTTCTCTGATACTCAACAATCACAGTGCGTTCCTCCGTGTTCACACAGATGCTGCGAGTAGTCTCCATCTGAGCCAAGGTTGGGTTCTTGAACAACTGTGGTGAGAAGGGTCTTTATGACTCTGTGATCCACATGGACTTTTTAGTCATGGTTACTTTTCAAGACGCATCTATGATCGACGAAGAATATTCATTCGAAGGAACAAGAAGTGAAGATTATTTTTCAACACACAACCTTTCAACCCTAGAAGCAAGGTGATGTTGTATTTGAAGTTATGTGACGAATTGCATTGAAGCCTCCTCAATCAATTTGTTGTTATCTATGAACTTGCTGAAGTGATCCAGAAGAATCGGTCTCTCTGTAATTATCTCTGAAGTTTTTCAAAGCTGAAAGTGCTGATTTTCAAGAACCTATACAAGAAGCCTTTATACCCACTACGTGTTCAAAGTCAAATTTTAAAGGAAGTCCAACTATTCAAGATGAAGTCATTCATGTAGAAATTCATATGTTTATTTTGAAGTCGTGAAAAAATCAAAGTTAAAAGCTGAAAGTCAAGATCAAAGAGAAGATTGAAAAGAAAAGAAAGTTATAAACCAAGGGGGAGATTGTTGGGACATGAATTATGGTTTATACTTTACTTTACATAGCTTTTAGAGTTCTCGTTCTAGGACCAAAAACACCATGAATTCGGTGTTGTTTGGACCGAAATCATTAAGAGATTTCGGTTAAGCTTTGGGTTGGGCCTTTGTAATTAGGTCTAGGTATATATAGTTTTGTTTCAGCCGTGTAAAAGGTTGGTCATTCTAATTAGCTGATTTCGAGTTTAAAGAGAGACAAAGAGAACCGAGGGTTATAGAGAGTCTATGTACTAGACTATTGATCAATATAGTGTGAATTGAAGATTCATCATTGTGTTCTTATTTTCATATTCACGATTTGTGGCGTTCACTTGATTGGGATTCTGCACCAATCTAGGGTATTACAGTCATTTCACTATTCGGAGGGACCAAAAATGCAACGAAACTAGCTCAAAAGGACCATGAAGCCAAAAAAGTCGACGTTTAGACTAAACCTCGGAAAAAATGCATAGCACAGAGACCATTTTTGCAATTTGTCTATTTAATAAATACATCATGCACTAAACCTAGGGCTAATCACCTATTTTATTTGATATAACAAAGTTATACCTCTTATTTTAGAGAAAATATCATAAAATGGCCATCAATAACATTTTATTTATTTTTTAAGTCATTAAACTTTTAGTTGTATTTAATTGACCAACAAGCTGTTTTTTTATTATACCATGTTCGTCTTTAACCAAGGATAACATTTTCCCTACCTAGGTGGACTCCATATTACTGGCTATGTTCACATAAACATTGGTATAATATAACCAAAAAACTAGTTGATCAGTTTGATACAGTTATAAGTTTATTGACTTAAAGAACGAATAAAGTATTATTGATTTCCATTTTATGACATTTTCAATTTAAATAAATAGTTGGTCATAAAAATATTATGTCTTTAATATTTTATCATCAAAAAAAATTTTACTAGTTTGAAACTAACATAAACTTCAAAATGAAATTAGCATATGTACACAACATTCAAACTCAAACATTTATATTATCATGAAAAAGTTGTACACATTTTGAATATTTTTTTAATAAACGACTCCTTTTGAATATTTTTTAATAAACGTTGATATTATGGATATCGAAGTTTTTGTTAGACACTTATAAAAAATTAAGGATTTAGCATAAATAAGTTTTTTTTAGACACTTATGATGCAAGTTACTATGCATACAGATGAAAGGTAAGCAATATACCCAAACAATATAACAATTTAGAGACATTAGTGGCCACCAAAAACTTTGTGAATCTAGGGAAACTTTTGAGGTTTGTTATGGGAGAAATATGGAGAAAAAAGGAATTTTAGAGCATATATATGGCGTAAGAGTATACGGTATGGGTACCCTCCACGCTATTATTGCCTACGTGGAACGCCCATAACGCCGTCTATAACACCCTGTTCCGAATCGTTTCTTATTCCAGGGTGGTGATCAAGATCGGGTATTAGCGGACTTAAGACCTTTGAGGAATTGAGATATGGACTCATTTGGAGGTGATTGATGTAATTTAAATGATTCGGGTGTTCGGTGTGTGTTTTGGAGCCAAGTGGTATTTTGGTAAAATGTCAGCTCAGGATTTTATGGAAATTGGATTTTGCTAAGGGATTTTGTAAGGCAAGCATAAGTTGATTAAAGCATAGAGCTCCTCGTTACCTTTTCATGGATATAAGGATCGTCGAAATTGGATTTATAATGAGGAACTTATGGCCTTGGGTGTATTTTAGGGTTAAGAGGAAAACCCTAGTACGCGGGGCGTACCTAGGGAGTACGCAGGGCGTTATGAAGACGGAGCATAGTAGCATTACGCCTTATCTTTTGCTATAGTTTAATGTTATACAAGTAATGTTTTGAACACAATGTAAATACTATGTTATTAATACAATAGTTGTTGTTGCTTTGATTACTATTTTTAATTGTTGTGATACTGTACATGACGTCCTCCGCCCCCGAACGTTTCTGTCGTTCCAGTTTGGGGGTGTGACATGTATGTCTTAAGGTCACTTTGTGGGGTGGTTTTGCCACCAAAGTTTCTGATTATCTTCATAATCATAAAACTGATTATTATGTCATTTTAATTCTACAGTTTGCAAAAGTAGATGATTACAGAGGTTTGCCACTCAATAATTGTCAATTTATTTTTTCTTATAAATATCTTTACAACATTTATTATGTTATCTATAGGTAATATCGGTGCTGCAAGTTACTATGGTTTGACAACTTTCTTCATCAACAATGAGATTGATGAAATCAATCAGTTTATAGAAAAGTTGGTTACTTTCTTTTATGTTTATTTTTTTATCTGATTGATTTGTTGTATTTATGTTTACTTTGTTACTTTCTTTAAAATAAACATTCTTCTTTTTATTATATGGCATTATATCACATTGAAATATACTTATATTTAAATATTAATCAAGTTGGCTAAGGATAATGAATTTTCACAGTCATCAGGTACTATCAGCTTAATTCGGACCAAACATGTTTCAATTAATGATGATTTCCTAAGAAATCATGAGGTTAAGACAATTTTCAGTAGTAAAGAACATGTCTAGGTAAATAAATATTTTTAGAAACATATATTTATATAATAATGTTTATTAACATCTTACTTTCTTTCAAGCAGATTGAAGAGTTCATAATTGTCGGCAGTATAATAGGAATTCACCAAGACAAACCTTGGTGTTACCAAAGTTGTCCCGACTATCACACAAGGGCAGTCGAAATTCCAGGTAGCAATGAAGATGTGAAACTTTACAAGTATACAAATGTTGAATGCAACAAGTCCACTAAAGTTGTTGTCCCAAGGTTTTTTTTTAAATCATTTTAAATTACAAATTAGGTTTTTTCTTTTTAATTAACCATTTTTAATTTGTTATAACTTTCTTTTTTAGATACATGATTCCAGTTTGTGTACAAGACGATTCTACTTCTACAATCTTAATTATGTTTGATCGGGAAGCATACGGGCTCTTGGGGATTTCAGCCAAAGATTTAGCAGAAAAGGGTATATATATATATATATATATATATATATATATATATATATATATATATATATATATATATATATATCTTATTATTTTTACCGTTTAATCCTTATGCAATAGTTAATTTTACCACTTTTTCAGCTTGGATTCAGTTAGGCCATATATCCGCCTGAACTCAATTTTTTGAAAAAAAAGTGAGTGTCACGAAATATAATGTGAGATTTCAAAACAGTGTCTATACAATCTCAAGGGTGACGGAGGATAAGCAAATAATCGAGACTTTGGAGAGAAAGTTACTTCAATTGCAGGTTATCATTTACTATTATTTTAATTTATTATGCAAATTTAAAGCACCGTATTATTAAATTTCTATAAATACAATATTTTATTTTCATTTTTTTAATCTGCCATAATATATCAATTTACTTTCCAAGTACATTTGTATTTGCACATATACTTAAATTTTAAAAATATGTCAAAATAAAAGATGTTTTGATTAAAAAATATAAGTATATGTTCTTTTTTTCATGTTCAAACAAAATAAATGGTCAAAATATGAGTCTCCTTTGTCAATCACTAATTCCATTTTCGTGAAAATTTTAGAAAATAACATGCTTTTAGAATAACAAAAACAAAACCAAATGTATTTGTTTTAGCAATGTGTATCACGGTAACTTTAAATTGTACATATGATGGAAAAAACAAAATGAAAGTAAGCAAATTTATTAATGTTTTATATGTGTTTATGTATGCATAAAGGGTAAAATAGTAATTTTTGCAGTCCATGTTTGTTTATGTTCATGTGTATGTATCTGTTTCTGTTATTGGTACATGTATCACATTATTAACATATATTGTCACATGTATAGCCTGCAAGTTTAGAGTCTTTGAACTATTGACCATCCGACTCAAATTCCCAAGAAAAAATAGTTACCAAGGTATCATATAACACACTAATATAGTGCCACTATAAGTATTTTACTTCTTCATTTTTTACCTAATATGGTTTAATTTTATGTTTTAAGGATTTGGTTTCACATTCTGATGAAACTGTCACACCGTCTACCGAGGATATTTTGACACCTACAAGTTCTCATCATATGAAAACTACTCCGATGAATTTAACACGCAAGTTTGAAGAAGTGTATGATGTGGAACAGTATTCGAATTGATCTGTATATTTCGGTCCACCTCATAGTCATATATGTCTCTTTATGCACTCCGATGACAAACTCTGTACTGTTGAACAAATTGATCTGTATATTTCGGCCGAGATTCCAAACATTAATGAAGATCCTGATTTGTATTCACTTGTGAGCGAGTTCATGATGTATGGTTGATAATAAATGTTCAAAAAACTTTCTGAAAAAATTCTCCAATGAATCTTCAGCCAATGAAGACGGTTTTCCGATATATAGGAGATGAAATGATGGATCTTTTGTTGAAAAGTATGGTGTCAAATTGGATAACAGACATGTTGTTGTGTATAAAAAGACCTTTTGAAAAGATGTCAAGGACAAATTAATGTCGAGTGGTTCAATCAAGTTGGTTCTATAAAACATTTATTCAAATATATCAATAAAGGTCCTGACAAGAGCTACACTTGCTGTCATACAATCAAACAATGAAAGTGCTACTGATAATTCAGTAGATGAAATCAAAGAGTATTATGATTGTAGATATATATATATATATATATATATATATATATATATATATATATATATATATATATTTGCATGTGAAGCATCATGGAGAATTTTTTGTTATGATATTCATTATAGGTATCTTGTTGTGGTTAGGCTTCCTTTTCATCTTACTGGTCAACAACAAGTTATTTATGATCCAGATGATGATATCGACAATATCCTTGACAAACCGTCTATTGCATCTTCAATATTCACATCTTGGCTTGAGTGTAATGAAATCTATAGACAATCCCGGGATCTTACTTATGTTGAATTCCCTACAAAGTTTGTGTGGAAAACTAAATCATGAAAATGGAAACCAAGGAAAATTGGATTTTCAATTGGGAGAATTCATGTTGTTTCACCTAAACTTGGTGAACCATATTTCTTAAGAATTTTTTTAAACAAGGTCAGAGGTCCAAAATCTTTTGAAGATATCCGAACAATAAATGGAGAAATATGTCCTACTTTTAGATATGCATGTTACACTTTAGGGCTTCTAGACGATGATAAGGAGTACATTGAAGCTATTAAGGAAGCAAGTCATTCAGCTACTGGTTATTACCTACGGTCATTATTTTCAATGATGTTGATCTCTGATAGTTTGGGAAGACCAAAATTTGTTTGGGAAAATACATGGGAATACCTTTCAGACATAATTCTTTACAATCAACGACGCCGGTTAAAGTCTCCTGGTATAATATTTATCTTTTATTACTTTAACCTTTTTTATATAAACTATATATTTGTATTTTTCTCTAAGTTTATATTTACCCTTGTACAGATTTATCCCTTACTAATCATCAATTAAAGAACTTGACGTTGTTTGAGATTGAATCATTTCTACTTCGTAACAATTTCACCCTCAAGAACTTCACAGGCATGCCTTACCCAGATTTTGATTGTTTATCTTCTTCTAGTAATCGTTTGATGGATGAGGAGCTATCTTATGACATCACAAGTCTTCAAAACGAATTTCAGACACTTACTGTTTCATTAACAAATGAACAACGAGGTGTTTTTGAGGATGTCATGGCAACAATTGAAGATAATAAAGGAGGTGTGTTTTTTGTTTATGGTTATGGTGGAACAGGCAAAACCTTTCTTTGGAAGACTTTATCAACATCTATCAGATCTAAAGGACAGATTGTTTTGACTGTTGCTTCAAGTAGTATTGCTTCTTTGTTACTAACCAGATGTAGAACAACACACTCTTGCTTTGGTATTCCTTTAAATCTTACTGAAAATTCTATTTGTTCTATAAATCGAGACAGTGATGCCTCCAAATTACTAAAACAAACATCGTTGATTATTTGAGATGAAGCGCTGATGGTTCATAAGCATGCATTTGAAGCATTGGATTGCACTTTAAGG
This sequence comes from Lactuca serriola, assembly GCF_051521515.1. Classification (NCBI taxonomy): domain Eukaryota; kingdom Viridiplantae; phylum Streptophyta; class Magnoliopsida; order Asterales; family Asteraceae; genus Lactuca; species Lactuca serriola. The sequence goes on from NC_136413.1 coordinate 132,633,248, forward strand.
GATGTTTTAAGTTTTGGTAATGTTAGCAACTCACATATCCCTTTTGGAGGTAAAGTAATCGTATTTGGAGATGATTTTAGACAGATTCTACCAGTTGTTTATAATGGTAGCAGACAAGAAATTGTTAATGCGTCGTTAAGTTCTTCATGTGGACAAATTGTAAAGTTTTAAAATTAACGAAGAACATGAGGTTGAGTGTTGGAAAAGATCTATCTGAAATACAACAAACAAGGTTATTTGCAAATTGGCTCTTGGATATAGGAGACGGAAATGCTAATGGTTCTAATGATGGTGATGCAGTTATTCATATTCTTGAAGATCTTATTACTCAATCTTCTGATCCTATAGGTTCATTAATTGAGTTTGTATATCCATCATTTCTTGACAACTTGAACGATCCAAAATATTTTGAAGAAAGATCAATACTTGCACCGAAAAATCAAGTTGTTCAAGAAATAAATGATCGTCTGCTTTCATTGTTTCTTGGAGAAGAAAAGGAATACCTCAGTTTAGATAGCATCTGTCAAACAGAGTTTATTCACAATCAGTTTGATGAGAGTTTATATTCACCTGATGCTCTAAATGGACTTAAAATCTCTGGTTTGCCAAACCATAAGTTGATTTTAAAGGTCGGTGTTCCGATTATGTTACTAAGAAATATCGACCAGAAAAACGGGTTATGTAATGATACTAGACTTCAGGTAGTATCATTGGGTAATCGCGTCATAGAAACAATGGTCTTAACTGGAAGTAACATTGGACATCGAGTTTTTATTTCAAGGTTGTCTTTAACACCTTCAGACAACAAAATTCATACAAGTTCAAAAGGAGACAATTTCCCCTAACGTTTTGTTTTGCTATGACCATAAATAAAAGTCAGGCCAATCGTTGAAAAAGGTTGGGTTGTTTTTGCGAGAACCGGTTTTCTCACACGGTCAGTTATATGTTGCTTTATCCAGAATAAAAAGCAGAGAATGATTGAAGTTATTGATTTTAGATAAGGATGATAATTTTGACTAATAAAACTTCCAATGTTGTGTTTGAGGAAGTATTTCAAAATCTATGTTAAACTCTTATGTTTATTTTACTTATCAAATAAAGTTGTACTTACTTACCATCCACAATCAAATGTTTTTTTACGGGTATTAATTTTTTGGTCTGTAATTTTTTTTTTAACTTGCATCTCCTGGTTTCCATGGGTTATAACCTAGTTAAGAATATAGAAAACTAGACACCTATTTATCCCCCTAAGATGCCCAAGATAAAGAAACAATTATAGTGTTATACCCATGGTTGACAGAATAGATAAGATATTGGAAAGAATATTAGTTATCAACTGGATGAGATGGTTTGAAGCAAAATCATTGTCCATGTAATAAAAAAATATCCAAATTTTCATAATAATTTATATACTTCAAATACATATATGAATATGAAAAAAAATAGAAATATTAAAAGTCAACAAACACCTAAATAACGTTTCCAAATATATACTTAAAATAGTACCCCGACTTTTAAAATGCAAATAAAAAAAGGTTGATTATCATTTAAATGTTCATAACAAAATAAAAATCGGAATTCAGAATCTCTCTCGCCAATAATTCTTATGATTACCAAATGAATAAAGAATATATGAATTAGAATGCCTCTCATAATTCATCTTTTTAATATTGACATATTTCTTTTTAAAACCCCAATAAATGTTATGAATTTGAAAAAGATTGTTGCTAAATTAGTAAACATGTATGAATTTTTGACATTTAAAAATAAAAACAACACAATGAAACATGATAACAACTAACAAGGCATGGTTTAACTGATTTTCTAACAGAACATTTGCAACAAAACATTGATAATTACCAACAAATTATAACTATTTTTTTTTAAATTTAGAAAACATTTTTTTAGTATCAACCTTAAATTTTTATACTTTAAGTTGATAATCAAATTAAGGTGTTATCTTAACCATGGTTAAGTGCCAAATGACTGATCTGATCAGATTGAAATTGTCTTAACAGCTTCAGAGATTGTTGATACAGATTAAGGTCCATTCCATCTACATTTCTACCAACTCTTGCTTTTAATATCCCCTAAAAAAAGTAAACAATAAAAATGCAGTTTCTAATCTTGATGAGGATAATGAGGGCATTTATGTCTTTTACATATGATGGATAAGGAGTTGTAAGCTTATGTACCTCATTATTTGGTTGAATGGAAAGTTCTCCAATGAACTGATAAAGGGAACCCACACGAAGATTGAGTCTTAAGTGTTGAGTGTCAACTGCTAAGGTAACACCTCCATCAGCAATAATGGCAATGGCTGACTCAACATTATGTTCTTGTAACCTAAAATCAGAAAAGAATGTAGATTGTAGGATAAGAATGTAGATGAATCCATTGAGATCAAACGATTTCACTCACTTTCCATTAACCCTAAGGGATGCTCCTTGCTTGAAATGTGAAGAAGATGAGTTGAGTTCTTGTAGAAGAACCAGGGCACCTGAGGGTATGGGAGCAGATGCCATTGAAACACCAACAATTCACAGGAAATTCAGTTATGTAAGTATTCTGCAGTAAAGAAATTTGAGCAATCGTTAGGTCTTGTGAATGTGGCTTCTAATTTCTGGTTTGGGTTTTAATGAAAAACAGTAACAACAATAGATAGTTTTTGAAATAGATATGAACACATACAATGTTCTTCGATGCTCGAATCGCTTTCAAATTAATATGAACGCATACAAGGCGAACAATAAATAGAACTTCGTAAGATTAAGATCATGCGAATGCTTGGATTAATAGTGTCACAACTCGCAACAGCAACAAATTAAATATGAAGGTGAAGATAATCATGACACGGAATAGCAAATGCAAAATTAAAGAGAAGAAGATGAATTAGGGCTCGACGTATTTGTGTGTGCTTATTTGGCACAGAGAGAGAGAGAGAGAGAGAGAGAGAGAGAGAGAGAGAACCTTCACCGGCGATTGAAGTAGGGCATGTTTCCGGTGGACCGTGACAAAAGGGATGCATGATTCATGAAGATCGACGCATAGCCCATTCTACGACCAAGATCCGACCCGTATAGGTATTGTATTTAGTGTACCATTTGGTCGTTTGGTCCTCACCGGAAATTGGCATTTGGTCCTCCCTAAAATTTCGTTTTAAGGTTCCTCAATTTCTTTCAAATCCGTCTAACACAATGTTTTAAAACCCGGGTCGACCCGGCCGGTTGAACCGTGACCCGGGATATAAGACGGGTTAATCGAGACCGGGTTTTTGTAAAAATACCGACCGGATCGAACCGGCCGGGTTTACCATGACCCGCGGTTGAACCGGGTATTGTGAACCGGTAAAAACCGGGTTGGACCGTTTAGTAGGGCTTGCTTAATTATTTCACCATCTTGTATCGCTCCAGCCTCCAGGCCACAAAATAGACTTCCATTCTTCGTTCTTCTGTGGGAAACAAAGAAGCACGTCGCAATTCGCAAACGAAAGCAGCAAGTCGCCTCCATTCTCCGGCGACTTCATTCTCGATCGACTTCATTCTCCGGCGAATTGCATTCTTCTCCAGCCGCCTCCAGGTGAGTTTCCGATTCCTTTCTTTTCTTTTTTCTTTTTGCTGCTAAATCGACTTCTGATTTCCTTTATTTTCTTTTTTCTTTTTTTTTGCTGCTACATCGACTTCCGCCTCCAGGTGTTTCAGAAGTGCCTTGATTAGTTGGTTGTTCCTTCTCCACCTAAACTACAATACAGTGACTTTTTTTTTTGATTAGTTGTAGAAACTAGAAACTTCCGCTCTTTTGATTAGCTATTATGAAGTTAGTTTTCTTTTGGCTATGAAAGACTGAAATCAATTGACTGTGAAATCAGAAGTGCCTTGATTAGTTATCAGAATTCAGAAGTGCCTTGATTAGTTGGTTGTTCCTTCTCCACCTAAACTGCAATACAGTGACTTTTTTTTTTTGATTAGCTGTAGAAACTAGAAACTTCCGCTCTTTTGATTAGCTATTATGAAGTTAGTTTTCTTTTGGCTATGAAAGACTGAAATCAATTGACTGTGAAATCAATTGCTAGATTTGTTTTATTTTCTTCTCTAATTGACTTTGAAATCAGGTGAACTTACAGCTCATTTATTGTTAATTATCAATTACAGGTGATAGATTTTGTTAGTATATTTATTCTTAATTATCAATTACATGTGAAATCAATTACAGTTCATATATTGTTAATTATCATTGTTTCAAGATTTTGTGACAAATTTGGTTATTTACATTTCATTTATTGTTAATTGGTCATTGTTTCAAGGTTTTGATTATGTAGATTATGAAATTAGGATCCAATTGACATATGTTTATTGATTATAAAATTACTTTTCAATGCAGTTAGATATGGAATCAAGGGAAGAACAACCATCGCAAGCACAATCTCAAGCTCAATCCCATTCTTCGGTTCAATCAAATGTACGAACAAAGATGGATATAGCATGGGAACATGTTACTCAAGTCGTTGATGAGAAGGGGAAAAAGGCATGGATATGTAACTTTTGTCAAAAAGTTATAGGTGGTGGTGGAATAAACAGGGTTAAGAAACATCTTGCTGGTATTAAAGGTGAGGTAGTAGCATGCCCAAAAGTTAGTCCAGAAGTGCGGTTTACAATGCAAGGAAAGTTGAAAGAGACTGCCCAAAAAGAAAAAGAAAAACGCACCACTAGTGTTACTATCTTGGATGATGATGAAGAGATGGAGGAAATAGAAATGTCAACTGTGAAAAAGGGTAAAAGGAAATCTACTTCAAACTTGCATCCATTTTTTACAAAAGGTATAAATGATCCTTCCCAACCCACTATTAAATCTGCAATGCAAAGTAAGGCAAAAATACATGATGTGGATTTAGCTATTGCTATGTGGTTTTATGATGCATGTATACCTATGAATGCTTGCAACTCTCCTTTTTTTCAACTTATGGTAGATAAAATAGCAAGTATTGGTTATGGGTACAAAGCACCTAATTATCATGCTCTGAGGGTTAATTTATTGACAGATGCAAAAAAGTCAGTTTCATTGATAATTGATTCGTTAAGAAGTCAATGGGTTGATACAGGTTGCACAATTATGAGTGATGGGTGGAGGGATGTTTCACAACGACATTTGATTAATTTCTTGGTTTATTGTCCGAAAGGGATATCATTTCTTAAATCTGTTGATGCATCTGATATAGAGAGCAATGCTACAAATTTGTGTAATTTGTTTGCTGAGATTGTTGAAATGGTAGGAGAAAAAAATGTGGTTCAAATGGTAACTGATAATGCTGCTAATTACAAGCTTGCTGGTACTAAGTTCTGTGAAAGATATCCTTCTATTACTTGGTCTCCATGTGCAGCGCATTGTCTTAATCTTGTATTAAAGGATCTTTCAGAATTGGATAATGTGAAAAGTTTGGTCAATCTTGCATCGAGGGTTACTATTTTTGTTTATAATCATAAGTGGTCGTTGAATTGGTTAAGAAAAAGACCCGGTTGGAAAGAAATTATCCGTCCAGGTGCTACTCGGTTTGGTACCGTGTTCATAGCATTGCAAAGTTTGTATGACCATAAAGAAGATTTACAAGCAATGGTCATATCTAATGAGTTTAAGAAGATGTTGAAAGTGGGAAATGCGGTTGAATGTAAACAGATTGTCTTGAATGAAATCTTTTGGAAGAATTGTTTGATTACAGTGAAAGTAATGACTCCTTTGTTAAAACTTTTGCGGTTGTGTGATTTGGATGAAAAACCTGCAATTGGTTATGTTTACGAGGGAATGCGTCGGGCAAGAAGAGGGATTAAGGAATTGTTTAAGAAGAAGAAGGAATTATATAGGCCTTACACTAACATAATTGATAGCCGTTGGGATAGGATGTTAAGAAAAAGTATTTATTGTGCGGCTTATTGGTTGAATCCTGTTTTCCAATATGATCATGCAAATCTTTGTAAGAAGAATGAGGTGTTTCAAGGCGTTCTTGAAATGGTTGAGAAGACTTTTAAAGGTGATGACGTGTTAAATATTACCTTGAATTTAGGGAGGTTTCGTGATGTTGAAGGTACCTTTGGTAGATCTAGTGCCGTTGCTTCTCGTAATCTTACTCGTCCAGGTATGATTTAAACTTAATGTGTCATTATTATATATAAAATATTGTATTTTCTAATATATTTTTTTTGCTGACTATATCATTTGTAGATGAGTGGTGGAAGTTATTTGGCGGAGATATTCCGGTTTTGCAAAAGTTTGCTATTAGAATATTAAGTCAAACGGCATCTTCTTCCGGTTGCGAACGTAACTGGAGTTTGAAAGGATTCACACGAAACGGAGGAATAGATTGGAACATCAAAGGCTAAATGATCTTGTATTTGTTCATTACAACTTGCGTTTACAAAATAGGTATGGTAACTTGATAAGATATACTATGCTATAAAATGACCAAGTTATATTTGAGATTTTTTTGAATGTTTTTGTAGATTGAAGGTTGATATGAGGTCTTACGATCCTGTTGACTGTGAAAATATTGATAAGACGGGATTTTGGGTGGTTGAAGAAGAGCGGGAAGGAGAACTTAATTATGATGATTTGGAAAATATGCTTGATGAGCAAGAGCATGAACCGGCTTCTGAATCACAAGGTGACCATGTTGATCATGAAGTTGATAGTGAATTTCAGTTACTAAGTGACCGCGAGATCGATGCTTATAATACTCCAATTTCTCAAGATCCATGATTTGGTTTGGTCGTAACGTGTTTGGATTTGTCTACAACTATGTTTTCTTTTGTTATTTATACTTTATGTTGTTGTTTGTTGTGTTAAGATTGATCTATAACATGTTATTAATACTCTATGTGGTTGTTTGTTGTGTTAAGATTGTTTTTTGTGTTTAGATTAAACTTTGTTGACATCAAATTATTGGTATTATATGTCTATGTAGTATGGAGAAAAGCAAAAATATATGAAAATAAAAAAAATGCCATAAACCGGGTTGACCCGGCGGTTGAACCGGTTGAACCGGTTGACCCGTGAACCGGTCTTCACACCGGGTCAACTAAAAACCCGGGTTCTAAAACATTGGTCTAACATGTCTAGCCTAACGAACTGGATTGATCTGGTTCGGTCTAAATTATCACCTCTATGTCCAAAGAATTGTGAATCGGACCTAGACCGCACAGGTTCGGTCAAAGATCCATCAATTTCTATCAAACCGGTTCGGTTTGGTCCAAATATTTCACCTTTATTCTGGATAGCCCAAATTCACACATTTGATCCTAGTATTAGATTTTTGACATGGAAGGTTATGGTCCCTATCAAGGTTGGCCCTTAAGGAGTGCAGGATCTCCGGAAAAAATAGAGCCTGAATTTTAACCATATTTTCTAAGCAACATGTTATCCGCATTTTTGAACAAAAATTAAGTGGTTCAGTTGGATAGAGGCACTCCTATCTTCAAATCTCATTCGTGAAACCTGTGCTTTGAAACATATAGATGTTTTTTTTTACATTATCCCTTGAAATGTTAAAAATGCTAACACCAATTTATTTAGATGTTTGTATCAGGCATTGGAATAAATAATAACATGTGAAAATCATTAGTAATAAACACAGTGATAGTGATTGACTATCAAGTTTAGCAAAAAGGAGGGTTGCTCGAGCCTATGTTTTTGAAGCTTCATTCGTGTCCATGCACAAGTTCAATGAACTTGGGCTACGAAATCCAAGATTTGCACCATCATGCGCATGGATAGGTGTTGGAGTAAAACCATACATATAAGTTTCTAAATATATTATACATTCAAGCTTATAAACTCATTGGAGTGTGGTCTTTCTTCCAATGTGGAACTCATTCTCACACTCACCCCTCTTGTTAACTTCTATTCTCAAATACTCATTTTTGAGTATCGATATCTCATTCACACATATTGTATTTTTGACGTATGATATATTATTTCGAAGCTCTTACGAAGAAGAACACAAACTCACTTAGAGTTATTTATATATACAACATATGTATATATTTATATCTGTCCAAAGTTACTAAATATATAAATATTTACATTAGAATTTCCAACAGATTGGTTAACAACGATAAAGTTTTAAATCCAAATTAATATGCAATATAGCTGGATCAAATGTTAAAGGTTATATGTAAAAAATACAAGATACATTTATAGTTCTAAAATCTACATACCTATGATGATTATTTTGGCTCAAAAGTGAAATATTTCAACTTTGTATTTTATAATAATCACTTAATATTACAATCTACAGAAATGATAAAATTGGGTGTTACAATTAGCACAATGATTTGTTTAACGAATTAGATGAAAATTTGGATATATTCGACGAGGACTCGGGCAATGATTCGAATGACGATGATGAGTAGGACGATTTCAAGTGACATATTTTGTTTTTATTTTTTTAAATTCAGATATTATTAATTGTTAATTATGTTTTCTGGTCGTTTTTTTAATCTAGGTTGTGTTTTTTTAATATTTTTGTTTTCTAGGTTTTTCTAATCTTAATTGTTTTTTATGTATCTTTTTTTAAGTAATGAAGTATTTTTATTTTAATTAGTTTGTGTTTCTTAATCATTTGTAAAAAATTATATTTATTTTTTGAATTATAAATATTAAAAATCAATTTTTTAATTTAATAATAATAATAATAATAATAATAATAATAATAATAATAATAATAAAGATAGTGAAAGGTGACTATTTCCTGCATTTTGGTGAGTGAAATGAAAGTGATATGAAAGCCGACGTCAATTAAGAAGTAAAAGATGAAAGGTGATCATACTCTTAGGTCTTATAAAAAAAACTATTGTTATTAACATAGTTATCTACATGTTTTTATAATAAAATGGTTAAATTGGTTATAACTATTACTATTAATACCGCTTCTTTAATGAAAATAAGCAACTACCACTGGTTAGGATTACAAGTCCAAACGTTTTTTAAACGAGTCATTCCATCAATTGGATCATATCCAATTGATCGGAACAACGTTCTTAGTTCTAATCTTGATTGATTCAGTTGAAAGCCAAAATTTTTTATCTTATTCGTCATGACTTCTTTTCATCGAGCTGTTACTGTATTTCAAAATAACCCAAACCATGATCATGAGTACCACCAAAATCACCTTTTTAATTTTTTATGAGTATTGTTCTTTCAAAAAAAAAATTAAAACGATTGTGTTATATATAAAAATTATTGAAATTGTATGGGTGAAGAACTTTTTCGTACTTGGTGAAGGCCTGCATAAAGTTTACATATTCAACCGGGAAAATATAAAATACATGTCAAAATGTTATAAAAAAGTTTAAAAATAAAAGTTTAATATAAACAAAACAGTTTTTAAGGTTCAGTTTGGCTTTCTTGAATCTTAATAGCTTTAGTATTATCCCACATCCAACAATTATGTTGATTGTTGAATACAAAACTATTTAGAATTAATATATATTTTTTTAGAACGGCAATTAATATTATTTTTACTGTAGTGTGTCCTAAAATAAAGTGTATGATAATCATATATAAACAAATTATACGGTTTGCATTCAACATCCAAAGAGATGGATAGATATTAGTGAATGATTCAAATGAGACCAATTTTTTTGTGAGACCCAAGTACTCATTGCTACATTTTCCAAAAGAAAACGCACTCATTTCTAGTCACATATTTTGGGGTCAATTTCTTTTTTTGTTCAAATGATAAGAGAAAATCACAAGGCATCAATTTTTCTTTCTAAAAATAAAAAAGATAAAATAAAGAAAATAAAAAAATAACATATCTGATTACGTAATTGTTCATCAATACAACTTGTAATAGAAGATTTTGAAACTTTACATTACATTTATGAATAAATTCCTATTAAGATATCTAACTTGAACATTTTTCTTTCTTGTTTTCCTTTATGTTAAAAGTAACATAAATCAATACTCTTAAACTTTATTTTCATTTTTTGTTTTATTATTATCGTTATGGACTCCTAAAACGCATGGCTATAAAAGGATCATTGAACGAACCACATATGCACCTCTACCTATACTTTCAACGAAAATGCATGTTTACCCGTTGAAGTTGTTGCTATTTAATAAGTAATCCTTGAAGAAAAAATTAAAAAAATAATAAAACTAATACAATTATACAAAGGCATGATTTCTTTTTCCACTTTCCATTAGCCAGGAACATTTATCAGATTCTTTAGAAGAAAAAAAAAGGACAATTTTTCATGTTTGAAGTCCTTTTGTTAAACGCCAAAATAAATATCAAAAACATGTATACAAGTAATTTTCAAACAAGTAAAAAAAAATAGCTGAAAAATCTCATTTACATTGTCCTCAGCTCAGATGATATACAACAGCTATTTACTATACCATCAATTCCAATACGTATATATATCAGATGACCGGAGTATTAGTATTATCCGGTCATCTGATATCAGATGACTGTCCAGTAGTCATCTGTACTTGTGGGGCAAGAAATGAAATTTAGTGAAAAACTTGAGGTGAAGCGTAATACTCGCTTTCTTTAAACATGGGGCGTAGATCTTCTTTGCACATAAAATCCGTTGGAAAAGAAACCAAATGTCCCTTCACACCTTCTAATCTATCCATTGGATCAATTCCCTTCACACTTCCATCTTCATATGATTCAATACTCTTTGGGGCTATTCCTAAATCAATCGTAGTATGACCCAATTTTGCCTTTCTCTCACTCACACATTGCCTCAATGATGCTCTGCAAACATAAAATACCAACCTACTTTAACTTCCTTCTATTATTCAAGTGCAATCATGTAATATAAATTAAGAAACGAATATTTACCTGGAATGAATAAGATCGTTTGGAATGCAAGAGAAGACATCTTGGTAGATCGTGGTATTCGTCTGTCCAAAACAAACATGATGATTAGATTGATACAAAAGACGTAAATACCCCTAGAAAGATCAGATTAGGTTATACCTTTGCAGTTGCCATCCATATGTCTTTGTAAGTCGAATCAATCACGGGGTCAGCTATTTTATTAATCTGAGAAATGAAAATTTTAATTTAATTAAGCATTTATATGATTTAAATTTTAAATTTTATAAGTTATACCTCTGAAGTATGAAGACCGAGGTGTTCAGACCATAGTGAGAGGCGAAGACTCAAGGCAAATTTTCCAGCCTTCCAAGGCTTGCCTCCCATGGAAGATTCAACTACTTCTTTATCTTCAATAAGCACTCCAATCTGAGGAAAAAAGTTTTTTTTTTTAATATAAATTATAAAGTTGTGAAAGAAGATAAAAAAGAAAAATACCTCGGAATCACGTAATCCGAGCAAACTTCTGTCGTTTATGTTAGCGGATCCAACTAAGACTGTGTTGTCATCAACTATCATAACCTTGCTATGCACATATACCTAAAAAACAATTTTATTTTCATTATAATATAATCTTTTAATGAGGTTTTATGATATTTAGTGATAAGAAGTAAAGTAACTTACAGGACTGGAGGCAATGATACCATCATGAGAAAGTCTACCATGAGCTCTAAGACCATAGAAAGATATGTAGTCATGAACTCTAGGGCCAAGAACATCAGACAGATTATGTAAAATAGAACTGTTTCCTCTTGATATTGTTCGATACTGCCAATGCATAATGGCTCTTACAGATGCTGCACCCACATCATCAAGCCCACCCTGGAACCCAGGTAACAGTGGAATGACGATAATAACCCTAAAAAATTGTTTTTCGTTATATGCCTTCAAGATACGCCTGTATAAGGATTCCAACACACGGTTTCGTATTATCTCGTCTCCAGAAAGACCTGAGATGAAGAATTGATTCTGGAAACAAAAGTTGTATTTTATAAAATTAGAGCCAAAATTACCAAATTTGGAAAAACCAAAAGTTATGATGTATAATACCTCGATGTAGATGAAGTGTTCAGCTTTTTCAATAAGAGAGCAGTAAGCTTTGTGAATGCTCTCTTCGACTTGACTTGTCCCAGCTGACCATTGACTCACACTCCTTAAAACCTAAAATTGAAAAATGTACAAATTTAAAAATGTAACAATATATTTTAATTATAAATTTAAAAAAAAAAATTACCTGACAGCGACAAGCAACACAAGGACCGACTTGACCTGTTTCATCAGCAGAAACAACCAAGTTACCACGCTCCTGAGTCTCCCACCATTCTTTATCAGAAGGTTTCATCATCATGCCACGTGGCGGTGCCACGTCAGCAAACAAATCTTTTTCAACATTCAAACTAAAACTAGCTCCCTCATCCACAAAATCTCTCATTGGCATATCTGGAACTGAAGTTTCAGCTTTTGATTTCATGAAAGAGAAAGAAGCCCTAGAAGGCCTACTACTACTACCGCGTTGACCTTGACCTTGACCTTGACCTTGACCTTGACCTTGACCATGATAATTTGTTGACCCATTAGAAGCTTCTAGACCATCGGCCTCTTGAGGGATTAGCAATGGGATATCTTCAGAAGATGCAGAAGAAGACAAATCATCTTGGTTGATTACTTTATGATTTTCTAGAATTGTGGAGCTTTCATCTTCTAAATCTATGTTGTTGCCCATGTAATGTGGGATCACCATGTGCTGTTGTGGCATAAGTAGTGGAATGCCTTGCTCATTTGGAGCTTTATTTCTCTGAAACAATTATTACCCATGTCAGTCAGAAAGAAATAGCATTGTAGTTTCATCGTTCTTTTTATAGTTACTAATTATAGCATCTTACTTTCATTGTCATTTCTTTGCATTTAACACAGTCAACATATAATAATATTAAACTCAGGAATTAAACAAATCCATACATACTTTTGCATAATTCCATCGCTGAACAAAGTGGCGAGCAACATCACGACATGGTGGGCCCCACAAGGCACAATGGACATCATGCCATGGCATACGAGGATAATTTTTACGATCAAGCTCATCCTTCATTGTATCTTCCCATGAATTTGGTTCAGATTCCCTGTAAATTCCAGATAAAAAAAATGAGGCTGCTGCTATGATATGGTGAAAAAAATCATTAAATTACAGAGACAAATTACTATGATTTACCGAGGGTTATAATAGTCTTTTCCAGGCCAAAGTGTAGCAGGGTCATCACCGACTTTGTGGTCATGTGAGTCATAACGACCAAAGCAAAGATCAAGTCCACCAATGAAGCAAATATCATTATCAACAATGACCAGTTTCTCATGGTGGGACCTATTTTATTTGTTACACAAAAAAAGAAAGATTAATTAGAAAATTAACGGAATTAGTCTTAAAGATCATAAGAATCCAGAAACAGGAAACCAGAAGTACACCTAGATAGGTTGCATGTGTTCAACATTAATTCCAGAAAAAGAAGGGGTAAAATGGTCATTTACCATAGATATACACCGCTAGAGAAATGGTCTGGAAAACGTAAAACTCTGACATTTTCATGGATAGCAACCAGTTTTTTCTTGCTATAGACACTATTAATTTTCAGGGCAAGTGCAAGCTCTTTATACATGAGAATGTAAATCTGCAATCAAAGATATATCAACAAAACATGTTAGGTAATAGGTAGCTCACAATATTGATGAACTTTATTACAAATTTAAAAAATAATAATAATAAACTACCTGAACACCTTGCTTGGCTTTAGCCTCCAGCAAAGCATCAAGGCGAGAGGAGGCATGGGCTTGAAAAGGACGCCGCAAATACAGTTCTGGACACAGCCACCAACCACACATAAATATCTGCATTATTAAACTCATAACAATCTTACCATTCTTTCAAATTAAAAAAATAAAAAATAATATAAAGTCATGTAAACAAATAAATAAATAAAAACCTCCGATTTTGCGCCTTCGATTGCTAAAGCAATTGCTTCAAAAGCTGCACAACCATCAACAAACCACTGAGCCTGACTTCCATCATCAGTCAGCCCACGTGGTGGAGCAAATGAACCGAATCTATGAGGGTAACACCAACCCTCAGGTGGCCTTAGTCCAGCATCATTAACTGCAGTAACCCAATCCCTTACTTTACCTTTGTTTCTACTTCTTATTGTTATGCTTCTGTTTCCACATGATACCTGTTTTCATCATCAACACATTATTAGTATTCACAAAGCCTTCAATCTATGTTATACTTATACTTACCATAAATGAATGTCTTAAAGGATTATGTTCATTGATTTCTTTAGCTAATGAAACTCGACCTTCTCCATTTCCATCTGAAGGGGGAAGAACATCAAACACAATTATGTCCAATGGCTCTGAGTCAAACGGGTCTTTTAGCAGTGCCAAGAATCCAGGCTTCAATACAGCCCATACCTGTATAAAATATTAAAATTTAATACATTATAAAAGTTAATATGAAAGATTGAAATAGTAAAATAGTACCTTTTGCCAATTGTCATTGCAGCAATTAAACCAAAAACAAGCGGAGCATTTTCTTTCATCATCCCTGTTTGAGATTTTAGGTAAGTGCTTCACTAATACGTATTCTTCTTTTAGCTTGGAGCCATACTCTGGACAAAAGGATAACTTTGAAGCTCCCATAAACTTGCATACCTGTTTTCAACAGAATTTATGTAAGAAAGATGAATATGATTCAAGTTTCCAATATAAAATATAAGATTATAAGTTAAAGTTACTTCTCTGGAATTGACAATGTCCAAGTTTCCAAGAAAATGATTCAAGTATTCCTGCATTGCTGTCTTTGCTCTATCTGACATGGAATGTTGTCTTCCAAGAGCTGGGCGTATCATTGGCAAGGCTGCACGTGAAGGAACATCTCTGAACAAAAAATCACCTGTAAGAACTATGATCATTATAGCCATGAACAAATATCCCCACTCATCCTTCCAGTATTAGGTACTTAGTAATCACCTTTTTCTAACACTTCCCTCATTGTTTGATGTCATTACATTGTCATCAGGATCATCATCATCATCATCATGCACAACTGCAGGGTGGTCACCTATTCCTAGGTTTTGAAGCCATTCTTTAACCTTCAAAAGAAAGATTGTCAGTCTTGATAAATCGGTTGTAATCTAAGTGATGGAAAAGTAAATAAGAATGAATAAAGCAAGGTAAACCTGTTCTTGCTTCTCCTGAATTTCCTCAATAATGGCACGCTTCTTTAATGCAAAGTGTAAATAAAATACATGTGAAGCTTTCTTTACTAACTGCCACTTGAACTGCAGTCCAGGGTATACAAAAACAGAGTGAATCAGTAAAAAGCAAATTGGGTAATGAATCTCATAATAGGCAATTCTTCATTCAACTATGAATTCTTGTTCGATTGTTCAACTAGTTTTTAAAATCTCACTATAGGCGATTCTTCATTTAATTGTGCAAATGTGATTGAAACATGCAGATTGCAATGGCAATTTTCAAACTTCAATCACAAAAACTAAATAGAATGATATACAAAAAGCAATAGATTATATTAGAAACGTGATCAAGAAGACTTGATAATAGTTTCTAATTTAACTTGTTTATTAAGCAAAGTGATGCAAGTCAATCTTCTCCGATCTTCCTTTGTATTGTTTGTCCAACAGAGTGTTTGATCATACATGAAATTGATAGAGGGCTCCTTGTTGAATATTATGCGTAACTACATGACTACATCAAACCTAACAACAATTACAGCAGTTTATACATATTCGTAATTAATTGTTCAACAAGTTTATATCAATTTCGTCTCGCAATTTAAAATTACCTAGCGAACATATATACTCCATGAATTCTGATCAATCGCCAGTTTAATTAAACCACACACATAATAATTCAGAAACAGTCTGCGATTTAAAGAAAAATACCTGTTTGTACTGGAAGTCAATAGTGTAAGAAAGAAGCATGGGACTAATATCACCGGCGTCTGGACGAGAGACATGTACAATTGTGGCCTTGGGCAACTCATCGAAAATTCGAGTTCCCTCAGGCGGATTTTGATGAAACGAGAAGAACGATGACAATCTCGACGGCTCCGATTGCATTTGGACGTAATGGGATCCACTCCCTCCGCCGGGCATCAACTGCTCTGATTCCATTCTTTCACTCAATTCCGATCAAAATCTATAGAAAAATAATCAATTAAATTTCTGTACCCGTATAGATTTATGCATATATATCTATATATACCTACGTGTATCAACTGTCGTCTTAGATCGAAAAAGCAGACGAAATTGATGTATTCAATTTTTTTGGAAGAGAGAGAAAGGTAGATTTAGTAGGTGATGTACCAAATCTGCTAACTCCATTTTCGGAATTCGGAATAGTCGGGTCGGGTCGGATCGTGCTTGGTTTTGTGCTCCACGGTTTTTTCCCCTTTTCTTATTTAAAAAAAAAAAACTTAAGTTTGATTCGTTTATAATGTGAAAAACAATGTGAGAATTATATTTTTTTATTAAGATTAAGAAAGTGAAAAAGATTTATTGCAGTATAATAATTATTTCTAGAAGTTAAAAAACGATCAAGATTTTGACAATCAACAAAACCCATTTTAAATCTCATTTAATCAGAATTTATTTTTGACTCCTTACAATTTTGAGTAAATCTAATCCACATTTAAATCTTAATCTAAAAAAAGAAAATTAAAAAAAAAAAAAAAAAAATCTTATCGATAATGATACTTCATGATAATTGATAGCTATGAATCCAATAATTGTTATTATTCTCGCAGGAAAAACCTAAATTCAAAAACAAAATAAATAATCTTTTTGTCTCTCGATATGTACATGGAAATCATTAAAAAAAGAAGTAATATATATTATAAGGTAGGGAAGGGAAGTAAAAAGTGTTGGGAGCAATTTTATGAAAATAGGGTCCATGTACATAAAATCAAATAGTAGGGCCGATTCCAACAAGAGTCCTAATTGATTTTGTGAACTTCAGCCATTGCGATTCCTAATTTCCTACCCGCAGCCAACATCTGGGATATGTCAATCACGTGCCCCTACTATAGTTTGACCATTAACGACATCATCTAGGCTCTAGCTGTCGAAGCATTGACCTTTTTCACAATTGTAACTCAATTTTCTCCTTTGATGGAATCTTCGGGGTGGGTCAATGGATGGATTAATACAATTGTTAGAAATATAATAGATTAGTGACTAAAATTATGTGTTTTCGTAATAACTTTTATTTTACACTTGGATCATCTTTATAATATCTTTATAATATGTTTTTGTTTTGGATTTGGTCCATGACTAAATTGCCCTTACTAATTATTTTCTATAATTAATTTATTATTTTTTACTATATATAAAATAAAAAGTAATATGTTTATGCTCCACCCCTCACTTTATCTCCTAACCTTCAAGTAGATCATCTTCATCATGTCTTTACAGCCACCACATTCTCCGATGGAAAGCCCTTCATCAAAACCATCGGTCACTATTGTTTTCTCTGACAAACCCATAATTTTGGTAAACCCTAGAATCCAAGCCTTAGGTCCTCCACAACCGATCCACCCCTTGTCCCCTAACCCCCAACTGCATCTAGTTTCATATCATTCTGCTCCGTCTATTCCATTCTTTATTATCTCCATTTTTTTTTTTGGTTTCAAAAGTCGATTGAGTGGTCGTTGGAAGAGCTCAAGCTCACGCCTCCATGAAATCTGGTAACTTTTACTCATTTATCGATCATATCCATATGTGTATTCTTTCTCCTCTCAGATGAAATCACAAATATCCATCCGCCATCAACCTTCCTCTCATTTCGAAATAAAGCCATCGTCGTTGGAAATCCTCTCGCTGCTTTTGTCTTCCTCTCATTTTGTTCAGATTCGCTTGTTCATCGTTTACTCATCGTCGTTGGAAAACCACCTAGATCTCTCTAACCCCTTACCGGTAAAAACCTTTGTACCGACACTTTGGCTTCATCTTTTTCAGTTTTACTCCGTCCACGCCTCCACCGAAAACCACTAAACCTCAGTCCTCCACCATTGGACCTGACTTATGTCAGCGGATCCCTTACATAGTGCTAACTCGTTGTCGGATCTACTCAACCTTCCACCGCCATAATGTTTTTGTGGTGTTGTTCCAAATTTGCTCAATCTTCCAATACATACCCTTTTCGTGACATTATTTATTATATATTTGATTGAGAATCAATATGTTTTTGTAAGATTTGGTTTTAAGTCGTGGTTTGGTTTAGTGTTGATTGCAGGTTATGATTTTGTATACATCTTTTGATTTTGATTTTGTAAATAATGGCAAGGGGTAATAGTTGATGGTGAAAGTTGGTGTGTTGACTAAGGTGGGAGGTGGTGAATCGAGGTGGACTTTGGATGGGAAATTAGAATGAGGTTTGAGGCGTAGTTGAACCCATTTATCTATAAATTATTTTTCCTTTATTTTTTTTAATTAGTAAATAAGAAACAAATAATAAAAAAACTAAAAAAAGAAAAATAAAAAGGGTAATATAATCTTTTTATTCACTACAAAAGGACAAAAAAACACATCAAAATAATATGCTAGAGAGGGTCCGAATGCAAATTAAAAATTAGGATCAAACGTATAATTTTATCCAAACCCCAAGGACGATTTAAGTAATTTGTTCATAGTTTAATAACAAAATATCTTGTAATCTTCATTCTTGAGCCACTGCCCTGTACGAACAAACTTGGAGTCGTGCTTCATATACTTGAATGATGAAATTTCCCCAATTTCGATTCGCTGCTCCAATCAACAATTGATCGGTCGATCGATCAATTCTGATATATCAAGCCTAAAGAATTTTACTCTAACTTGAAAAACGATGGAAGTTTCGCTAATTCATGATACTTTAACAACAATCGACAAAAAACACAGCCATCGCTTAGGGTTTGCTAATTCCCTCATTCGTCGACACAACTTCGCAATTTCTTCACCCGATCAACAACAACGCCTCGAAATCTGCGCTCAAATGTTGCCGATCGACGCAGTCGCTCCACCACCTGTAAAACCTAGCACCATACCTAAGACAGGCGCTAGAAAACGTTCTCGTATCAGAAAGAGAATTAAAGTCGACAGCTTTGGTGCTGATGATGGAGGAGACGGAGGAGGGTTCTTTGGTGGTGGCGATGGTCCGTTTGGCGGCGGCGGTGGTAGCGGTGGCGGTGGCGGTGGCAATTTCCATGGGTTTAATTGGGATGAATCGTCTTCTTCGTCGTCGGATCCGGCTTTCGATTTCGTCTACGAGGCACTTACCTGGTTTGTTCTATCAAATTGCTTGCACTTCGCACTCAAGAGGGTGGTGAGGATAGTAGCTGATGGAGTTGCTGATCCTGCTGAGAGAAGGTTGCGTTGAGGATTTGAGGTTTGCGACTATATGCTGAATTCGTAACTGGTAAACCCCGCTTTCCCTGAATCATAGTCGTTTAAGATCATTCTGATGCAAATATTGTATATAATTCAAATGGTTTATGCTTCTATGTTTTGTTTGTACCGATTGTTCTTATGGCAGTGTATATAACTTACAAGAATGATTAAGGTTTCTTCATGTCCTTTTGTTTTGTCTAATTCGAAATTAAAATCTAGATGCTTTGCTGCTTCATATTCATAATGATGAAAGAGTAGACTCTTGTTGGATATGCTTGATTCTGCAAATACATGTATGCATGTCTTTCATCTTTGATGTTTGGTAGTTGGGATTTGAGAGGAACATATAAGAAAGAAAGATTAGACAGAGAATTAGTATAAACAGGGTTACAACCCATGGAAAGCAAGGAACCAAGGGGAACAGATTTATAAAATTTTATGAAATTTCAAAGATTTAAGTTTTTTAAACATTTGTATTGATTATTTAAAATTACACCCATCCTGACTTCATATGAGATTTTGTACCTTTACTTATCATCATTCTTTTTATCCATATTGACCAAACTATGCATCCATAAAAAAATAAAAATAAAATAAGGATGCATTGGTAACTTGTAGACCACAAAAACTAAAGTACAAGTGAATGAAACTTTTTTTACATTATAAACTTTCAATTGTTTCAACTGTTGAATTTTTCTGTTGAATATTCATTTGACAAACTAACCACCACTTCAAACAACTTTTTCAAGCATAAGAATATCACATCTCCATCTTTGGTTTCTTTGCAAATAATGGAAACATTTTGAAGTATTTTGTGGAAAAAAACTCAAATGGTTTCCTTCAATAAAAGATGTTTATTCTATGATTGTTTCAAGCACATGTTAAGGGTTATCAGAAAACCATCGCTTCCCTAAAATTCAATGATAATATTGAGTTATTTGCAGAAAAAATGTTATATATCTGAAGAATAAAGAATGTTTGCTCAAATGTGAAAATGTAAATGTTAAAAAACAATAATTGTAACAACTGTTCCTTTTTCGACAATATTATGTCTTTTCAAAATTAAGTAAAATTTCATTTTTCTCAACCAAAACTTCTCATATTTTGGTTAAAAGCTTATATCTCATATTTTATTAACTTACTTTAAGTTAATTCTATCCAGTTTATTAAAAAATTTCAAATTTATCAAAAAGTCAACAAAAGTCGAGTTGTTCACTTTTTAACGGCACCAAAAGTTAGCATGTAGCCAACTTTAAACTCTCATATCTTGTTCATACGATATCCATATGAGTTGAATCAACTTGTTGCACCGTCCTCTCATTCCCGAATAAATTTTTGGCTCAATAATGAAATGATTTGGATATGTATAACTTAAGTTATGCAACCCTAAAGATGGCACCTGCATACTTTAAATTTCCAGACTTCAAAAATTTTCTGCGTTCCAGCTTTGTGCAGAATTTTACTCAACTTTAAACACACATAATTCTCTGACAAAACTGCACAAATGGTCCCTGTGTTTAGCTGAAAATTGTCACTTTGGTCCAAAAAAGTTTTGACTAGCATTACAGGTCCAAACTTTTCATTTTGTCGCAACTTTGATCCAATTTGCTTTGAACTTACGATTTTACCCTTTATTCTTTAATTTTCTATTTTTTATTACAACTATTAAAAACCAATTAAAAATAAAAGATAAACCTCCACAAATAAAACAAAACTAAAACCCATTGCACCTCCGGTCACCGCCACTTCCACCACTGTTCACCGCCTCTTCAACCACCGTTCACCGCCGCTTCCACCACAACCAGACACTACCATATGATGAACTCAAACAATATTTTCCAGATCTGCAACTCAATCTCAAAATTATCATATTTGTAAACTCTCACCATCTATCTCTCTTCCTGATTTATACACATATATACAAAGATGAAGATCTGGACCAGATGAAGATTTGAACCAACTTCTAATATAAACACACACACATACAACAACCAATCTCGGTTATTCTTAAACACAAAAACACTCCAGAACACCTGAACAATCAGATTTCTAAAGCAAGAATAGCCATCAAATTTGTAAACCCGCAAGAACACCTGATTACAAGATTTGTAAAATCAAAAGCACTAACTACCGGATTTGTTAAACCCTATCTTTCTCATATACAAAATCCAGAAATTGACATGAATATGGATTTGTAAACCACACCCATGAACCTGAAAACAAATACACATACAGCCGTTTGAATTTTTCAAGAACTGCAAAAAACCCTAGAGCCGCCACCGCCATTCTCGCTGGCGGACGTCGAATCACACTCTGCCATTCTCGATTTGTCTTTTCCTGTAGCGAAAACCCTATCCATCGCGTTGTCGCCTTTATTGATCTGAAAACCTGTGTATAAATGTCTTTTTAAACCCAGAACCAACATGTCGCTTCCGTTCTACGCGTTTCCAGATCTACCGGATCTACTGGCATGATGATCGCTAGGGAGGGTACGGATGGTTGTAGCATTGAACGGAGGCTGAATAATGGTGGTTGTTCATCAGGAGAGAGAGAGAGAGAGAGAGAGTGTGTGTGATTTGGTCCCACCAGATTATGACTTTTTTAGGTTTGGCAGCGAAGACTCCTTCCTTTGTCTGGACCATGTCGATTTCGGACCTTGAAGCGGGGGAAGCTGAGTGGTCGGAGGCGGAAAGGGGTTGTAATTGAGCGGCGTCATTGGAGGAAAGTATTGGTGGTCGTGAATATGAAGGGAGTATAAAGGGAGCTGGCGAGAACAAGGGGAAACAGGAGTAGGCGCGCGTGCGCGCGCAAGAGAGAGAGAGATTTAATTTTATTTTTTTTAAATCTGAAAATAAAAAAAAATAATTAAGAAAAAAGAGAAAATCATATTAACAAGGGCAAATTAGTCATTTTGAAAAAAATCAGAATAGATTGGACCAAACAAGCAACAAAATGAAAACTTTGGATCTCTGGTGCTAGTCCAAACTTTTTTGGACCAAAGTGGCAATTTTAAGCAAACCACAGGGACCATTTGTGCAGTTTAGTCTAATTCTCTCAAATTAAGTCGGATCGGTTTGATTTTTGACAAAATTGCAAGAATGGTCTCTGTGGTATGTCAAAACTAGCAACTTTGGTCCAAAATGGGTTTGGCTCGCAAGGATGGTCCAATAGTTTTGTTTTGTTGCGAGTTTGGTCCAATTTCCTATGAACTTTTTAATAATGACGGATTTGCCCCTTATTATTGTATATTCCATTTTTCTTTTATTACAACAATTAAAAATAAAACAAAAATAAAATACTCTCTCTCTCTCTCTCTCTCCACCGTATGCCCCCCCACCCCCCCACACACACACATTTTGTTTTTCTTTTTACCCAATAACAATTCATCCTCTTCATATCATCCTTCTTAATCAAAATAGGTTTGTGCATACCCGATTCCGATGTTCCTGGATCTAATCTCCATGATTCCATCATCGCTTATCAAAAACCCATAAAGCAATGATGAAAACCCAGGAAATCAACTTCATGGATGTTTCTGAAAATTTATGAAAAATAACGAGGGGTGAGTTTCTGAAAATCGACTCCATGGATGTTTCTAAGGTGGGGTTTTTTTTGGATATCTAATCTATGTCACCGCTGCTCATGGCCATCGTCAATGTATCTCCATCCAATGGCCTTCATCACCTGCCTAGCAGCTCCGTTAAGATTTGAAAGAGCACCGCCACAATTGTCCTTTTCCGATTATCCCTCTCACTGTCGATCTGAAACCCTTGTCGGTGTTTCAAGGCCCTTCACCAACACCTGAATCGATTTCTACTATGAAACCTAAATCTAAACTTGAATCATTTCATCGCCCCTAAAAATCATTGTCATATTCGAAGAAGAAATGATGAAGGACAAAACATATCGGAGATGGTGCATCGCTAGGGTTTCGTGTGTGCTTGTATTTAGGGTTTCAGTCGCCACCCTTCTAGTTTTTAGGGTTTCAGCTGTCGTATAGGGTTTCAGATGAAAATCCTCATGCCGAAGAAGATGATTTATCATCCTTAACCATCATCAAGATTTGAACATTTAGAGTATTCTTGTCGTCACCCCTTGATGCTCATCAGATCTTGAAGACGGTGTCGCCAGAGGAGAGACATGATGGGATGTCAAGCCCACCAAGCAAATTACACAATTTGATTGCTAAATAAACGTAATATAATGGTAAAAAGGGTTATCGATCCTCGGGGAAATGGTTGTATTCAATCACCAATGCAATTCAATAGAACTAGTGAAATTAAACTAACTAACTACAATTAAACTAAAAGGGGAGGGGGTTTGATTACTTGAAAACTAAAATACTTGAATAACTAAAAACCTTGAAATTAAGCAAGTTGATGAGATGCTCAAAGGTTGAGAATAATTGGTTAACTAAGGCAATTCAACACAATGAACATTTGTGTGTTTATCATTAGGATTTAATACAAAGCTTATCCTTCATCCCAAATTGGTTATAGCAATCATGAAGCATGATATGCCAAGATTCCTCATAGGTAGTATGGAGGTTGGGGAAGCCCACAACACACCTTCTTAATTAAGATCAAGGGTCAATTGAAGCAATTAATCCCAACAAATCAATTAGCCTTAAGAATGAAGGAATCCCCAATTCTTAGAGGATGTCAAATGCTTACACATCCATAAAGGAGCTATGATTCATAAGATAGAGATGATTTCTACCATCATAAAGCCTTTGTTCTAGATAAATTCAATGATCCAATGCAAAATCAATGAAACAAGTCAACCATTGCTCAATCAAATACTAAGTTCATGATCAAAGCATCAAATAAGCATAAGAATTGTAAACTAGAATCATAAACATGGAATAAATTGATAATCAACATAAATCCTTCAAACCCACAATCATTCATTGGTTTTCAGCCAAAGTCAACCAAATAAGGGTATTAGCCACTCATGGCAACAAAGTAACAAGAACAATAATCTAATTGCATAAAGAAACTACCTAAGATTTGGAAAGATGAAAGGAAATGGTTTCTAGCTCCCAAAATCGCCTCTTGCAGGTCTCCAATGGTGGAAAATCGTGAATGAGCCTCTAGATCTGATCCCCCAAGGTTATAGCAAGCCAAATGACCAAAATGCCCAAACTAGGCAGTTGCGCGGGTACCCACGCGACGAAAATTCCACTTGCGCAAATGTTGTTGTAATGCTATTGGTCCTTCATTCCACCACTCCACCCTTCCACTACCAAAGATTCATTTGGTCCCCCCCCCCCTTGTCCATGTAGTTTGAATCCACCAATCATCATTTAGCCACCAAATGGATGCTCCAAGCCCAAAATTAGAAATTTATGATCCATCTTCACAAGCCCAAATAATCCAAGCCATCAACTTTAAAAGCCCAATTCTTCTTCTTTGATTCCGCCAAGCCCAATAATGCCTCAGGAGCCCACTAAACCCGTCTCCAATCAACCCGCAACCGCAACAAGCTCCAAAACCCTGCAAAATTCCTCATGCAACATAAAAAGCACCCTAAAGAAAAATAAATAAAATACAATGCATTAATGATAAAAAAAATCTAAAAATCTAAAATAAACTAATAAAAATAAGGAAATAAAATAAGCTATCAAGACACGATGGACGATTCAACAGATCTTGAAGACGGAGAAGAAGAGAATTCACATGTTTAGATGACGATTTATACTCTGCCTCGCATCCCAAATATGCAGATCTTTGTATCTTTGTGTGTGTATTTGGATTTGTGTATATTTGGGGTTCCATTCTAAACCACTGAACTCAATCTCTTTCATGGTTACAAGTTTAGGATTTAGAAAATTCATATTTTTTTATGTGTTCTTGTATGCTAAATTTTTGATTATTTTTTGTGTGTTCATCTGGAGAGAGAGAGAGAGAGAGAGAAACTTTATTTTTGTTTTATTTGTAATTGTTTTAATAAAAGAAAAATGGAAAATAAAATAATAAGGGGCAAATTCATCATTATAAAAAAGTTCATAGAAAATTGGACTAAACTCGCAACAAAACGAAATTATTGGACCATCCTTGCAAGGCAAACCCATTTTGGACCAGAGTTACTAGTTTTGACATACCATAGGGACCATTCTTGCAATTTTGTCTTGATTTTTTTTGCAATGCTTTATTTGTTGTTTTGGCGACAATTTAAAGCAAAGAATCACCTGCCTTGCTAAATTAAAATTGAGTTATACAGCCTCAAACATGGGTTGTTGGATTTATTTAACTAAAATTTTGTATTTATTTTCATTTTGTTCAAATATGGAATTAGTGATTCCATTCCAACCTTCTTTGCATTTCACATAATGGTAACATACTTTCAAGTTGTATTTTCTTTGTAATTATATAGAAATACTTAATTACATCTGACCAATTTCCAACATTTCTAGCATTACTTACTTAAGTATTCAAGTTAGCATAATTCTTTTTCATCAAATAATCCTAATCCCAATTTCATGTCATGGTTTAAGCAAGCTAGAACACCCACCTATAAAATCCTAGATAAATAAAAAGGTTAAATACAGACCTTATTCGAAAGAAAAATATCACTTGAAGGATATAAATGTACCTTCAAGGCTTCAAGAATCCAAGCAAATAAGTTCATGAATTCTAGATTCCAAGAAAATATGCTCACAAAGTCTTTCATTTCTTCTTAACATATTTTTGATCCAGGAGACCTACAATTTCGCATTGACAAAATCAAATTAGTTTACAACGAAAATAAAATAGTTCACCTTTTGAAAAATCACCTTTTATAACAATGGTAATCGAAAATAGTAAAAATAAAAGTGAATCAAAGAATATGACAATAAAATATTTTAAAATAATACCAGAACCAAAGAAAAAAACAACCACTACCCGCCATACATATTTGATATTTCATTCAAGCATTCTAGCAAACACTTGGCAGGCAAAAGATACAAGGCTTTATTTGGGCACTTCTCAATCTCTGAAGTCGCACAACAATTCATCAATGTTGCAGCTTTTAGTTTGGAATACATTCAAGTAAGCCTAATGGATAAAAAAATGTGTGACATCAGAAAGAAGAAAAAAGAAATAAAAGAGGCAGCAGTCGAACTAAAATGTTCTACTTCTCGAATAACTATAAAAAAAAGTTAATTTAGCTGGAAAAAATCAATGACAACATTATCAAGTGTTATTACCTGCATCTATATATTGATGATGTTTTCAACTTCCTGTAATCAAATGACTTGCTCTTCTCCTCAAACTAGATGCATATGTGTCGCCATTCTCCTCGAATTGAAAATTTAAATATGAAGTTAAAGTTTGAAATCATTCAATCATTCAATTAGACATAAACTAGTTCGTAAATTGGAGGATATTCATGGAAACTGTAATCAGAAAAGGGGAGATATTCATGGGAAAAAATGGAGTCTTTTAAAGGTCATAAATTTGAGTTTGATAGTTTCTACTTTCAAAAAAATTTCATTATTATGGAATTCAAATTAAATGCATAATTTTGGGAAGGGTTTAAATTTTGATTTTGATTTAAGGAGAGGAAGTAACGTGGGTAGACATCATCGTCTGATTTTATGGCCTGATTTTTCGGATTTATAAGGTATGATGATCAAATACAATAATTAACAATTGGGCGGGAAAATCAGTGAGTAAAATGCCAGAAGATTGACATGTGGCAAGGTAGTAGTGTATAATCGCAACACGTGGCAGTTTTTAGGAGTGTTTTATTAAGTATGGAGATATAATTTGAATTAAACCTTTCTTTATAAGATGTAGAGATTAATTCTTGAAAGACCAAAGATTGCTCTTCAGTGTTTTGATTTTGTTTGCGCTTGAATCTTTTCCTTTTCTCAATTTTAGCAAGTTTGAGATTTCCTTTTGAAGTTAAAAAAAGACTTTTACTCAAAAATAGTTATTGATTTATGAAGATGGTAAAAAAGTTTTTTTTTAAAAAAAGGGATAATGACTTAAAAGGGTAATATATTTTTTAATTTGTACATATTTAGTCACTGAGTTTTTTTCGTCCATATTTATCCCTTGAACTTGTTAAACAATACACATTCAGTCATTATGATCGATTACTCTAGGTTAGTCAGGAAAAATGATTTAATAGGGTAATATATTTATCATTTTGTACATGTTTAGTCCTTATTATTTTTGTACATATTTATTCCTTAATATTTTTTTTGTTTCAAAATAAGTCCTTTTTTATTTTTGTATTCATTCAATACTTATTAATGATTCATTTAAGTTTTTTATTACGACATCTTACGTGGGACAATCATTGATGAGGTGTTTCGGGTTGTTGATGTTTATGTCTATCGCGATATCGACTGTTTTGTTGCGTAGGTCTTGTGGTTTGTCTTAGGTCTTGTGTTCTAAATGTCGTAACTTTTTCATACGATATCATATTTTAACGATCTTTATATCCATGTGTTCGTTTTTTTAGTCTACTACAACTTTCGTTAAAATGTAATATATTTTTATTTACGATTTTATAAAAAAACATCCATACATGCAGTAATAAAAAACGTATGGATATAAAGATTGTAAGTAAAAATATATTACTTTTTAACGGGAGTAATATAAACGAAAGTTGTAGTAAACTAAAATACGAATGCATTGATATAAAGATCGTTAAAATATGAGATTGTATGAAGAAGTTATGACGTTCAGAACACATGACCTAAGCAACCAAGTAGTCGAGATCATTAACAATGGACATAAAACATCAAAAGCCCCAAACACATCATTAATGATTGTCCCACGTAAGATGCCATGAGAAAAACCTTAAGAAATCATTCATAAGTACTGAATGAGTACAAAAACAAAAATGACTTATTTTGCAAAAAAAAAATTATTAAGGACTAAATGTATCTAAAGTGAGAAATATATTACTTTATTAAGTCATTTTACCGGCTAACCTGGAATAGCCGATCACAAGGACTTAATGTGTACAGTTTAACAAGTTAAATGGGTAAATGTAGACGAAAAAAACTTAGTGACCAAATGTGTACAAATCAAAAAATATATTAACCTTTTAAGTCATTATCTCTTAAAAAATGTTTTGATTAACAATTGTAGTTGCAAAAGTCAATAAGTTGATAACTTAAAAAGTATGAGATATCTCCAGAAAAGTCCCAATATTTTGAAAATTTTTTTAATGAAGTCCTAAATTTTATTTTTTTAACAAAAAAAATCCCGACTTTTTCACTTTTTGAATAGAAAAACTCAAAAAACCGGCTAATTTATTCACTTTAGTCTTTTCTTGACCTGTTCAGCGGGTCATGGGACACAATTGTTAATTTTCCAAAAATAATGAGACTTTTTTGTAGATTTCATCAAATTTTTATACAATGTATAAACATATTTTTTACATATCTATATCTATTTTTATTTATTTGTGTATTTTTTAAATTATATATATATATATATATATATATATATATATATATATACATGTATTTTTATGTATTTTAAATATATAAACGTATTTTTTTAAATTATTTATATGTATTTTAAACCATTTTACATATATTTTTATATATTTTTATGTGTTATTTTTTATGTATTATGTATTTATATGTATTTATGTATTTTTTTAAAGCTTTCTATATATAGATGTTTATGTATTTTAAATGTATAAACATATTTATATCTATTTTTAAGTATCTTACATATTTTTTATGTATTACTTATTTATGTATTTTTTTAAAGTTTTTTATATAATTGTTTTTGTGTATTTATGTATTTTAAATGTATAAACATATTGTTTTACGTATTTATATGTATTTGTTTTTAAGTATTTTACATATTTTTTGTGTGTTTTTATGTGTTTTTTTTTTGTGTATTATGTATTATGTACTTATATAAATACATAATACATAAAAACACACAAAAAAACACATAAAAACACACAAAAAAATAGATAATTACGCAAAATTTCTTATTAGGAAATTTCATATAAATACATAATACATAAACATCTATATAAGAAAACTAAAAAAATACATAAATACGCAAAAATCCAAATGTGAATTCTGGTCTATTCTAAGACCAAGGAGCAGCATGAGTAGCACTTGAGGGAGGTGTTGGAGACCCTGAGGGCGGAGAAACTTTATGCAAAGTTCTCCAAATGTGAATTCTGGCTGAGAGAAGTGCAGTTTTTGGGGCATGTCATCAATCAGGAGGGTATTTCGGTTGATCCAACCAAAGTGGAGGCTGTGATGCGGTGGGAAGTGTCGAGGAATGCATCAGAGATTCATAGCTTCTTGGGTTTAGCGAGCTACTAGCGGAGATTTATCCAGGATTTCTCCAAGATTGATGTGCCTTTAACCCGTCTGACCAAGAAGAATGTGACTTTTCGGTGGGGTAAAGATCAGCAGATGGCTTTTGAGACCCTGAGATGGAGGTTATGCGAGGCTACAATTCTAGTGCTACCGAAGGGGTTGGACGACTTGGTGGTGTATTGTGACACATTGATTTCAGGATTAGGTGCGGTATTAATGCAGAAGGGGCATGTGATTGCTTATGCTTCGAGACAGTTGAAGCCTCACGAGGCGAATTACCCCACGTACGATCTGGAACTGGGGGCGGTGGTGTTTGCCCTCAAGATCTGGAGGCACTACTTATATGGAGTTCGGTTCACTATTTATACCGATCACGAGAGTTTAAAGTATTTGATGGATCAGCAGAACCTCAATATGCGACAGATGAGATGGTTGGATGTGCTGAAGGATTACGATTGCGAGATCCTATACCATCCAGGGAAGGCCAATGTGGTTGCCGATGCATTGAGCCGCAAGGCGACGAGGTCCCCGATTGGGGACATTTGTATGAGGTTGACTCTGATTTCTCCTTTGTTAGATATGATCAGGGAGGCTCAGGTTGAGGGGGTGAAGAAGGAGAATTGGAAGATAGAGCGGATTCGGGGGTAATATCCTTTGTTTGTTAAGGATAGTCGCGGCCTTTTAACGCAGTGTGGCCGAGTATGGGTACCAATGACTGGGGGAGTGAGGCAGAGGATATTAGAGGAGGCGTAAAAGTCCAAGTTCTCTATACACTTAGAGGCTACGAAAATGTATACGGACTTAAGGCTGAGTTACTGGTGGCCCTGCATGAAGCGGGAGATCGCCTGGTTTGTGGAGCGGTGCTTAACCTGCAGGAAGGTCAAGGCTGAACATCAGCGGCCTCATGGCAAGGTTCAGCCGTTACCCATTCCCATGTAGAAATAGGAAGATATCACTATGGACTTCATTACAAAGTTTCCGAGGACGGCAAGGGGCGTGGATGCCGTATGGGTTATCGTGGATAGATTGATGAAGAGTGCCCACTTCATTCCGATTTCCGAGAGTATATCCGCAGAAAAGCTAGCGGATATTTATGTTCGAGAGGTGGTGGCTAGGCACAGGGTGCCAGTGTCGGTGGTTTCTGATAGGGATGTTCGGTTTACATCTAGATTTTGGAAGAAGTTCCACAAGGAACTAGGTACTCAACTACATTTCAGCACGGCGTACCACCCTTAGACAGACGATCAGAGTGAGAGGACGATCCAGACGCTGGAGGAAATGCTTCGGGCATGCGTACTGGATTTTGGAGGGAGTTGGGATACGTACCTCCCGCTGGCAGAGTTTTCGTACAATAACAGCTATCATGCTAGCATCGAACGGGCTCCATTTGAGATGTTATATGGGCGGAGGTGCAGGAACCCGGTGTGTTGGGATGAGGTTGGGCATCGGGTCATGGGGAGTACTGAGGTAGTGCTCAAGACTAGCGGATTGATTTAGCAGGTGCGCGACCGGTTGCGAGTCTCACAGAGCTGCTAGAAGAGTTATGCTGATCGGCGGTGATCAGCCCTTGAGTTCTAGGTGGGGGACTTTGTATTACTGAAGGTGTCACCCTGGAAGGGGATTATCAGGTTTCGAAAGAGAGGCAAGTTAGGGCCTCGGTTTATAGGCCCGTTCAGGATCTCTGCCCGAGTGGGCAAGGTGGCGTATCATTTAGAGCTACCAGAGGAACTTAGTCAGACAACACCTTCCATGTGTCTCAACTTTGGAAGTGTGTTGCTGACGAGTTTGCAGTCATTTCCCTGGACGATATTCAGGTGGATGGGAGCCTAAACTACGTGGAGAGGCCGGTCGCCATTTTAGACTGGAAGACGAAGGGTCTTCGGAATAAGGAGGTGAAATTGGTAAAGGTGACATGGCAGCATCGAAAGGGTTCTGATTGGACTTGGGAGCCCGATGAGGAGATGCGGGAGCATTGCCCCGATTTGTTCGCAGCTACGGATTTCGAGGACGAAGTCTAGTTTAAGTGTGGGAGAGTTGTAACACCCAAAAGCAGGTATGACCTTAACCTCACGTTTAACAACTTCCTTCACCTTCAAACGTCTTTGAAAACCCTAATATCATTTGTGAGTGTAGCTTGAGCTTTAAGAGTGCATTGGTGGTTCTTTTAGTGTTCATCCAAGAAGAAGAAGTTGCCAAGGAAGCTTGGAGTGTCACTTGGCTTCAAGAATCCAATTATTGTCGACCTTGAGGAGCTTCTGGAGGTATAAAGCTTATACCTTTTCATTTTAATCACTAGATCTTGCTAGGGTTTCTAATCTTGTCATTTTGTTGATCTTGGACACTTTTCTTGTGAGTTAAGCAACTACAGAGGAAGAAGATGACAGATCTGAGGTCCCTTAATCCTTTTCCCCCATAAAAATGGAGTCTTGGTGAGAGTTTTGACCTCATGCATGGGTTAAGAGCTTCAAAATGGTCTTTATGGGGGTGTTGGGACCATTTGATACATGCAAAGGCATAGAGTTGCCAACTTTATGCCTTGGGGCATCTTAATAGGCCTAGATCTGACTTCTGGACGTGAAAGAATCGAGCATTAAGCACTTAATGGAAAAAGTGCTTAATCCGTTAGTACGCTGGGTGTAGATCTGCATACGCCGTGCATAAGTCCCCGAGCCCCAGTACGCTGCGCGTACTAGGGTGGTACGCTGAGCGTACGTTTCGCAGACGGGCTTGGACCTGTTTTGGGCTTTTGGACTATTGGGCCTCACTTGGTTATTGGACTTGGATTGTATTATGTAAATTGTGGGCCATTTTATTTGTTGGGCCTTGGGGATATATCGATTGGGTTTTAATGGGCCAAGAGGCCCATTAATGATATTGAACTTATACTTTGGGCCCATTAGTAAGGAAGGGATAATTGGGCCTCATGAAGGGGTTGGAGTTTGGGTTTCTTTTGACTAAGTAAGGTCCTGGCATTAATTTATTGTTATATTTCAGCACGGGAGGTTTCAGACTGTTAGGAGAGCAGCTTTTGTATTTCAGCGGACAACGGTGAGTCTTCTCACCATACCTATGGGTCTAAGGCACCAAGGCCGCCCCATTATGTGATTATGGTATATGTGCTAGTTATTATGTGTGTTGATATGCTATGTGATTGTGTATTCTGCATGGAAGACCCCGGGGGAGCACGAGGCATTGGGTGTAAGACCATGTGGGGTAGCTCATGACATCCCTAGGTAAAGACCATGTGGGGTAGCCCATGACATTGGATGTAAGACCATGTGGGGTAGCCCATGGCATTCCCTCAGGTTTTATGAATGCATAGCTTATATGATGTGTTTGTAGCTTAATTGTTAATGGGTTATGAGTATGTGATTGTGTGTGGTATGCTCTGGGGAACTCACTAAGCTTTTCGGCTTATTGTTTGTGAATTTGTTTCAGGTACTTCGGAGCCCAAGAGCAAGGGCAAGGCGTGATGACGTGGCATGCACTCTATCTCTCTTTCACTGATATGAATTGGGGGACTCTCTGATGTTTTCTTTTAAATAAATTGTAATGAATGCGGATTTGAAAACAATTAAGATTGGGGCTTTATGATCTATGCAAAAATGATTGATTAATTAAAATGAAAAAAATTC
Source organism: Lactuca serriola (assembly GCF_051521515.1). NCBI lineage: Eukaryota > Viridiplantae > Streptophyta > Magnoliopsida > Asterales > Asteraceae > Lactuca > Lactuca serriola. Next base: position 132,666,491 of record NC_136413.1, read on the forward strand.
TTGGTCAAATTTGGGTCATTACAGAAGACAATTTGACGTTCCTGGTGACTATGATCATGAAATCAGATTTGGGATAATTAAAAGAATTTCAATTTAGAAGTCATGCCACTTCTAAATCAGAAACACAAATACCGTTGTTTTTGTGTTCTTGAGAGATAGAACAAATCAATGTGTGATTTTCGTGTATATAAGTTTCAACCATTTTTTTGAAACCAGGAAATCTTCTTATACTAGAGGGAAAGTAGTTAAACGGAAGTTGCATCCTTTTTGACACCAAAAACGTTGGTTATTAAGACTCAACCTTTTTCTAGAACCACCATCAGGGGCTGTGCCCCTTGGACCCTGCCAGAGGCGTAACCTTTGGAACCCCTCATCCAGAGGCGCTGCCGTCGGACCCCCGTATTCTCGAGTTCACATTTATCACTCCGAGTGTGCATCTCGCACCTCATATCTCGGTTAGTAAACGGAGCTTAGTTTATCTCATTGTTGTAAAAATCCCGACTAGGTCCCGATTAATCTCCGATTAATCCCTAGGTGCTACTCGACCGATTAAAGGGCGCATAGCGATTAATCCTTGCATACATAATGAGTAAAACATTATAAAACGATGAAATTTTAACATTTTGAAGAAGTTTTATTTCAATGGAAATTATTTGAGGCATGATTAGTATAGTATTAATCATATTAACCTATTTTGTTATCATATTAGTGGTATTTACGAACTTTGATATGATATTAATCATATTTATTTTTTTTAAATTCAACAAATTAGCAATTAATGGTACCCAATTAATCCCTCGATTAATCTCCGCCTTGCCGATTAATCCATTGACCCCAGTCCACTGACTAGCTAACGTCGGACGTTTTTTGTAACCTTGGTTTATCTCATTATTAACAATAATTACATCAAAATATGTTGATAACTCTAAAATCCCCAACATAAATATGTTTAATAATGTGAATATCCAATATTTATTGTTGATTATTTATATTGTATATTTAGTATTTTATATCTATATCAAATGTTTAAAAGATCTTTTATCATTAAATATTTTTTCTATTTATGCATTTCATAAATTAATAATATTATATGATATTATAAGCGAAAATGTCCAAAAGGTCATAGGGGGAATGGATGCTCGAACTTGAGTTGACTGGAGAATCCCCACGCTGATTGAGGATATGGATGGGGAAACAAAATCCCAAAATATAATATTGTGGACAAGGATGATGATACCCTTAGACTAAGGGTATGATCACATCCAACCTACTCAAAAAGTGACGCCACATCAGCGCCACATCACCTCCACTACCAACTCACTAACCCTTGGAAATGGTTACCACTCTACATCATTTTTTATTTATTTTTTATTTTTCAATATTAGAGTAAATTAAATAAAATAATTCAAATAAAACACAAATTAAAAACATTAAATTAAAACACATTTCATTAATTTTAAAACACACAAGATCAAATCCTAAAATATTTAAAACAACAAAAAAAATCTTATATTACTTATTTATCCTAAATTACTTTAAAAAAACACACAACATAACAACTAAAACATAAATATTAGAATCTACTCATACTTAGCATGGACACGTTGTTGGATTTTGAGAAATGTCGCGAGATTTTCGGGGTCGAGATCCGGTAGGGGCTTTGAGTTTATGATTTGAAGATCGGTAAGAGCAAATTTTTGGCGACGAGATTCCTCCATGGATTCGTATTTTCTTTCTAGAAAACTTAAAGTTTTATCTACAGATTCCACAATCCCGTCGTCGCTAGTTGCAGTTGCTTTCCTGCTTGAAGACGCCGCCCGTTTTGCTTTGTCCTTTCCCAGTGGTCGACGGAGTTGGACTTCAGGTAGACCCTCTCCCTCGGCAACATCAACGTCATCATTGAGGTCTAACCAAAAACCCATGTCTGGTTTAGAAGTTCTTGCTTTTTTGTTGGAGCCGGTGGTCGAGTCCGAATGCGATGTCTCCGGATTAAAGACCCATTTTGGACCTTGATGGCAAACTTCCCATGCTTTTTGGTGACCAAATGGTTTACCGTTGTTGGTCACTTTGAATTGGTAACACGCGGTTGATAAAATGTTGAAATCGTTCGAACCACTTTTATGCATATTTTTTAGATTTTCAAATATGCCATTAAACTTTGTACAAATCGCGCGAAGATCACGCCATTTTCCGTTGACCGCGTCGTACGACCGATCCGTTTTCCTTCCAAGTAGCGCGTGAAAGTGATCCAAAACACGATTCCAAAAAACTTTCTCCAGATTGCGCATTGCCTCTTCTCGAATCAGTGGATATGAAAATCCAAGCTTTTGCTAAAGCTTCTTCCTCTTCTTCGTTCCAAGCTATTGCTTTCTTTTTCCTTTTTCCTTTTGGTTGCCTTCTTCGAGATGATTGTGGTGTTTCTTGGACAAGTACATCGCCGTTGTCGAGGTTCACGGTTTGGGATTGAGATAATGGGACTTGAGACGATTGAGTTTGGAATTGTGGATAAACTTGTTGTTGGAAACCTTGGAATTGGGGGGGTGAATTGAGGTTGAGTGAATTGTTGTTGTGGTCGTTGTTGTTGGAAGAATTTTGGTTTGTAGGGAAGGTTAGTGAATAAAGGTTGTTGTTGGATTGGAGAATTCAACAATTGCATATAAGCTTGATAATCACTAAGAGTGTTTGGGGTGTTTAGGGTGTTTGGAGTGGGTGGAGTATTTTGGTTGGGATCCATTTTTTTGAAGAAAAGTGAAAGAAAGTAAGAGTATTTTTTTGATTTGGAAGTGTAAGTGTGAAAGTGTAGGTGAAAGTTTATTATATATATAGGTAAAAGATGTTGTTATTTAAATTTAAATTTTTTTTTGTTTAATATGCGAACGGTCAAAAAAAGAAACATTACACTCTCTCTCCCTTTCATTGGCTGTCTTCGTCCGTGATACGCACCACGCCACAAGGCAGCTACGCGCACCTAGGGCGGTGTTCACGCGTAGGTGACCTTGTCACCTCAGCCCCACTCGTAGCCTTCCAAACTCGATATCGTTTAGCCTTACAAAACCAAATTAGACCGTGTTTAATATTATATATATATATATATATATATATATATATATATATATATATATATATATATATATATATATATATAATAATAATAATAATAATAATAATAATAATAATAATAATTTCACATTATCCAAAATAGGATCCAAATATTTCAACTCAATATTCAGTGCTTCTATTCTAATAACCATTTTGATGTGGTTGTCCTAGAAGCAATAACCTTAGGGATGATGCCCCTTAACTCATTCTCGTTGTTTCGGGAGCAAAATGTCATTGTTAAGAACGAGTAGCGTCGTCAATATGGTCAAATGGAAGATCAAGCTTCACAACTAAACAACGTTCATATCATTGTACGACGCACGTGTATTGCTTCCCTTTAGCTATAACAATAGTCATTGAGTGACTGGTGCATTAGACATGAAGTCATGGACTTTGAATATTTATTAACATGATTTTAGAAGGTCGATCGTAAGGAGAAAATGAATGAAAACTTACATATCTATTTCAATGATTATGTAAAATCCCTAGATTATTAGGTAAAGAGTGGATGAGAGCCAAACAACATTCAGTTGCATGTTTGATTTCTCGACTGTCTACCACAACAAGGTAACAGTTGCAATTACGGTGTCTTTGTTTGTATGTGGTTAGATGCATTAAGTGGTGGTAAAATAATGACAATAGAATCAGATGAGAAATATTATGTAAATGCCAGATGAGATTATATCAATTGAATGACTATGATTATCTGAGCACGTCGTGAACAATGAATCAATGATGTATATACATTTTTTTTGGTTATATAGGAAAGAAAGTCATTTAAAAATTACACTAAATATTACATTATTTAACAACTAACTATATTTTCGTCCCATGTTCGAAATTATAGCAAATACGTTGTTTTTTGGTATTCAATAAAACATTATCTAAGTTGATTAACATTTTCAAGATAACCCCATTATGCCATAAGTTCATGAACCTCCTTATCAACACAATCAATTCGTTTTCCACAAGTTTGATTTCTTTCTTAGTAATTAGTATTAACACTAAAAGAAAAAAGAAATAAGAGTATTACCGGCGACAGGGTCGCCGCTAAAGGTCCAACATGTCGCTGCTAAATGGTCACCGTTGTTGGCTCATCGCTGATGCTCTATTGGTCACCGCTGATGCTCCATTCGTCGCCGCTAAAGTTGTGTCGCCGCTAATGCTCTCTGTCGCCTCTAAAAACGTCACTGCTATTAGTATGTATTTCTATTCATACAAATACACATATACATACATAATACACATACACAATTCATATATACATACGAAAATACATATACATACATAATACACATACATATGCATAAAAATACATATATACATAGGATTGCACATACAAAAACACATATACATACATAAAATACATTCAAAATACACGTATACATACAAATGCACATAGAAATACACATCCATATCTACAAACACAAAATACATTTATAAATACGAATCAATGCTAGAAATTTCGTAAGGAGAAGTGAAAAGGAAAAGGAGAAAAATGGAGCAAAGATGGATGAAATTGTGAAGTTTTTTATGAAATTCCGATGAGGTCTACAACAATGGTGAGTACATAGAAGAATGAGAACATAGAAAAATGGAGCAGAGAGGAGTTTTATTGTCGGCGACTTTTAACGGCGACGCCTTTAGCGGCGACGCGTACTCATTGGCGGCGACACATGGGAGGGAAAACAATGTGGGGTTTTCTATGTCGTTGGATCATCTCTTAAATCGACGGATGACATTGAAATGACACGGATCACCAAAATAAGTCTTTAGCGGCGACGCACACGCTTTAGCGGCGACACACCGAAGGGAAAACAACGCGGGATTTCTTATGTCATCCTAGTCGTAAGATCATCTCTTAAATCGACGGATGTGACTGAAATGACGCGGGTCGCCAAAATAAGCCTTTAGCGGTGATGGGGACTTTTAGCGGCGACAAAATACGCGTTTGTTTTTTGTCGCCGCTAAAAGTCCCCATCGCCGCTAAAGGCGTCGCTGCTATTGCCGGTTATTCTTGTAGTGTATAATAACCTATTTAATCATTTCCATCTCTCTTAAATCTTAATAGAGCTTCTACATATGCATTACTTACCTTACTCTTTTTGAGTCCATTTTGTGGTCTTCTTCAACGTCCTTCATATTTGCGAAAATATAATCGGGCTTCCAAGGTGAACATCGTTCATCCGGATGATCTGAACACTATCGGAACAATGTCATTGGATGTGTTAAGATCGGAACAATATCACTCTTTGTGTTCACAATAAAATAAGTTTATACCAATGAACCTTGCAAATCCTTTCCCTTTTGAGGCCATCGAAGGAGATAATTTATGAACAACACTTGAACTTAAAACTTCTTTTACAGATATATAGCAAATTGATAATCAAATTGTTATGCATACGTACCATCTTATAGATATTAAATTCATGGGAACATATTAACTTAGCAAACATCATTCGTGGGTGTACAATTATGGTTGTTGGTAAAATAATGATGTTCGAGTAATTCGCGAGACCATATACATATTTGTTATTCACGTTGTCTACATTGTACGAAGTAGGTAAAACAAGAGAAGGGCAATGAAAAAGAAAAAAAGTGGTCTTTGAAATATAAATAGGTTCTAAATATGATCATTTTAGCGAATCCATCAGAACCAAAATAATATTCTACTTTAATACATTCCAAATCAATTAACGATTTTGGAGGTGTGTGTCAAAAGGATTGTCAATTTGTTACCCACAAAGGTTGATTAAGACGATGCATCTGATTTTCAAGGGGTATTGTTGCGAAAGGTGGGGACAAATTGGAATAAGAGGTTAAGGATTCATTGCATCTACTTTTAATTGCATCTAAGTTTCGTTATTGTAATTCAATTAAGTCAAACTTTGGATTCTCCATTTCTTTTAAACAACAAAAAAAATATTTATAAATACAAGGAGCTAACAAAAGAAAACCTATAAAATCATATAAATAAGAGTTAGATTTTTCAACCAATCAATCCGGTTCAAAGAATTCTTAGTATGCCTATTGAAAATCCAAACAAAAAAAGATTTACATCCCGTTCCCGAGTTCAACTTAAGGAGAGAAATAAAAGGAAATTGGTGAAAATGAGAAGAAAATAAAAGAAATTGGTGTTCCCGAGTTTCATTAAAGGAGGGAATTGGAGGGAAATGAGAGAATCACTTTCCCTCCTAACTTTCCTTCCGATTTGGGAGGATTTGGAAAGAAAGAACAAAATGATTCATTTTCCTTTCACTTCTCTCAAACTCGAGAACAAAAAAAAATTATTTTCCTTTCCTTTCTCTTTTTTCTCTCGTGACTTTCTTTTCTCTTCCCTTTTTTTCTTTTGTTAAACTCGGGAACAAGACGTTATGAAAATTTCATAACGCCCAACAAGAAATAATCACCAGTATGAAGAGTTTTCTTTGTAACACACTTAAAAACGCAACAAATCAACCGTGGACTCAATATCACTTAACAAGACAATATTCGTACTTATATATTTTCTATTTGACATAGTTTATAATGTTTTATCAAATAAATAATTTGATTAAGTATTTTATTAGTCACATTTATACTTTTTTTGTTATAGAAAGGTGGAATGTTTGATTTGTTCCGTAAAGAAAATATGTGATCATGAATTAGATGTTTATGATACTAATTAACTATAAAGTATAAATCTTAAATATAAAATTGCAAAAATGGTGTATGCAAATTTTTGGGGTTTTAGTCCAAACCCCGAGTTTTTTGGAATCATGGTCCTTTTGAAGTGGTTTGTATGTGGAATTGGTCCCCGGACTTAATTTTCGTTAACTTGTTGCTGTTAACCCCCTCATGTGTCTCTCACATGAGGGTATATTTGTCTTTTCACTTCTAAGGTAGGGACCATTTTTGCACTGAAAAAATATATTCCTTTTAAAAAAATTAATACGAATTTATTTATTTTAATAATAAAAAAATAAAAAGTTCTCTCTCTCTCTCTCTCTCTCTCCTACGATATCCACCAAATCCAATAGCATCCACTAAAGTAGAACCCTAATGTTCTTCTGGTACACAAGACCGAACTATCATCAATCAATTCATACCACACATGCCATTCAAGAACACCCACATACAAATCAATTTATGGGGTTGAACACCCACAAACAAATTGATTTCCAGAAATGAGAACACACACATTTCAGTTTAGATTCAAATTTAGGGTTCCAATTCTTGAGTTACCATCTAAAAACCCCTTGGCAAACAAATCTGGGAAGGAGGAAATGATCTTCACAATGTGCCACTGCAAGATGCAAGCTGTAAATCAAAAAATTAAATAGATTTTGAGGTCGCTGCATATTAGACTAAAACTGAAAGTCGTATATTTATTTCCCTCTCTCTCTCTCTCTCATCCATTTGAACCACCATCAGATACCACATTCACTGTCGGAAGCCATTAGGTAGCTGGAAATTAGAGTTGTGATAGGACACCCAACGACCAATCGACCATCACATTTCTCACCACATTAATTTCATACACTATCAAGCCCTAGATAAGTACCAGCAACCACCAGAACATCATATTGTTTCAGTCACACCCCCAAACCAAGGATAAAAGAAATGTCCGGGGTGGAGGACTTCATGTATAGCATCATAACAACAATTGCAATAATGATTTAAGCAAACACAACCAACATATATATAATTGAAAGAGTTACATCATTGTATAAATTGCATGTTTCCAAATCAATTACAATATGTTGACAAAATGTGAAATGTTTAACGCCTTAACGTCCCATCCTCAAAAGCACTTGGTTACCTGTTTAGTGATTTCCTGAGAATACAAGTTGTTTGAAAAAGTGTCAACACAAAGGTTGGTGATTTCATAAGTTTTTTGTATGCAATTATGAAATCCTTTTCTTTTAAAAGTAGTGTCTGTTACAGAAAATCCAATATTTTCATTAATGTGTAAATGTAGTATTAAAACCTAAAGACCGAAATGTACAGATAATTTGTCATATTTATAGTAAAATAATGCAAGTTTAAATTGACATAAACTCGTTATATTTATGTGAAATCCCCGTAAATTCTATGTTTGTTAATACTTAATGTGAGTTATTATAACCATGCTATGACCTAGGTGGCCTGAAACGACGTTCTTCAAGCGTCGGAATTGTTATGACATTTGTCACCTCAAACCTGTCGGTCTAGCTGTTGCAAGCAGCTCAGGTGTAGGTTTTTTAATCCCAATATAGATCTATATACAACTATCACGCTCTCTCTCCAGGAGACTCTGGTTACAATACAAGACTTATTGGAAAAGTGAAGCGAATGTCTCACAAAAGTCACTAACGAATTCACGTGTAATGCAATGAAAAATCCCTTTTGTATAAATGTACCCTTTTTGTATGAGTGTGTTATTTGATTTATCATAAACTATACCTATTATAGTTTATCAAAACAAGGGTAGTAGTGGTAATGTACGTAAACTATACTTAACATAGTTTAATCAAATATTTGTATGTAATGGATGTACTTTGATTATAACAAATTGTTATTTCTATGCTTTATCTAAAAAACTTCATTTGTTAACTGATGTATGTCTATATACTAAGACCAAAATGTCATATATTGTAATAACATATAATCACACAAATATATACACCTTGCTCAACATGTTACAAGGTGAATTGGAATTGATAGCATTTTTCTGTTGATAACATTTTCTATCACTGTTCTTGGAAAATTTGTAGAAAAATCATTAAAGGTCTAAATCAGAATCCGTAAATTCTGAGAGTTTGGAAAATGAGTCTAGTTTTTCTACAATGTTTCTCATGATTTTTAGTGACATCTAACTTGTGTAACAAGTCCATAATCACAGACTGATCCGGATTGATGTTTGAAATGATAGGCAGTTTTGTAAAAATCACCATAAATTGTAGAAAAATCGTATGGAGATGTGCAAGTAGCCATTTTAAAGCTATGGACTTGAACTACTTGCAACTTGTACAGTTTTGAAAACTAAAATATTTAGGTTGTCCAAAACAGTTTGTGATTGAAGTCCAACTTTTCTGATGAAAGTTGTTGGAAAAGTTTTGTTGTGTTCTTGATGATTAAACTTGTATCCCCCCTCTTAAAACTTAAGAAAAACATGAAAAGATGGGGGTATGAACTCACCTTAAGTGGTTTCAGTAGATGAGTGTTGGAGGTGAGAAGTGTTCAACTCAAGAACACTTGAAGATGCCTAAAGATTTTCGAGAATCTAACACCAATTTGATGGAATTTGTATAAGCATTCTATGTTATGAGTAAAGGGAAGTGTAATTAACACAAGGGGGATGAATTATACTTACCAAGAGTGTATGAAAACTCGATGATCAGCCTTGAATCTCGAATTTGAGGGAGAAAGTTTGAGAGAAAAGGTGTTTGTTCCTTGGGTGGAAATGAGAGAAATGAGAGAAATGAAGAGTGAGAGGAGATTTTCCCAGCTCTTTGGATATGGATTTCCTGGGGAAAAGAGTAGAAAAGTGCCATAAGGTGACTAGGAGTGGTGGGGAGTACAATAGCTGGTCAAAGGAATGGGTATGGGGTGGTTGTTTGTGTCAAATATTATGGCAAGATTCACACTCCATCTCATGATCTCCCTTAATGGATTTTATTCTTAAATAAATATTTCCATAAAAATATGTTTATATTATGAATATTTAGGGTCTTATGTGTTAAAATTTGTTTTTTGGAGAAAATACCGCGTTAAAATGATGAAAAACGGGCTTAAAACGGAGTCGTGGTCGAAAACCGGGTGGAAAGTGGCAAAATTCGAAGTCAGGAGGGTGACTCCGGCCTTAACAGCACTAGATCCGGTGTAGGGGTTAGGCTGCTGAAGTGGATCCGAAGGGAAAAAGGGAATACGGTCCAAAGGGGGAGGTCCGATGCGGTCAGGAGGCGAGGTTCGTTGGCTGCGGTCGGCTTGCTGTGATTCATTGGCTGCGGTCGGCTTGTTGCGGTTCGCTGGCTGCGGTCGGCTTGCTGCGGCTCGCTGGCTGTGGTCAGTTGCGGTCCGAAGACTGCAGTTGCTCAAGGGCCTCGGACTCAGCTCAAGTGGCCTCGGATCCAAGAGGACTTGGCTCCTATAGAGAGGCTTCGGCCCTAAGGGGCTATTTTCCAACATATCTCCCCTCTTTGAGTTGTTTCTCATCAAACCAAGTACCAGGATGCCCCCAAATGATCAAAATAAATCGAAAGGGGTTTTGAGAGAGATTTTGTGAGAGATTTCACAATCTTGGAGAGATTTTTTATACGAAGAGAGATTTGGGAGAGATTTCACAATCTTGGAGAGATTTCTCATACGAAGAGAGATTTGGGAGAGATTCCATAATATTGGAGAGATTTTTCATACGAAGAGAGATTTGGGAGAGATTTCACAATCTTGGAGAGATTTTTCATATGAAGAGAGATTTGGGAGAGGTTTCTTTTGTGACCTTTCTGAGTGTTTGGCTTCGCCATGCAAGGTCCGTATGCCCCGTTAAGCCATGTTTTGATGTCCTACACACTCCCGATGAGGGTGCAATAGTGTTTTTATCTCTTTGGTTCATTGTTTAGCATTATCAAGGTTAAGGAAATTTTAAACACACGAATTTCCAAATGATGTTTTCTTATTAAAATAGTAAGTTGAACAGTAATTACACAATGTAAACCCTAATATACAAGGGTTAACTGAGTCGAACAGTTTAACTCTTTGACTTTATTCGACTTTGACTTGACCCGAAATTGACGATTGTCACATCATTCCCCCATTTGAGGAAATCTCGTCGTGAAATTTACGTTTTGGCTGGGACTTCAAGAGTTTGGGAAGAGATACGGGTACTTTTGTTTCATTTGATCTTCGCATTCCCAGATGAACTCAGGTCCTCGTTTAGCGTTCCAACGGACCTTAACGATGGGGATACAACTTTGTTTCGTTCTTTTGATCTCTCGATCCATGATTTTGACTGGTTCCTCCATGAAGTAGAGGTTTTCGTTAACTTCGATTTCGTCGAGTGGTATTACGAGTGCCTCGTCAGACAGACACTTCTTTAAGTTCAATACGTGAAATGTGGGATGTACTTTATCAAGTTCTTGAGGTAGTCGAAGTTTGTACGCCACGGGACCAATCCTGGCAAGGTTTCAAACGGTCCGACGTACCTCGAGTTTACTTTCCCATGTTTACCGAAATGTATCATTCCTTTCCAAGGGGAAATTTTCAGTAGTACCCGATCTCCGACTTGGAATTCCAAGGGTTTGCGTCGCTTGTCTGCGTAACTCTTTTGTCGATCACGAGACGCCTTCAGCCTTTCTCGAATTTGGACTATCTTTTCCGTGGTTTCCCTTATGATTTCAAGACTTTTGAGGGTGATATTAGGGACTTGCCCCCTAGCTAGCTGTGTATCCCCTACTTCTGCCCAACACAGGGGCGATCGACACTTGCGTCCATAAAAAGCTTCGAATGGGGCGACTTTGATGCTAGTGTGATAGCTGTTATTGTAAGAGAATTCGATAAGCGGTAAATGGGCATCCCATGCCTTACCAAAGTCTATCACACAGGCCTCAACATGTCTTCCAATGTTTGTATGGTTCACTCGCTCCGCCCGTCGGTTTGTGGATAGTAGGCCGTACTCATATCAAGCCTAGTCCCCAGAGATTTCTGTAGGGACTACCAAAATTGCGAGGTGAATCTACTATCTCGGTCGTAGATAATGGATATTGGTACACCATGCAGTCGCACAATCTCCTTGATGTACGTCCTGGTTAACTTCTCCATCTTTTCGGTTTCCTTTATCGGCAGGAAGTGCGCAGACTTGGTCAATCTGTCTACGATTACCCATATGGTATCAAGCCCGCCTGACATCTTAGGCAGCTTGGTTATGAAGTCCATGGTTATCCGTTCCCACTTCCACTCAGGTATATCAGGGTGTTGTAATAGTCCTGAGGGTTTCTGGTATTCCACCTTGACCTTGGCGCAAGTCAGACACTTGCCCACATAAGTAGCAATCTCGGCTTTCATGTTCAGCCACCAGTATGACTTCTTGAGGTCTAGATACATCTTATCCGAACCTGGATGGATGGAATATCGAGTCTTGTGTGCTTCATTCATGACAACGTCTCGGAACCCACCAAACTTCGTTGGCCAGATCCGATTCATGAGATAACGTGCTCCATCATCCTTGACTTCTATGTTTTTATCCATCCCTCTTAATGCCTCACTTGTCACATTTTCTGGTTTCAAGGCTTCTAGTTGAGCTTCCTTGATTTGCATGGCCATATGGGAATGGATTGTCATGGTTAAGGCTTTTACTCGGCTGCCCGAATATTCCTTCCTGCTTAAGGAATCAGCCACTACATTGGCCTTGCCCCGGGTGGTAGCAAATTTCACACTCATAGTCATTCAGCAGCTCTACCTATATTTTTTGCCTCATGTTGAGCTCTTTTTGATTGAGGATATGCTGAAGACTTTTGTGATCAGTGAAGATAGTGCACTTTGTGCCGTAGAGGTAGTGTCTCCAGATCTTTAAAGCGAACACTACCGCTCCCAGTTCAAGGTCGTGGGTAGTATAATTAACTTCGTGTGTCTTAAGTTGTCTTGACGCGTAAGCAATGACCTTCCCTGTCTGCATGAGCACACATCCGAGGCCTTGATTTGAGGCATCACAATATACCACGAAGTCATCAGTTCCTTCTAGAAGAGACAAAACCGGTGCGCTGCATAGGGCTTGTTTTAACGTTTGGAAGGCGGTTTCTTGTTTATCTTCCCACTTAAACATCACACCTTTTTGAGTCAAGGTGGTGAGTGGTTTAGCGATCTTGGAGAATTTATGTATGAATCTTCGGTAGTAGCCGGCGAGTCCTAAAAATTGTCGAATTTCTGTCGGCGTTGTAGGTGCTGACCAGTTTTTGATTGCTTTGATTTTTTAGGGATCCACGTGTATCCCTTTCTCGCTAACTACGTGGCCTAGGAATCCAACTTCTCGAATCCAAAATTCGCACTTTGAAAACTTAGCGTAAAGCTTCTCGGCTCTTAGAGTCTCCAATACTAGTCGCAGATGTTGGCTGTGCTCTTCCTTGCTTCACGAATAGACCAGGATATCGTCGATGAATACAATCACGAATTTGCTAAGAAGGGTCGACACACTCGTTTCATCGGGTCCATGAATACCGTAGGTGTGTTGGTTAGACCAAAGGGCATCACTACAAATTCGTAATGACCGTAGCGCATTCTGAAAGTTGTCTTGGGAATATCATCCTCTTGAACTCGCAGTTGATGGTAACCCGACCTCAAGTCGATTTTTGAAAAGTAGCTTGCTCCCTGAAGTTGGTCGAAGAGGTCGTCGATTCGGGGTAGGGGATATCGATTCTTGATAGTAAGTTTGTTTAACTCCCGATAGTCGATGCACATGCGAAAGGATTCATCTTCTTTTTCACAAATAGGACTGGTGCTCCCCAGGGTGAAAAGCTCGGTCTAATGAATCCCTTGCTCAATAGTTCATTTAATTGACTAGACAGTTCTTGCATTTCTGCCGGTGCAAGGCGATATGGCGCTTTGGCTACGAGGGTAGCACCGGGAACCAAATCAATTCGGAATTCGACTTGTTATGCGAGTGGTATACATGGCAGATCTTTTGGGAATACGTCAGGGAAGTTGCACACTTCTGGAATGTCTTTGATATTCATCACCCCTTTTTTCTTATCTACGATGTGGGCTAAGAAGGCGTGGTATTCCTTTCGGAGGTACTTTTGAGCCTTGACACAAGAAATGATTTGTAGGTTTGTACTGGGTTTATCACCGTAGACGAGAAGGGTTTCACTATTTGGCAGATTAAGGCGGACGGCCCTTTCGTAACATAAAATGTCGGCACGATTTGGACTTAACCAATCCATGCCAATGATGATGTCGAAACTTTTTATTGTGACTGACATTAGATCGATTTTGAACGAATGATTATCTAGAGTGAGGGTACACCCTATGTAAATATCATTAGTGCACTCAGCCTTTCCGTTTTCCATTTCTACGACGTATGAATCTTTTAATGACTAGGGATTTTATTTAAGTAAATGTTTAAATTGGTGGCTCACGAAACTCCTTTCTGCCCCGCAATCGAAAAGTACGCATGTATAAGAGGCATTGAGGAGGAACGTACCGGGAACCACCGTGGGGTCCTTGACTGCTTCACCATGCCCTAAAGCTAGGACTCTTCCTGCACCTCCAGCATTAGAAGCTTGTGCTTTGGGTTAGTTTCTCTTGAAGTGTCATGCATCACCACATCCATAGCAGGTTTGGCTTGCCCCTGCGTTGGCAACTTGGTTGGTCAGTCGTGCTGGCGCTTTACAGAAACGAGCGGTATGCCCTTTCTTGTCGCAGTTTTTGCATTGCATTCCCTGACAAGCACCATTGTGGTGGTAGTTGCACTTGTTGCACTTAAGGAGATTTCCATCATATTGCTTCGGTGGTGCTGGAGTGGTAGCAGCAGTGGCAGCACGGACAACAACAGTCTATTGCTTCTTGGCGGGGTCCTGTGCCGGTTGCTTCTTTTTATTGTTCCAGAACTTCATCTTGTTGTTTCCTCCTTTTGCTTGGTCGGTGGTGGCGATCATGGTTCCACGGCTGGCCCTGTGTTCGATAATTTGTTGTGCCAATTCCTTGGCACTCTCAAAGGTAGTAGGTTTCGAGGCCAGTACACTATCTTGAATATGGGATGATAGCCCCCAAAGGTATCGTTCCACCTTTTTCCCCTCTGGAGTGACCATTGTTGGACAGAGGAGTGCTAGGTCATTGAACCGGGCAGTGTAAGTTTCAAGATCTGTGCCCGACATTCTGAGGTTCCAGAGTTCTTCTTCGAGTTTTTGTATCTCGCCCCTCGTGCAATACTCCTTTAGCATCAACGCTTTCAAATCTTCCCAGCTTATGGATGTTGGGTTTTGAGCATTCTAACACTCCTAAGTGTACATGCAACCCTAAATACCTTGGATCTATGTTTTCTCTATTATACATGAAATTATGAACATCCAAGGTATTATCCTAATCTAGCATACAAAATAAAGAATATAACAAGATAGAATACATACCTCATTGATGTAGAATGTCTTCATGAAGCTTAAGTGCCTAGTGCCTCAAGTGTGATACCTCAAATGGTTCACACAACACCAAATACACTTGGAGTAACTTGAGAGAAACTTGAACACTCCTAAAATTAGCTAGCCCTTTCTTATTATTCATAGTGTTTTTCCCAAAGAAAATGATCTTATATAGTTGCTACAATTAGGGTAAACCCTAATTGTCATGGCCTTCCATTTCCTTGGATCCATGGGTTCAAATACACCATGGAGCATCCATGGACCATCCTATGGGTTTTAGCCCAACTTGATTATCCATGGAGCATTAGCCCACTATACAACTATGGATGATTTACACAACCAACCCATATATTTAATTAGTCTTCTTTTGATCACTTAATTAATTCTAGATTAATTCTTGATCAATACTAATTAAATAATCCTATTAATATATTAGAACTTATAATATATTAATCAAGCTTAAGTGTTATTTCTCTCATTATAGTCTATCCAAGTGCATGATGTCATGCAACCCAAATGGACCATGCCGGGTCCGGTCAAGTCTTACCAATTATAGTTATGGACTTAGACATTAATCCAACAATGGAGTTAGTTATGGACTTAGACATTAATCCAACAATAGAGTTAGACACTGCGGGAGTAAGTAATTTAACTCGGCCATTCCACCAAGTGAGAGCCCTACCGGTGAAAGTGAATGCCGCGAAATTGACCTTGCTTGCTTCGGGACAAGCACAAATTTCGAAGACTGCTTCGTTCCTTTCGAACCATTGCATCAGCGTGATGACGCCCCCGCTCCCATTGAAGGTATCGGGTTTGCCATTTGTGAAGTCCTTGTAGGTGCATTCCTTTGTGCGCCCCGAACTGTCACCCTGGTTAGAGGGTGTAGCACCAGATCCGGATCCTCCATTGCCATTAGGACCGATTTGTGACATAGCTGCCGCCACATCTGCTGTTACTGCAGCCTGGAACATTGTTGGATCAAATTGTGGAGGCGGCGGAGGAGGTGGTGTTGTGCTGCTGGAAGGTCTTGGTCTTTTCCTTGGCGGCATAGCTCTGTCATAAGTTTTTTAAAATGACAAGTCGGTAATTCTTCAATAGTAATAACGAGTCGAGTGTTAATTGATTTATCTCATTGTATTATATCCCAACTTTAGTTCATTAGCAAGTAATTCGTAGAAAAAGTTTATGCAATTAAACCTATGAATTAAATAGTGGTGACTCAAACGGAGTCATGTGTTCAGTTCCGAGTCTTACCCACTCCTAAGATTCGCTCGATGTGCCCCAGTTATGTGTAATTAAAATTTTAATAAGCTGTTGATACTAATGAGTTTGCCCTAAGTCCACAACCAAACAAGGAACAGGTCCTAAGGCGGACTCACCATTTCTAGGTCGATTACTATTTTAATTACACATAACAACGAGGTACACTTAAAAATCTTAGAATTATCAGTTATAAAATGTTTGTAATACCACATAGTAAAATCTCATGTCAACATCCAATGAAGTAAAATGCATGCCAAATTCATTGATAACTTTTTAGTACATATTGTTTTGAGAAAATTTGACCTCACAAGGGTCTACATTACATCAATGCAAAAGATAGTTTTAACAGCACAAAAGCCCTTTGAATAGTGTAATTACCTAGTCGTAGGGTCAACCTACATACAAACGAGTAGCACCAACGCATGCTCGAAAAACCTATAATACGAAGGTGTGTGAGTAGTAGTGAGTCCTACTCACGACGATCCTTACCTGGTGGAGCTTGGGATGATGTCGATGTGCCTTGTAGTTCTGCCAATCTTCGTTCGGCTGCAACCATTCTCTCCTCGAGCGCCATGTATCTTTCCCGATACTCCCTTGCTTCTGCTCGAGCAGCGAGAAGGTCCTGAATGAGTTGGTCTCTGTAGTGGGAGTCTTGTTCCAGGTTTCTGGTGCGAGCAGTGGTAGACTCTACGATGACACTTAGCTCCCGGACCTGACCGGTCGTCGTCCTACCGCGATCATCCATAATCGCTATCTGTCTAGTCATGACCGGGAGGGCTCTATCAGTCGGTCCCCCGTGGTTGAGGTCGTAGTAACCACGTTGGTCGCCATATGGTGACCGATGGCATTGTTTTCGGCTCCAACTCTCGATCGTTGTTGCCCAACGGGGCTCAGGCCCATTGTACCCAAAGCGGTTTGCAGGCACCCTCGCGATGTAAGGAGGGTTGAAGACTTCCGGTTCTTCTTCACTTTTGTCTTCATCCATGTTTATCTCGACGTCTTCTTCTTCTTCTTCTTCATCTTCGGGATCCTCTTCGGGATCTTCTTCGGGATCCTCTTCGATTGGTTCTTCGGGCTCTTCTTCAATCCATCCGGCATTTCCCTGATTGGGAAAGTATGTGTCTCCTGGTAGGTGAAATCTTGCCATGTCGTCTGTGCAAGAATAGGGGTGTAAGTAGCATGCAACGGTTGATAATATTATCGTGATATAGCAATCATAAAAATACTCCTATAGTATTTTAAGTGTTTAGATTTGATTCTTAAATTGTTCTGCATAGAGTGTAGTTAGGTGGTTAGAATTGTTTCCCATTGTGACTATCCCCCGGTATGTGTAAGTCACTTCTCGGACAGATATAGTTGATCAGGCTATATCCCTCCCAGACTTGATTCACATATACTAAGGCATATCCCCTTAAAATGTTTTAAAATCAGAGACTTTTAGTCCCAAATATGTTTATAGTTTGTATATCTTATGCGGCTTGATATACTTAATTCACTATAAACCGTGCTCTGATACCACTCTGTCACACCCCCAAACTAAGGATGGCGGAAATGTCCGGGGGTGGAGGACTTCATGTATAGCATCATAACAACAATTGCAATAGTGATTTAAGCAAACACAACCAACATATATATAATTGAAAGAGTTACATCATTGTATGAATTACATGTTTCCAAATCAATTACAATATGTTGACAAAATGTGAAATGTTTAACGCCTTAACGTCCCATCCTCAAAAGCACTTGGTTACCTGTTTAGTGATTTCCTGAGAATACAAGTTGTTTGAAAAAGTGTCAACACAAAGGTTGGTGAGTTCATAAGTTTTTTGTATGCAATTATGAAATCCTTTTCTTTTAAAAGTAGTGTCTGTTCCAGAAAATCCAATATTTTCATTAATGTGTAAATGTAGTATTAAAACCCAAAGACCGGAATGTACAAATAATTTGTCATATTTATAGTAAAATGTGACAACCCGAAATTTCCATTCTGAACAAACCATATCAAGCCAATAGAAGTTAGAACAGTTACAGTGAAATTCCAGACTTTGGGTATAAGTTTCAGTTTTTCAGGATTAGCACTTAAGGAGATATCAGGAGAGTGGATGCACTAGGGTTTTGTGCAACACTGTTATTCCAATACTCTAGGATATTAGAGTTCATTCCGGGAATAAAATATTTTCTGCCAAAAATCCCAGGACTATATATAGAAATCTGAGCCATATTCATCCATTAGTTACATTTCCAACTAGAGAAAAGTCAAATTCTCTCTCACGGATCTTCGGGTTTTTATCCCAAATCATGAGTACTTCTATCTAGTTGTATTATATAGCTTAGATTATGTTTTATAACATCAAAATCGGATCAAAACCCCAAGATTTGGGAGTTTACCGCCCAAGAACACTTGGAGAGTAAACTCCTTTTTAAGGGCCAAAAGAGTGCCCAATGTCCCTCAAAGCCTTGGAACTCAAACTAGAAGCCTCCATTACATGTTTTAGACCACAAATCAATTAGAAACAAAGGCAAGAAGTGAGTTCACGGCCAAGGAAGTTCTTGGGCCGTGAACTCCATTTTTAAGTGTCAAAATGCCTTAAAAACCTTCCTTAAGCCAAGAGACTAATTTAGACATGTACCTAAAGTGTTTATACCCTAGAAAACATAAGGAATCACAAGGATAAAGGAGTTTACGGCCAAGACAAGTTCTTGGGCCGCAAACCCCTATAAATGGGACAAATGACACCCTAACTCCTTCCTTATGCCTAGAACCCAACATAGATCATATCCTTGAAGTGTTAGGAACCTCAAAACATCAAATGGTACTCCTTACCATGAGTTTACGGCCGTAAACTCATGGGGGAGTGGTCCCAGGGCCGTGAACATCAAATAAGGCCATTTTAAGGCCTTAAACCCACCCAAACACTTGTTTAAGCCTTGAAGCACTTCACCACTTAAGTTGTAATAATGTTAGGCTTCATTTATTGACCCTAAAGAGAGTTTACGGCCAGGAGTTTACTCCCCTGGGCCGTAAACTCCAACACATATGGTCTTTTGACCATAAACTCCCATAAGAGGTCTTGCACTCCTTTGTTGCAACCTATTAGCCTCCTAGCACTTGACCAAAGTGTTTTCCTCGCATTAGGATGTTTATACATGTTTAATTAGTGTTTTAATCACTAATTGTTTATATACATATGTCTTCATATGTAATTAGGACCATTGTGTGTGCCTAAAGTCTTCACTTGACACCTAGCAGTCCTACCTCATCAGTTCATCCGAATCACCCACAACAGGTGAGTTCATACCCCTTAATCAATGTTTTAACTGTTTTTAAATGTTTTATGGGGGGATACAAGTAGAATTATGCTAATTATTATATCAATCACATGTAATTAATAAGCAACATTCAAATGATTAGCTACTCATTAGCCGTTTTATCAAACAGTTTCATTCAAATGTTTTTCATAAACACTTTATGTGTTTAAAACTCCTTATTACACTGTACATTTTACTCTGTATGTTTTATTTCAAACTTATTTACAATTGTGTTTCAAACAAATGTTTGTTTATACTAATTTGTTTTATCAAACCCATGCCTTCAAACCGTTTTATAGGTAGACATCAAGTCGATCTTTTCTTAGATGATAATTATGTTCAAAGGTTTTACAAAAATTATTTTATTGCTTTTATATTATAAATTGAATGCCTCTATATGTATAGTTATTTAAGAAATGTTTAAAAGACTTAGGAAGGCTATCCACCCTGTTTCCTTTTCCTCGATTTGGATGTGGTCTGGTGGGATATCGGGTACTCGTCCGAAGGTCGTTTAAATATTTGTTATATGTCATGTGTACATATATAGTCATAAAGGTCCTTCCAGTTCATACAATGCCCTTGGGTAGCAAGGGTATACATCCATGTCCATACGTACCAATTAGATTACTAGTAAACTACCATATGGGTAGTTTAGGAAGATACTAGAACTATTACTAGAATGCGATATCATACAATGAGTCAGTTCATTCATGAGTCAATACTTGCTAGATAGAGAGAACATACATTACTATGAGAACATATACAACTATAGTAGAGGAAGAACATATACAACTATACTAGAGGAAGAACATATTCAACTATACTAGAAAGAGAACATATACTACGATACTAGAACGAGTAACAATACATTACATATACATATATACATTGACAAAATTGTGATCCACTGTATCGGAGCATGCCTTAAATGTCATGGCCCGAGTTGTAGCCATAATTCTCTTGGAGAGAGAGCATGAGTTTGCGTATAGATCTATACTGGATTGACTATCCTACACCTTGCTGCTAGCTACAGCCGGACTTGCAGGTCTGCGGGTGCCAAATGTCATTTCTTTTTACGACCATACATTTGTCGTTGTTACCAATCAATAGTTGGTACAATTAATCACATGATACCTTAATATAAATCCGGTTTAAGGTAGTTAGTACAACAGTAGTTCCTATAATACAACACTACAGTACTACATTAATTTTCCCTTTACATATATTTAGTGATCTTTTCACTTAAACATTAAATGTAAAAACTATATTTTGTTAATGATAGTTATACTTGGAAAATTACACACTTTTACAAGAAACGAACATTCAGAGCAGTTAGGTATTGGTAAAAGACTACATATAGATCAGTTAAGTCTTGGTAGAGGACTCCCTGTTATAATAGTAGGAATCATAGGGATTTCTAGAGTTTTTCAAACGTTTACAGTTGTTTTACATACATTTTCAAAACTTATGATTTACATACATTTTCAATACTTACGATTTACATACATTTTCAATACTTACAAATTCTTACATACAAATTAAGACACTAAAATACTAATGATCTCACCAGCTTCAAAGTTGATACTCGCTTTCAAAATTACTTGTATCCTCAGGTCATCATAGACAGGTACCGATGCAAGGTTTAGGGAAGATGGAGCTCGTTCAAGACTCATCTTTCATTTTGATTTATGCTTTAGTGTTTATCAAAAGTTGACAGAACACACTTGTATAATAATTATATTATTAATGCAATGGATGATGTTGTTGCTTGTTTACTACTTTTCATTGTTGGGATACTGTACATGACGTCCTCCGCCCCAGAACGTTTCCGCCGTTCTTGGTTTTGGGGTGTGATATAAAACAATGCAAGTTTAAATTGACATAAACTCATTTGATTTATGTGAAATCCCTGTAAATTCTATGTTTGTTAATACTTAATGTGAGTTATTATAACCATGCTATGACATAGGTGGCCTGTAACGACGTTCTTCAGGCGTCGGAATTGTTATGACATTTTTCACCTCAGACCTATCGGTGTAGCTGTTGCAAGCAGCTCAGGTGTGGTTTGTCAATCCCAAGATAGATCTATATACAACTATCACGCTCTCCCTCCAGGAGACTCTGGTTACAATACAAGACTTATTGGAAAAGTGAAGCGAATGTCTCACAAAAGTCACTAACGAATTCACGTGTAATGCAATGAAAAATCCCTTTTGTATAAATGTACCCTTTTTGTATGAGTGTGTTATTTGATTTATCATAAACTATACCTATTATAGTTTATCAAAACAAGGGTAGTAGTGGTAATGTACGTAAAATATACTTAACATAGTTTAATCAAATATTTGTATGTAATGGATGTACTTTGATTATAACAAATTGTTATTTCTATGCTTTATCTAGAAAACTTCATTTGTTAACTGATGTATGTCTATATACTAAGACCAAAATGTCATATATTGCAATAACATATAATCACACAAATATATACACCTTGCTCAACATGTTACAAGGTGAATTGGAATTGATAGCATTTTTCTGTTGATAACATTTTCTATCACTGTTCTTGGAAAATTTGTAGAAAAATCATTAAAGGTCTAAATCAGAATCCGTAAATTCTGAGAGTTTGGAAAATGAGTCTAGTTTTTCTACAATGTTTCTCATGATTTTTAGTGACATCTAACTTGTGTGAACAAGTCCATAATCACAGACTGGTCCGGATTGATGTTTGAAATGATAGGCAGTTTTGTAAAAATCACCATAAATTGTAGAAAAATCGTATGGAGATGTGCAAGTAGCCATTTTAAATCTATGGACTTGAACTACTTGCAACTTGTACAGTTTTGAAAACTAAAATATTTAGGTTGTCCAAAACAGTTTGTGATTGAAGTCCAACTTTTCTGATGAAAGTTGTTGGAAAAGTTTTGTTGTGTTCTTGATGATTAAGCTTGTATCCCCCCTCTTAAAACTTAAGAAAAACATGAAAAGATGGGGGTATGAACTCACCTTAAGTGGTTTCAGTAGATGAGTGTTGGAGGTGAGAAGTGTTCAACTCAAGAACACTTGAAGATGCCTAAAGATTTTCGAGAATCTAACACCAATTTGATGGAATTTGTATAAGCATTCTATGTTATGAGTAAAGGGAAGTGTAATTAACACAAGGGGGATGAATTATACTTACCAAGAGTGTATGAAAACTCGATGATCAGCCTTGAATCTCGAATTTGAGGGAGAAAGTTTGAGAGAAAAGGTGTTTGTTCCTTGGGTGGAAATGAGAGAAATGAGAGAAATGAAGAGTGAGAGGAGATTTTCCCAGCTCTTTGGATATGGATTTCCTGGGGAAAAGAGTAGAAAAGTGCCATAAGGTGACTAGGAGTGGTGGGGAGTACAATAGCTGGTCAAAGGAATGGGTATGGGGTGGTTGTTTGTGTCAAATATTATGGCAAGATTCACACTCCATCTCATGATCTCCCTTAATGGATTTTATTCTTAAATAAATATTTCCATAAAAATATGTTTATATTATGAATATTTAGGGTCTTATGTGTTAAAATATGATTTTTGGAGAAAATACCGCGTTAAAATGATGAAAAACGGGCTTAAAACGGAGTCGTGGTCGAAAACCGGGTGGAAAGTGGCAAAATCCGAAGTCAGGAGGGTGACTCCGGCCTTAACAACACTAGATCCAGAGTAGGGGTTAGGCTGCTGAAGTGGATCCGAAGGGAAAAAAGGACTGCGGTCCAAAGGGAGAGGTCCGATGCGGTCAGGAGGCGAGGTTCGTTGGCTGCGGTCGGCTTGCTGCGGTTTGTTGGCTGCGGTCGGCTTGCTGCGGTTCGCTGGCTGCGATCGGCTTGCTGCGGCTCGCTGGCTGCGGTCAGTTGCGGTCTGAAGACTGCGGTTGCTCAAGGGCCTCGGACTCAGCTCAAGTGGCCTCGGATCCAAGAGGACTTGGCCCCTATAGGGAGGCTTCGGCCCTAAGGGGCTATTTTCCAACATATCTGTGACAACCCGAAATTCTTTCCGTCATTGTAACCCGTTCCGTTAATACATTCGTCGTTTTCAATTTCGTTTCCGTTTACGTCATTAAATTAAGTCATAAATGTGGGACTTCTATTATGACTTAATGGGTGTCCTAACGCGTTTAGAACTCATATTAACATCCCATTCTAGTAATCAGAATATTTTTAGAATCGACCATATCGGGTTACGGTAACTTGATCGGGTGCGACCAAAAGCCACGTCTAACGTCGGTATCGGGTAGAATACCACATTGTCCTGAACTTAGAACCTATTTAAAGCCCAAAAGACTTCATTTTGAAGCTTTTTCACTCTCTCACTACTCTCTCTCTAACCTCTCTCCTCAAACCCAAGAATTAGGTCCAAAATCATCAAATTAAGGCTCCAAATCATCAAGGTAACTACCCTAACTCATAGATTAGCATCCTTAGCCTTCAAATTCGTGTTTAATCTATGGAAAAGGACCATGTTCATGTGTTTACGGCCCTGGAACACTCTTGGGCCGTGAACACACATAGATGGGGTTTTTGAGCCTTAAAACCCTCCGAATCCACCTTTGGAGCTTAGAAATGGCTAAATGGCTTAATGGATCGGACTTAGAACACCTTGAACTTAACTTTTGAGGAGTAAACATGAGTTTACTGCCCAAGAACATGCTTGGTCCGTAAACTCATATTCTTAGGGAGTAAACTCAAATTTGAGTGTTTAAATGCCACTTAAACACACCAATAGCCTTGGATTAAAGTCTAGAACCAACCACCATCGATTTAGGGGCCTTAAACTTAATTAAAACCACTCCTATAGGAGCTTATAGCTGTAAACCCCCCAATGATAGGTTCCTGGGCCGTAAACTCCTATACTTAGGTCAAATGATGCCCTAAACCCATTCTATGACTTGTAAAATTAGTTTGAATCACATGTGATTGATCTAAGGCCACCAAATCATTAATAGAAGGAAGGTATAGGAGCTTACGGCCGTAAACTCCTAGTTTAGGGTTAGGGCCGTAAACTCCTTTTGATGGTTTCCTTGGTGGTTTAACTCCTTCCTATGCCTTAGATTAAATCCTAGCAATTGTCCTCAAGTGATATTTGACCATTTAGCACCTTAAAACCCATCAACCCTGAGTTCACGGCCGTGAACTCATGTGGTCATAGTCTTAGGGCCGTAAACTCCCTAAGGAGTTTACTCTTGAAGAGCAAACTTATTATCTAAGCCCTATACGTCCGTAGATGTCACCCGGGTCACTCCAAACACTAATTTGAAGTGTTTTCACGTCTTGGAGTGTATAATCATATCTAATTAGTGATTCAAAGTCTAATTAGATACATTTGTATACCATTTCATATTACATAGGAACCTCTCGTGTTATCAAGCCCCGAACCGACACTTAGCATCCAATCCGTCGCGTTTTCTCGTCTGGTGAGTTCATACCCCTACATCTTTTTCCGTGTTTTTTTTAATGTTTTCAGGGGGGAATACAAGCAAAATATAAATGTTTTCAAAACCTAAAACTGATGTATTTCTATAAATATCTGGCTAACTTTTATATATCTTTACCCCTTATGTATTATGCGGAGCATAAGGGATGTTTTATTGAACATAAGTACATGGATTTCAATTACAGTATAAGTAACAATCAAATTATTATGGGAATAATTTGGGATCTTTAGTTCATGTTTAACGAGCACAAATTTATGTAAAGTTATTAGATAAACTATGTCTGATTCAGTTTATCTCTATTTAATTTAGAGTATATTGCCAGATAATTTCATTATATTTAACTGTTTTCACTGTATTATGTTTCAAAACGATTAGTATGTTTGATAACGTCTGAAAACACCGTGAATAATTTAATACTAGCTTGTAATATTCATCATTACCCTTTTGGGTTATCAGTAAATCCTCCCCGGAAGTGTAACCAGAGTCTCCTGGAGGGAGAGCGTGGAATTTGTGAATAGATCTATTCGGGACTGACAATCCCACACCTAAACTGCTAGCTACAGTTAGGCGGGCACGCCTGGGGTGACAAATTCTGGATATCGTCCGACGTCAAGGAGGTCTCGGTGTCGCATCATCATGGTTACCCGACTCACAATACATATTAATATAAGTTTATTCACGGATTTGATTTATATATCTATCTTCAATCTATAGTTCTTTTATCTAGTACGGGATGATAGTCCCATGTCTTTTCAATCTATATCTAGTACGGGATGGTAGTCCCATGTCTTTTCAATCTATATCTAGTACGGGATAGTAGTCCCATGTCTTTTCAATCTATATCTAGTACGGGATGATAGTCCCATGTCTTTTAATCTATAGTTTTTGTGTATTAAAACTATCTTATATCTGGTACGGGATGGTAGTCCCATGGTTTTGAATCTATATCTAGTACGGGATGTATTCCTATGTCTTTTAATCTATAGTTTTGTGTATTAAAAACGATTTTATATCTAGTACGGGATAGTATTCTCATGGTTTTCAATCAATATTTCTATGTATTAAAAATATCTATTGTTGTACTGGATGGTAATTCCCAGTGGTTTTCAATATATAGTTTTATGTATTAAACTATACACTGTGATATTTAACTAAACTTTACTTTTAGGAAAAATAAGGGTTTATCCTGGGATAATTGAACTGTACATAACTGGATCGTATAATAAGCACATAACTAAACTATACTTATAAGAAAATATGGGATTTTCTGGGATAACAAACTTTTTCGGAAAAATCAAAGGAAACATGTTCATTTTCAGAAAACAAAACACTTATGAACTCACCAGCTTTATGCTGATTTTCAAACTGCTTCTATTCTCAGGTCCACATTAGACAGGTACCAACGATCCTTTTGGCAAAGACGGAGTACGTAGAAGACACGTCCTTACTTTTGTTCATATGATATATATATATATATATATATATATATATATATATATATATATATATATATATATGTATAACACATGTAAATCTTTGTTTTCAGACAATGTAAATGAATCTATGTAATGTAAAGTTTTGTGTTTACTATGCTTACTATATACATTGGTTGTGATATTCATGACGTCCTCTGCCCCGGAATGTTTCCGCCTTTGGTTTCGGGGTGTGACAATATCTCCCCTCTTTGAGTTGTTTCTCATCAAACCAAGTACCGGGATGCCCCCAAATGATCAAAATAAATCGAAAGGGGTTTTGAGAGAGATTTTGGGAGAGATTTCACAATCTTGGAGAGATTTTTCATACGAAGAGAGATTTGGGAGAGATTTCACAATCTTGGAGAGATTTCTCATACGAAGAGAGACTTGGGAGAGATTTCACAATCTTGGAGAGATTTCTCATACGAAGAGAGATTTGGGAGAGATTTCACAATCTTGGAGAGATTTTTCATACGAAGAGAGATTTGGGAGAGATTTCACAATCTTGGAGAAATTTTTCATACGAAGAGAGACTTGGGAGAGGTTTCTTTTGTGACCTTTCTGAGTGTTTGGCTTTGCCATGCAAGGTCCATATGCCCCGTTAAGCCATGTTTTGATGTCCTACACACTCCCGATGAGGGTGCAATAGTGTTTTTATCTCTTTGGTTCATTGTTTAGCACTATCAAGGTTAAGGAAAATTTAAACACACGAATTTCCAAATGATATTTTCTTATTAAAATAGTGACTTGAACAGTAATTACACAATGTAAACCCTAATATACAAGGGTTAACTGAGTCGAACGGTTTGACTCTTTGACTTTATTCGACTTTGACTTGACCCAAAATTGACGATTGTCACAGTTTCCTTCCAGCGTCGACGTCGCCACAACCTTTCCTTTTCAACGCCACAGTCGCCTTGCTGTTTCCGATGTGAAAACCGACGAACAAACACCCTTTCCTTCCACCGTCGTTGTCGTCGCAGTCGTTTCCTTCCAAACCCATTTTTGCCTTGTTGTGTCTGATGTGAACCCCGACTAACAAAATACTTTTAGCTTCTCAGGTGTTGCTCCGCTTTCAGATGAAACCACCATCTTCCAGATTTAGATCAAGATCTTTAGCGACCACTGGACCATAGTGCTTCTCACCAACAGACTAGAGGTACAAATGATGGTGATTATGTTGGGGATGGGGTAAATTGGAGTTGGGGTTTCTAAAATTAAAGATGGATTTAACAATAGAGGAGGGTGATGATACGGGAAAACAATAGAGGAGGGTGATGATACGGGAAAGATGATGGTGATTATGTTGTGTGCTCATTTCTCCATTCCCCAGAACATGAAATCATTTTTCAAATATGAAATCGAGTTTGGATCTAAAATGGAGAGAGAGAGAGAGAGAGAGAGAGAGAACTTTTATTTTTTTAATTATTAAAATAAATAAATAAGTATTAATTTTTTTTTTAAGAAAAAGAGGGATATATTTTTTTCAATGCAAAAATGGTTCCTTAGAAGTAAAAAGACAAATATACCCTCATGCGAGAGGCACATGAGGGGGTTAACATCATCAAGTTAACGGAAGTTAAGTCTGGGGACCAATTCCACATACAAACCACTTTAAAAGGACCATAAATCTAAAAATCTCGGGGTTTAGACTAAAACCTCAAAATTTTGCATACAATAGGGACCATTTTTTGCAATTTTGTCAATCTTAAATAATATCTTTATTAAATAATTTTTGATATACATGCGCCTAGAGTCAAGATCAAATAAGAAGGAAATTTTTGGTAGGAAGGTAAGAAGTTTTTTTTTCTACATATTTTTTTCGCGAACAAACAAAATGAATCATTAGATGATTAATTTGTAAGATGATTCACAAGAAAAAAATTTCAAAAAAATAACTCGATGATTCATTTATATAATGATTTTGTTGTTATTCACTAAAATTGTCATAAAAGTGAATTTTTTTCTTAATTTACTTAAAAATGAATCATATAGATGTTTTTTGAGAATTTTTTCTTGTGAATCATCTTACAAATTAATCATCTAGTGATTCATTTTTTTTGTTCGTCAAAAACATATGTAGAAAAAAAACTTCTTACCTTCCTACTAAAAAAAATTTCTTACCGGATCTATATCCCATGCGCCTAAATCAAATTACTGAAGACCATTGCATAAATGACCATATATTCGTAATGAGCCTACTCCTTAAATCGTTTTTTTTATTAAATTGCTATTATCCGGTGTCTACCAAAAAACAGAGAAATTGCTCATATTCAGGGTCCTGCCAATAGGTGGGGCAACTTAAGCGATCGCTCATGGCCTCTAATTTTGTAGGGTCTCATTTTTATATACTTTATTATGTTAGTACATAAAAAAATATTGTTATATCGTGTATAATGGTTGAGAGGAAAAAAAAAGAAAATTAAGCAAAAACAAAATCAACATGCAAGACGAAGTGACATGCGATTCTTCTTGAATAATAATCGCATTGGGTCTCTCACCGATTTTTTCAATGGTAACAAACAAATCAATTCTGATTATTTTCATGCAACCTTATGATTTTAATCTTTCTTGATACAACGATTATGATAATTTGATTTCATACTTCCTTAAAAAAAAATCGATCTTGTATTGTTATTGCATTTGTGTTAATTTGATTTCAGTCAGCCTCACTAATATTTTGGTTTCCGACGATTCGTGTTAATCTGATTTCTAATTTGTGTAAATTGTAAGATTTCACTATTGTTCCTCACTTCTTTGATGTTAGTTTTTTAATAAAAAGTTGATTTATGTGTTCTCTATCTGATTTTATGTAGATAATTTGAAACCTAAACATCACAAGTTTTGGAATTTTTAGACTAAACTGCACAAATGGTCTCTATGGTTTGCTCAAAATTGTCACTTTGGTCCAAAAAGGTTTGGACTAGCACCAGAGGTCCAAACATTTTATTTTGTTGAGAGTTTGGTCCAATTTACTATGAACTTTTCCATAATGAAGAATTTTCCCTTGCTTTTTTTCTTTTTCAGTTTTTTTTTTTATTATTTAAAGATTTTTTATTATTAAAAGAATAATAAAAAAGAAAATTTTCCTTTTTTTATTTTATTTTTATAATTTTTATAACAAAAAAAATATACAATCTCTCTCTCTCTCTCTCTCTCTCTCTCTCTCTCTCTCTCTCTCTCTCTCTCTCTCTCTCTCTCTCTCTCTCCCCCACATCTTCTTGTTACTTAAAACTTGAAAGAAACATGCACGCCATGAAAGAAATTTACAGCCTCTACCACCACCACCGGATCTGAATACTTGGAGCTCTAAATGGTAGGAAATCAACCACCTCCACCGACATGTTCATCTCTTTCTCTCTCTGTCATCTCTTTCTCTTTATGTTGCAAATTTTATCTAATCTTTTTATTTTTTTATTTTTTGTTAGGATCTTAAAAAATCATTTTTACAACAAAACATTTTTTTTAATGCAAAGTGAATTGTGAATATCATATTTTGGAAGTTTAGAATTTTGCACCAATCAATCATGAGGATGTGAGAATTAACAAGTGAGACTGTAGAGTCTATGAGATAATCAGAAAACTTAAAATGAAGTTTGGATATATGAGGCTAAATCGCTTTCGCATTACGAATTGATTCGACCTAAACCTATTTTTTTATGTCCGGTTTTGAATTTGGGCATGTCCAGTTTATCTAAAGAAAAAAACTTGAATATAAATAAACGGGTTATTTAGGTGTTGAAATTTTCAACATCAACTTTACTTGTTTATATTTTGTGTCGTATCAACCGTTTAGTTAAACGAGATAAAAACTCTTACACAAAACCCTTATTTTGTTTTGGGTTAGTCTTCTGTCACCTCTAATAATATAAAAAATAATCATTTTATTAAAAAGCCCTATTATCTTTTGTGATTATCTTTGTCCTTTAATATGTAAAAATATCAAGAAAATATGATTAAATTTATTTTTTGGATGGGAAAGTAATTGTAAATGCTATCTAAAACTATAAAAGCAAAATCAAATGAATCAAATTTTACAACTAATCAATCCAATTGATGTTTTAGACTTTCTATTAAACAACCAAATATGCGATTAAAAAACGACCCAATCAAAAATCACATCATTTCTAAAATTTTGCAATCCAAATAGACTAGATCACTAGAATTACATACAGACCAAAGAGTTCGTATATTTGTGAAAACATTACAAATTACTAAATAATCACTTTATCAAGAGTATCGCAATTATCTAATAACGAGATCAATAATTAAAACAATGAATTGTGAACCACGTTGTTAGTAGATTCATGAATCAATCATCTTTTATTTACAGTAATTTGTTATTTTCTTATAAAATATTCAATTTGAGTTAGTTTCAACGATCACAATCCATATTCTATCAATTTGGTACTTAATTAACTAATCTTCAATTCAAAATTTCTATGGAATGGTTTGTTGTCTACTTGTCTAGTGTAAAAGACAAAAACCCCGCGAGAAAAACAATACATTGCTTTATGTTATTCCCTTTTAGGAATGTGGGGAATTTCTATTTATTCAATTTCTTAAATTTCTTCATTAGTTAGATGGAAAATATTGTATAATACAACTTTAAAAAAAGACAAAACTTCAAAAATGGTCCCTATGGTTTTCGAAAATATCAAGTTTAGTCCCTAAGTTCAAAAAACCTCACAGATGGTCCCTGTGGTTTCAAAACTTTTAAAAAATGGTCATTTTCGCTAACACCGTTAGCTTTTGGCCGTTAAGTGAAGGGCATTTCTGTCTATTCACTACCACATTGACCATTTATGAAGTTTTGACTTATTATATATATATATATATATATATAAAGGGGGCCCACCCCACCCATCTCTCTCTCTAAACAACCAAGAAACCACCACCCAAAACCACCCTCTTCTGATAAAAAAACGTCACCCTAAACACCACCTCACATCTCCTTCTCATCTGTTCCTGCCCAGAAAAAGGAAGGAAGAGGTGGCATCCACCTTGCTGCCACCAAATTGCCACCACCCCACCCTTCATTGCTACCACCTGAGAGCACATCCGCAACCCTTTGTTGTTGCTGTTTCGATCACAACTCTCTCCCTCATCCCATTTGTTTTCTCTGGAAATTTTAAGTAAGAAAGAAGAAGCAGAAGGCTACCGAAGCAGCCTCCTACTGCCCAACGCCACCTGCTGTTGCTGCTTTAACAATCACCTACCACCTCACTTTCTCGCCGGAAAAACCACCCCTAAGCTACTTAGTGACCTTCTCCACACTCCCTTCATTGAATACAGTCGAAGGAAGCAAGAACATGGCATCAAAAGACCACCGGAGTGGCCTCCTGCCACCCCGTCGCTGTTCCAAATCACCGCCATCAGCAAAGATGTGTTCGTAGGGTAACTCTGAAGAGGAAAATTGTTTGTGCATTGATTTTGTTATCATTTGCTCGATCGATCCAAATCCTCCCTATACTAATTAGATCAATCAGAAGCCCCATCGTCGATGAACTCATATCAAACGGTGAAATCCCCAAATCATAGCTTTCTTAACCTCCGTCCCATTTCTTATTTCATTCATTCACCATGGTTCTTTAATGGCTTATTTGACACCAACAACCCATTTGAAAACAACAAAACTCGAATCAAACCCATTAAGGGGAAGGGGGTATCATCGGATATTACAGTAGCAACCATTTTTGATCAAACTCAATAGCCCCACCCCACCCCAAATCACATTCTTTACATAGCTGATGCCAAAAAAACCGAAAGGGAATTTATTGGGAAAATCTTAAAGTGGATCCATTCATAGATTTAGATGAAGAAGAAGATGTGTTGCTGAAGAGGATTTCAAGACCCGGAATTGCATCACAAATGTAAATCATACCCTATATCTTTCTTCTACAGGAATGAAGGCACATAACCCATCAAATTTCAATCAAAATTACATCCGTATCCCTCGTCTTCTTCATAGATTTCCAGATAAACAACCATCTATCTCCAAGAGACCAATCGGGATAAAGGTCAAAAACTCATCAGTGATTGTGAGGCGACCACCAAAAAAGGCCCCACAGAAATCTGTTTCAGATCAAATAAAAGAATGGAATCCGACAACGATTTAAAGAAAGGAGTGGAAGAATGGTGATGGCAGTAGGAAGTAGGAACGGTGGAGAGAGAGAGAGAGAGAGAGAGAGAGAGAGAGAGGTGAGACCCTTTAATATTAATTAATTATATTGTTTTTTTTTTTTTTTTTTTAAAATAAGACAAATCTTCATAAATGGTCCATATGTCAGTGAAATGACATAAATACCCTTCACTTAACAGCCAAAATCTAATGGAGTTAACGAAAATGACCATTTGTTAAAAGTTTTGAAACCACAATGACCATCTGTGAGGTTTTTTGAACTTAAGGACTAAACTTGATATTTTCGAAAACCACATAGACCATTTTTGAGTTTTGTCTTAAAAAAATGGCCGAATGGTAGTTTCAATCATCGTTGGCCTCTTATGTTCATTGGTTTATATGACTCTACGTGGTTAGTGAGATATTATGCGACCCATAATTTATGTCTCATCAACAAAATTGGTTTGTGAATGATATTTTTTGCGTATCAAAAAAATATTATACGTACTTTTTTTATATATATATAGTCTTATATAGTATTTTATAATCTGAGCTAATTTTTAACAAAAGTTATTTTTTTTTATCATGTAAATAAGCTATTTTTTAATTGTCAACTAGTTTTTCAGTTACCAACTAGCTTTTTAATTATTATGTTAGCCTAAAAGTGGATGTGTTTGACACAAAATTGTTCAAAACTTTTAGGTATTAGGTTTCAAGAAAAAACTCAAAAAAAATATTGGTTTAGCAAAATGAGCTTTAACTTTTATTTTAAACAAAAAACACTTTGAATTTAAAAGCTATTTCAAATAACTTTTGAATGTTTTTAATTTTAACTAATTTTACATTTTAAAAGTTAACAACTTTTTATCAAACACTTTATATAAATAAAAGTTACAATTTTCCACTTCGAAGCTCTAATTATCAGCTATCAGCTAGTGTTGCCACATACCTTATTTATTTATCATATTTTTTATCCCAAAGTTTTTTTTATAATAATATTTAATAATAAATTAATATTTTCCAAATTTTAAATTACCATCAGGTATATAAATATAAACTGACCAAACGAACATTTCTTAAAGTTAAACAGATAAATAGTCTGCATGACATTGAAATTTTGGCTTCGTCACCATTTCAATATCAAAGGATGATAAATTAGACCTTAAATTTATACACATGTTAGCCACTATCATCTTTTATATCAAGTTAAACAGGTAAATAGTTTGCATGACATGCCACATAGGCAATTCCGATTGAGCTTCATCCATGTGGCGCTAGCATGGCGTACACATGGATTTTTTTTTTTTTTAATTTTATTATTATTATTATTATTATTATTATTATTATTATTATTATTATAAACCCTCTAACCTCACCGTCTCTTTCTCAATCGACACTCAAACTTAACCTGGATTTTTTTATATGATATGATGATGAAGTATTAGATGGCAGAATAATTATTCTTATCAATTGCTAGAAAATTGATGTAGAGCAATAATTTTTGTGTATGGGTATTTTTTTTGGAAATAACCAATGATTTGACAGAAACCTTACCACAATATTTCAGTGGTGATTTCAAGTTCGAGCTTGTTTACAGGGCAAACTCGGCCCTTAAGAGGATTTCTAGAGAAAACTTCTCGCACATGGAACATAATTGCAAGAGATAAATTTTAACAAGTTCAATGAGTTTGAACTTCTAACCTCAAATTCACATGGATATAAAATCTGATGCATCAATCCAGCTAGGCTGGACATCACTTGCAATGGGTATTTTTTGCGTCATAATATTTTTATAGGTAACTTATTTGTGTTTTGTTTTATGTGCATGAGTTACTTAATTTGCGTATTTGATTTTACTAACAATAAGAGATGATAAGGTATTTATGTTTGGTGATGGTGCTTTTACTTGAGGGCGATGTTTGTTTTGATGTATGAGAGATAAGTATAAGGAAAAGACTTTTGTCCAATCGTTATTAGGTTTTTTATTTATTATTATTATTTTTTTTTATGTGTGTGTGATTGAGAGCTCAGTTTGTGATATAGGTAGAATTAGGAGTAATTTTAGAATAAATTAAATTTGTTGTTTAAAAATATATTAAAAAAATTAGTAAACATTTAGCCTGGCTTAGAGTTTCATGACTAAATTATAATAAACTCAATACTTTTATAATTAATTAGGTGTGAGACCCATGTATTATATGAGTTTATTTAAAAAAAAATTAAATATGAAATTTTAACAATTTAAAAAGTTTGAATTTATAAGAAAAATGAGAAAAAATTTGGATTATTAAAATTAATGAGGTTTTAATATATTGAATACATTACATATATAAACCGTTTCTAATAAATACCTTACATAT
This sequence comes from Lactuca serriola, assembly GCF_051521515.1. Taxonomy (NCBI): domain Eukaryota; kingdom Viridiplantae; phylum Streptophyta; class Magnoliopsida; order Asterales; family Asteraceae; genus Lactuca; species Lactuca serriola. Next base: position 132,701,662 of record NC_136413.1, read on the forward strand.
ATATTAACATACATATTAAATGTGGAATTTTAATTTAACAAAATAAAAAAATACAATAAAATGACAAGTGAAAAATATAAAATTCAAAAATTCTATAAAATGTCATGTGTCTAAATAAAAGAAAAAATGATATATGACAAAAAGTTCTTTATTTATTAGGGGGGATTTTATTTGTAATCCGTATAATTAGAAAGTGGTAATTTGTCATTCATTGATGCATTATTTATATTAAAAAGGTTATTTTCTTTTATGTTATTGTTTTATAACATTGTTGATCATATTTTCTATTATTTAGTAATTACTCAATTACATTTAAAGAAATAATATTATTGTATGATATTAATTTTGGTTTATAAATTTATATAATAAATACTTATTATTTTATTAGGTAAAGACTAATAAATTATAAAATCCATCAAAAAAATTTATTTCAAATAAAGATATCATATTTGTTAAACTATATTTATATTTAATTGTATAAGTCTATAAGATATATTTTGCTTAAATAAAGACAATATAATTGTTAAAATATATTTATTTAATAGTATAAAATAATTACCAAAAGTATGAATATTGTTTTTTTATTTTTAAATACACTTAAATCAATTTGTTAAACTCTAAATAATTTTTTTGATAAAGGATATTTGAAGTAGCTTTTGAATTTAAAACTTTTTATTTAACCCAACAGCTAAAAAGCTTATGGCACGGACTAAAACTTCACTTTCTCTAAAAAAAAAAAAAAAACAGATGACATAAACGCCCATTGTTGATCATATTTCCAACTTCTAAAATTTCCCCAACCGAATATCTATTACATAAAAAGGGAATATTTTAGCTTATTTTGGGAGGAATCGTTAGCCATATTAGTTTAAATTTGTTCTCTTTTAGAGAAATTATCAATAAATATTCTTTTAATTTTTTTTTCTATTTATCTTTCTAATCATATAAAAAATATATAAATATCTTAAAATCTTATTAATTTTATATCAATATTTCAAATGGAAGAAACATAAATAGAAAAAAGAAAAGATAAAAAGGATATTTAAGTTCTCTCGTATTTTAAATACCACCAAATAAACAAAAACTATAATCTAATTATTAAAAATACATTCCATATGTAAATCATTGATTATAAATAAGTATAACATTATATGATTGAATGTATTTTATCATTGAATGAACCTGTAAGAGGTCAACAGGTATGATTTATTTTCCTTCAGTTTTTGTAATTAATAAAGATGTTATAGAGTTTTAATATTATATAACTTCCATAAAAAACGTCAAAAATATAAAGGGTTTTTTATACATTATTTTCCCCATGATTAACGATTAATTTTCATTGCAATATTTGAGCTCAAACAGCCGGGAAGTCATCCAATGCCCAAAGATCACCTGACTCATCAAACTGAGTCGACTCGTGCTCGAGACCCAAGAAAGTCTCCAAGTTCGAGATTTGTTCTTTGAATTCGTGGTCATCTACAGCCGGATGGCGGTGGAGACCACCGTAATCCAACGGCGGCGGGAGCATTTGACCATGCGCCATTGGCTGAGTTGACTCAGTGGTGGCCTTGAACTCGTACGGCGAAGGTGGTTCATAATTGATTGAAAGATTGGAGTCGGTGGTTTCGACACATAGCTTCTTGGCGGGTGGCGGCGGCGGAGGCGTATGTGGCGGAGGGAAGTTGAGCTTGGCCTTATTGCCTCGGATTCGCCTGGCGGCTTCGTCGTAAGCTTTAGCAGCTTCTTCAGGTGTGTTGTATGTCCCGAGCCATACTCGAACGCCTTGTTGAGGGTCCCGGATTTCAGCAGCCCATTTTCCCCATTGTCGCCGGCGAATACCTCTGTAGAGATTCTTCCGAGGTTTACTCATTTTCTCCATCGGTTTCTCAGTTTGTTTCGTAGTGCCTGAAAAATAAACCTCAAAATCAGACTAAAAACCTCTAAATCTACCCGATTTTTCCACAAATTCAAGCAAAAAAAGCACAGGATCTAACATGTTTATCTATGATTACATCATATTTTCATTAGCAATAAATAGAACCATTAAATCTTCAACAATCAAAAAAGAAAATAGACTGGGAGAAGGCTGCGAATCGTTTTACTTAACAATTAACATCACCTTGGTTGGAGTTTGGAGTGTAGTCGTTCATGGTGGTACGATTACGAACTGGAGACGGTGGCTTTATATTCCAGGCGAAGCGATTGTAGGTGTCGAGCTCGTTCCAGAGATCATTGGCGTTTACTTTCCGGCTTCGTTTTACGAACGGATCGATGTCGGAGATGACAGCTCCGCCGCACATTTTTGCTGTTTGCTAGAGAGAGAAGAATAGCACAGAAGGAAGGAAAATCGGAAATATAAAATCATTATTATGAGTTGGGGAATCATAGGAGTATTTATAACGGACGCGTACAAGGTACTAGAATTTTGATTTATGAAATTTTTTGGTAGCTATAAAAACCTAGGAGAGTTTAAGTTGTCAAATCATAAAAATCGTGAACTAAAGTTATGTATAGAAACTTAGGAGGACTTTAATTGTCATCTTACAAAAATTAGGGATCAAAACCATGTCAAGCAAAATGCACCGACTTTTTGCTATAAAACATCAACGTAAAAGTTAGTAGGAAAATCGTATAAAAAAATTAATATAGGTAAACTAAAATTTATATCGGACACATGTACATAGTAAACAATTTTTTTTTAAAAAAAGTTAACGAATTGAAATTTTAAATTTATATTGAAACATTAACCATCTTAAATTTATACGGAAGAACCAAATCAAGTAAAAAAAAAAAAAAAAAAAAAAAAACTCTTTTGATAGCAATAGATTCTTGAAAAGATTTAAGTTGCTAAACCACAAAAGTCAAGGACCATTTGGGATATTGTCAAACCATAAAAGTCAAGGACCATAGTAACTTTGGGATATACCAAAGTTACTGAATAGCAAAATCTGTTGACTTTCCTATTTAGTATAGATATACTTATAAGCTAACCTAAAGAATGAAGCAAAATACATAAAGTTTGGAAATCGCAAACCATAAACCAAATACTTCATATCACAAGATTCCTAAATTACCTAGACTCGTAAAGTTTGCATGAAAGATATCTCTCTTCATGTTCTAATGCAATTTAATCACATTTTACCATGTAGCACTTCTAGATACATGCTGCTTGATCTTAACGGCAAACACGATACCTCTACTGATCGCTTCGATTTATCTTTCCTTCGTTCTTTTAAATAAAATCGAACGTTATTTTGAACTTACTTCGTAGATTAGTCGGACTCGATTTGATATGAATACTAAGGTCGAAATATTTATTTTTGTAGTCATTACCGAAACAAAGGTAATGATGGGAATTAACAAAATAGCTAGATTACTTAGAGACTTAGTAATCTTGTGACTTTCCTTGATCCAAGCATGAGTCATGTGTTTCCGGTAGTATAGGCATCTACTACCTTTCACACCTACTTATACTCATCCCAAGTATTGTCTCGTAGTCCAGTAAGTTATTATCACAAAAACAATTTAACACATATGAATGTGTGCAAACAATCATAAAAATTTCCCTAGATTCTACTAGGACTTCTTCCATACGTATCTTCAACAGTAATTCTACTTCAACTTGGTTGGTGGTGGAAATGTCAGATGGTGGGATAACTTCAGACATTATACCAAAAGTTCTTTATTTCTGCTCATCGAAAGTGAAATTCTCCCGCACCAGACGTATTATTTATTAAACATATTCTAAAGACAAGATACTTCTCTTACGATATCTTATGATAGGTATCGTTTACTATCATCAGCTTCTTATTTCCTCCATTTGCTCAGTACGGTACGAGTCCTTATCATGACGTTCCGTATACCACAAGAGTTGTTCGAGACAAGATATTTAAGATATATAAGGTTTAGACGCATATTCCTCCTTATTACTCCGAAAAGTTATATGTCAGTTTTAATACCGTAATTAAACGTTTAGAAACTTGAACACATAAAATTTCCTAACTCTAGGTCAGCAACAGACCTTAAATGAATTTATATAGGCTACCTAATGCATCTCAAGGCATCTTATAAATATAGGATGCAAAAGTCATTTAGCACAGTAAGCAAATTAGGCATCTAATCCTAAATTAAGCTAGTGCTTGTGTCAATTCAGGTGTATTGCATAAAATATAATAGACACACTCCTCACAATCATCGTTTAACATTCTAAGTTTAAGTCTAGAAATAAATCCTTACTCCTAGTTCGCTTAAACTAATGCTTTGATACCAACTATGACATCCCCAATTTCACGTCCAAAAAAGAACGATTTGTTTATGCTTATTTAAAATCATAGTATCCTCTTTGATGAATAATATTGCAGAATTTGTTCCCAAAAATATGATAATGATATTATCAAATCATTTCCAAAGCAACTGCCGAACTCTAATCCGATCATACATTGGTCCTAAGATAAGTGATCAAATATTCTATTCGTTCTGCTACCCTTTGAATCTTTTCAAATTATTAGAATTATGCTTAATCTTATAACCACAACCATATTTACTGAAACATCAGTAAATCATGGTGAATAGAATTATCGGCGTTTGTGGTGGATCCGAGTAGTCCATATCAACATGTACTAGATCCATTAGTCCTTCACTTGACTCACATAAACATGTGAACAATGAATTAGTTCTAATTTTCCAATGAACAAGATTCTCATACATTATGCGATGTGAATTGTACAACACCAAGTATCTTTCCAATTGGTGATGATATTTCTTTTCACTTGGTCAATTATGACAATACCATACGCGATATCATAAGAATCAAATTCACAATTAATATTACTATTATTAGAAATGTAACCAACATTTTCATAAATTTCATTTGCAAGGAAATATAAACTAAGGCAGCCAAATGAACCAATATTTCACTTTTATTGAAAATAAACGAAAAGTTGGAAGTTGTCCTGACAATGCATAAAATGAAAAACTATGTTTCAAGACATCTTCTAAGAGTAATAGAAATCATTTAAATTATCCTAAATCCTAAGTAGTAGCTCTGAATTCTAATAATCGAGCCATGTGACCGAAGACCATTTCTCATTATCAGATTTAGCTCACCTTGTTCAAGCTTCCTTCTTTCTCTTAGCCTCTTTAATACCATTAGAATATAATCATCACATCATGCATTAAGACTTTATGAATAGGAACTTATAAACAATGGAGTTAGATAATGGATATACCTAAAGTAGAGTTATTCAAATTGAATTTACCATCTCTGAGATATTTTAGGTACTTTGGGCAGCTTCGCAACCAATGTCCCTTCAATTGGCAATAGAAACAAATGGACTCTTTAGGGTTAACATATAGAATGATCCCATAACTAGCTTTTCTCTTTACTATATGATCAAAGAGTTTGATCTTGGATGACCCCTTTCCATTGGGAAGATAAATCTTTCTGGACCACCATTATCACCATTGTTAATGTCCATGGAAACCTTAGAATTAAACCCAATACGCATCTCTGCTTTAAATGTGCTCTTAAGCATTTCTGCTTCAATAACAATCAACATTTGGGTCAAATCAACTAAGGTCATGTCGATATTCTCATATAAAAGTTCTAAATAAATTGGTCATATGACTTTGGAATCAAAAGAATAATCAATTCAATGGATTGCCTCCTTGGCAAAAATGACACCCATTCTTATCCAACTTGTTAATGTATGATTTCCTTTTTCAAAATATGTGCACATATAAAATTTCCATCTTGATGTTTATAAGCCAATAATCTTCAAGTAGTTTCGTATCTTTTATCTTAAGGAAAACGTGATGTTGGGAAAGTCACTAGAGGAAGAGGTGGAAGATTTGAAGATAGATGATATTCACTTCCATCATTTCCTAAGGAAGAGAAAACAATTTCACATTGACTTGAAATTGGAAGACCATTTATTGAAGACGAGGAGAAGCATCTCCATAAGAATGAGAAAGACCATTTTTATCTTCATAAAACATCTAAAAGTGAGAATGGAGAGAATTCAAGTTAGTTAATTTCAATCCTTAATTATTAATCCAAAATTAAATTAAGGCTAGGATCCATATTTTCAATGTAATCAAATTCAAATCTATTTTAGGTAGGTAAGGCTTTTACCAATTTCAATCTTATGAAACTCCTAGATCTTTCAAGATTCATTGAATCTTATCAGCGGCATGTTTAATCTCAGTTTATGCTCTCGCTTTTGTAACTAGGATACCGAGGATCACAAACGATATGTGAATAACCATGTAAACCCACTTGACAACCTTTATGTCATTTATCATCTCACATTGATGTGTCGGTTACCACACATGCTCCATCAACAATGATAATTTTCAAGATGTCCATCATATATCTTTATAGCTCCTATTAGTGTGCCGGTTAACCACACACGCTCCACTAACGACATATAAAACATGATGTGTGTTTTTCATGGATTATCATACTTTTCACATCTTTCCTAAAGTAACTATGAGTGGGATTTTATAAAGGAATGTTTAGTTACTTTATATCATTATACTTATTAATGAGATTGTGTCCTATCAAATACATTCGGTTAACGACCCTCCACCATACAAGAGATCGGTGGGTAAGAATGGATACCCAGTGGCGGTCATTTTATAGACCGCTTCCTTATACTCCCCTTATAGCATGACTTTGTGAATGAGGTGTGCTAGCGATTTGACCGACTTTTCTTATACATATAATATATTAAACCTATATATATATATATGTATATATGTGTGTGTGTGTGTGTATTTTAAAACGTTTAAAAATACAAAGTTTAATCTTTTATAAATTAAACTTTTTAATTTAATTAAATTTAAACCAATTTATGGATTTATTAATTATCTTTTAATTAATCATTTAATTAAGTTAATAATAAGATCCTTAAGGATAATATTAATCAATCATTATCTAGTATAAGTTTATCTCCTAACATTTTAGGTTTTATTTAATTATCTAATATAAGAAAAATTCAGTTTTGGCAGATATTATAAGAGATAATTACTAAATAACAACCATATAGATCAAATTAGGCAAGAAAATCCGAAAATTATGAATTTACTGTGCTCACGTCGTGAGCATTAAATCTCACGTCGTGAGAACATTCTGATAGAAAAAAATGTTTTGTTCAAATTCATCCTATGTAAAAACAATCTTAGACATACCAAGGCTTTGATACTACTGATGGGTTTTATAGACTATAATCACAATGTGCTTGCGGAATTTCACTAAACATTTAAGGGCACATGTAATCTAAAAGATCTATGTCTTAACACTTTGAATGTAACATGATATGAACAACAAAATAACTTGAACCCTAATGAATCCTATTATAATCAAATAGAATAATTAGGGTTACATACCTTTGATTTGCTGTAGTAAACAAATCACTTCAATCTCTTTCTTTAAAACCTTGGAAAGCAAGCACCAGAAATCTCGTGCCTCTAATGGCTCACAGCCAAAACCTAAAAACCCTAGAATAAAGATGAGAGAGATAAGAGATGTATACTTTTCGTTCCTATGCCTTATGTGAAGAACGTGAACAAAATTGAGGCTATAAGGGGTCACATTTATAGTTTACGTAACTTAGGGATAAAACAAGACTTCAATAATTAAATAATAGATTTAATCCATGTTCAAATCCTTTCTTTATTTGTATCCAGGAGGCTTTTGGAAACCCTAAGGAGGCTCCCAAAACCGTCCACCCCTTAGATGATTCTAGAATTTCTTCTTTTGTTCAACTATTGAACAATTAAAATTCACTTATTTCGTCTTTAATTAATGCCACTTAATCCCAAATTAATTCCAGATTAATTCTGACTAACAATTAATTAATTCTAATTGATTTCTTATTAATTTATTAATCATATAAATTAACAAATCATATGTATAATAATTGATCTCATGTTAATTTCTTAATTATACAATAAATTAACATATCAGTTATGTATTTCTAATTAATATATTAATCACAAAATATATTAATTGATTATTTATCTCACTTTCTCCTAATATCATTTCTAGCTATTTCTGGTTATGAGGGCAACCCAAAAGGAACTTTGCTAGTAATTCAAGATTATATTAATTTAGTTATTGGCTTAGACACCTAATCTAACAATTAAGGGCACATACAACCTAAAGGATATATGTCTTTAACACTTTGAATGTAATAAGCTATGAACAACAAAATAATTCGAACCCTAATGAACACATAGTATAATCAAATACAAGAATTATAGTTACATAACTTTGATTTGTTGTAGTAAACAAATCACTACAACCTCCTTATAAAAAACCTTGGAAAGCAAGCACCAGAAATCTCGTGTCTCTAATGGATCACACCCAAAAACCTAGAAACCAAAGAATGAAGAGGAGAAAGAGAGAAAAGAGGTATAATTTTCGTTCCTAAGCCTTATGGGAAGAGCATGAACGAAATTATGGCTACAAGGGGTCCTATTTATAGTTTAGGTAACTTACGGACAAAACAGGATTTGAATAGTTAAATAATATATTTAATCCCTATTGAAATCCTTTCCTTATATGCATCTAGGAGACTTCTCGAAACCCTAAAGAGGCTCCCAAAACCGTCCACCCCTTGGATGATTCTAGAATTTCTTCTTTTGTTTAACTATTGAACAATTAAAATTCACCAATTGCACCTTTAATTAATTCCAATTAATCCTAAATTAATTCCAGATTAATTATGATTAATCATTAATTAATTTAAATTGATTTCTTATTAATTTATTAATCATATAAATTAACAAATCAATTCTATAACAATTGATCTCATGTTAATTTATTAAATACGTAATAAATTAACATATCAATTACCTATCTCAATTTTCTAAGTACTCATGCATATTGTAGCAAAACAATTATTATGTCTAAACTCCTTAGACAGTCTACAATCCAACTCATGACAGTCTTAATTCACTACTTACTTCCTAAAGTTTTAGTGGCTGTGGTCTCAAACCTATTGAATATAAATAATCTCTATTAATTAATCACCATAATAATTACGACTTTATTTATTGTATAATGTTTCGAGCAATCAACTAACCACTTGAATTTAATAACATCAGTGATGCCATGTTATGAACATGCATACTATGCATCTCTATGGTCCTTCCTTGTTGAACAGATCAACTAGACATTATTCCAATGATGCTCATTTGACAATTCCAAATTCTTGTCACTATCTAAAATGTATTGGAATTCCAACTTAACATGCATTGCTTCAAAGTCATAGAGACCGAGCCAACGATATTACAGAATGTTCCATTGGAACTTTGTTACTAGAAATAATTCCATGATAATGAAGTTTCAAATTCAAGGTACACTCCTTGAACACTTCTCTTGCATTAAAGTTTCCAATTCACATGTAGACTTAATAATCAACTCTCAATATGGAAACATTTTCATATTCCCATATGACCATCAATTTTGACTAAGAATCATCTCAATCTAAAACATGTCACTATGGTCCTCCCAAAGAATACCATACTTCTAGCTGTCCACAAGCAACCAATCTTTAGTAAACCTCAGATTGTTCTTGACAGTTGGTTAACAACTCCAGTCACACAAAAATTCTAATCTTTTTTCCTCTCAATGGTCAATACATTTGAAAAATCAGAGTAAGTAAATATTATGGCATATGTAATCGATCCTATATCTGAAGCATATAGGACTCAAATCATTATATCCGATATATGTTCAATCCCTTGCTATAATATTTCCATATATGGAATTTCCTATGTTGAACAATTTCAACATGATATTCACATATGTCTATGACTAAGTTCCATTAAACCATACGATGTAATCCTTTAGATTCTAAACAAAGTATGAGTGCCCTCTCCCTTAAGTCTATCATAACGAAACAATTCCCAAACTTTGAAGTTTGCAAATTTGAGAACTTTGTTCCCTACAAACAGTATTGTCAACATGCAATACTAGCATAACAGTTATGCTCCCACTAGCTCTGGCATGTGTCCAAAAGTCAAATGCACTTCTAGAAATCAATACTCTTGACTTTCTTACCGAAATACAAATTTCTGTTACGCAATGCTTCAATAAGTCTCCAATTAGACTTCTTAAGCTTACACACCTTCATTCGATAACTTATGTGTGTGTTTAAACTCTTTCAAAACTTAGCACATATAATACATAACATACAATTATTCCTATATATTGAACTCACCGTGAAATTACCGGGGATTAAAGTATTAATTTGGGCAGCACTTCGACTTTAAATATGACTTTCTGTGATGAAACCAAGGATTTTAGTTGAAAACTGGCCTTACTCGAGCAGAGTATCGACTTGAAAATATGATTTTCTTGGGAACTTCGGAGCGTCGGGACTTGCTTCGGGCGTCGATGATGATACCGGGGTTTCGGGGGGTTAAGAGTGGGCTAAAGAAGGTTTTTAGAGTGAAAGAGTATCAAATTTTGTAACGTAAACCGGAGACCTTCGCGTTCTATTTATAGTGGCTGCTGACCCCTCGTACGCTGGGCGTACCTACGAGGACGCGGGGCGTACGCATTGCAGCCTTGTACATTGGGCGTTCGGAGCAACATGGCTTATCTTCGGATTTCGGGCTTCATACGTGTCCGATACGTGGCTGTATGTGAATAAGGAGTGACGTGGTCAATCTGAGGCCTAATCCGAGTACGATGGGCGTAAGCCTCTACGCGGGCGTACCTCCTCAGATAAGGCTTCGGATTTTCATTTATTTTTATTTAAAAACTTCAAAAATTCATATCTTTTGCATACGAGCTCCGTTTTTGATGTTCTTTATATTCGCGCGTAGGTGAGATTATACTCTACAACTTTTGTTAAGACTCTGTCGGCTAATTTTGATTTCATTTTTAATGTTATATTTTAACGGGCCGGGACAAGAAAAGTCCATTAAAAATTCATAACTTCTTCATCTAACGTCCGTTTTCATCTATCTTTTTACCGTTGTACTACTATTGATGAGACATTCGATTCTCGTTTAGGTTGTGTCGGCTAAAAATCACTCGATCTTTATTTCGAATTTTTAGCTGTCTACTACTATTCAGAAACTTAGAAAAATCATAATTTCCTTATACGAAGTCAGATTTGGACGTTCTTTTTATGAAAATTATCGGTTTAACGAATACTACGACTTTCTTCTAGGTTAATAAAGCTAAAAAGTAGTTTATCGAAAACTCACTTTTTACATCATATAACGTCGTGTCGGTTCTGTCGCGAAAATTCAATAAGTCATAACTTCTTCGTTATAACTTGGATTTCGATGAGTTTTCACCTAAATGTTTCTACGAGATTATTTACAACTTACAATAATTTAATTTTACTTATTTTCAATTTTATATTTTCGTTAATTTTCAGTGTTTGACTTTTGATTGGAATCTCATAAGACTTCCAATATTTTCCTAGTGATTCTAAACATAGTTTTAATTCATTTCTAGTAAAAACTATCTGTTAGAACTCAACGCTCAAAATCACATAATATTTTATAATATTATTCATTTTTAAAAGTTACAAAACACGATAATCGAACGTGTATGTTACAACAGATGAACGTGCTTTGCTTTGGTAGTTAAATAAAAAATAGAACTTATAAGCATTGCCAAATCAACTAGAAGTGCATAGGAATAAGATTGTGTCAACAAAACACAACTGGTTATCAACCTTAGGTCGCCTGCTAGTAAAACTAAAAGCTTTATTTTTTATTGACTCGTGAAACTCTCAAGATCAATACGACTCACACTAACTTCTTGACATATGAGTTTTCTCTCAAAGAAAATTACTTTGACAAGCTAAAAACAAATATTCAAAAGTTTGTTTGGATTCCTAACAAGAAAACACTTCATAGAATTGGTCTCAATTTATTCTTTGTTTCTCGATTAACGAAAACATCAGAACTCCAATTCTAAATGTGCTAAAGTAAGAAAACATTATTACTCCTTATTTCACGAGGTGTTATAAACCTACTTAGTAAGAATATAATTATTGTCCTCTGTGGTGGATTTGAATAGTCCATATCAACATGTATTGGATCCATTAGTCCTTCACTTGACTCACATAAATATGTGAACGATGAATTAGTTATAAATTTCCAATGAACAAGATTCTCATACACTATACAATGTGAATTGTAGAACACCAAGTATTTGTCCAGTTGGTGATGAATTTTTTTTTCACTTGGTCAATTATGACAATATCACACACGATATTATAAGAATCAAATTCACAATTAATATTACTATTATTAGAAATGTAACCAACACTTTCATAAATGGCATTTTCATGGAAATATAAAGTAAGGCAATCGGATGAACCAATATTTCACTTTTATTGAAAATAAACAAAAAGTTGGAATTTGTCCTTACAACACATAAAATGAAAAACTATGTTTCAAGACATATCCTAAGAGTAATAGCAATCTATTAAATTATCCTAACTTCTAAGTAGTAGCTCCAACTTCTAATCATCGAACCATATGAACGAAGTCTATTTCTCATTATCAGATTCAACTCACCTTGTTCAAGGTTCCTTCTTTCTCTTAGCTTCTTTAATATCACCAGAATGTGATCATCACATCATGTATTAAGAGTCTATGAATAGGAACTTATAAAACAATGGAGTTAGATAATGGATGTACCTGAAGTAGAGTCACTCCCATTTACTTTACCATCTCTGAGATCTTTGAGGTACTTTGGGCAACTTTTTTTACAGTGTCCTTTCAATTGGTAGTAAAACAAATTGACTTTTTACGGTCAACACATGGAACGATCCCAAAACTAGCCATTTATCTTTACAATATGATCAAACAGTTTGATCTTGATAAACCCATTTCCATTGGGAAGAAAAATCTTTTCTAGACCACCATTCTCACCATTATTAATGTCCATGGAAATCTTAGAATTGGACCCAATAAGTATCCCTGCTTTAGATGTTCTCTTAAGCATTTTTGCTTCAGCAACAATCAACATTTGGGTCAGATCAATTAGGGTCATGTCGATATTCCTCATAGAAAAGTTCATAATGAATTGATCATATGTCTTTGGAAGCGATAGAAGAACCAAGTCAATGGATTGCTCCCTTGGGAAAACAACACCCAATCTATCCAACTTGTTAATGTACGATTTCTTTTCAGAACATGTGTACACACAAAGTTTCCATCTTGATGTTTATATGCCAATAGGGATCAAGTAGTTTCATATCTTTAAACATAGGAAAATGTGACATTAGGATAGTCACTAGAGGAGGATATGGAAGAGTTGAATAGAGATGATATCCACTTCCATCATTTCCTAAGGTAGGGAAAATAATTTCACCTTGACTTGAAATTGGAAGACCATCTCTTGAAGATGAGGAAAATCATTTCCATAAGAATGAAAAAGACCAATTTTATCTTCATAAGACATCTAAAAGTGAGAATGGAGAGCATTTAAGGTAGTCGATTTTAATCCTTAATTATTAACCCAAAAATTTAATTAAGGCTAGATCCATATTTTGGATTCTGTCGTAATCAAATTCGAATCTATTTTAGGTAGGTAAGGCTTTTACCAATTCAAATCTTATGAAACTCCTAGATCTTTTGAGATTCAAATCTTTTCAATGGCATGTTTAATCTCAGATTATGATCTTACTTTTGTGACTGGGATGGCAAGGATCACAAACGAGATATGAATAACCATGCAAACCCGCTTGGCAACCTTTATGTCATTTATCATCTCACATTGATGTGTTAGTTAACTACACACGCTCCATCAACAATGATAATTTTCAATACCCCCATCATATATCTTTATGGTCCCCATTAGTGTGTCGGTTAACCACACACACTCCACTAACGATATATAAAACATGATGTGCGTTTTTCATGGATTAGCATACTTTTCACATTTTTCCTAACGTAACTACGAGTGAGATTTTATAAAGAAATGTTTAGTTACTTTATATCATTATACTTATTAATGGGATTGTGTCCTATCAAATCAGTTCGGCTAACGACCCTCCACCATACAAGAGAACGGTGGGTAAGAATGAATACCCAATGACGGTTATTTTATAAGCCGCTTCCTTAAATTCCCCTTATAGTATGACTTCGTGAATGAGGTGTACAAGCAATTTAACTGACTTGTCTTATACATATAATATATTAAACGTTTAATTATATATATATATATATATATATATATATATAGTATAAGGTGTATTTTCAAACATTTAAAAATACAAGGTTTAATCTTTTAATTATATAAATTCAACTTTTAATTTAATTAAATTTAAACCAATTTCTGGATTTAATATTTATCTTTTAATTAATCATTTAATTAAATTAATAATAAGATCCATAAGGATAATATTAATTAATCTTATAATCAATACTTATCTAGTCAAAGGATATCTCCTAAAATTTAGGGTTTTATTTAATTATCTAATATAATTAAAATTCAAAATTGGTAGATATTAAAAGAGATAATTATTAAATAACAACCAAAATAAGTCAAAGTAGGCAGAAAAATCTGAAATACAAGATCTGACAGTGCTCACGTCGTGAGAGGCAGATGCTCACGACATGTGAAATAGTTTTTCACAAAAATCGATTTTCTTCAGTTCGTCTTATGTACAAACAATGTAAGACACAACAAGGCTCTGGAAAATGACTTATTTATTGGTTTTATTAGTTCTACTTCCAATTTTTTTATGAAGAGAATGAATCTTTTTATCGAAGGATCAGAAAAAAAGGGTTCGGATCTCCTGCAGGGATGATTTGGAAGAGCCAAAACCAAAAATAGTGGGTACCACTTGTTAGGATCTCTACTAGCCCAACCATGCCAACATAGAAGAACAATGAGATTCAATTTTATAAAACCCATTGGTGATAGAAGGGATTACCCATTGCCTTATATGTTAGCATATAGTTTCTTCTTTTACCGATGTGGGATTGGGTTTCATCCCAACAATCCTCCCTTCAAATCCAAGTTCCTCCCTTGGCCTCCCCTCAACGACTGTTCATCAGATCCAATCCTTTTTCATACCATTGATACACTCGAGACACCGGTCACCTGACCTTGACCACCAGGAAGAATTTCGATACAAGGCTTCAGGATCAACTTCATTGGACCGGGAATTAATAGGGATTGCGCCACCTGTGCCAACCACATTATCGGGCTATGATCGCAATAATCATTTATAACTACAAGAGGAATCATTCTCATAGTCATGATACGTTAGAGACAACAAAGTTTTCATTCCCGTTCCACTTCCCCTTATCACCTGAAACAATCAACTAGCACCTAACTTGACAATATCCAAAGAAAGCAGGCCCTTGATCTCATATCAAGGAAACCATACCACAAGAATTCTCTTATGCATTCCCACACTGCCATACTTGCTACCAAAAAAACCACAAAAATCTAGCCCCATGTTGGGTCTACATCCCAACTTTGAAAATAACATGTATGCTCTCTCTTTCCTCCGTACACGGGAAAGCTGGAAGAACATAACCCCCATCGTATACTACTACAAAAATAGTCTTTTATGACACACAATGCGTGTCGTAAAATGCTCAGACGACACGCAAATGCGTGTCCAGGAAGGCCCTGTCATAACGAAAGATGACACGCTTTTGCGCGTCGTTTATTTACGACATGCATTTACGACGCAAAATTACGACACACATTTACGAAGCGCATTCATGACATGCATTGCGTGTCAAGGAAGGCCCTGTCCTAAAGGAAGATGACATGCATTTGCGTGTCGTAACCATACGATGCACGTTTAGGACATGCATTGCATATCATTAAATCCCCTGTCATAAATGAAGATGACACGCATTTGCGTGTCATAAACTTCAGCAACCATTTACGATATGCATTTACAACGCGCCTTTACGATACTCATTTATGCATAATACAAAAATATGGAAACAAATATATACCAAAACTATCAATTTCATCCAATAACATCATGTCAAAAAATTATAATACATTGGTATAAAGGGGATCTGCTTGTACATTATTATTAAGAGGTTTTCCCTAACTATATAACCTAATACTACATTGCTATTAAGGAAGACCTTGTTTCTACTTCTTATTGTTATGCTTTTGTTTCCGCATGATACGTGCTTTCAACATCAACACATTAGTATTCAGAAAGGCTTCAAGAATCATCAATCTATGTAATAAATATCAAAATTTAATACACATGTAGTAAGATACCTTTTGCCAAGAATCCAAGTTTCAATACAGCCCATACCTGTATAAAATATTAAAATTTAAGAGACTTGTAGATTATAAAAGTTAATATGAAAGGGTGAAATAGTAAAATACCTTTTGCCAATTGTCATTGCAGCAATTCAATACAACTCGTACCTGTATAAAATATTAAAATTTAGCTTAGAGCCATACTCTAGAGAAAAGGATAACTTTGAAGCCCCCATAAACCTGCATACCTGTTTTCAACATAATTTATGTAAGAAAGAAGAATATGATTCAAGTTTCCAATATAAAATATAAGTTACCTCTCTGGAATTGACAATGTCCTAGGGATAGATAATGTGGTAATTTGAGATGACAAAAAGGTCCTTAAGAGAGAAAGAAAGTTTACTCACTAGTTACTAGTCGCTACCTACTAAACGAAATACAAAACATAACAACGAATTAAGGGATGATACACTTCTAGAGAGAGAGAGAGAGAGAGAGGCCCTTAACATGTGATAGGATGCGATTGTTATCTTAAACTATATTTACTCTGGGAAAGTAGCAAGGGTGGGGTGGGGTCATACCTGTATACAACCACAACCATTTATTCCATCTTAATTTCTCCACTGGCTCTTCGATGAAGTTGAGGCTCTCATTTATCTCGATTTCGTCGAGTGGGATAACAAGAGTCTCATCGGACAAACATTTCTTTAGATTGGACACGTGGAAGGTGGGGTGTACGTTACTAAGTTCTTGTGGTAGTCGAAGTTTATAAGCCACCGGACCAATCCTTGCGAGGATCTCAAATGGTCAGATATACCTTGGATTTAACTTCCCACACTTCCCAAAGTGTATCATTCCCTTCCAGGGTGAGACCTTTAATAGTACGTGGTCACCAACTTGGAATTCCAAGGGTTTGTGTGGCTTATCTGCATAGCTCTTTTGTCGATCTCGGGATGCTTTCAGTCTTTCTCGAATCTAGACGATCTTCTCTGTTATCTCTCTTATGATCTCAGGGCTGGTGAGAGTGCTGTCAGGAACTTGCCCTTGCTAGTTGCATGTCACCCACTTCAGCCCAACACATAGGTGATCTGTATTTTAAGCCATAGAGGGCTTCAAATGGAGCAACTCCGATGCTAGAGTGATAGTTATTGTTGTATGAGAACTTGAAGAGAGGTAAATGGGTATCCCAAGCTTTACCACAGTCTATGACACAAGCTCTCAGCATGTCTTCCAATGTTTGGATAGTTCTTTCACTCTGCCCGTCGGTCTGTGGGTGGTAGGTCGTACTCATATCCAACCTAGTTACCGGGGATTTTTGTAGTGACTGCGAGAACCTTGAGGTGAATCTACTATCCCTATCGGAGATAATTGATATTGGCACCCCATGCAGTCGCACGATCTCTTTAATGTATGTTCTGGTCAGTTTCTCTATCTTGTCCATCTCTTTTATTGGTAGGAAGTGTGCGGATTTGGTTAACCTATCGACGATCACCCAAATGGTGTCAAGTCCACCCGTTGTCTTGGGTAACTTGGTTATGAAGTCCATGGTTATCCGTTCCCACTTCCACTCGGGTATCTCTGTTTGTTGCATCAAACCCGAGGGCTTTAGGTATTCTACCTTGACCTTGGCGCTAGTCAGGCACTTTCCCACGTAGGTAGCGATTTTGGTTTTCATGTTCGGCCACCAATAAAGTTTCTTGAGATCCAGTTACATCTTTTCTGAACCAGGGTGAACGAAGTATTGAGTCTTGTGATTCTCGTTCATGAAAACATCTCTGAATCCACCGAACTTCGGTGTCCAGATCTGATTCATGAAATAACGAACTCCATGACTCTTGACTTCTAGATTTTTATTCTTCCCTCTTATGGATTCACCTGTGATATTTTCGGGTTTCAAGGCTTCCAGTTGAGCCTCTTTGATCTGCGTGGATAGGTGTGAACGGATAGTCATGGTTAATTATTTTACTCGGCGGCCCGAGTACTCCTTTCGGATGAGCGCGTCTGCTACCACATTGGCTTTTCCGGGATTGTAACGAATTTTGCATTCGTAGTTGTTTAGTAGTTCTACCCATCGTCTTTGCCTCATGTAGAGCTCTTTTTGGTTTAGGATGTGATGGAGACTTTTATGGTCTGTGAAGATGGTGCATTTGGTTTCGTAAAGGTAATACCTCCATATTTTCAGGGTGAATACTACTGCTCCTAGTTCTGTGGGATTAGGTGTCTAAGCCCATAACTATTATTGGTATGTAGTTGACCCGAGAGTAGCATGGTCCATTTCGGGTTGCCTTCACCAGAACAATTTGATAGGATGAATATTTGAGAAAGGGGTTATTTGTGATTTATTAATATATTATAAGTATAATATATTAATTGAGAAATCATATTATTTAATTAATATTGGTCAAGAATGAATTTGGAATTAATTTAGTGATCAAAAAAGATTTTAAATTAAGGGGACTAATTAAGTAAATCAATAATACATATAGTTTGGGACAATGATCCATGATTCATTAGTGATGGGCTAAGTTTATGTGAGAGTCCATAAACTGTTTGTCCACAAGACTTATCATATGGATTATTGGATTAAAGGCGCAAAAAATGAATTAGGGTTTACAAGTTGAAACCCTAGGAATTCCACAGTATAAAAGTAACCCCTTACCTCCAAAATCACCACCCCAAGGATTCTAAGAGAACCCTAGCCGATTTTGGTGGTTCTATCCTCTCTCTCTCTCTCAGAGTCCTCCCTTTATTCATGGTGTTTGTGACTTGTTTGAGGCATCACACTTAAGGTGCTAAGCTCTTGAAAGGCCAACAACTACAAGCTACAAATAAGAGGTATTCTTTTAACCATTGTGATGATTCATGTACCAAATTTGTATGCTAGATAGGTTTCATGCTTTGGATAATTGTGTTGCATGTATAACTAGATAAAACTTAGATCCAAATCATTAGGGTTGTATGTGCACCATAGGAATGTTATAGTACATAAATCCCAACAATGGTATCAAAGACATGGGTGTTTTCTGTTATATTGATGCATTGGTTAATTGTTCAAAGCAAGAAAAATCATTTTTTTGGAATATACATGATCACCACGACGTGGTCAAAGTTACCGCGACGTGGTGACTATTTAGTGGACGATTTTTTTTCCAGTTTTTTTGGCCAAGTTTTGGATTAGAATCATTACCACAAACTGCTTTGACTATTAAAAATTTGTTTTTGTGATAAGGTAATGATTTCCATCATCCAAAATTAAAAAAGACAATTATCAAATTTTAAGATAATGTTTTGATTATACGATAATTTGATTATTTTTATTGTTTGATTAGAATTGTCTTGCAATAAGAGTTAAATTAGGTCAAATTGGTAGATGATAACTTATATGATAATTGTATTGGTTTATATTTTAATCTAAGTGTTTCATGAAGAGATTCATAACTTGTCCTCAAGTTATGAAATATGAAAAGTCTCATTCATGAAACTTTAAACTCTTGAAGTTATGGAAATGCAAAGGTCTTGAAGAGTTTCGTAACTTGTCCTCAAGTTATGGAACTTGGAAAGTCTCATTCATTAAACATTAACTCCATAAGTTATGGAATCCAAAAGTTTTGTAGAGTTTCAAAACTTGCCCTCAAGTTTTGGAATTTGAAAAGTTTAATTAAAAAGTTTTAATTTGAACTATTGAATTCTAAAACATCTAGTAATTGAAAGGTTTCAAAAGGTGCAACTCTTGGGTTCATAACTTAAAAATTAATTAAATAGTTTTTAATTTTGAATTTTTATGACCTTGATGCTTTGAATAGTTCAATTACACCTTATGGACTTTCCTTCATTAAATTGATTAAAGTGTTTAATTAAATGAGAATTAATAAATCCATAATTAAATTGTTTAAAGTTAATTAAATTAAGAGCATAATTTATTAATAGATTAAACCACCTAGTATTTTAAAAGTATAAAATACACCCTTATACTATATAAAATTAAAAGTTTAATATATTATATATGTATAAGTAAAAAGTCAGTCTTACCATTAGTAGGCCTCATTCACGAATCTGGTCTATTAGGGGTGTTTAAGGAAGCGACCTGTAAAATGACCGCCATTGGGTATCCACTCTTACCCACCGCACCCTTGACCAGTGGAGGGTCGTTAGCCGAACGGGTTTGATAGGACATTTAAATCCTCAATAAAAGTATGATGAAATATTAAGTAACTAAACCTTTTATAAATTTCCAATCTTAGTTACTTAGGAAAAATGTGAATTTGAAGCTAACCCATGAAATTGCACATTGCACCTTATTAATTGTTAGTGGAGCGTGTGTGGTTAACCGACACACTAATATGGGACTAATGAAGGATGGTAATGGGTGGCTCGTAGTTCTTCATAGATTAATGGAGCGTGTTGTTGGATTAGTGTCTAAGCCCATAACTATATTTGGTATGTACTTGACCCGGTTGTGCATGGTCCTTTTGGGTTGCCTTCACCAAAACAACTTGATAGGATGATTTATGGAGAAAGAGGATTAATTATGATTTATTAATATATTATATGAATAATATATTAAAGGAGAAATCATATTGTTTAATTAATATTAGTCAAGAATTAATTGATAGTTAGTTTTGTGACTAAAAGACATTAATTAAACTTAGGGGACTGTAACTGTAATTATAATATAATTGCAATTGGGCTATGGATCACCTTGGAACATAGGTTGGACGAATTCTATGGGAAGCCCATAAAGAAATCGTCCAAGGGGTGTTCTAAAGGGAGTCCATGGGCTGATTAGGGCCTAAGTAGTCAAATTAGGGTTTCCTAGTTGAAAACCCTAATAGCCTCACTATACAAAGACCCTTATGGCCCCAAAAACGTGGTGAACTCTTTTTAGAAGAACCGTATGTCATTGTTGGTGCTCCTCTTCCCTCTCATAAGTCATTCTCTTGCTTGTGGTGTTTGTAAGCCATTAGAGGAGTGACACTTGTGACTCTAAGCTCCAAAGACAAGAAGATTCAAACAATTGAAGAGAGGTATTCATCTAGATCTGCTCTTATGTGATAATTTAGAAATGCATATGATAGATTAGGGTTCTTGAGTCTTGGATGAATTGCATGTACAATAGAGAAACCTAGATCCAACCATTAGGGTTTGCATGAGCACATATGATGTTTTTTTGGCTAAAACCCATCAGTGGTATCAGAGGCTGGTTGGTTTCTGTTGTATTTGATGTTTACATGTTGATCCATTGCCTGAAAATCGTTTTTCTGCGCTCTGCCCGACCTGACTCGGCGAGTCACTGGATGAACTCGGCGAGCCTGTCTGACTCGGCAAGTCTAGTCCTTGACTCAGCGAGTCCAAGGGTCAGACAGAGGATATTTCAGGATGCTTGTTGTTTTGGCTGTGGGATAATTACCATAAATGTTTTTTATTAATAAAATCTGAATTTTATCAATATTTTGTGATTATCCTTACCAAAATAGAAAATAATTGTCAAAATTAAGATAATTACTTGTTTTATAAGATATATGCTAATTATTTGTAATTTTGTTTTGAATTATCTAGTAAAAAATTGAATTAGGTCAAATTTAGATAATTACAAATTATTTGATTAATTTTAATTATTTGCAATTTGATCTTGATAGTTTTGAAAAGTTTCAAAACTTTCCCTCAAGTTTTGGAATTTAAAATTTTGATTAAAAAGTTTAATTTTTAAATAATTAAATTCTAAACCCTAATGATTTGAAATGTTTCAAAACTTGCCCTCAAGTTTTGGAATTTAAATTTTAATTAAAAGTTTAATTTTAAAATGTTAAATTCTAAAACCCTAGTTTTTGAAAAAGTTCAAATTGAACCCTTATGGTTTTATTAAATTAATTAAGTGTATAATTAAGAGAGAGTTAATAAATCCATAATGATTTGGTTTGCATTTAATTAAATTAAAAGTGTAATTTGTTAAATTAGACCACATATTATTTTAAAAGTGTAAAATACACCCTTATGCTATATATAACATTAAAAGTCTAATATTATATATGTATACCTTAAACTGCTAGTCTTATCGTTAGTAGGCCTCATTTATGAAGCCGATTTATAAGGGGGTATAAGGTTATGGCCTATAAAATGGTTGTTTAATGAATGTCCACTCTTACCCACCACTTCCTTAATTGGTGGAGGGTCGTTAGCCGAACGGGCAGGATAGGGCAAACCATCTCCTCATTATAAGTATAACGAATGTTAAAGTAACTAAATATTTTGAAAATAATTCCCAATATTAGTTACTTTAGGCAAAAGTGAATTTGATGCAATTCCATGAAATTACACTTTGTATCCTTGCTAAGAAGTTAGTAGAGTGTGTGTGGTTAACTGGCACACTAAATGGGTTCTAAGCAAAGGTAGCAAAGGGTGAGTCGATGTTTGTCATAGTTCAGTGGAGCGTGTGTGGTTAACCGACACATTGAATAGGTGACTGTAACAGTGGGGGCACCATGTAAGTTTGCATGGTTATTCACACCCTGTTTTGTGATCCTCGGCATCCCAGTCACAATTCGAGGGGCATATCAAGATCTGAACATGCCATTGAAAAGTTCAATGAATCTCAAAGTATCTAGGAGTTTTCAATACATTTAAAACTTAATCTCTTTTTCGTTTTGCATGGTGCAAAATTAGTGAATCTTCATTCACTTACCTTCAAATGTTCTGCAATTTGGGTTACGACATCCCTTTCCCAAGTTGTAGTATTGTGTTCGATCCTAGCTTTAATATCTCATTTGGGTGATTTATTAAGGACTCAATCAATCAACTAACTTGAATTTTCTCCCCTTTTGTAGACGTCAAAGTATGACAACTATGGTCTTCCCAGATCCCATGAAACAAGCCCTCCATATGAAGATGATATTCCATGATTCGATCGAGGAAAAAGAAATCATGCTTCACTTCCTCCACCTCCTCCTATTGTTCTCCCTAAGCCAAAAGTTCAAAGGCTTTAAAAGTTCAAGCTCACTCAAGCCCTTTTGGCAAGTAAACATGAAG
The DNA here is from genome assembly GCF_051521515.1 of Lactuca serriola. Classification (NCBI taxonomy): domain Eukaryota; kingdom Viridiplantae; phylum Streptophyta; class Magnoliopsida; order Asterales; family Asteraceae; genus Lactuca; species Lactuca serriola. The sequence goes on from NC_136413.1 coordinate 132,724,916, forward strand.
AAGGAAAGTTAGTGTGTGCACACGTCTTAGAGATGAAGTGACACATTGATAGGTTAAGAATGTTGGGAGTCGTTGTCTGTAAGGAGCTGGCTGTTGACTGGGTTCTTCAGTCGCTTCCTGACTCATATAGTGAGTTCGTAAGAGAGTACTATATGATAGACCACAACGTGACCCTCATCGATCTCACCTATTTGCTTATTGCTGCTGAATCAACAATGATTTGGCGGAAGCAAAGTTGATTGGTGGATCTGCCTTCCAAACCTCTATGGACATAGGCAATGGCAATGAAAGGCATGCCATGGTCGAAAAGTTTGATCATAAGAGAAAGGCAAAGTCTGAAGTAGTTCTGTGTGCTATTCCAAAAGAGTCAATTTGCTTTTATTGCCAAGAGAAGGGGCATTGGAGACGAAGCTGCCATGTCTACCTGAGAGATCTAAGAGATGGGAGAGTCAAGACGCATGGCTCTTCTTCAGGTAAAAATCCACTATCTAACCCTGTTAAGTTCCTATTCATTGATTCTTAATACATAATGTGATAAGATTACATTTGAATGTTTTGTAGGATCATAGAAAAGAGAGGAAGCTTGATGGAAGAGCTAGATGAGTCAGATCACGAAGAAATGGATCACGATCGCATGGATTCGAAGATCAAATTTTGAGCTTAGAAAGTTATGATAGATTTGTTAGGAATATTTGATTACATAGTTTTTCAGTTGATTTTGCATTGTAAGGACATGTTTTCCGCTGTTTTTATGAATAAAATAAATTTTGGTTTTTGTCTTATTTATAAATATATATCCTTGCAATGAAATCGTTGTGAAAAATTGATGTTTGTGTATTTCTATAATAAATGGATATGATTCTTAGTTATGTTATTTATGGGAGTGTCAAAATTTCTAAGTAAGGAAAGATTCTCATCACCCAAGTTTCAGTTGGACAGAAGCTTGGAATCATATGATTTGAATCATGTGATGTATGGAAATCTTGGTACTTAGTAAATTAAGACTAATTCCTTGATCACACAAGTATGTGAGTCAAGTGAAGGGCTAAAGGACTAGAACACAATTTTGTGCACTAGTCAAGTCCACTACAAATAACAATAAGACTATTCGTCATAATTACTAAAAGTCTAGTAAATGTGGTTATGCTTACAATATTAAGTGTAATTCTGATTCATTGAAAAGTTTCAATGAATGGCAGAACGAATAAGTAGAGTCAGTGAAGGCAGAAAGATAAAAAGTTTCTCTAATCTAAGAAGAAGGGAGAGTACTTTTGTATCGTGTTTTGTGATCGTCTTGGTAATCGTAAGAACCATATTACAATTCATCCTCTAAGGATACCTTAGTGCACTGGTTTGGATAAGAAAAGGAATGGAGAATTGTTGAAATGGTTAAGTCAATAAGATGTATCATACATTGTTCCAAAATCAAGTCTTAGAGTCATACACCAAGATTGTGACTTGAGTGACATAATCTTAAGTAGGAATGTTCTTACACTTGCACATTTTGGTAAGTTGTGATGTCTTGAATAAGACAAAGACCAACTAGTACCGAATTGTGTGTAGGTTTTGTCTTGATATAGACACACACTAACTCTTGGATATTTGTTTATCAAGAAATGTTTTCTTGACAAGAGAATCTAATATTTCAAGAGGTCAGTGGGAGTCTTGAAAAGTTTCAAGAACAAATCAAGAAGTAAATCTATTAGATACTAGCACAGGACTTGAGGTTTGTAACCTATCGTGTTGACAAAATTTTATTTTTGTGCCAATCCAGTTGAGTGATTATGCATATGATTCTACGATTTCTCAATAGACTGCATAAGGCAAGCACCTTGTTCAATGAAAGTACATTGACTGGCATAGGTGAGTTGCTAAATAACTTGGAAGCAATGGTGGGACGCTTGATGGCAAATGAACAAGTTCTGTCCATAAGAGTTTGAATTCGTCACAAACATTATCTTATGATTATGCTTATGACAAATTCACATGGATAGGAACACATGCACTATAAAAATCTAAGTGTTATAAGGTTTCTATCCTTCATGAAAATGATTGTGAGGAAACGCTTTCACTAAGAGAGATTTTAAGAAGATAGCGATTATGTAAATTGCATTCTCAAATTCGATTATGATTACGACATCCCTCTTCGTAGTTCGAATTGTGAGATTTGGCAATTGGTCTAAATTAGTTTAGACACACATGTGAACTGTCTGAGGAAAGGTGTATGAGTTTGAGAAGCTTGGATAAAGGCTTATCGAAGCACATCATATTGGAAATATGAACTTTGGAAGTCAATAAGTATTGTCTTCTAGAAGTCCAACTGTTTTTTGAATACGTGTCAAAGCTAGTGGGAGCATAGATGTTATGTTGGAATGGATATAATCATCATGTTAGTGGGAGCATGATTATTATTTGAAGTATTGCAAGTTGGCAATATTAATTATAGAAAAACAAAAGTTTTACTTTGCAAAGTTGCAAGGGTTGAAAAGTTGTTTTTGCTATAATTAAGGGAGAGAATGTTATACTTCGTTTTCAATCTAAAAGCTTAGATCGAGAAATTTTAGTTGAATTCAGTCAAGGATATATTTATTAATTGCATTCTCAAAGTTCGATTATGATTACGACATCCCTTTTCATAGTTCGAATTTTGAGAATACAACAACTAGAAATATTATGACAATATTATAGCAAGGAAACTAGTAAAGTATCATGTTTTTCATTATGAATCGTATCCCATACACTTCGGGTATAGGATCGATTGCATATGCTGTAATATTCGACCGTTCTAAAATTTTTCCAAATGCTTAGGGAATTTAGAGGGAAAAAGGGAATAGAACCGGATTTGACTAAAATAATTAAACAACTGTCAAGGACAATCTAATGTTCGCCAAGGATTGGTCGCTTGTGGACAGTTGGAAGTATAGTCATGTATGGAACATATTGACATTATTATGAATAGATAAGATTCTATTTAGAATAAGTTGCCATATGGAAAATATGGAAATGTTTCCTTATTAGGAGTTGGACGTTAAGAATCTATGTCTAGATTAGAAACTTCTATGCAAAAAGGATGTTTAAAGGAATGTACTTTGAATGTGAGACTTCATGAATATGGAATTGTCTTGTAACAATCTCCATAGAGTACTTTGTAATTTCATTGGCAAAGTCTTGGTGACTTTGGCATTGTGATATTACGAAGGGACCGTTTTATAAAATGTTAGAATCTAAAATATTCTAGTAGTGGCGGGAATTTTTGTATTCTTTCACTAATGGGTTAGGAATTGTGAAATGTCCATCATTGGAAATGTGTTCATTTGATCTATTTCACAAAGTAAAGACCATAGGAAAACATAGTGTGCATGCTATGAGCATGGGACAATTGATGTAATAATTCAAGTAAGAAGTTGATTACCCGAAATAACAAATAATGAGTAATCAATATGGTGATAAAATAAAAAGTGTTTTATTTATACTCAAAAGTTTGGGGCCATATAGGATTAGTATTATTCTTGTGTTTCACTTTGCATGTTTTGACGTCCCGAATAATAAGATTATTCAAACCCTCCACAATCGCTCATTCTTTGGAAGTAGGAATGAATGAAGACTATCATGAATCCATCTGTAGATTGACTAAAGCATTTAGTCATAGCACAAGTTTGCTACAGAGTTCATGAGTGCTGCTATAAGATTAGAGTATTGGATTAAACCCACGCTCACTTGGATCGCTTCATGGATTTTATCACGAGTGATTGGTGAGACGGTAATATCTTATATTCTTGAAACTGAGATGTGTGCGTTGTGTCTTGCGAGTCCGTTACACATTGATAATATGTAAACGCACCAATAACTTGGTGTTATAAAATGTATTGTTGTGTGTGATTCGGTGAGTGAGTACAAGCGAGCATTGAGTCGAAGTTTATCCGTTCCTTTTACCCAAAGTGGGATAAAAGTGATATATGTGGGCCCCTCGATGATTTAGTGATGACACCCTAAGCGCTTGGCCAAGCCGGGACTAAGTTGATGTGTTCAACTGTAGTCTGTTGTCAGTCTTCATAAATCAAAAATCGGGAAACAACACGTGAACAGAGAGTATGATTATAATCCATGTCTCAGTTCATGCGATATCTAGAATGGAGGAATATATGATCCCTTATCTAAAGGACAGGTTACTGATAAGATCATAGTTCGACAACGTCTTTGGGAGCTATGATTGCTAACTGGATCGTACTTACATTTTAGTTACTAGACTTATCTATGTGTGAGACAGTTGGATTAGTGTCTAAGCCCGTAATTATATTTGGTATGTACTTGACCCGGTTGTGCATGGTCCTTTTGGGTTGCCTTCACCAAAGCAACTTGATAGGATGATTTATGGAGAAAGAGGATTAATAATGATTTGTTAATATACTATATTTATAATATATTAAGGAGAAATCATATTGTTTAATTAATATTAATCAAGAGTTAATTGATAGTTAGTTTTGTGACTAAAAGACATTAATTAAACTTAGGGGACTGTAACTGTAATTATAAGATAATTGCAATTGGGCTATGTATCACCTTGGAACATAGGTTGGACGAATTCTATAGGAAGCCCATAAAGAAATCGTCCAAGGGGTGTTCTAAAGGGAGTCCATGGGCTGATTAGGGCCTAAGTAGTCAAATTAGGGTTTCCTAGTTGAAAACCCTAATAGCCTCATTATACAAAGACCCCTATGGCCCCAAAAACGTGGTGAACTCTTTTTAGAAGAACCGTATGTCGTTTTTGGTGCTCCTCTTCCCTCTCATAAGTCATTCTCTTGCTTGTGGTGTTTGTAAGCCATTAGAGGAGTGACACTTGTGACTCTAAGCTCCAAAGACAAGAAGATTCAAACAATTGAAGAGAGGTATTCATCTAGATCTGCTCTTATGTGATAATATATAAATGCATATGCTTGATTAGGGTTCTTGAGTCTTGGATGAATTGCATGTACAATAGAGAAACCTAGATCCAAGCATTAGGGTTTGCATGAGCACATAGGATGTTCTTTTCGCTAAAACCCATCACGTGTGTGCTTAACCGACACATTGATTAGGTGATAAATGACTTGAAGAGTACCAAGCTAATTTGCATGGTTATTCACACCTTGTTTGTGATCCTCGTCATCCCCATCACAAACTTGAAGGACATAATCGAGATTAAACATGCCATTGAGAAAGTTCAATGAATCTCAAAGAATCTAGGAGTTTCAATTCATTTAAAACCTAATGCTTGTTTTCGTTTTTCATTTTGGAAATTGGTAAATCATCATTTACCTACCTTCAAATATTTTACAATTGGATTATGGAATCCCTCTTCCGAATTGTAGAATATTGTGTTGGGTCCTAGCCTTAATATTTCATTTTGGGTGTTATATTAAGGACTTAAATCGAATAAATTGAATTTCTCCCCTTATAAATGTCTAGGTCAGACAACTATGGTCTGCCTTATCCTGTTTGAAAAAGCTTTCCACATGAAGATGATATTCCACAATATCATACTTCACTTCCTCCACCTCCTCCAATAATTCTCCCTGACCCACATGTTCGTCTACTTGAAATATTCAAGGTCACTCAAGCCCTATTGGCAAGCAAACACGAAGATGGAAAGTTTGTATGTGCTCACGTCTTGGAGATGAAGTTGCATATTGACAGGCTAAGAATGTTAGGTGTCGTTTTCCCGAGGAAGTTGGCTGCTGACTTGGTTCTTCCATCAATTCCCAAGTCGTATAGCCAGTTTGTTAAAGACTACTATATGATAGATCACGACGTGACCCTTATTAATCTTACCTATTTGCTAATTGCTACTGAATCTGAAATGATTTGGCGCACTGGTAAAAGAAATTTGATTGGAAGATCTACTTCCCAAACTTCCATGGACATTGACAATGGAAACATTGGAAGTCTAAAAAAGCTTTCTTTTCCCAATGGAAAGGCCAAGGTCAAACTGTTTGACCAAATGGGAAAGAGAAAGGCGAAGTCTGAGATTGTCCTGTGTGCCATTCCGAAAGAGTCTGTTTGTTTCTATTGCCAAGAGAAGGGGCATTGGATGCGAAGCTGCCGTATCTACCAGAAGGATCACAAGGATGGTAAAGTCAAAGTGTTTGAATCTGCTTTAGGTTACTCCATTATCTAACTCTATTAAGTTCCTATTTGAAGATTCTTAATACATGATGTGATGAGATCACATTTTGATGTTTTGTTGGATCGAAAAAGAGAAAGGAAGCTTAAAGAAAGAGCAGGCCGAGTCTGATCGCGAAGAGATGATTTTCAATCGCATGATTTAATGATCAGAATTTTGAGTTGTTGCTTAGGAGTTATGATAGATTGCTTAGGAATATTTAGAAACATAGTTTTCATATGTACTTGCATTGTAAGGAAAGATTTTCCGCATTTTATAAATAAAGGAAAATTTTGATTTTATCTTATTTTATATTTCCTTGCAATCACATTTGTGAAAATTGATGTTTGTATGTTTCTATTTTTAGCAATATGGATTTGATTCTTTAATTTGTGGTAGTGTCTAAATTTACCAAATAAGGAAAGATTCTCAACACCAAAGTTTCAATTGGACAGAAACTTGGAATCATGCAACTTGTATTGTATGATGAATGAGAACCTTCATCTTTGTGAAATTAATACTAATTCCTTGTTCACATATAGATGTGAGTCAAGTAAAGGACTGGGGGATCTAGTACACACTGTTGTGCACTGATCAGGTCCACCACAAAGAACAATAAGACTTTTCGTCATGATTTACTAAGAGTTCAGTGAATATGATTATAGCAGAACGAATAAGAAGAATCAATTCGGCAGAAAGATAAAAGTTTCTCCAATCTGAAAGTTAAGGAGAGTACTTTAGAATCATGTTTTATGATGTGACAACCCGATTTTTTTTTTGCTTTTGGAGCTCAGTCAATCAACTCAAATGAGTGTCAAACTCACTAGTAATGAGTTTTAGCCTGGTTAAAGGTCATTCTAAGGAGTTTTAAGCCTAATACACTTAAGGAATAAGTGTTAGAAAGTACCTGCTAGAAACACAGTGTAGCAAATCAAACCTTAACCTCATCATAATGAGTTCACGACCACAAGGCAATGAGTTTACGACCGTAAAGTCATGTGGCCGTAAACTCAAGAGTATATATATGGTCCTTGGCCATTTATCTCATTCTTTCCTTTCCTCGACCGATTTTCTTCAAATCCTCTCAACTATTATCAAGATTTCCTTCCAAGATCTTCATATAAGTAAGTATTCTTCCTAGATTTGTTGATGCATCTCTTAATCTAGTATCCTTCCATGATTTCATCCATAGAAATCATTCTTTTCTAGATCTTCAAGTTTCACCAAGAATACCAAGAACATACACTAGTGTTCTTGGCCAAAACTGACCATTTCAAGCTTGTAGATCGTAAGTACTCTTCCCTATATTTCATATCTAGTTAGGAATCATGCTTAGACACTTGAAAACATCAAGAACACAAGGACAAAAGGAGTTTACAGCCAATCCATCTCCCATCGCCGTAAACCCCTTAAAGGGTGCCAGTTTGGCCATCATCCCACCTAGATGCAAGGCTTGTGACCTAGAACCCTTCCTTGATGATTGTAGGACCTTAAAATACTCTCATAAACATAAATGGTCATGAGTTTACGGCTGTAAACTCCTTTGGGCCGTAAACTCATCAAAAGCCTCAATAAAGGTGGTCATTCTCATCCTAGTGTAGAGCAAAAGTCCCTAAAGCTTCCCAAGCCTTCAAACTTACACTTATACATGATTGACCATGATTTTACGGCCGTAAACTCCCTTGGGCCATAAACCCATGGCTGTAAACTCATGTGAGTGCCATTCTACCTTCCTTTGTTGAATCACATGTGATTCCAACACTTGGTCAAAGTGTTTCCTAGTCCCGGAAGGCGTTTCCTTTCATTTAGTTGCTTATAAACACTATATTCATGCCCATATGTGTCATTATATGGCATTTAGGACTTGTTGTGTCTCGGGACTTCATTCGTGGAACTTCTCATCCTTACACGCATACCCGTTTGAATCACCCACGTCAGTTGAGTTCATACCATGTAATGAATCTTTTAAGTGTTTTAAAAGCTTTTAAGGGGGGGGGGGATACAAGTTGAACACAATGATAATTATGTAATTGTTTGTTATAAAAATCTTTCTAAATGTTACTTATGTCTTCTATAAGTGGTCAAAACATTTCAAAAACTATTTTACATTTATGTTGCTTTTTAGTTTAACAAAACTCCGTTTTTAAAGTACAAGCATAACCTGGTAGTAAAATGAGTCTTTTCAATATCAGTTCAAGTAGAATGCTAGTAAACTATAATGGGTATAGTTTAGAGGTTCATTTCATACTAGATACAATACTCGATAACAGAAAGAACATACTAAGATACTATAACAAGAGAAGATACTAAGGTGTTGTTTGTTTTTTTAGAAGTGAAAATGTCATAAGTATGCAGACCACCTCTGCAATCCTCTGTAGCAGAAGAGGTGGAACAAAAGGCTGCAACATTTAATAAAAGGTCTGTTTGTTTTTTAACGTCTATAGACTGCTGCAGTAAGTTAAAATAAAGCGCGAAGATGTTTGAATTAGTTGGTTTAGTGCTGCGCCACGCAACACACGCGCAACGGTTTTTAAGTCAGAAGTCTTCAGGAAAACAAACAGCTGCGAAAGGTCAAGTGTTGCGCGTGTGCTGCGCGGCGCAAAAATAAGTGGTCTAAAGTGGGTTTTTTAAAAAAACAAACAGCATCTAAGATACTATAACATAACGAACATACTAAGATGCTATAACATGGCACTATTACAAGATCTAATTATACCAATGAATCACTAACGCATTGTTCTAAACAAAAGGTAATAATTATATTGGGTATACATGATCACATAATTTTAATGTGGATGTTCACGACTTGCAATTGATTGCAGAGGTCGCGTTTGGATCCTAGAATCTTTCGACAGGAAGAGCGTTTAGTATGGGATCTAGCAATCATATTATACCTTAATAATCAATTTAAGGCAATTAGTACAACAATAGTTACTATATAAAATACTACAATACTTAAATTTTCTCATCACTTTCATAAAGTGACAGTTCCACATGAAAGTCAAATGCAAACTATTTTCGAGCTAAGATAGTTATAAACTAGGGTAAACTTACATTTTACAAACGACAAATAGAGCAGTCGGGTCTAGTACAGTCAGTAGAAAGGGACCATAATGCCAACCTTATGATTCTTTAATGTATACATCAAGGGATATATATATATATATATATATATATATATATATATTAATAGGATCGGACAGGTAATAAGATGTGTGCTTTCCGCTTCATTTCCTGTTCTTTGTTTGGTTGGGGCTTAGAGCGGATTCACCCAGCCTATTACGCATTTGATCTTAGTTATATATATGTTCCGTATACATTAAGTCATCATAATGGGTACCAGGTATGGGTCAAGTCATAGGACACAAAGTCAATGCACAATTTTCTATTACAAAACATACTTTTCAAATATAACATTTGGTGTACAAAACTAGAAACTTACCAGTAACGGGTTTAATCCATTTTATTAAACTAATATAAACTTAAAGGACCTTAGGAGATTAACTCTATAATGCTTTAGTTTATACCTCATGGTTATATATCATTAATACCCAACAGGTAGTTGGATGTGTGCTTTCTGCTTTGTTTCCCGCTCCTTGTTTGTGTCGCACCCCAAAACCAAGAACGGCGGAAACGTTCTGGGGCGGAGGACGTCATGTACAGTATCACAACAATGAAAAGTAGTAAACAAGCAACAACATCATCCATTGCATTAATAATATAATTATTATACAAGTGTGTTCTGTCAAATTTTGACACTAAAGCATAAATCAAAATGAAAGATGAGTCTTGAACGAGCTCCATCTTCCCTAATCCTTGCATCGGTACCTGTCTATGATGACCTGAGGATACAAGTAATTTTGAAAGCGAGTATCAGCTTTGAAGCTGGTGAGATCATAAGTATTTTAGTGTCTTAATTTGTATGTAAGAATTTGTATGTATATGAATTGTAAGTATTGAAAATGTATATGAACTGTAAGTGTAAAAATGTTTGTAAAACAACTGTAAACGTTTGAAAAACCCTAGAAATCCCTATGATTCCTACTACTATATAAAGGGTGTCTTCTACCAAGACCTAACTGTTCTCAATGTAGTCTTCTACCAAGACTTAACTGTTCTAAATGTTCGTTTCTTGTAAAAGTATGTAATTTTCCCAAGTGTAACTATCATTAACAAAATATAGTTTTTACATTTAATGTTTAAGTGAAATGATCACTAAATATATGAAAAGGGGAAATTAATGTAGTACTGTAGTGTTGTATTATAGGAACTACTGTTGTACTAACTACCTTAAACCGGATTTATATTAAGGTATCATGTGATTAATTGCACCATACTATTGACTGGTAACAACGACATACGTATGGTCATAAAAAGAAATGACGTTTGGCACCCACAGACCTGCAGGTCCGGCTATAGCTAGAAGCAAGGTGTAGGATAGTCAATCCAGTATAGATCTATACACAAACTCACGCTCTCCCTCCAAGAGACTCTGGCTACAACTCGGGACATGACATTTAAGGCATGCTCCAATACAATGGATCACAATTTTGTTAACGTATTCATGTATATGCACTTATGTAAGCGTAATCATGTAAAACTATTATGTCCATATATGTATACATGATATATAACTAATGTTTAAACGACCATCGGACGGTACCCGATATCCTATCTGACCACATCCAAATCGAGGAAAAGGAAACAAGGTGGATAGCCTTCCTAAGTCTTTTAAACATTACTTATATAACTATACATATATAGGCATGCTTATAACAGAATTTCTATGTAAATGTAATCATGTAATTCTGTAGTAATGTATTGTGTGTAGTAGCTGTAATGTATGTTCTCTCTATCTAGCAAGTATTGACTCATGAATGAACTGACTCATTGTATGATATCGCGTTCTAGTAATAGTTCTAGTATCTTCCTAAACTACCCATATGGTAGCTTACTAGTAATATAACTGGTACGTATGAACATGGATGTATACCCTTGCTACCTAAGGGCATTGGATGAACTGGAAAGACCTTTTATGACTATATATGTACACATGATATATAACTAATATTTAAACGACCTTCGGACAGGTACCTGATATCCTATCAGACCACATCCAAATCGAGGAAAAGGAAACAAGGTGGATAGCCTTCCCAAGTCTTTTAAACATTAATTATATAACTATACATATAGAGGCATGTAATTTATAATACAAAAGCATAAATAAGTTTTGTAAAAGATTTGAACATAATTATTATTTTAAGAAAAGATCGACTTGATGTCAATCTATAAAACGGTTTGAAAGCATGGGTTTGATAAAACAGTTTAAGTATAAATAAACATTTGTTTGAAACACAGTTGTAAATGAGTTTGAAATGAAACATAAAGAGTAAAATGTACAGTTTAATAAGGAGTTTTAAACATATAAAGTGTTTATGAAAATCATTTGAAGGAAACTGTTTGGTAAAACGGCTAATGAGTAGTAAATCATTTGAATGCTGCTTATTAATCACATGTGATTGATATAATAAGTAGAATGATTATACTTGTATCCCCCCTAAAACATTTAAAAATAGTTAAGACATTGATTAAGGGGTATGAACTCACCTGTTGTGGGTGATACAGATGAACTGAAGAGGTAGGACCACTAGGTGTCAAGTGAAGTCTTGAACATACTCTATGATCCTAGTTAACATATAATTTCACATATATGTAACAAATTTTTATATAAACAACTAATAAACAAGTCAAGACACCCTAGAACATGCTAAACACCTTTATCAAGTGTTATTAGCCTCTAGGATTGCATCTAAGTGTTTGTAGGGAAAGCTTTTGTGTGTAGGGCTGAAGGAAAATTCTATAAGGGAGTTCATGACCCTAAAGACACTACTAAATGAGTTTGCGGTCGTAAACTCATGAGTTTACGGCCATGAACTCATACTTAGGTTTCCATTTGATGATTGATGCTCTATAAGGCCCTAATAAGCATTTCTACTTAATGGCTTGGTCTATGGAAGAGGTTAGGGCATAATATAACTCCTTTTAGGAGTTTACGGCCCTGGGACCATATTCCCTTGGAGATTACGGCCGTAATCTCCCTTGGGAGGATGTTTATGGTGTTTTCATGTCCTTAATTTTACTAGGAATAAAACTAGGCTTTTGTACTAGGCTTTAGAAGAGTTTATGGCACCATTTGGCACCATTTTATGGAGTTCACGGACCTAGAACCTCTTGGGCCGTGAACACCTTACTCTTGGTGTTCTAAGTGTGTTAGCTAGTCCTAAACTCAATTAGGTACATGCCCAAATTAGGCTCTTGGCTTAAGGGAGATTTTTAGGGCATTTTGGCACTTAAACATGGAGTTCACGGCCCAAGAACTTCCTTGGCTGTCAACTCACTTTCATCCTTGTTTCTAATTGATCTTGGTGTCCTAAACATGCAATGGTGGCTTCTAGTTTGAGTTCCAAGGCTTTGAGGGACATTGGGATACTTTTGGCCCTTAAAATGGAGTTTACTCCCCAAGGTGTTCTTGGGCGGTAAACTCCCAAATCTTGGGGTTTTGGTCCGATTTTGATGTTATAAAACACAATCTAAGCTATATAATATAACTAGATCGAAATACTCACAATTTGGGATAAAAACCCGAAGATCCGTGAGAGAGAATTTTGGCTTTTCTCTAATTGGAAATGTAGCTAATGAATTATTTTGGTTCAGATTTCTATATATAGTCCTGGGATTTTTGGCAGAAAATATTTTTATTCCTGGAATGAACTCTAATATCCTAGAGTATTGGAATAATAGTGTTGCACAAAACCCTAGTGCATCCACTCTCCTGATATCTCCTTAAGTGTAAATCCTGAAAAACGGTCAAACTTATGCCTAAAGTCTGGAATTTCACTGTAACTGTTCTAACTTCTATTGGCTTGATATGGTTTGTTCAGAATGGAAATTTTGGGTTGTCACAGTTTGGTTGTGGGCTTAGGGTAGATTCATACAATTAACTATCTATTCGAGATTATATATTATATATAGCCAGTATAAACTAAGTGATTATAGAAGTAATCATTGTGGTCACCATTTTATTATAAGAAATAAGGGTTTTCTTAAAGAATCTTTTCATTAAATATAATGGAACTATTACAATTAACTCCATGAGTAACAAGTGAAAACGCCATGGTTATATACAACAATGATCTAACAAACAATGGGATGTGTGCTTTCCGCCTTAATTTCTGTTCCTTGTTTGGTTGTGGGCTTAGGGCGGATGCGCATAATCGATTGTTTGTTTACTCTGAGTTTTATATAACTTGTATCCATTTAGTACTCATAGAAAGGATTGTTGAATCATTTTTACGTATCTTTCATCAAAGTAGGAAATATAGGTTTTTCTAAAGGAACAGGCGAACTTTTCTAAACAGAGCTTACAACTTTCTACATTTTTCAACTACATTTTACTACAACTTTCTACAACATACTTACATCACTAAAATCTTATGAACTCACCGGCTTAATTGCTGATCAACTCTTTCAAAATAACTTGTATTGTCAGGAGACTAGTAGACAGGTACTCGCGCTGGGAATTCCGAAGATGGAGCATATTAGCTTCAAGTCTTGTTTTGTTATTTGCTTATATATTCTATGTTTTGTGAAGACATACTTTGTAAACACTTTCTTTCTAATGAAATAGTTGTTCATTACTTTGATTAATATGATGCATGTCTTGTGATACTAAACATGACGTTCTCCATCCCAGAACGTTTCCGCCGTTTCGGTTTTGGGGTGTGACAGATTGGTATCAGGGCATTGTTTATAGTGAACTAAGTATATCAACCGATAAAAGATATATAACTATAAATACAATGGGGCTTAAGTGCTCTGGATAATAATATATTTTTTAGAGTATAACTACAGGTTATAAAATATACCTACTTGCTAATACATGTACATAATAGAACTAGTGTCACGAGCAGACCATAACTGAAAGTATTTAAAGGTTGGACACTGTCGTCAACCCGAAAAGTTATGTAATCATAGCTAGGATCAATATAGCCTGATCAACTATATTCATTTGAGATGTGACCGACATGTATTTGGGAATGATGTGGTGTTGCAACAGTGTTAAAACTTACCTGAACACGAGTCAAGAGAACACGAGAACAAGTACATTTAGAGTTAGAATACTATAGGAGTATTCTATGATACGGTAGCGCGATAACGAGTTTAGAACATACCAAGTACATTACGTTGAAATACTATAGGAGTATTTTAGTCCATATAAATAACTTATGTGATAACTTAAAAGACCCTTACGGATCGGTTTATAATCTTGCAATGTATATTCCTAAAGTTTTATATATAATCAAGATCTTATCAACTTAGAATCTGTGGCCTACGCTTTGCTATCCATTCCTCTTAAGGGTGTAGTTTTGGAGTAGGATCAGATATTCGAAGGTCTATTTAATCTTCAATTATATACAAACTTGTATACATTGTACAATTATAGGAGGAATCCATAAGGATCACCCCATAAAGTTACCTTAAAGCTCATAGATTCTTTAGTCACTTTCATTCTTGCACGACAAGCCCAGATAGATGTAACCACTTCCTCATACTAGACAACAGAAATGTCTAGGAGGAACAAGAACAAGTTCATGAGAAGTTTTCAAGGAGAGATCAGCCAAAGTAACCCAAACGTCTTACACGTCACACTATTAAATAATAATCTTGTTAAATGAGCGAGTGGAAACACTGCTCACATTATATGTTAAGATTATTTTCTTACATGCAACTGGTAACAGTTATTCAGGAAACATATATTCATTCGAGGATAGTTATTTCAAATTCATAGAGTTTATTAGGTATAGACTCTTTTATGAATTGTTCCTAGAACCCTATGGAAGTCAAGACCCAATACATCCAGGACTAGGATAACCTTTTCTTTTCAGCTTTCGACTTGTGTCCATTGCTTTAGACTTATTCTGTCTCCTCTTTGTATTCTCTTAGCAAAGATTCCTCCTTATAGATCTAACATACGCACTACTCCGATAACTCCAACGCCGCGTCCTTCGCAAATCGATATGGCAGCTATAGACGCTGCAGTGGCTGCAGCTGTGGCAATAGCCATGGCTCAATATCACTCCATCAGTACCAGCGGAGGTGGAATGCCTACAGATTCTACTCAAGGTGAGGTCCCCGCACGCTCGAGAGAGTTCTCCTACAAGGACTTCACCAAATGCCATCCATTGTCCTTTAATGGGACTGAAGGAGTCATTGCCCTCTTGCAATGGTTCGAGAAAACAGAGTCGATCTTCGAAATCTGTTTGTGCCAAGAAGAGAGCAAAGTAAAATTTGCTGCCTGCACCTTCTCTGGCAAGGCCCTAACATGGTGGAACAACCATGTTAAGTCACTGACTCTATCTGTGGCTAACTCATTAGCTTGGGAAAACCTAAAAGAGTTAATACGGGAGGAATACTGCTCGTTAGGAGAAATTCAAAAGCTAGAACGAGAGCTGTGGGATCTCACTATGGTCGGCTCAGACATAGTGACCTACACTGACCGGTTCAGCGAGCTAGCAGATCTATGCCCCGGGATGGTTACCCCGGAGAGAAAGAAGATAGAAAGATACATTTGGGGTCTGACTGCTCCGACCCAAAGAAATGTGCTATTTTCTAACCCAGCTACATTCGATAGTGCTAAACGCCTGGCTTAGCGAATCATCGACCACGGAGTCCGCCATGGTGTAGAAGTCCCTATTCTCGAGCCATCGAGGGAAGATGACTATAATTAGAAGTCGGGGAACAAGAGGAAGTAGAAGAAAACAACACAAGACACCCCGCAAGAGCAACAAGCGAGTACTATGTACGCCGCTACAACGCCTACTACTCCAGCACCTGCCAATCGATATGTTGGAACCCTCCCGAAGTGTGGAAAGTGTAACTTTCACCACATCGGAGTATGTCAGGAAATACAGTGTCTGAACTGCCACAGAAGGGGACACACAGTCCGTTTCTACAAGGCACCGGCTCAACCGATCTCCCAAGTCCCGGAGCTAAAGAAAACCAGGCCTGCTATGGCTGTGGAGAGACTGGACACTATCAGAGGGACTGCCCGATAATAAGGAACTCAGGCGTGGATGGACGCATTCTGATGATCACCGCAGGAGAATCTACACCGGAATCGTCAACGAGTAGCAGTACGTTTTCGAAATATTAATTACTTTTAAAAATAATTTATATTAGTATAAGATTAAAATTTGGGGATAACACCTAAAAGTAATTATAATAACTCGCATATTGAAATAGGTCACAATATTCAAGAGAACTAAAAGATCCGTTTAGAGAAGCTATTATGGCTTACCATATACATCAGGGTTGTGCATAACTAAGATGTTGCAGACTTAGAGTGAGTGACTTCGCTTAGGTCCCTATTCCTTAGTTGGTTGTGGATTTAAGGCAGAGTTACTCAGTCGACTGCCTGATTCATCTTAAATATCCATAACTTGTATATGGCAGGCGATTGTAGTGGTACCAAGGAGGATCATGATATAAAGTATCCCCACCAGTTATTAGAGCACTTTCATTTGTATGTATGCGCACATAGCGGTACGATACGTAAGAGTGTTAACATCAAAGAGAAAACAGGAAACACAGGAACATTTACAAAGAGTACATTTTCGAACATACTAGGAGTACAGTATCGAGCATACAAGGGATACATCGTTGTATATCAGACGTTTCTTTCAATTAGCCAAAACTTTGTTCAGTAAAGAGTCCGTTACTATCATTCGTCATGAGTTGGCGTGGTCCTCACCATACTGAGTTCATATGTTTCTATCACCTCGATCGGCAAGTTCTCGAAACCTTCGTCATTCGTATCGACATTCCGACGTAAACCCCAGTATTATCTCTCGTATTCTAAACCCCGAAGTACTTGTGCGAAGAGTACTTTGTCCTCCGATGCCCTATCGTTAGATGTCCGCAGACCGTCATGAAATACTACTCGTCCAGCAGACCAAGTTCGAGCACAGAGGCTACGGACGAACACATCTCACCTATCACTATTCAGTGTATACGCGAGGGTGGTATATGATTATGATTATGCAGATCTAGTATGTGTGTTTCCGCCCTATCTCCTCTTCCTTGTTTGGTTGTGGACTTGGGGCAGAGTCGCACATCCGACCGTCTTACTATCCTAATTATATACGACTTGTATAGATGAGGTAATGATAGATGGACCAAATACGAATCCTATCATGAACAGGAGGGAAAAGTTTCCAGGTCTACGAGTAGGTATTCTGCCAATCAGAGGAGCGCAACCCCAGTAGTACGACAAAGAAAGCTAATTTAGGGACGAAATTCCATCTAACGGGGGATGATGTGACAACCCGGATTTTTTTTTATTTATTTTTTTTGCTTTTAGAGCTCAGTCAATCAACTCAAATGAGTGTCAAACTCACTAGTAATGAGTTTTAGCTTGGTTAAAGGTCATTCTAAGGAGTTTTAAGCCTAATACACTTAAGGAATAAGTGTTAGAAAGTACCTGCTAGAAACACAGTGTAGCAAATCAAACCTTAACCTCATCAAAACGAGTTCACGGCCACAAGGAATTGAGTTTATGACCGTAAACTCATGTGGCCGTAAAATCATGAGTATATATATGGTCCTTGGCCATTTATCTCATTCTTTCCTTTCCTCGACCGATTTTCTTCAAATCCTCTTAACTATTATCAAGATTTCCTTCCAAGATCTTCATATAAGTAAGTATTCTTCCTAGATTTGTTGATGCATCTCTTAATCTAGTATCCTTCCATGATTTCATCCATAGAAATCATTCTTTTCTAGATCTTCAAGTTTCACCAAGAATACCAAGAACACACACTAGTGTTCTTGGCCAAAACTGACCATTTCAAGCTTCTAGATCGTAAGTACTCTTCCCTATACTTCATATATAGTTAGGAGTCATGCTTAGACACTTGAAAACATCAAGAACACAAGGACCAAAGGAGTTTACGGCCAATCCATCTCCCATGGCCGTAAACCCCTTAAAGGGTGCCAATTAGGCCATCAACCCTCCTAGTGCAAGGCTTGTGACCCAGAACCCTTCCTTGATGATTTTAGGACCTTAAAATACTCTCATAAACATAAATAGTCATGAGTTTATGGCTGTAAACTCCTTTGGGCCGTAAACTCATCAAAAGCCTCAATAAAGGTGGTCATTCTCATCCTAGTGTAGAACAAAAGTCCCTAAAGCTTCGCAAGCCTTCAAACTTACACTTATACATGATTGACCATGAGTTTACGGCCGTAAACTCCCTTGGGCCATAAACCATGGCTGTAAACTCATGTGAGTGCCATTCTACCTTCCTTTGTTGAATCACATGTGATTCCAACACTTGGTCAAAGTGTTTCCTAGTCCCGGAAGGCGTTTCCTTTCATTTGGTTGCTTATAAACACTATATTCATGCCCATATGTGTCATTATATGTCATTTAGGACTTGTTATGTCTTGGGACTTCATTCGTGGAACTTCTCATCCTTACACGCATACCCGTTTGAATCACCCACGTCAGGTGAGTTCATACACCATAATGAATCTTTTAACTTTTTTAAATGATTTTAAGGGGGGGGGGATACAAGTTGAACACAATGATAATTGTGTAATTGTTTGTTATAAAAATCTTTCTAAATGTTACTTATGTCTACTATAAGTGGTCAAAACATTTCAAAAACTATTTTACAGTTATGTTGCTTTTTAGTTTAACAAAACTCCGTTTTTAAAGTACAAGCATAACCTGGTAGTAAAATGAGTCTTTTCAATATCAGTTCAAGTAGAATACTAGTAAACTATAATGGGTATAGTTTAGGGGTTCAGTTCATACTAGATACAATACTCGATAACAGAAATAACATACTAAGATACTATAACAAGAGAAGATACTAAGGCGTTGTTTGTTTTTTAGAAGAGAAAATGTCATAAGTATGCGGACCACCTCTGCAATCCTCTGTAGCAGAAGAGGTGGAACAAAAGGCTGCAACATTTAATAAAAGGTCTGTTTTTAACGTCTGCAGACTGCTGCAGTAAGTTAAAATAAAGCGCAAAGAGGTTTGAAGCAGTTGGTTTAGTGCTGCGCCACGCAACACACACGTAACAGTTTTTAAGTCAGAAGTCTTCAGGAAAACAAACAGCTGCGAAAGGTCAAGTGTTGCGCGTGTGCTGCGCGGCGCAGCAATAAGTGGTCTGAAGTGGTTTTTTTAAAAAAAAACAACTCCTAAGATACTATAACATAACGAACATATTAAGATGCTATAGCATGACACTATTACAGGATCTATTTATACCAATGAATCACTAACGCATTGTTCTAAACAAAACGTGATAGTTATAATGGGTATACATGATCACATAATTTTAATGTGGATGTTCACGACTTGCAATTGATTGCAGAGGTCGCGTTTAGGTCCCAAAATCTTTCGACAGGAAGAGCGTTTAGTATGGGATCTAGCCAGCACATTATACCTTAATAATCAATTTAAGGCAATTAGTACAACAATAATTACTATATACAATACTATAGTACTTACATTTTCTCATAACTTTCATAAAGTGACAGTACCACTTGAAATTCAAATGCAAATTTATTTTTGAGCTAAGATTGTTATAAACTAGGGAAAACTTACATTTTACAAACGACAAACAAAGCAGTCGAGTCTAGTACAGTTAGTAGAAAAGGACCATAATGCTAACCTTATGATTCTTTAATGTATACATCAAGGGATATATATATATATATGTATATATATATATATATATATATATTAATAGGATCCGACAGGTAATAAGATGTGTGCTTTCCGCTTCATTTCTTGTTCCTTGTTTGGTTGTGGGTTTAGAGCGGATTCACCCAACCTATTACCCATTCGATCTTCGTTATATATATGTTATGTATACATTAAGTCATCATAAGGGGTACCGGGTATGGGTCAAGTCATAGGACATAAAGTCAATGCACAGTTTTCTATTACAAAACATACTTTTCAAATAGAACATTTGGTGTACAAAACTAGAAACTTACCAGTAAAGGGTTTAATCTATTTTATTAAACCAGTATAAACTTAAAGGACCTTAGGTGATTAACTCTATAATACTTTAGTTTATACATCATGGTTATATATCATTAATACCCAATAGGTAGTTGGATGTGTGCTTTCCGCTTTGCTTCCTGTTCCTTGTTTGGTTGTGGACTTAGGGCAGATTCATGCAATTAACTATCTTTTCGAGATTAGATATTATATATAGCCAGTATAAACTAAGTGATTATAGAAGTAATCATTGTGGTCACCATTTTATTATAATAAATAAGGGTTTTCTTAAAGAATGTTTTCATTAAATATAAAGGAACTATTACAATTAACTCCATGAGTAACAAGTGAAAACGCCAGGGTTATATACAACAATGATCTAACAAACATTGGGATGTGTGCTTTCCGCCTTACTTCCTGTTCCTTGTTTGGTTGTGGGCTTAGGGCAGATGCACACAATCGATTGTTTTTTTACTCTGAGTTTTATATAACTTGTATCCATTTAGTACTCATAGAAAGGATTGTTGAATCATTGTTACGTATCTTTCATCAAAGTAGGAAATATATAATTTTGTAGAGGAACATGCGAACTTTTCTAAACAGAACTTACAACTTAATACATTTTCAACTACATTTTACTACAACTTTCTACAACATACTTACATCACTAAAATCTTATGAAATCACCAGCTTAATTACTGATCAACTCTTTCAAAATAACTTGTATTCTCAGGAGACTAGTAGACATGTACTCGCGCTAGGAATTCAGAAGATGGAGCATAATAGCTTAAAGTCTTGTTTTGTTATTTGCTTATGTATTCTATGTTTTGTGAAGACATACTTTGTAAACACTTTCTTTCTAATGAAATGGTTGTTCATTACTTTGATTACTATGATGCATGTCTTGTGATACTAAACATGACGTCCTCCACCCCAGAATGTTTCCACCGTTCCGGTTTCGGGGTGTGACATATGGTCATCTTAATGATTATAGAACCATATCACAATTGATCCTCTAAGAACACATTAGTGCACTTGTATGGCTAAGAGAGGAATCGTGGATTGTTGAAATGGTTAAATCAAGAAGATAAATCATACTTCGTTCCGAAATCAAGTCTTGGAGTCATACTCCAAGATTGTATCTTGAGTGACATGTCCTAAGAAGGTTTGTAACACATCATGAAATGTGGAGTAGAAAAGTTTTCTTGCTATTGCACATTTGGAATTGGTAGTTGTGATGTTTTGGATAAGACAAAGACCAACTAAGACCAATTGAGTGAAGTGTTAATCTTGATAAGAAAATACACTAATTCTTGAATATTTGTTTGTCAAGGAATGTTTTCTTGACAGAGAATCGTATATGTCAAGAGGTCAGTGGGAGTCTTAAAGATCTTGAAAAGTTTCAAAAACTAATCAAGAGTAAACCTATTCTTAATCACTAGCACACAACTTAAGGTTTGTAACCTATCGTGTTGACATATTCTTGTTTTTGATCAGTGAAAGATCATTAATCAGTAAGGGTGAACTGCTTAACAACTTTGAAGACATGGTAGGCCCTTATGTTGTCAAGTGGAAAGAAGTTAAGATTGAACAAGTTCAGTCCATATGAGTTTGAATTTGTCATAGACCTTGTCTTATGATAATGGTTGGGAATGATAGATTCACATGGATAGGAACACATACACCATAAAATCTAAGCGTCATAAGGTTTCTCTCCAATTCATGAAAATGATTGTGAGGAACCGCTTTCACTAAGTAGATTTTAAGGAGATAGCAGTTGTGTTAGATGCGTTCTCAAATTCGATTATGATTACAACATCTCTCTTCATAGTTCGAATTGTGAGAAATGGCAAATAATCTAAACATTCGGATCTTACTGATGTAAGTTCTGAAATAGTTTAGACTCACATATGAGCTATCTAAGGTAAGGTGTATGATTTTGAGAAGCCTAGATAAAGTCATATCGAAGCATCTTGTATCAGAAATCTGAACATTGGTAAGAAAGTCAATAATTATTGATTTCTAGAAGTCCAACTGATTTCTGAGTATATGTCAAAGCTAGTGGGAGCATAACAGTTCTGCTAGTAACTAAATAATTGTTATGTTGGTGGGATCATGATGATTATGTGAAGTGTTGCAAGTTAGCAATACTAGTTATAGGAAACAAAGGTTACAAATTTGCAAAGTTGCAAAATTTGAAAAGTTGTTTCGCTATAATAAGGGAGAGGATACGTATACTTCATTTTGAATCTAAAAGTTTAGATTGAAATTTTAATTTAGTCATAAACATATGTGAATGCTATGTTTATATGATTCAAAATAAGGAAATTCTATATATGGAAATATTATAGCAAGAGACTGGTCCAATATCATGTCTCTATGTGAGACATTATGAATCGTATTCCATATGCTTTGGGTATAGGATTGATTGCATATGCTATAATATTCACCTGTTCTAATTTTCCAAATGCCTAGGGCATTGAGAGGGAAAAGGGACCTGAACTGGGTATAAATGAAAGTCATTAAACAACCGTCAAGGACAATCTGAGGTTTACCAATGATTGGTTGCTTGTGGATAGTTGGAAGTATAGTAATGAATGGACCATATTGATATAATTCCGAATAGATATGATTCTATTAAGAATGGATAGTCATATGGAAATTATGGAAAGGTTTCCATAATGGGAGTTGGATATCAAGAATTTATGAGTTTGTTAAAAACTTTTATGCAAGAAGGATGTTCAAAGGAATGTGCTTTGAATATGAGACTTCGTATCTATGCAATTGTCTTGTAACAATTTCCAATGGAAAGTTTTGTAATAGGCAAAGTCTATGTGACTTGTGTACATAGTCGTTACAAAAGGATCACTGCATATAAGCTTATAATCTAACAGGTTACAGTTAGTGGCAAGGACTTGGTATTCTTACACTTACGATAAGGATTTCGAATTGTGAAATGAGTGTCATTGGAAATGTTAACAATTGATCTATTTCACAAAGTAAGGACCATAGGTAAACATAGTGTGCATGCTTAGAGCATGGGATGACTACTGTTTTAATTCGAGTATTAAGTTGATCAGTCGAAACATTATACAATAAATAATGTGTAATTGATATGGTGATTAAATAAAAGGTGTTTCATTTATATACAAAAGTATTGAGACCATATTGGATTCAATTATTCTTGTGTTTCATTTTGCATGTTTTGACTATGAGAATAATAAGATTATTCAAATATCCACAGTCAATCATACTTTGGAAGTAGGAATTGAGGAAAGACTGCCATGAATCCATCTTTAGATTGTCTATAGTGTTAGACATAACACAAGTTTGTTGCAATATTCATAAGTACTCCAGTAATAAGATTTGAGTATTAGATTAAACCAATGCTCATCTGAATCACTTCATGGATTTTATCACGAGTGATTGTGAGACGATAATATCTTATATTCTTGAAACGGAGAGATATGAGTTGCAGTTTACGAGTGATTATGAGATGATAATATCTTATATTCTTGAAACAAAGAGATATGAGTTGCAGTTTACAAGTCGGGAAACAACACATGAATAGAGAGAATGATTATAATCCATGTCTCAGTTCATACGATATTGTAGAATGGAGGAATATATGATCCCTTATCTAATGGACGTGTCATTAACTAGGTCAAAGTTCGACAATGGCTTTCGAGAGCTATGATTGCTAGTCGAGTTTTGAAGTCATACTTGCAGTTATAGTTATTAGACTTATCCAAGTGGGAGACTAATTGATTAGGTGTCTAATCCCATAACTATAATTGGTATGTACTTGACCCAAGAGTAGCATGGTTCATTTCGGGTTGCCTTCACCAGAACAATCTGATAGGATAGATATTTGAGAAAGAGTTTATTTGTGATTTATTAATACATTATTACTATAATATATTTATTGAGAAATCATATTACTTAATTAATATTGGTCAAAAATTAATTTGGAATTAATTTAGTGATCAAAAGAGATTAATTAAATTAAGGGGACTAATTAAGTAAATCAGTAATACATATAGTTTGGGCCAATGATCCATGATTGATTAGTGATGGACTAAGTTTATGTGAGAGTCCATGAAGTGTTAGTCCATAAGGCTTATCATATAGATTATTGGATTAAAGGCCCAAGGAATGAATTAGGGTTTACAAGTTGAAACCCTAGGAATTCCACACTATAAAAGTAACCCCTTAGCTCCAAAATGACCACCCCAAGGATTCTAAGAGAACCCTAGCCAATTTTGGTGGTTCTAGACTCTCTCTCAAAGTCCTCCATTTATTCATGGTGTTTGTGACGTGTTTGAGGCATCACACTTGAGGTGCTAAGCTCTTGAAAGGCAACCAACTACAAGCTACAACTAAGAGGTATTCTTCAGACCATTGTTATGATTCATGTACCAAGTTTGTATGCTAAATAGGCTTCATGCTTTGGATAATTTTGCTACATGTATAACTAGAGAAAACTTAGATCCAAAGCATTAGGGGTGTATGTGTTGGATTAGATGTGTAAGCCCATAAGTATTATTGGTATGTACTCGACCCGAGAGTAGCATGGTCCATTTGGGTTGCATAACACCAATACAATTTGATAGGATAGACTTGTGAGAGAAGGTTATATATGATTTATTAATACATTATATTTTCTAATAAATAAATATGAAATCATATGTTTTAATTAGTATTGATCAAGAATTAATTTAGTGATCAAAAGGAGACTAATTAAATTTATGGGGACTAATTATGGTAATTAGTTATATTTATATGTGTTGGGCTTATGGTCCATGTTGGACCAAGTTTATGTATGGATACATAAACAGTTGGGCCACATGAACCATGGATCATAAAACCCATGGGTATGGATTTTGGTTATACTCATTACCCTTGAAATCCCACATATAAATATGTAGTGCATTGCCTAAAATTGCCACTTGTAGTTCTACATGAAGTTCTTAGAGAATGATGGTGTTTTTGGTGCATGGAGTTTCTCTCTCAAGAGTCACCTTTGTCCTAGGTGAGTTGTGATTCCATTTGAGGTGCAACACTTGGGGCACTAAGTTCTTAAAGGCCAAATTGTTTCAAGAAACACCAAAATACATCAAGACTTCAAGCCACAGAAAAGGTATGTTACTCTAACTAGTATCTTGTATTGTTTATGAAAAATTGCATGCTAATTATAGGTTTAATACCTTGGAAACTCCTTTGCATGTATAATTAGTGAAATCATAGATCTAAGGTATTTAGGGTTGTATGTACACCATAGGATGTTGTATTATACCTAAACCCATCCCATCAGTATGTGTACCATAAGAGTGTTATAGTACATGAACCCCAACAAGTTCGAGGTCATGTGTTGTTTAGTTGACCTCATGAGTCTTTAGTTGCCTTGAGGCGTAGGCAATGACATTTCCTCATTGCATGAGCAAACACCTAAGGCTCTGGTTCGATGCATCACAATAAGCCACAAAGTCTTCCGTTCCTTCTGGAAGGGACAAGATCGGACAATGCATAGAGCTTTTTTCAGTGTTTGGAAAACAGCCTCTTGTTTATCCCCCAGATGAAGGTCACTCCTTTTTGAGTCAAGGTAGTGATTGTTTAGCGATCTTGGAGAAGTTTTGTATGAATCATCGGTAGTAGCCAGCAAGGCCTAAGAATTGACGGATTTTTGTAGGTGTTCTTGGTGCTGCCCAACTTTCAATTTCCTTGATCTTGGAGGGATCCACATGTATTCCTTCCTTACAGACCACATGACCGAGGAAGTCCACTTTCCTTATCCAAAACTCACATTTCGAGAACTTTGTATATAACTTTTCCATCCTTAATGTCTCCAAAACTTGCCGTAGGTATTGACAATGTTCTTCTTCACTTCGCGAATAGACCAGAATGTCGTTGATGAATATAGTCACGAACTTGTCTAAGTAAGGCCGACATACGCATTCCATTAGGTCCATGAACACCGCGGGTGCATTTGTTAATCCAAAGGGCATCACTACAAATTCGTAGTGACCATAACAAGTTCTGAATGTAGTTTTTGGAACATCTTCCTCCTGGACTCGTAGTTGGTGGTATACCTCAGGTCGTCAATTCGAGGTAAAGAGTATCAGTTCTTGATGGTAAGTTTATTCAGTTCTCGATAGTCGATGCACATTCGGAATTGTTGGGTTATGAGCTTTCTAACACTCCTAAGTGTACATGCAACCCTAAATACCTTGGATCTATGTTTTCTCTATTACACATGCAAAAATGAACTTTCCAAGGTATTCATCCTAACAAGCATAATAACATTGATTCATATGAATATATCAAGTTAGAATTACATACCTCTTTGATGTAGAATGTCTTCATGATGCTTGAGTGCCTAGTGCCCCAAGTGTGACACCTCAAATGGTTCACACAACACCAAATACACATGGAATGACTTGAGAAAAAATCACACTTCATGAAAAACGGCTAGCCCTTTCTCTCTTACATAGTGGCCGATTTTGTCAACAATAAGATGCTTATATAGTTAGTGACAATTAGGGTAAACCCTAATTGTCATGGCTTTCCATTTCCTTGGATCCATGGGTTCAAATACAGCATGGAGCATCCACGGAGCATCTTATGGGTTTTATCACAACTTGATAATCCATGGAGTCTTAGCCCACTATACAAGTATGGATGATTTACACAATCAACCCATATATTTAATTAGTCTTCTTTTGATCGCTTAATTAATCCTAGATTAATTCTTGATCGATAGTAATTAAATAATCTTATTAATATATTAGAACTTATAATATATTAATAAACCTTAAGTGTTATTTCTCTCATTATAGTTTATCCAAATGCATGATGCCATGCAACCCAAATGGACCATGTCGGGTCAGGTCAAGTCTTACCAATTATAGTTATAGAATTAAACATTAATCCAACAGTCTCCCACTTGGATAAGTCTAAAACTATTATTGCAAGTATGACTTCAAGAACCGACTGGAAATCGTAGCTCTCAAAAGCTTCTGTCGAACTCTGACCTTGCCGATGATCTCTGACCTTTGATGACTTGTCCGTTAGATAAGGGATCATATATTCCTCCATTCTAGATATCATATGGACTGAGACATGGATTATAATCATTCTCTTTGTCCATTTGTTGTTTCCCAATTTCCGATTTATGACGACTGACTAATTAAACAAATCAAATCAGTCCAGGCCCGACCGAGCACTTACATTTGTCATCACCAAATCATCGAGGGGCTCACAAATATCTCTTTTATCCCGAAGGTAAAAGGAATGGATAAACTTCGACTCATATGGCTTGTTCTACTACTTGTTGAATCATACACAAAGGCGCGTTTTATAACATCGAGTTACCAATGCGTTTTCGTGCAATCAATGTATAACCAACTTATATCTCTAGGTTTGAAGAATATAAGATATTATCATCTCATGATCACTCGTGATAAAATCCATGAAGTGATTCTAACGAGCACGGGTTGAATCCAATACTTAGAACTTATGAGCGCTCATGAGTGTTGTAGCACCACCTTGTCCAACATCTTAGACCTCTACAAGCCCAACCCATGATAGTTTTGATTCATATCTACTTCCAATATATGACCGACTGTGGATGGTTTGAATAACTTAGTCATTCAGGAAGAACGACCTAGTTATTATGGAATTCAAAACATGGAAAATGAAACACAAGAATAATTGAATCCAATATGGTCTCAGAACTTATGAATATAAATAAAACACCTTTGATTTATCACCATATGATTACATATTATTCATTGTATACTATTTCATCTATCAACTTTATACTTGAATTAAAACACTAGTTGTCCCATGCTCCAAGCATTTACACTATGTTTTTCTTTCTTAAACACTAGTCATGCCATACACCAAGTATACAAACTAAGTTTGTCTATGATCTTTACCTTGTGAAAGATATCAATTGAACACAATTCCAATGATTCTCATTTCACACTCCCAATTCCTTACTGCAAATGCAAGAATTCCAAATTCATGCCATTTACTGAAATCTGTTAGATTCTATACTTATATGTATTGATCCTCTTGTAATGATTATGCACAAAGTCACAAAGACTTGACAACAAACATTATAGAGCATTCCAAAGGAGATCAACTCCTTGGAAACATCCTTCTTGCATTAAGTTTCCTAATCTTACATAGATTGAATAATTTCTATCTTTGAAACATTTCCGTATTCCATTTTGACTATCACTTCTGAACAAGAGTTGCCTTCTTACAGATTATGTCAATATGGTCCTTCCAGAATTAACACTATACTTCCAACTGTCCTTGAGCAACCAATCTTTGGTAAACCTTAGATTGTGCTCACCAATTGCTTAATCCTTTTAGTCATATCCAATTCTAGACCTTTTCCCTTCTTAATGCCCCAGGCATTTGGAAAATTTTAGAAAGGATGAATATAGCACATGTAATCGATCCTATATCCGAAGCATATGGGACACGATTCATGATGTCTCACATAAAGACTAAACCAGTCTTTTGCTATAACATTTCCATTTCTATTTGCCAAGTTCTCATAATTCAGATTATGAAAAGGGATCTCATAATCATAATCGAATTTAAGAACGCAAATAATGAACCCATATACAAAATTTCCTTATGTTGAGCCATTCCAACATGAAATTCATATATATTCTTGACTAAATTTGATTAAAATCTCAATCTAAGCTTTTAGAATTGAAATGAAGTATAATTCCTCTCCCTTAATTATAGCAAAACAACTATTTCCCAATTGAAACCTTTTGTTTTCTATAATTAACATTGCTAACTTGCAACCTTTATCATAACTATCATGCTCCCACTAACATGATGATTATTAGCATAACACTTATGCTCCCACTAGCTTTGACATGTACTCAGAAATCAACTGAACTTCTAGAAAAGCAATACTTTATTGACTTTCTTACCAAAGTTCAGATTTCTGATACTAGATTGCATTGATAAAACTTTATCAATATCATACACCTTATCTTAGATAGCTCACAGGTGTGTCTAAACAACTTTAAGAACTATGAAAAGGGATGTCGTAATCATAGTCTCGATTGTTTAGACCTTTGCCACTTCTCACAAGTCCATGTTAGTGTGTCGGTTAACCACACATGCTCCACTAACGACTTTGAGGATGCAAATATCACAATTGCTATCTAGCTAAAATCTACTTAGTGAAAGTATTTCCTCACCATCATTTTCATGAATAGGAGAGAAACCTTATGGCACTTAGATTTAATGGTGTATGTGTTCTTTTTCCATGTGAATTTTGTCAAAACCATAATCACAAGATTAGGTTAGTGACACTTCCAAACTCATATGGACTGAACTCAATCTTAGTTTCTTTCCATCTGGCAGCTCAAGGGCCTGCCATTGCTTCCAAGTTGTTGTGCAACCAATTGAGAACTCTAAGAACTCATATGCAAAGCCAACTTTAATTGGAATGGGCACAGAATATGTGAACACGATAGGTTATAAACCTCAAGTCGTGTGCTAATGAAGAACTTCAGGTTTTATTCTTGATTAGTTCTTGAGACTTTCAAGACCTTTAAGACTTACACTGTCCTCTTGACATATAAGACTTTCTTGTCAGATATTCAAGAGATAGTGAAGATTATTGATCAAGATAAACACCACCCAATTGGCCTTAGTTGGTCTTTGTTTTATCCAAAACATCACAACTTACCAATTTCAAATGTACAAGAGTAGAAAAATTTTACTCTTACATTTGACAAGTGTTTTAAACCTTCTTTAAGACATGTCACTCGAGTTACAATGTTGGAGTATGACTCTAAGACTTGTATTGGAATGAAGTATGACTCACCTTCTTGATTTAACCATTTCAACAATTAAAGATTCCTCTTCTTAGTCATAAGAATGCACTAAGATTTCCTTAGAGAACTAATTGTGATATGGTTTCTTAATCATTAAGATGATCACAACACTGATACTAATGTACTCTCCCATCTTTTCAGATTTGAGAAACTTTTATCCTTCTGCCTAATTTGATTCTTCTTATTCGCTCTGCCATACATTGGATTTTTTCCAATGTTTCAGAACTTATACTTAAGCTTGTAAGTATAACCATATTTACTAAACTTTAGTAAATCATGATGAATAGTCTTATCAATATTTTGTGGTGGACTTAATCAGTGCACAAGAATGTGTACTCGATCCCTTAGTCCTTTACTTGACTCACACATCCATGTGAACAAGTAATTAATCTTAATTTTTTCCAATGCTTGAAAGTTCTCATTCATCATGCTATACAACTTGCATGATTCCAAGTTTCTATCCAACTGAAACTTGGGTGATGAGAATCTTTCCTTATTTGGTAAATTTAGACACTACCACAAATGTAAGAATCAAATTCATATTTCCACTCTTGCTCTTAATGGAATCTTATAAGCAACAAAATTTTTCACAAATGCCATTGTAGGGATATTTTTTTTAAATAAATAAAATCAATTTTTTCCTTTTATTTAAAAGCTTTGCAGAAAAACTATCCTTACAGTGCAAAAGCACATGAAAACTTTGTTGTTATCTGTTCCTAAGCAATATATCATAACTCCAAAGAAGTAGCTCAAGAATCTGATCTTCAAACTCTGCAATAGAAATCCATCTACGCGATTAGATTCAACATATTATTTCTTTAAGTTTCTTCACTTTTTATTTGATTCTTAAAACATCAACATGTGAACTAGTCACATCATATATCAAGAATCTCATAATAGAAACTTAGCAGAGTTAGATAGTGGACTTTACCTGAAGTGGAGTCAAACTTATTGACTTTAACATCCTTAGGTAAATTTGGCAGCTTCGCAACTAATGCCCTTTTCTTTGGCAATGGACCCTTGATAATGGGACCATCTCAAACTTGGCCTCTTTCTTTACCATTTGGTTAACCAAGTTGACTATGGCCGATCCCTTTCCATTGGGAAGAGAGAGCTTTATTGGATATCCAATGTCATCATTGTCAATGTCCATAAAGTTTTAGGAAGTTGATCTTAGCAAATAGATAAGATCATTAAGGGTCTTGTCATAGTTTGTTTCATAGGAGTCCCAAAGAACTCACTATGTGACTTAGAAAGTAGTTGAGCCACCAACTTTCTCAAGACTTTGACACCCAACTCTCCCGGCTTGTCAATACGTGACTACATCTCCAAGATGTCATCACATAGACCTTTGTTTGCCAATAGGGCCTGAGTGACCTTAAACTTTTCAAGAACTTGTGGGTTAGGGAGAATAATTGGAGGAGGTGAAAGAAGTATGATTTCCATGGGACATCATCTTCATCTTAGGAAAACTTGTTTCAAGAGATTTGAGAAGATCATCTTTTGGGAGATATTCAAGATAGTTGATTTAAAGTCCTTAATATAACACCCAATATGAAATATTAAGGCTAGGACCCAACACAATACTTTTATAACTTGGAAGAGGGATGTCGTAATCCAAGCTATAAAATATTTGAAGGTAGGTGAATGACGATTCACCAATTTCCACCAAGATAAACGAAATGTATTATTAGGTTTTAATTGGTTTTGAAACTCCTAGATTCTTTTTGAGATTCATTGAACTGTTCAATGGCATGTTTCAATCTCGAGTGTGCCCTTCAGATTTTGTGACTGGGATGCCGAGGATCACAAAACAAGGTGTGAATAACCATGCAAATATACTTGGTACCCTTAAGTGTTTACCCCTCAATTGATATGCCGGTTAACCACACACGCTCCATCGATACTATGATAAACATAAAGTTACCCTTTTCCTACCTTGTTAAGTCCAGGTTAGTGTGTTGGTTAACCACACACGCTCCACTAACGGCTTAAACAAAGTGCAAAGTGTAATTTCATGGATTAGCACCTTATTCACATTTTCCTAAGTAACTAAGATTGGGTATTTATAAAAGGTTTAGTTACTTAGTATTTATCATTAATACTTTTAATGAAGGGAGAAATCTAGTCCTTGTCCTACCCGTTCGGCTAACGACCCTCCACCGGTCAAGGAAGCGGTGGGTGAGAGTGGACACCCATTAAACTATCATTTTATAGGCAGTAACCTTATACACCCCTTATAGACCGGCTTCGTGAATGAGGCCTACTAATGGTAAGACTGACTTTACTCTTATACATATATATATAAATATTATTAACTTATAATATTATAAAGTATAAGGGTTGAATTTTAACTTTTAAAATTCTAAGGGCTAACTTGGAATTAAAGTATTCATAAGTGAAAACTTTTCAAATTCCCAAACTTGAGGGCAAGTTTTGAAACTATTCAAAACTAATTAATTCCATAACTTATGTGTTTAAAGTAGTTTTAATTAAAAAAACTCTTCAAGTTCCATAACTTGAGGACAAGTTATGGAAGACTTTAAACTAATAAAAGAATGTAACTTTTGTTTATTTTGTAACTTAAGGAATCAATTAAGTTTACACATTTTATTACTTAATGAAGTGACTCTTGAACCTCCATAACTTGAGGACAAGACTCTTCAATTTTTGTAACCATTCCCAACTTTTATGAGTTTTCTGAAACTTAAATGTGACTTTTCATATAGCTTGAGGACAAGTTACAAAAAGACATTTTAGAATCAACTCTTAGATTAAAATGGATTGAAAACAAATAATCAATTAACTTTTCTATTAATCTAAGCAACTCATAAGAACAAGATAATTCAATTCAAACTTTTTCATGTAATTAGTCTAAACCTTAAACTAATACAAAACATGAATCTATTGACAATTATCTTTGAAATTGGATTAGCATGAACATTACCATATCTAAAAGAAGTTTATAAGTCCAAAAAAATCTTAGGGTAATGTTCCTAGTCCAATTCCAGCAAAAACAATTGAATATATGTTGTCTGGGGGTCCAACTCGTCGAGTGAACGAACCAACTCGGCGAGTTGGATGCTTTTTGCCTTGGACTCGGCAATTCCATCAGTGGACTCGGCGAGTCTGCTGAGCAGACAACATCAAAATTCGATTTAAGCCAATTTTGCAAGTATAACAAGAAAACAAGCCTAGGCTCTGATACCACTGTTGGGTTTTGAGCATTCTAACACTCCTAAGTGTACATGCAACCCTAAATACCTTGGATCTATGTTTTCTCT
This sequence comes from Lactuca serriola, assembly GCF_051521515.1. NCBI lineage: Eukaryota > Viridiplantae > Streptophyta > Magnoliopsida > Asterales > Asteraceae > Lactuca > Lactuca serriola. The sequence goes on from NC_136413.1 coordinate 132,758,292, forward strand.
ATTATACATGCAAAAATGAACTTTCCGAGGTATTCATCCTAACTAGCATAATAACATTGATTCATATGAATATATCAAGTTAGAATTACATACCTCTTTGATGTAGAACGTCTTTATGAAGCTTGAGTTCCTAGTGCCCTAAGTGTGACACCTCAAATGGTTCACACAACACCAAATACACATGGAATGACTTGATAGAAAATCACACTTCATGAAAAACGGCTAGCCCTTTCTCTTTCACATAGTGGCCGATTTTGTCAACAATAAGATGCCTATATAGTTAGTGACAATTAGGGTAAACCTTAATTGTCATGGCTTTCCATTTCCTTGGATCCATGGGTTCAAATACACCATGGAGCATCCATGGAGCATCTTATGGGTTTTAGCCCAACTTGATAATCCATGGAGTCTTAGCCCACTATACAAGTATGGATGATTTCCACAATCAAGCCATATATTTAATTAGTACTCTTTTGATCACTTAATTAATCCTAGATTAATTCTTGATCAATGCTAATTAAATAATCTTATTAATATATTAGAACTTATAATATATTAATAAACCTTAAGTGTTATTTCTCTCATTATATTCTATCCAAATGCATGATGCCATGCAACCCAAATGGACCATGCCGGGTCGGGTCAAGTCTTACCAATTATAGTTATGGACTTAGACATTAATCCAACAGGAATGATCCATCCTTCTTCTTCACAAACAGGACCGATGCTCCCCAAGGCGAGAAGCTTGGTCTAATGAATCCTTTGGTTAGAAGTTCGTTCAGTTGGCTGGATAACTCCTACATTTATGTCGGTGCTAGACAGTATGGGGATTTGGCTACGGGGGTGGCTCCAGTTGCGCATGTGGTACTCCTGGAAGGTCTTCTGGGAATACGTCAGGGAAATTACAGACCTCCGGAATGTCTTTGATTTCTTTTACTTTTTGTTTCTTATCCACCACGTTAGCTAGAAAGGCGTGATATTCCTTGCGTAGATACTTTTGGGCTTTGACACAAGAGATGATTTGTAGCTTTGCGCTAGGTTTGTCACCATAAATGACTAGGGTTTCGTTACTTGGCTGATTAAGGCGAACAAGCTTTTCGTAACACATTATATCGGCGTGGTAAACAGTTAACCAATCCATGCCAATAATGACATCGAAGCTTCTTATAGTGATCGGTAGTAGATTGATTTTGAAGGAATGTTTTTTTAGTGTTAGAGTGCATCCTACATATATATCATTAGTGCTTTCTGTTTTACCATTTACCATTTCTACTATGAACATTAAGTTGATCAGTCGAAACATTATACAATAAATAATGTGTAAATGATATGGTGATTAAATAAAAGGTGTTTTATTTATATTCAAAAGTTTTGAGACCATATTGGATTCGATTATTCTTGTGTTTCATTTCGCATGTTTTGACTATGCGAATAATAAGATTATTCAAACATCCATAGTCAATCATACTTTGGAAGTAGGTATTGAGGTAAGACTGTTATGAATCCATCTGTAGATTGGCCAAAGTGTTAGACATAACACAAGTTTGCTGCAGTATTCATAAGTACTCCTATAATAAGATATGAGTATTAGATTAAACCAATGCTCATCTGAATCACTTCATGGATTTTATCACGAGTGATTGTGAGACGATAATATCTTATATTCTTGAAATGGAGAGATATGAGTTGCAGTTTACGAGTGATTGTGAGACGATAATATCTTATATTCTTGAAACGAAGAGATATGAGTTGCAGTTTACACGTCGGTTGCACATTGATGATATGAAAACGCACCAGTAACTTGGTGTTATAAAACGTATTGTTGTGTGTAATTTGAGAAAGTAAATAGAGAAAGCATATGAGTCGAAGTTTATTCGTTCCTTTTACCCTAAGAGGGATAAAAGCGATATATGTGGGCCCCTCGATGATTTAGTGATGACAACCCTAAGCACTTGGCCAAGCCAAGACTGATTTGATTTGTTCAACTAGTCGGTCGTCATAAATCGGAAATCAGGAAACAACACCTGAACAGAGAGAATGATTATCATCCATGTCTCATTTCATACGATATATATTGTAGAATGGAGGAATATATGATCCCTTATCTAATGTACGCGTCATTGACTAGGTCAAAGTTTGACAATGGCTTTCGAGAGCTACGATTGCTAGTCGAGTTTTGAAGTCATACTTGCAGTTATAGTTATTAGACTTATTCAAGTGGGAGACTAATTGATTAGGTGTCTAATCTCATAACTATAATTGGTATGTAATTGACCCGAGAGTAGCATGGTTCATTTCGGGTTGCCTTTACCAGAACAATCTGATAGGATGGATATTTGAGAAAGAGGTTATTTGTGATTTATTAATACATTATTAGTATAATATATTTATTTAGATATCATATTATTTAATTAATATTGGTTAAGAATTAATTTGGAATTAATTTAGTGATCAAAAGAGATTAATTAAATTAAGGGGACTAATTAAGTAAGTCAGTAATACATATAGTTTGGGCTAATGATCCATGATTGATTAGTGATGGACTAAGTTTATGTGAGAGTCCATGAAGTGTTAGTCCATAAGGCTTATCACATGGATTATTGGATTAAAAGGCCCAAGGAATGAATTAGGATTATTGGATTAACCACTATGGGGTCTTCAACTGCTTCTTCGTGCCTTATGGCTAAAACTCTTCCCACACTGTCGGTATTAGTGTTTCTTGCCTGTGGGCACTATCGTTTGAAATGCCCAGTCTCTCCACAGCCGTAGCAAGTTCAGCTTACCCCGACATTGGCAGCATGGTTAATTTGTTGGGCGGGCACCTAGTAGAAACGGGTTACATACCCCTTTTGTTGCAATTATTGAAGTGCATTTCCTGACAAGCACTGTTGTGGTGGAAGTTGCACTTGTTGCATTTTGGTAAGTTCCCAACATATTGTCTCAATGACGTTGGAGCGGCATGGGTAGTGGCAGCGTGAACAACAACAATTTGTTGTTTCTTGGCGGGGTCCTGTGCTGACCGGTCCTTCTTTTTGTTCCATAATTTTCTTTTATTGTTTCTCCCATTTGTTTGCTCGGGGACTGGGGTCATTATGCCCTAGCGGATTCTGTGATTGATGAGTTTTTGGGTCAAGCGTTTGGCAATTTCGAAAGTAATCGGGTTTGAAGCTATTAGGTTCCCTTGAATCTGGGGAGATAGTCCCCAGATGTATCTCTCCACCTTTTTACTTTTCGGGGTGACCATCCAAAGACACAATACTGATAGATCATCGAATCTGGCAGTATTGGCTGCAATGTCAGAGCCTGTCATTTAGAGGTTCCACAACTCCTCTTATAGTTTTTGCACTTCGCCTCTTGGGAAATACTTGTTGGGTTTTGAGCACCCTAATAACCTTAAGGTGTACATACAACCCTAGAAGCTTTGGAACTATGTTTTCTCTATTATACTTGCAAAATTATTTCCAAAGCCTTAACATATCTAGCATGCAATCCTAGGTACATGAATAACAATAATTATAAATAGAATTACATACCTCTTCTTTGTAGTAAGTAGCTTGGAGTTTATGAGCCTAGCACCAATAGTGTGGATGCCTCAAGTGGTGTCACAAATTACCCAAAACAAGTTGGAAATACTTGAGAGAATATGATGCTCACAAAAATCGGTCCACTCTTTTTCTCACACACACTCGTGCCAATTTTAGAACCAAGGATCTCTTTATATACTATGGAGGATTAGGGTTACACCCTAATACCCATGACTCTTCATTTACCTAGGATCCATTTATTAAAAGCTCCATGGATTATCCATGGACTTCCATATACTCTTAGCCCATCCTAAATAAATCTTAGCCCATTCCATATATATGTAAGAGTACATATTTAACTAGCTTCCTTTGACCACTAAATTAATTCCTAAAAATCAATTCTTGATCAACACTAATTAAATAATATGATTTCATATTAATATATTATAACTTATAATATATTAATAGACCATAAATATCTTATTCTCAAAAGTATATCCATATTGTTAGGTGAAGTGCAACCCAAATGGACCATGTCGGGTCGGGTCAAGTTGATACCAAATATAGTTACGGACTTAGACACCTTATCCAACAGTGTCCCACTTGGATAAGTCTGATAACTATAGGTTCAAGTATAACTTCAGGAACCAACCAGCAATCGTAGCTCTTTAAAACTCTGTTGAACCATGAAGCGCCATTTTAGATAAGTGACCATATAATCCTCTATTCTCAAGATATCAGCCGGAAAAATACATGGAACAATGTCGTACTTATTGTCCAACAGTTGTTTATCGATCTATGATTTGTTTGACATAGAACTAAATTGAACACATCAATTAGGTTCTGAGCGGGCCCGATACATAAGTCAAAATCAAATCATCGAGGGGCCCAGATATCGCTTCTATTGCTAGAAGGAACCGATGAACTTTGACTCATATGCTTGTACTAACTACTTGTTGAATTATGCACAAAAGCACGTTTTATGACATCAAGTTACTCATGCGTTTTTTTCACAATCAATGGACAATCAACTCATAGTCAACAATGCGTATCTCTAGGTTCGAAGATATATATGATATTACCGTCTCGCGATCACTCGAGATAAATTCCATGAAGTCATACAAGCGAGCGTGGGTTCAATCCAATACTCAGATCTTATGAGCACTCATGAATGTTGCAACAACCATTGCTATGTCTAATACACCTTAGAAAAATCTTACAAGCCAAATTCATGACAGTCTTAATTCAATACTTACTTCCAACATATGACTGACTGTGGAGAGTTTGAATAAAATAATTATTCTGGAATTCAAAACATGCAAAAGAGAAACAATAGTAAACGATCAACATAGGATAGTAACACTTTACTCATAAATAAATAACAACTTTTATTTAATCATAAAATGTTAATTGCATTTTACAAGTTTTAGAAATCTAATTATTAAAACTAATATCGTCCCTCAGCCCGATGCTTCTTGCATGCTGCAAATGCCTAACCCTAGTCAGTCCCTTCGTGAGGGGATCTGCAAGATTCTCTTCTTACGATACCCTCTTTTCCATGAGGAGTCATTCTTCTATCTTATGTCTTATGAAGTGATATTCTCTGTCAATGTGTCTGGATCTACCGTGATCTCTTGGTTCCTTTGATAAGGCATCCGAACTATTGTTGTCATAGAAAATCTCCATAAGCTCCTGTATAGCCGGTACAACTCCAAGGTCTCTAATGAAGTTCTTCAGCCATATCACCTCCTTTGCCACTTCACTTGTTGCTATGTACTCTGATTCACAAGTAGAATCAGATACTGTCTCCTGCTTGGAACTTTTCCTAGTAATTGCTCCTCCATTCAGGGTAAAGACCCAGCCTGACTGAGAGCGGAAATTATCCCTATTAGTCTGAAAACTAGCATCGCTATACCCTTCTACTCTCAATTCATCACTCCCACCGAGGGTAAGAACCCAGTACGTAGTCCTCCATAGGTACTTAAGAATATTCTTTACCGCAGTCCAATGAGCTTTGCCAGGGTTTCCCTGATATCTGCTGACCATGCTCAAAGCAAAGGCCACATCTGGGCGAGTTCAAGTCATATCATACATGATCGAGCAAATAGCGAAAGTATATGGTAATCAACTCACCTCAGCTATTTCAGCCTCTGTAATCGGACTCTGAGTTCTACTCAGTCTGGCATTGTGCTGGATCGGTAACTCCCCTTTCTTGGAATTCTCCATGTTGAACCTCTTCAATACTTTATCCAAGTAGGTACTCTGACTAATTCCAATTAGTCTTTTACTCCTGTCTCTCATTATCCTTATCCCTAAGATATAGGCAGCTTCTCCAAGGTCCTTCATAGTGAAACACTTCCCAAGCCAGGACTTAACCTCATGCAAAGTTGGGATGTCATTTCCAATGAGTAGTATGTCATCCACATGCAATACCAAAAATCTAACTATACTCTCACTAGCCCTAACGTATACGCAGGACTCATCCTCGCACCTCGTAAAGCCAAACACTTTGATTTTCTCATCGAAGCAAAGACTCCATCTGCGAGATGCTTATTTCAATACATAAATGGATTTCTCAAGCTTACACACTCTATTAGGGTACTTTGCATCAACAAAACCCTCTGGCTGATTCATGTAAACATCCTCAGCCAACTTTCCATTAAGGAAAGTGGTTTTGACATCCATTTGCCATATTTCATAATCATGAAATGCAGCTATGGCTAGCAAAACCCTAATAGACTTGATCTTCGCTACTGGTAAGAAGGTCTCATCATAGTCAACTCCCAGAGTTTGAGTAAAGCCCTTTGTCACCAGTCGTGCTTTGTAAGTGTGCACCTTCCCATCCATTACAGTCTTCTTCTTGAAGATCGACTTGAACCCAACTGTCTTACGACCTGGTACATTGCCAACCAAGTTCCAAACTTGATTTTAATACATGGACTGAATCTCGCTGTCCATAGTCTCCTTTGATTTAGCAGACTCGGGGCCTGCCATGGCTTCCCTGTAATTATTAGGTTCATCCAAATCTATTAGTGTACAGTCACTGATAAATGTATCACCTTCAATATTGATGTGATAACCATAATAAAAGTTAGGTGTGCTCCTAACTCTAGCGGAATGCCTCAGAGGTACAGACTCATCTATTGGCTCAACAGGAGTTTCCTCCTCAGGTTGGTCGCTAATGTTTGATGTTCCTTCACCACTTGACTCTTGAAGCTCTTCAAGGTCAATTTTCCTCCCACTATCTCCTTGGCTTATAAATTCTCTCTCACGAAAGACTCCTCTCCTTGCCACAAAGAACACATTCTCACTAGGTCTGTAGAAGAGGTAACCAAAGGATTTTTGTGGGTAGCCGATGAAAATACATCTCTCGCTTCGAGGTTCAAGCTTATCGTGAGACTCACGCCTCACAAAAGCCTCGCAACCCCAAATCTTGATGTGGTCTAGATTAGGAACTTTTGCAGTCCACGTCTTGTGAGGTGTTTTCGCAACCTTTTTGGTAAGGGCAAGATTAAGGATATGGGAGGCAGTCTCTAAGGCATAACCCCAGAATGAGATTGGTAACGAATATCGACTCATCATGGAACGAACCATGTCCAACAAGGTTCGATTGCGCCTCTCAGCCACACCATTCAGCTGTGGTGTCCTAGGAGGTGTCAATTGTGAGACAATCCCACATTCCTTAAGATAGTGAAGGAACTCAATACTAAGATATTATCCTCCCCGATCGGATCAGAGCATCTTGATGTTCCTACCCACTTGATTCTCCACTTCCTGCTTGAACTCTTTGAATTTTTCAAAGGTTTCTAACTTATGCTTCATTAAGTAGATATATCCATATCTATTGTAACCATCAGTAAAAGTCACATAATAGCTATTAGCATCCCTTGTGGCGGTTTTGAAGGGTCCACACACATCTGTGTGTATGAGGTCTAACAAACCTTCACCCCTCTCAAAAGTACCAGTGAAGGGTGACTTTTTCATTTTTCCAAGTAAACAAGACTCGCAACTATCATCTAATTTTAGGTTAAATGATTCCAAAACTCTAGCCTTTTGGAGTTGGCCTATGCGCTTCTTGTTGACATGTCCAAGACGACAATGCCACAAGGATTCTTTATCCAAGGTAATCAAAGAATCAATATGAAATACATTATTTCCTAAGTTGTCTACAATCGACACAGTTTCATATACACCATCACAAGGTAATGCTTTAAAATAAAACACATCATTATAAAAAGGATCAATAGCACCAATTTTATTATCAAATGAAAATGTGAATCCTTGCTTGTACAAACTATGAAAGGAAATAATATTTCTCGCAATTTCTGACGAGTAACAACATTTATTCAAATCTAAAGTTAACCCATTATTAAGCAATAAAGAATAAACTCCAATTTTGGTCACAGGTGATGCTTTCGTATTGCCCATGATTAAGTTTATCTTCCCATGCTCCACTTCTTCACTACTTCTTAGGCCCTGCAAATCAATACAAATGTGAATACCACAACCTGTATCAAGCACCCAAGAGTTAGTATGCAATGAAATATGGTATAAATACATGCGTGGGTGGGTTTAACTTTCCCATCCTTTACATCTTGCAAGTACTTAGGGAAGCTTCGCTTCCAGTGCCCCTTTTCATGGCAGTAGAAGCATTGTGCTTCCTTTGGGTTTGAAGAAGGAGGAATGGAACCTTTCTTGGTCCCACTTGAAGAGGAGCCATTAAGAGACTTTCCCTTGGTACCCTTCAAAGGGGTCTACCTCTTCTTCCCCTTTCCCTGCCCAATTGCCAGAACAGGGGCTGTTGTAGAAGTAGGAGTAGAAGTAACAGCCGATTTGCCTTTAAGGCCACTAACAGCGGTCCTTAAAAGTCCTTGAAGTTTGCTAAGTGTAACTTCCTCCTTGTTCTTATGATAAGTCATACGAAACTGATCATAACTCGGAGGTAAGGATTGGCGAATGATATCAATCGCCATGTCCTCAGGGAAGTCCACATTAAGATTTAGCAACCGGTCGAAGAACCTTTGTATTTTCTGCAAATGACCAGTGATGGGTTCACCATCCTTCATCCTGGCTGTTATCATGGAGGAGATGATTTCATACCTCTCTTGACGCGCGCTCTGATGGTACCTTTCCATCAGATCCGGGTGCATCTCATAGGGGCAGAAATATTCATAGGATTTCTGGAGTTTGGGAGTCATAGTAGCCAACATAATGCAGGACACTTTAGTAGCATCCCTCTCTTGTGCAACATACTCCGCAATATCCTTAGGAGTAGCAGTGGACTCATTGATAACATTAAGCTCCTTGTCAAGGACATATTCCTTGTCCTCATAGCGGGTAATCATTATGATGTTCCTAATATATTCATTGAAATTAGAACCATCAAAAGTGACTTTCCCACACAAGTTTATGAGGGAAAAGGAGCATATTGGGTTTGAGCCAACAACAGTGTTGGAAGACATCTGAAAGAAAAGAAGGACAAGTTTTAATTAGATAAGAAGTCCTTAATAAGTCACCCAAATGAAATATTAAGGCTAGGATGCTACAAACTATTTCATAACTTGGAAGAGGGATGCCATAATCTAAGCTATAAAATATTTGAAGGTAGGTAAATGACGATTTACCAATTTCCACTATTATAAACGAAATAAGTTATTAAGTTTTAATTGGATTTGAAACTCCTAGATCTTTTGAAATTCATTGAACTTTCAATGGCGTGTTTAAATCTCGATTGTGCCCTCTCAAGTTTGTGACTGGGATGCTGAGGATCACAAACAGGTGTGAATAACCATGCAAATTGACTTGGTACCCTTAATTTTATCACCCAATCGATGTGTCGGTTAACCACACGCGCTCCACCGATCTATGATAAACCTTAAGTCACCCTTTGTCACTCTTACTAGTCCTTGTTAGTGTGTCGGTTAACCACACACGCTCCACTAACGACTTGGTAAGGTACAAAGTGTAGTTTCATGGGTTAGCACCTATTTCACATTTTCCTAAAGTAACTAAGATTGGGAATTAATAACGGTTTAGTTACTTTATAATTTCATTATACTTTTAATGAGGATTAAGGTCCTATCCTACCCGTTCGGCTAACGACTCTCCACCAGTCAAGGAAGCGGTGGGTGAGAGTGGACACCCATTAAATTGCCATTTTATAGGCAGTAACCTTATACCCCCTTATAGACCGGCGTCGTGAATGAGGCCTACTAATGGTAAGACTGACTTATTCTTATATATATATATATATATATATATATAATTAAACTTTTTATATTATAGAAGTATAAGGGTTGAATTTTAAACTTTTAAAATTCTAAGGATCAATTTGGAATTAAAGTATTAATGTGTGAGACTTTACAAATTCCAAAACTTGAGGGCAAGTTTTAAAACTATTTAAGACTCTTCAACTTCATAACTTATGAGTTAATGGCCAATAAAATGAAGACTCTTCATTTTATGTAACCTATGAGTTCTTTAAGTGGTTTTAATGAAGAAGACTTTTGGTAAGCCATAACTTGAGGAAAAATTATGGACTCCATTAAAACATATAATCATGGATTTAACTAATCATAATAATCAAATAAATACATATACATGGCCATTAACTAATCATATTTAAACTTTTAAAATTCTAAGGATCAATTTGGAATTAAAGTATTAATGTGTGAGACTTTACAAATTCCAAAACTTGAGGGCAAGTTTTGAAACTATTTAAGACTCTTCAACTTCATAACTTATGAGTTAATGGCCAATAAAATGAAGACTCTTCATTTTATGTAACCTATGAGTTCTTTAAGTGGTTTTAATGAAGAAGACTTTTGGTAAGCCATAACTTGAGGAAAAATTATGGACTCCATTAAAACATATAATCATGGATTTAACTAATCATAATAATCAAATAAATACACATACATGATCATATTCAAACTCATAGTGCAAGATAATTCATATCATCAAATTCAAGACATTTAGCATAATCATATTTACACTAATCTTGAAGGTATGTCAATTACCTTGTAATTGGATTAGGATATTTATTACCATATCATAAAAAATAGTTTAAATTATTCAAAACAGTTATAGGTAATGACCCTAACCCAATTCTGGCCAAAAAAAACTCGAACAACATGCAGTTTGCACAACAAAATCGTCGAGTTCCTTGAAGAACTCGTCAAGTTCATGCACAAAGTGATGAACTCGTCGAGTTTTGCAGTCTGGACAGATTTCAGCTTTGCAAAATCACATAAACAACAATATAATAGAAAACAAGCCTAGGCTCTAAAACCACTGATGGTTTTTGAGCATCCTAACAACCTTAAGGTGCACATACAACCCTAGAAGCTTGAGAACTATGTTTTCTCTATTATACATGCAAAATGATTTCCAAAGCCTTAACCTATCTAGCATGCAATCCTAGGTACATTAATAACAATAATTATAAATAGAATTACATACATTTTCTTTGTAGTAAGTAGCTTGGAGTTTATGATCCTAGCACCAATAGTGTGGATGCCTCAAGTGGTGTCACAAATCACCCAAAACAACTTGGAAATACTTGAGAGAATATGATGTTCACAAAAATCGTCCCACTCTTGTTCTCACACACACTTGTGCCAATTTTAGAACCAAGGACCTCTTTATATATGATGGAGGATTAGGGTTACACCCTAATACCCATGACTCTTCATTTACCTAGGATCCATGGGTTAAAAGTTCCATGGATTATCCATGGACTTCCATATACTCTTAGCCCATCCTAAATAAATCTTAGCCCATTCCATATATATGTAAGAGTCCATATTTAATTAGCTTCCTTTGATCATTAAATTAATTCCAAAAAATCAATTCTTGATCAACACTAATTAAATAATATGATTTCACATTAATATATTATAACTTATAATATATTAATAAACCATAAATATCTTATTCTCAAAAGTATATCCATACAAATTGTTAGGTGAAGTGCAACCCAAATGGACCATGCCGGGTCGGGTCAAGTTGATACTAAAGATAGTTACGGACTTAGACACGTTATCCAAGAATACTCTCCCAACATTTAAATCTTCAAGTCTTCCTAACTCATCGAATTGGCCACTAGGAGGGTTAGTGACTTGACATGACCATCCCACCAGGTAAGAGCCCTGTCAGAAAAAGTGCAAGCTACAAATTTAACTTCGCTTGCTTCGGGGCATGCACAAATTTCAATGACTGATGCGGTCTTCTCGAACCATTGCATTAGAGCGATGACACCTCCACTTCCATTGAAGGATTTGGGTTTGCCATTTGTGAAGTCTTTGTAGGAACATTTCCTTGTGCGTCCATGATTGTCTCCTTGGTTAGAATTTGTCGTACCATTTCCTACCCCACTGGTACCGTTGGTGCTGATTTGTGACATGGCAGCAGCCACTGCATCTGTTACCACAACCTGGAAAACGACAAGGTCGAATTGTGGCGGCGGTGGTGGTGTTGTGGTGTTTTTGAAATGCCTATTAGATTTGCAGGGTGGCATTTTTCTACCATAGATTTTAAAGACGAAACGATGATAAGTCTTTAGTAGTGGTTATAAGTCGGGTGTTATTGAACTAACTATATTAGTTTCTACCCGCATCATGTTCCGAGTTAAAAGTATTTTGTAACCAATTCCTAATAGGAGTCTATGTAACATAAAGTTATGAATTTTAATAGTAATTCCCCCAATGAAATTATGTGACTTGATCCATGCCAGGTCCTTCTAAAATCACTTGGTGTATACAATTTGTATATAATTAAGATTAAATAGACCGTCGATTCTAATGGGTCTAAAGCGGAACCACCATTTCTAAGTCGATAGGATCTTAAATACATATAACTTTAACGTATACACTAAGTAATCATAGATTTACCATAAGTATCCAATTTGTGCAAACAAGGTTATGAAACTTGTGGTAATACTCCCAATGAAATAAAATGCATGCCAATTTATTTCATTGATATAATTTTTAGTACATAGTGTTAGGAAAATTTTACCTTGATATAGGTCTACATTACATCAATGTAAGGGAAATTTTTGATAGCATCACGATCCCTCGATTAGTGTAGACACTAAATCCCAGGGTCGAATTTATATATAGAAAAGAGTAGCACCAACTTCTACTCGTATACCTAGTCTGCATTGCCCTAGTCTCTGCTCTGGCTTTTGTAACTTGACATTTTGCCGCTATCACCCGTTCTTTTAATGCAACTTGATGTTACTGAAACTCTATAACCTCGACTCGAGTTGTGGTTACTTCCTCCTGAGGAGCCTTGGTGTGGTTCCTGGTCTGATCATGCTCTATGTCCAGGCGATGAAGATGAACTGTGGTGATCTTAGTGGTAGCTCCAACTTCCATGAGGTGGTTGATGGATGCTCTTGCTTGTTCACCATGGCGAGCGATGCGACAAACTATGACAGGAAGAGCCCTGTCTACTGAGACTCCTTTGTCGAGATTGTAGAAGCCTCGTTCCATACTATAGGGTGGGTGTTGGTCCTGTTCTTGGCTCCATCTCTTCAAGTCTACTGCCCATTGAGGCGTCGTGCCCTGAAAGTTCTATGTTGGAGCGGGGAAAGGAGGTGGATTGTAGAAGTCTGGTTCCGAGTCGGTGTCTTCCTGATCCTTATTCTCGTCTTCTTCCTCCGAATCGTTTTCTTCCTCTGAATCGTCTTCGGGGTCTTCTTCCATCATTTCCTCAGGATCCTCTACGATCCAACCAACATTTCCTTGGTGAGGGAAATAGGGGTCTACTGGTATGTGAAATCCTGTTATTGGGTCTGCGCGAGAATAGGGATATGAGAAGTATATGAAAATTTTAAGTGTACAATTTTGTAATATTCTTGAGGGAAAAATAAATTTTTAATAGAAATAATTTTCAATAAAATTGTGGCCCATACCGGGTCCTTCTATAATCACCTAGTGTATAATCAAATAGACAGTCGGATAAGTAGCTCCACTCTAAACCCACAACCACACAAGGAACGGGATTTAAAGTGGAATCACAAATCCTAAGTCTATAGAATCTTAATCATATATAACCTTTAGTGTATGCACGCTGCAATTATAGACCTACCAGTAAGGGTCTTTTAGTTTTTATGTGAAGGATTGATTTATTGTGAGAAGGTTCCTAACGATTACTAGTTTTAGTAAATATCGAGGTTTAAACATTGTTGTTACGATTCTTATAGTATCATAAAATACTCTTATCTCATTTTAAACTTTTATGTTTGGTTCTAGAGTTTCTTTTGTAAGTTTTAGACTTGTTGTTCACTACAACCATTCCTCAGTATACGTTGGTCACATCCTGGATAAATATAGTTGATCCGGCTATATTCATCCCAGATCTGATTACATACCCCGAGACCTACTCGTAGTGTTCAACTTATCTTAATACTTTTTTTGGTTACTGTTTATGACACTAGACTAGTAAGTATGATTGTACTTATACTTTTATAAAAATATCATAATAATTTAAAGTATACTTGTACGAAAATGTTACGTCAGAGAGTTTTAGTCCCATTGTATTTATAGTTTGTATATCTTTACATGGTTTGATATACTTAGTTCACTATAATCAATGCTCTGATACCAATTTGTCACACCCCCAAACCAGAACAGCGGAAATGTTCGGGGGCGGATGACGTCATATACAATATCATAACAGTTGAGTAATAGTAAAGAAATCAAACATAACCATCATAAATATAATTTAAAAGGTTACATTGTTGCATGAGTTACATGTTTCCAAATAAATTAGAATATGATGACAAAAATGAGTTTTGAACCGGCCGGCTTAGCGACCTGTCCTCAAAAGTTGGTGATTACCTGTATTACTAATTCCTTGAGAATAAAAGTTGTTTTGAAAAAGTGTCAACAATTAAGTTGGTGAGTTCATAAGCGTTTGTATGAGAAAATGTATGCCTTTCCATGTAAATTAATCGTGTTTGTTTCCAGAAAAACCGGTATTTTCCATAAAAGGAGTTTGTAAGCCGTTGTTCGTAAAATGTTAGTGTTTGTTTCTGAAAACCCCATGTTTTCAATAAAATGAGTTGTAGTCTTAAATGTTCCAAGACCAAAATGTATAAGTATTTTACATGCTTAAAATAGTGTATGTAGTTTTATATGTATATAAAACCATTTAAGTGTTTGTTAACCCCGTAAACCATATGTATTGTTAATACCACATGTGAGTTATTATAACCATGCAAGTGACCCAGTCGGCCTGCAACAACGTTCTTCAGGCGTCGGAATGTTATGACATTTTTCACCCCAGACTTGGCGGTCTAACTGTGGATAACAATTTAGGTGCGGGATTGTCAGTCTCGTATAGATCTATACACAAGTATCACGCTCTCCCTACAAGAGATTCTGGTTACAATTACACGACTATAATGCAGTACTTTTAAAAGTACCGTGAAGCCGAATGTCTCACAAATATATTCATTAACAGGTTTACGTCAAATGAAAATGAAAACCCTTTTTGTTGTGGATGTAAGCATTACCCTTTCATAGTGTTTGTATAGTATGAAAGTAATTATACTTTTATATAATTATTTATAAATCCCGAAAGGGTAAAAATAACGTAATGTTCCACAAACTAGACCTATTATAGTTTAAAATGTACGTTTCGTTGAAATGAAAACCTTTGTGTTTTAACAACTTTGCATGTAAAGTTTATATGTTTAGTAGTAACGTTGTTTTTCCTAATCAACATTTTCACGTAAAACGTTTATAAAATATGAGAAAGATAAGTAACGGTTTGTATTTTAACACAAGTTTCCTTTTGTTTCACTTGTATCCACCCCCTCCCTAAAACATAGAAAAACTTTGGAAAATGTGGGGGTATGAACTCACCTAGGGATGTCAAAAACCCCCGTGGGACCCCGTTCCCGTGTGACCCCAATACCGTACGGGACTAATTTTAAAAAAATTCGGGAGCGAGAGCGGGGGCGGGGGCGATATTAACTCTCGTTTATTTTGGGACCAGGGACGGGAGTGAGTATTTCCGTCCCTTACTCCCGCGTGGACCCCATTTATATATATATATATATATATATATATATATATATATATATATATATATATATATATATATATATATATATATATATATATATATATATATATATATATATATATATAATGTAAAATACAAATGGGAAATTAGGGATTTACCTTTCCGTGTTCCGTCAATTCTCACTTCTCAGTCCGTCTTCACGCTTCAGCCTTCACAATACGAATGACGAGTTGACGACTTTGAGTCTTCTCTTCGACTGGGCTTCCGACTTCAGCTTCCTTCCTATATGAACTGTACTCCGATTGTGACTTCTCAACGTCTCCAACTCCCACCGGCGACATGCGACCTGCATTTGACGTTTCCCGTCACCGCCGCTGACGCCCTTCTGCATTCGACGGTAATATATTTAGAACTCCGACTGCGACTTCTCCAAGTCTTAATTTATTTCTTTCCTTCTCTGATACAATTGACAATTGAGACTTCGGTCTTCACAGTTCGCAATCGATTCTACCACTTGGCTGAGTTGGCTCACGATTTGTGTTTCTGACCGATTTCTCAAACATAAGTGTGAATTAAGGTTTATTCAGTGTTGTTGATTTCGATTTCTCAAACATTAGTGTGAACTAAAGTTTATTCAGTGAACAGATTTCAATTTATATGAGGTGTTTGTGTACAGATTTCTCACACTCACAGTTTTCTTTTGGAAATTCCTAGTGTATCTTTTTGGAAATTCCTAGTGTATAGATTTTGATTTATATGAGGTGTTTGTGCTGGAAAGAACTGAGATGCATACAGTATATTTGCTGCTTGCTGCTATCAATTTCACAAACTAGAAGTCTAGATCTGTAATAGAAGTTTTGGAACTTGATTATGTGAATATAGTCAACTGTGTTTATCAAGGGCTTACATGTTTGTTTATATACATATGTTGGACTTGTATAAACTATTTATTTAGATCTAAATCAAACTATTTGTGGATCAATTCTTGATTTTTAATTTTATAATTTTCATCACTTCAATCATACATGTATTTTTTAGCTAAATAAGTCATATACACAATTAAAAATAGTATATTTTTTTTTTTGCCAAAAACAAAGAAATTTTTTAGCAAAAAAAATCCAATTTTAAGCCTATAAACCGGGGGAACGGGGGCGATGGAGGTAACCGGGGGCGGGACCGGGAGCTGTGTAGACAGGGGATCCGGTGGCGGGGGCGAGGGCGGGGGAAACAACTGATTTCGGGGGCGGGGGCGGGGGCAACTATTTCCGCTCATGTTTGCCCCCGTTGACATCCCTAAACTCACCTGGAGTGTGATTGTGGTTAGATACCGAGGTGAAAACGATGTTCTTCGAGTTAGAACATGTAGGTGATGTCGTATACTAATGGTTTTAAACACATAATAATGTGTGAATATATTAAACTAATAATGAAATGTATTAGAAGGATACTAGATTAGATATGAAATATTTACAACTATCCTTGATTTCTATTAACAACTTTGAAGATAAAAGCCTCCTGGAAGTGTTTGAATATGAGTATTGAAAGGAAATGGGTTTTGAAATTGAGAGCAAGTGTGAATAAAATGGGTTTGATAATGCCTCTAACTCATGTATACATATTAATAAAATGAGGTAAGGTGAGTTGATGTTTGCATGAAATGTACAATTATCACATTGGGAAGGTGAATATCCAATAAAGTGGCACCACTTGGCCACCTTTATGGTGATTTCAACCATTCCATGACCGAAATCACCTTGATTTTGGTTTTGGTGTGGTCCCATGGCTTGAGTTTTCGGCCTAGACATGATCGAAGGAAGGTGTTTCGGTCCTAAGTGGTCCAAGGCTTGAGATTTCGGTCTACACATGTGATCTTGGTCCCTACAAAACCGAAAACCAATTGTTTCAAGATTCTAAATACCGAAATCTCATATGTAGTATATTAATTTATGGTTTCAACTCAACCTTTTGACTTATGTGACTTATATAAACTTAAACCAACATGGGTTTCAACATATATATTTATATATAACTTATATAAGCATGTACTCATGGCTATAGGTGATATACTGCAACAAAACTACAATGTGGTTTTACTTATACTTGGTATATCTTTTGACTTGGTTCGACTCCAAGTTTTCCAGTTGTCACATCATGCATATATCCTCGCAGCATGTTTTTTTAAGTTCACAGATCTAAAAACGTTTGCACAAGGTCTTCACCATACAGGCATGGACTACCCACTTCTAGGATCTGTGGGCTTTTGACCTAAAAAGACACGCTGCTATTTTTTATTTTCTCTTCAGCGCATCCCCCTCTCCGATCAGATATGTAGCACCTGATTCCTGGGATGTATTTTATTTAAGTAATTTTGCATCTTTGGCCTGGGACTCGTCGAGTTGAAGGCCCAAATCGCCGAGTAGTAGCGGGATGAGACGCGGCAATTAAGTAATGGACTCATCGAGTCAGGCCCCGGACTCGACGAGTAGGCTCTGACTGGAAAAACCTTAATCTGAGGGTTTGCACCCTATTTAAACAACCTTATACAGCCACCATCGGCCCTTTATGCTCCCAGAAACCCTCCATAGCAAACCCTAAGTGTTTTGGTGCAAGATCTAAGGCTTTTGAGTGAATTTTGTGGGTTTTAACCTCAAGCAAGAAGGAAGAGCATAGAAGGATCAAGAGGATACTGAAGGATTCGAGTTTGGTTCATCATTTGCAGTCTTTGAAAGGTATAAAGTCTGTACCTTGCTTGCTTGTTTGTTAGATCCCTTTTTGGAAAAGATTTAGGGCTTTTAAAGCCATATGAGGTAGCCAACCATGATTGCAAACATGGTTGGGGGTCAAGACTTCGGATCTAGCACTTGGGGAGAGTCACAAGGCGGATGTGGGTTGCTTTTGCACCCAAGGAAGGCCCCATTGAACAAAAGAGCCATTTTAGAGCCTTTTTGGCTCAAAAGTCCCATGCATGCACGTAAAGTTCGTAACTTTACGTGCTAGATCGAGCTTAGGGGATTGCATCTATCATTTGGACAAGTGTTGTACATCAGAAATCGAGGATTTAGGGTGTGGATGTTATCGACTCGACGAGTCCGTTCTTGGGACTTGATGAGTCCAAGGCTTTGAGTCCCATATCTATTAAGGGTCAAAGGACTTAGTTGGGTGTTAGAAGGTTTGTAGCAGGACATAAATAGTGACCCAACACATTGGACTTAGTTTTAGACCTGGAGTTCACGGGACTCGACGAGTGCTAGAAGAGACTCGGCGAGTCCAAGGCAATCTTCTTATGTTTGAAGATGAACTCGATGAGTTGTTCATACAACTCGGCGAGTCAAGGTAAGGACTTGTTCTTCAGATGAAGGTGAACTCGACGAGTGTTCATACGACTCGACGAGTCGGATGAAGGTTCATTGATGTTCGTAAAGGAGGGAAACTTGTCGAGTCGTTGCCAAACTCGATGAGTCGAGTCGTGGATAAGGACGAGTAAAGGAATGGGACTCGACGAGTTAACAGCCCAACTCGGCGAGTCAGGTCAGCTAGAAGTTGACTTTGACTTGGACTTGGTTGAGGGTAAAATAGTCATTTTACCCTAAGAGTAGATATCAGTTTCTGACTGAGTGTTCTATGAGGATTGTAGCCGGAGAATTTCTGGAGCAGCAGCAGACAATGGTTTCCCGCACAAATTATCAGCAACTACTCGTACGAGGTGAGTTACCTTCCAGTAGGGGTGGGTCTAAGGCCACAATGCCGGCCCACTAAAGACGAATATTTAGAAGATGATTGTAGTTGTGATAATTATCTTGGTCTGGTTATGTGCTTTGGTCATGAGTTTTATCTGAATGATATGTTATGTGTTTAATAGGGATTGGTTTCCCTGACAGCGGTCCTTAGGACCAAAGGGTAGGTCAGTACTCGGATATGCCTGATTGTATGTTTCTATATTGTTATGGTATGCTAGTGGTAGGGGTGGAATAGTCCCCAATTACTGGTTGAAAGATACCGATGACATTTACCGGTTGAAAGATACCGATGATGATTACCGGTTGAAAGATAACGACGACGGTTACCGGTTGAAAGATACCGATGGAAGTTACCGGTTGAAAGATACCGATGATATTGTATGGTATGTGGTATGATGGGGGAACTCACTAAGCTTTGTGCTTACAGTTTCGGTTTTGATTTCAGGTACCTCTTCGTCTAAGTGGAAGGAGCCGGTGGCGTAGCATCGCATCACACACACACATGATTCCGCATCGGACTTTCTGGGATTGTACTCTGATTTTCCTTATTTTTGATGTCATGGTTTGGGACACAACATTATGATTTTGTAATGTGTTGCTTTATTGACAGTGTTATGGTAAAATGTTTTAGAAATTATTAATTTAAAAATGAAATTTTCGGGCTTGAATTTTGGGATGTTACAAGATCATCATCCTCTTTGATCGACCGACCAGACGATGACCAAACGAGATTGTCGGACTTTACTGAACGAAAAAGGTCGGCTCCTCTGTTTCATTTTCTTTTTTCAATTCTAAATTTTTTTTGTTTAATTTTGATGGAAAATTCTCTAATTTAGTGAAATAAGTTGTTTAATTTTGCTAAAAATGTTTGTTCTTGCTTAAAGTTGTTGCTAGATGTTGGAAATCCGAAAATGTTGTTGAAAATAACCTTTCTTGCTTGAATTTCTTGTTGAATGTTGCTGAAAATATATATTCTTTTACGTATTTTGCCAGAAATTCCATAACATTGGTGATATGAAGCTTTTTCTTTATTAAAATATGAAATAATGATGTTAATGTGGTGATTCTTGTTGAAAATACTATTTATTGCTTAAATAATGATGTTAATTTGTTGTTGATTTTTTTTGTTGAAATGTGTATGATATACATGTTAAATTAATTTTTGCTGAAACGTGTATGATATGCAATACCTTATGAAATAATATTTTTGAATACTACAATACCTTATGAAATCTTATTTGTCTATGATATATTGGTTATTAGAAATGGGAGAAAAACAACAATGGACCAATGAGCGTTTAAAATCTTGTTGGAAACTTGTATTGATGAAGCAGAGAATATGGGTAGAAAAGGATTGAGTTTGCATAAAGATTCATGGATGAGGCTTACAAGAGTTCTTAAGGAAAAATTTGGCATGGATTTGACTAAAAAACAAATGAAAAATGCATATGACAATCTGAAAGCCAAATACACAAGATGACTATATTTGTAAAAAAAAACTGGCAATATATACAATTCTCAAACAAACATTTTTAACTTAACAGCTGAGCATTTAAGGGTTCAGGGTTTAAGCGTCAGAGAGCCGGTTCTCTTTGCAAAAGGGTTAAGGGTTTAAGCAAGGAATATGTTCCTTGGTCAGTGGTAAGCAGCGGAGCAAATGATATGGAGTCATGGCTAGGTTCATGTTGAGGGTTGTGTTAGGACCTCTTTTCTTGTTCTTGTTTGATGGAGGCTTTGGGATTTGAAGCACGACCCCAACACCTGATAGAATCCAACAATACGGAGTTTTGACTCACATCGATTTTGGTTAGTAAGCGGTTGTGGAAGTGATGTAAGACTGTGGAGCTGCTGTAGCATTCACTAGGTTAGTAAGCGGTTGTGGAAATGATGTAAGACTGCGGAGATGCTGTAGCATTCACTAGGTTAGTAAGCAGTTGTGGAAGTGATGTAAGACTGTGAAGCAACTGTAGCATTCACTAGGATAGTATGTGGTTATGGAAGTGATGTAAGGCTGCGGGACAGTCGTAACATTCACTAGGTTAGTAGACGGTTGCGACAGTGATGGAAGTCCATGATTTGGCCTGTAACATTCTCTAGGATGATTTAGATCATCATAGGGGTGGGTGAAGGTGGTGAGTGGGCCTCAACACTTGTGATACCTGGGTAATTCTTAGGCTGTGATGGGGTCGAATGTAATCTAATAACACAGTTCGGTTTGTAGAAATCACTCGAGTGAAGCAGACTTGGTGATCGTTTGTGTGTTGGTTGTTGAGTTGTATTTCACTGGGATTAAATGACTGATGGAGTTGTATTGGCGGATAGACGAGTACCACCTCTATCTGTTCAGTTTTTGAGTCTGGAGTTGATGTTGTTTTTTATCGGGATTCTCGACACCAGTAAATGGTTGGGGCGTACATGTTTCGGGTATCTATAAATTTGTTCAGGAAGGATAGGTTTCTTTGGTTCGAGTTATGAAGTTGAGTCATTATGGGAGCGTTTCGGAATGGTTCTGTCTATTTGGGAGTCACACATCGTATAGGTTTTTCAATTTCAGGAATAATGGTTGGACATGTGTCGTCTTAGGGCAAAGAGTTGAGGTTCATTATGTTGGATTAGTGTCTAAGCCCGTAACCATCTTTGGTAAGTACTTGACCCAGTTGTGCATGGTCCTTTTGGGTTGCCTTCACCAAAGCAACTTGACTGGAGAAATTAAATAGAGAGAGAGGTTATTGTGATTTATTAATATGTTATAAGAATAATATATTAAAGGAAAAATCATATTTGTTTAATTAATATTGGTCAATAATTAATTAGGAATTAATTTTGTGATCAAGTGTAATTAATTAAACTAGAGGGGCTGAATTGTAATTATAAGATAGTTGCAAGATAGGGCAATATTTATCCTTGTTAAAGGATGGACGAATTCAAGGATAAGGATATCCTTAAAATCGTCCAAGGATAAGTAGATAAGGGTTTTTCAAGGCTTATCTTGTGGTTGCTTGGTGGGCAAGCAACTGGATAAGGATAACGACTGAAACCCTAATCTAAACCCTATATAAAGACCCCTAGGCCTTTAGAATTCGTGCACATGCTCCTAAGAGGTCCCAAGGACGAATTCCATCTCCTCTCTCATCTATCTTAAGCCTCTCCCATTGCTTGTGGTGTTTGTGAGCCATTAGAGGCACTACACTTGTGGTGCTTGCTTTCAAGACTTGGGATTTGAAGATTTAAGTTGTTATTGCAATATAACAACAAGAGGTATGTAATCCAATCTTGTATGTTAATTTCGAAAATAGCAATGCACATTAGGGTTTTATTCTTGTGTTCATAATGTTGTGTATCTAATAGTGAAAACATAGATCCAAACTAGGGTTGCATGCACACTTAGGATTGTTTGTATAAAACCCATCACATTATTCATTAGTGATTGTGATTTCTACTAATTTGGGTTCGAAAGTAGTAAGAATGGGCGGTCATCAGAGTAAGGTGACTTCTCCAGTCTTAATTAGGATTCAGGGAGTTCAATTAGGATCACCTAGTTTGGTAAATGAGATAGTAAGGAATGATTTCAAGGTCAAAATCTAATTTAAGTAGGGAGAGTTGTAACACCCTATTTCAGAACGTTCTGTTAGGGCTCATGGACCATAATTTTAATATGTGAAGGCTTTGGGGATCTAAGGAAGTAAGGTTTGGACTTTAATGAAGGATTTATTGCTATCAAGGAGGTATAGGCCCTTAAATCGTGTATTGGAACCAAGGGTGAAATGAGGCAATCGATGTGTCAGACCACTTGAGAAGGTTGAGGTTTTATGTTCAACCAATGATGAGCCAAAAGCGACAAAATAGAGTTGTAGAGCTCTTCAAGACCTTTTCCGTGGATATAAAGAACACCAAAAACGAAGTTGGAATGAAGAAGTTACGATTGTTTCAAGTTGAGATGGAATTGGGAGTGATTGTGTACTTAGGGCGTACATGGTATGTACGCAGGGCGTACCTCATTAAAAGAAGCGGGGACCCTCTTGAGTATGTTGGGCGTACAAGGAAGTACGCAGGGCATACCCACTCAAATTTAAAACCCTAATTTTTAGGGTTTGAGCCATATTTAAGATCCTTAATTTCTTGGAAACCTCTCCATACTTAGCCTCCACCTTTCTAAAACATCATCTCAAAAGCCTAGCCCCATTTTTGAAGATTTTGAGCCCCTTGAGTGTTTTTGGTGTTAATGCTGCATCTTAAAGAAGTAGAAGTCTCTTATTAAGGATTGGTGTGGCTCAAGCTTGAAGATCCTGATATACCATCTCATTTGAGAACCCAGAGCATATAGAGATTCAACCTTTATGATTCTCATGCATAGATCTAGTTTAGCTTAAGGTTTTGGCAAATTTTGGTCCCATGGTTTTGACTATTGTTAGTATAAGCTACTCTAGAGCTTAGGATAGCATTTCTTGATGTTTTTGAGGATTCTAGTGCACAAAAATCATACCTTGATGGTTGTAGTTCAACCATGCATGCGTTATTTGTCCACTTTGTGAAGTTATGACCTAGACTTTGGTTTTGGGCTTTTTTAATCCATGTAAATGCATAAAGTCATGATGTTTGTGAGTTAGGATGTCCTTTAAGTTTAGATCTCAGTGTTGGAGGTAACCTCAGGTACGCAACACGTAACTCATGCCTTTCCCGTTTTCTTTGGAAGCTTGGTACGTAAGCAAGGTGCACTAAAAGAGTATACATTGCATACTCCCAAAGGTTAGATTATTTCATTTTTAGACTTTCGGCTTCGTTGGTTGGGTCTAGAATGTGAAGAGTAAAATGGTATTTTACCCTTAGAAAGAGAGAATATGATTTGGACACTTGATTATGAGTTACTACCGTAATTATTAATTATGGATGGTTTTGGATATGTTCAGTGTGAGGAGTTGTTTGTAGCAACAACGTGTATGCGAGATTATTTTTCAGCAGGTTGAGGTGACTCTTCTCCTTATACTTGCCTGTGTGTTAGTATATACGTGCTGACTAACTGGGTCTTATTTGATGTTACTGTGATATGTGTTACTATGTGTGCTGAGACTTTGGGTATTCTCTAGGGTTGCTGATAACCCATAGTGCATGTTGTTTTCCCATCGAGACTTCGGGTAGTCTCCAGGGTTGATGATAACCCACATAGCATGTTGTTTGTCCACTAAGACTTCGGGTAGTCTCAAGGGTTGCTGATAACCTATAACTGTTATTTGTAATGTGTTGTATGTGGTATTTTGGGGAACTCGCTAACCTTTGTGCTTACGGTTTATGGTTTAAATGTTTTCAAGTTTTTTTATATTAAAGGAAGGGCACGGCTCGATTGCATCGCATCCACGAGAGATTTGTGCATATCATAATTTTTTATGATACTCTGGTAAATGTTTTGAGTTTAGTGGTTTTATTTAGGATTTCTGTGGTTGTGAATTGGATAAACACTTAAATATTTAAATGAAAATTTTGCTCTGAATTTTGGGATGTTACAGTAATGTTTTTTTTGCTACTTGAAATATGGTTAATATAATGTTTTTTAAAGTTCTACTTTTGTTGATTAATAGGTTCATAATGGATCACGATCAAAAGATACTTTTCGTAATTCTTATGTACTTGTATGTCCATTATTTTTGAAAGAAGAGTGTGAAATGAGTGCGAGATAATGATTCGGAAATGATGGGACACGAATACACGTTAGAGTTAATGCAACGTAAGCCTTTACAATGTGTTGAAGTACTGCACATGTCCCGTGAATCTTATGTCTGATTATGTGCTTATTTTAGAGTAAATTATTCACTAAAGGATAGCAAAAATGTATCGGTTGAGAAAAAGATGGCTATGTTTTTTTATGATAACCAGTCACAATTAGGGTTGTTAATCGGGTCAACCCGATCGGGTTTCAGGTTAAATGGGTCGGGTTAGTCGGGTTTTTCTAAAAACTTTTTTGACCCTAAACCTGACCCTATTAAGGTACGAGTTAGTCAGGTTAGGGCTAATCGGGATTCAGGTTAGTAAGGTCGGGGTTTCGGGTTAGTCGGGTTAAAATGTGAAATGAATTAATGTTGTACAAATTTAATCATTAACTTACATGTATATGGACTTAAGATGTAAAATGTTAAGAAAATAAAATTAATGTCACGTTCTCATACACACCACACGGACAATACACATAGCAATTAACACACCACACATACAATACACATAGCAATTAGGCAGTATAATAAATTGTATTTCATGCAATGAATGTATACATTGCAATAATGGCTGATAAACATAGAAATAGTTTTCATTAATTAAAAATAAGAAATGTTCCAAAATTTGCAATTACATTCAAACAAAACCTGTCATTGATTGATTCTTTATTCTCATCACAAGATGTATTTGTCTGTTTTGTTTATTACTAAAATAATGCAATCTACCTTAATAATTTGGTAATTTTAGTTTTATCATCACACGATGTTAGTGTGTACGTGAGGGCTTTTATGTTTGTGACATTGAGAAAAAAGGTAAAGGATTTTGTGAATTGTGTTTTGCAAAGATGAGAATGCGTGACTTTTATATGATATGTTTGAAGGAAACGTAAATAAGGGTACAATTTGAAAGGGTTATACAATACAAACTGATAAGGGGATATATGGCTTAAATGGGTTATTCGGGTGAACCCGAACCCGAATAAGAGCTATAAAATCAACCCGAAACCCGACCCTATATATGTTTCGGGTTTTTTCGGGTTAACCCGAATGATATTTTTGACCTTATTAAACCCGACCCGATTTGTCTTATTCGGGTTAGGGTCGGGTCGGGTTATGCGGGTTCGAGTTTTTTTGACACCCCTAGTCACAATCAACGTTACGAGATTATCAAGCGAAGATTTCAACACTCAAAGCAAACAATTCATAATTTTTTGATGAAGTGTTGGACAAAATTATGTTTTTCGCAAATACATTATAGTTCCAATTTCTTTTAATCCGAATCCAAACATTCTAGGACATATTAAGAGGCTACGACAAGTTTTCAAATGAGCGGCTGGTGCACTTGATGACACTTTGATACATGTTGTCCGTGCTAAGAAAAAAGATTTATAAATAAGTAGGGGAACGGGCGATTATTACCAAAACATATTGTCTATTTGTGACTTCAACATGATTTTTACGTTTGTTGTGGCTGGTTAGGAATGAGTAGCTCATGATTTTAGAATATTATCAGAAGCATTAGCCGATCCACATGCATCATTCCCGTTTCCACCACCAGGTAAGTTTTTGGTTTTTTTTTTTTAAATATTTTTATCTAAGTTTGAAAATTGATTAGTGTTTTGCATTTTTATAGAGAAATATTATGTTTGTGATGCCGCATATGCATACACTCGATGATTATGACTCCGTATCGTAATGTGAGGTATTGACTTGGAGATTTTTGAGAAAGACATGCATTAACCAATAAAAAAATTAACCATGGACAAACAAAACTTTGGAACGTCATTGAACATGCTTTTGGTGTTTTGAAAACACAATTCTCTATATTTAAGAAGATGACACCATTCCCGTTTGTTACACAAAGAAACATTGTCATGACATGTTTCATGCTTCATTATACATACTTATAAAGGAAGCATTTTTCCTTGATTCTTATGCATTTGAAACCCACTAATTTCATTTCCTTGATTCTTATGCATTTGAAACCTCCTAATTTAATTAATACCACTCAAAAGACTTTTTAATAATAATTATTAATTGGTTCTTTAATGTAAAAATAGCATGAACAACATCAAACATAACAAGACCAAGTATAAATACGATGAAACCATATGTATCCATGCGTGTAAGAACTTCTATTTTTCTTAAGATTTTTTTTTTGTTAAAACCATTTTAATATCTAAGAATATAAAAAAAAGATGGAAAACAGTGAAATATTCATCCTTGGCATCACAAGGTGGATTTATTGAACCCTAGAAGATATTAGAAAATATGAAATCATATGTAGCAAATGTATTGCTACATATAAATTGTTTTACATGTCAATTGGTCTTAGTTTCCATTAAATTCATGATTTCCTATTTGATCCTATAAAATATCACATGTGAACTAAAGGCAGGTCATGCATATTTTAATGTTGTACCGGTATTAACCGATACCAATGAGTTGTCATGCTCATTTTTAAGTCATGAGAATGTAATCCTATTAGCTTTCATTTTTTTGTATATATACATTTAGTCTGAACCAAGCATTTGTGTGGCATGGGTGTGTTACTATTAGTCTCTAATGGAAATTAGATGTTGGTATCCAGACTATGCCTATGTGGTTTTAGTTTACTGATGTTGGAATATGAAAATTAATATGATGCATCGATATGCATTTAACAAATAATAAGTACATCACATTATTTATTTAATCGATATTAATGGATATGAATGTCACTTTGTGCATTTGCAGTAGTCTAATCGCGATTGAATCAGAGAAATAGAAGTGTGTGGTGATAAACAAACATAGATTTCGTAGTATTTGTTGGATGTTTTGGCTTTGATAGAAAAAAACCCATCAAATACAAAAAAAAAAAAAATTAATATATTTCTAAAAATGAAAACGTTGTATTTTGAATAACATGTAATAGTAGGGTAAAATATGAAAGGTATTATGATATAAATATTAATAACATATATTAATATTTATTTGTCAAAATTTTAAATACGTAATTTTACGTTGCGCAACGCGCGACTATTCGCCTACTAATTTTATAAGAAAAGAAAGATTGAGTGATTAGTATTTCACAAGATACGATGAACCCAATGTCTCGTTTCAAAATAACAATGTGGTTATTGATGATGATAAAGACGAGGTTCTAACACATGATATCACAGTATACCGTGAATATATGATTCAATTACAAGATGAAATTGTTGAGTAGTTGATGCAAAATATGGAATGAATTATTTTAAATGAAATTGTTATTGTAAAACTAATTTAGTTACATGAATTTTATTTTAATGTTGTGCGACTATTATTATTAGAATTTTGGTGTTGAAAAACCATTTTATGTTTGTGAAATCAATTTATTTGAAATTCATTTTGTTTCCACACTCAGCAAGGCTTGCAAATATGATACACAAACCGAAAACATTTTGGTTTCTGAAAAACAAATAACATTTGTAAGTAACGTTCCGAGTAATATTGGATTAAGAAGTTTGTGGTTTTGTTTTGGAATTATTAGTTCTGATTCAAGAATAAACCAGCAAATCAATGGCTAAAAATAGATAATGATACCAAAGAGTCTGGTCGACCAATGAAGCCAAACTGCACAGCATATTTAGACAATTTGGTCACGCATAAGATACAATCTTTGTTTTGGACTTTAGTCGTTCCAAAAAGGTTTCAATGATTTGACACACTTCGTCAGTTTGTTTGTTCTTGTATAAATACGACAAATATTCAAAGGAGTGCTATTAATTTTTATGGGAATACTTACGACATACGTACTGTGAAAGATATGGTTTAAACTTTAAATAGGAGTATGATTTTAATACTAAAGTTATAATAATCATTTTTGTTCTTAGTCGAGTGTACAAAACAATTTAATATTAGAAAGTAATGCAAAAAATAAAGGTACATGAATTAATATCATCTGCTTTGACCTTTTGAAATTTTTTACATTTAACACATATTTTTAAGTTAACATTCACCTGACAACTTTTTTTTTTAATTTATAAAATAGCTTTTTCAATGATTTAATATTTTATTTTTTTAAATAAATTAAATTATCATTTATCTATCTTAAATAATTTATTAAGGTTACACATATAATTTATTAATTTACTAACATCTCATATTTTTGGAAAAAAAAAAACATTACTTGACATTAAACTAAAATAAATAAAAATATTAGAATGCGAATATGAAAACATTGAACATTACTTGACGTTATAATTAAAATAAATATTTATATTATAATATGAATATTCGGAAAAACTTAATATACATATATAGTCCATATTGCTTTTATCACATCATACAACATTTGATAAAAACATTTTATAGACACTTAATGTAAAAAAAAAAAAAAAAAAAAAAAAAAAAAAAAAAAAAACTAAAAAAAAACTTTGTTGGTTTTTTTTTTCAGAAAGATGAAAAAATTTTCACGTATATAATTAAAAAAATGATAAAAGACCACAATGTTATATAATATTTGATATATTTTAATTTTGAAAGATTTGACAACTATTTTTAAATAATATAACTTTTTTTTATTTAATATAAATTTTTTTATTTTGTCGTTAAATCAGTTAATTAACTAAATATATTGCTTAAAAGAAATCTAACATCTAAATATAATTAAGGTATAAATAAATTGTTACTACATATAAGGATTAAATGTAAAAAACATATGCCCTAACAAATAAAAATAAGTTTGTCATATGTCATCTTCTTCTTCATTTTGATACTTGTCATTTTTTAGATTTTTTTTAAATTATTTAATATTCACTTGTTATTTTTATAGTTTTTTTTTTCAAATTTCACATATTAAATGTCATCTCATATTAATTAATTTTATTAATATATTAATTAATATAAATTAACTTTCCATTTGTGAATTACTTTTTTTATTAATATATTAATTAATGTATATGTATATTAATATAGATAGTAATTTTCATTTATGAATTCAAATTAATTAATTTTATTATTATAGATTAATTAAGACCAACTGTAACAAACTCAGTCGTTACTTATTTTTTATGAATATGGTTATTGTGGCTATCAAACCTTGCGTGAATGATCTTTTTTAGTCAAGCCTTTATTTTTGGTCTTTTTGATAAACCCGTGTAATACATAGATCTCACACCTAATAATTAAATAAAAAAAATTAAGGATAAAAAAAGTAAGTGATTGATTTGATTTCTCAAATAAGTCTTCTTTTCCAACGACAAAAAAAAAAACTTTCCAAAAGTTTTCTATAGTAAAAAGTTTTAGAAAAAGATATCACTAAAGATGCTCAAATACAAAGCGTATTAGAGTGAATTAAGTTGCAATTATCACTTTTGTGAACACTTTTCTAACGTAAATCAAAACGAAATTAATGTTTTATAGGTTTAATAGAAAAAGTATAATGTTATCTCCGCAAGTGTGTATTATTAATTATTTTTTCATTAATAATAAGGATAAGTGTTTTGGTGGTGTATCCGGATTCCTGGAGTTACTAGTTAGAGCTAAACAATAAGACTTATGGATCGGTTTTGAAAAATATTGAGATTGTTGCTTAGAGCATCCACACCGGTGGATGTTTAATGTCTTGCAAAAAAAATGCCAACTCAGCATAATTTATTAGTGGCATTAAAATAGTTATAAAAAAAATCAACACCGATGATTGTTATATTAAAATAGTAATATAAAATTACTTACAAGACTTGCAAGCCTTGCAGATATAGACAGAACAAATCCAAATGACATTAAAAACTAGCTTAGTGGCATTGCAAGTTCATTTTGAAAGACCCGATGTGGGTGGTCTTAGGATTGATAGCTATGAGTTTGGTCTCGGTTCAATCTGGCATTTCAATTTTCAATAGGTCTTGTCTTGGTCTTAGATCGGAATTGAAAAAAGATGTTAAGTTGGTTGGATCCGATCCAAATTGGTCTTAGCTGGTCTAGACTAGTCTCAGTTGTTATTTAACAGTCAAAATTCTAAATATTTTCCACAATCATTTTTCTTATATGAATACTCCATTCGGAGGCATCTTATTGATTTTGAGTCCCTATGCGAAAAATTAAAAATGCCCCCCTAAACAGAATATCTTTTTATATATAAATGAAATTTAGTAATATTACGATAAGTTGATAATTGTTAGAAAAATAAAATAAAAAATAACGATAATATAGAATTTAATCTTACATAGTTAAATGAATCACAATGTTCTCATACCATTTTTAAAACAAAGTTGTTCACAAACTCTTTCATAATAAATACTCCTAATGAGTTAATCAATAATCAAACATACATGCATTCAACGATTTTGAAACAATCAATTAATCAATAACCAAACATACACGCCTTTAACGACTTAGCAAGTTCAAGGAGCGACTTCATACTTGGATTGACGAGAATCAGATGGTGAACTGACTTTAGCGTGTTGAAAATACCTTGGAATCAATTTTCTTTTTGGGCCGAGATTTCTAGTTTATTATAACGAATCACATGTAAAAATTGGATCCTTTTACGACATGGGCCATATGCGGTTGCTCACCACGAATACCCTTAAAAGACGCTCATGGCTCCATTGTTTCAAACCATGTTTATCCCCAAACATCTTTCTGCTTTGTTTCATTTCATTCTAAGATATTATATTTATACTTACAAATAGTATTATATTGTATTATTAATCTCTTTAGTTATTTTATTAATTCATTTTTATCGGATTAATCCTTTTTATAGACAAGACCACCATCATCCTAATATATTTTTAAAAAATTATCCATCCCACCACTATCGGAAATAAACCGGGTCAAGAATCACATGTTGAATTATAAAAAAAAAAAAAGGTTAAAATTGCTAGAAATAATAATAACGTAACATCAACTTGAAAAAAATAAACTAAAAACAACGACATTCTATTTGGATTCTTAAATGATTATTGTGTAATTTTGATTTTGTATGATAATTTATATGTTTTTATAATTATTCAGCAACATCATCCATCACAATATACAACAGCAGGGTAATATTGTTATTTTTCATTCAACATAGTCAATTAGAAGTATAATCAAACAACATGGTTTCTTTCCCAGTTAGAAAACTTTTCCATACAACACTTTTCTGAACAGAAACTATCAAACGGGACGTTAGTTTTAGTTGTAATGCTAGTTGATATAAATCGGAGGCTACCTGCGGATCTGCGGATCCAGGGTGTTATAAAGGGGTTTATGGTTGGATCCTAACCCTCATTTTACTAAAAACACCTTTAAAAATTCATCTTTTGCTCAAATTACCTCTTTTGGCATCTATTTTTGCTGAAAATCCTATTTTTGTAATACTTTTAATAGAAAAACCCCCAAAAAATCTAAAAAGTTAAGATTTTTTCTACTTTTAATTTTTTTTTTTTAACTTTTTATATAAGATGGACTCAGCTAATATTTTTTTTGGACCCGCCACTATCTGAAGACTAGTGTACGATAATTGGTTGTTACATTTTCCAAAAAGTTATATACCGAAAGGGCTGTGTCTCGCTACTCAATGACTTGACCACATTTTGCTTACTTGCCAAATGTATTACTTTTTAATTAATAAGTGAATTAGATAATACAAGTGATTTTTTATAAGTAAACTAAACTATTAAAGAAACTAGTTATGAATTAAACTAAAATGATAACTTAGGTTTCTTTTCACTAATAATAATGTTTTTTTTACTTTGAAATAATTAGAAATCGTATATCCAGAGAAATGTCGATGAAGTGTATGTTCAAACATAAGTAGGTAGTGACAGTCAAATATGTCGTTATAATACAATACCAACAAATGAGTTATACACTATTGTATTGAAATCCAAAAAACAGTCACAGTGATGTCAAATCTCTCATGACATGGTTTGGGAGCTTGCTTCAACCCGTACAAGGATTTAACAAGTCTACACACTTTGTTTTCCTGTCTAGGTTTCATGAAACCTTCAGGTTGCTCCAAGTAAATCTCCTTCTTGAGACAACTGTTCAAAAGGTTGTCTTCACATCTATTTGATGAATGTACAATCTTTTCAAAGTTGATATTGCTATGACAGCTCTAATAGAACTAATCCTAGCAACTGGGGCATATGTATCAAAATAATCGATCCCTTCTCGCTATATATAGTTGTTAGCAACTAATCTTGCTTTATAGGCAGATATAGATCCATCTGGATGATATTTTCTCTTGAATATCCACTTGGATCCTATGGGTCTCCTCCCTTTAGGTATATTAACTAACTCCTAAGTTCCATTACCCATAATTGAGTCCATTTCGTCATTGATGACTTCCCTCCACAAAGGAGCATATCTAGACGTCATGGCTCTAGTAAAGGTCTTAAGATCATCATCCAATTTAATGGCAAAGATGAACTCTCTTGTCACTTTATTTTGTGTTTCTTCGACCAAATAAGAATAGAAACCTTCTCCAAAACTTTCCTCTATTCTATCCCTGATACTTCTCTTTGGTTTCTTTACAATAGAAGAAGGTGGGAGTATTTCTCGAGAAGTACTTGTAGGTTTTGTGTTATTGGAGTTTTCATCATCTCTAGAAAACTTTTCTTCGAAGAATTCCACATCTCTGGATTTTACGACAACACCAGATTCATCATCCAATAATCGTTAAGCCTTGATGTTATGAGCTTATCCAATGAACACACTCTTAATAGCTTGATCTCCGAATTCGGATCGCTTAGGATCGGGCGTCCGATAATAAGCAACACACCTCTAAACTTACAAATAGTTTATGTTAGGCTTTCTACCTTTCTATAACTCATACGAACTTGTAGAAACCACCCATGTAGTGATCCTATTATGGACATAACAAGTAGTCAAAAGTGCTTCCCCCCACATATTGTTTGGTAGACCAGATTGGTTCAACATGCAGTTGACCATCTCATAAAGGGTTACATTCTTTCTCTCAGCCAAACCATTCTATTGGGGAGTATATGATAATGTTCTCTCATGTTTGATTGCATTCTCTTCACAGAATGTGTCAATCTCATGGTTGAAATATTATATGCATCTATCCGAGCGAAGAATTTTGATGTGTCTTTCAAGTTGATTTTCGACTTCAACCTTATATAGTTTAAATGCATCAAAAGCTTCATCTTTTGATCTTAGCAAATAAACATTTAGATATCGACTGGTGTAATCACATAATGTGATGAAATACATTTTTCCACCTCGAGTAAGTATTCCATTTAATTCACATATATCAAATTGAATCAACTCAAGTAATGATGTACTTCTCTTAACTTATGGAAATGGTTTCTTTGTAAACTTTGATTTCACGCAAGTTTCACATTTCTCAAAATCTTTTGTTTCATATTTTAACATTCCTTTAGTTTGCATTTGTTCAATGTTTTTGACATTAGTATGTGCCAAACGTTTATGCCATAAAGAAATTGAACAACCAAAATAACAAAATAGTTCATTTAATTCACATTAGCAATCATTCCATCAATTCAATCATTCATACAAACACAAGGCACATTTTCAACATTATAACCACCACTTTCAATGCTTGACCTACTCGCACTACCCTAATCACTAAAGGAATGATGATACATTACTAAACAATTGTTCGCCCTCCCAACATACCTTCTTCCCTTAGTGATCAAAAATTTTCCTTTCTCAAGCTCCATCTTGAACCCACCTTTGTCAAACTTATCTGCAAAAACCAACCCCTTTGAGATAGTAAGAACATGAAGAACATCTCAAAGGGTAACCTATTCACCACATGTGAAATTCAAGCGAACATTGCTTCTCCCTTGAAATTCAAATCTATGACCATCTTCACATACCACTATTGTCCCTGGTGGTGCTGGACGGTAAGTGTGAAATCTCTCTCGTTGCCCACAAACATGCACAATGGCTCTAGTGTCTACGAATCATCCTCGAGAACAGATTGCTTGGGTAAGGGAAGAGATGATGAAAATCTCTCTAAGGTTCAAATTTGCCATCATATCAATAACTTGCTCGACTACATGTGCTACCGGTCCTGATTTTCGATCTTTGCATTCTCTCACATAGTGCCCAATCTCTCCGCTGGCGTGGCAAGGTCCGGTCCTCTTCGGCTTTGAGCTAGGGTTTTGATTAACCGGTTTCTTGAATCTTTGTTTCTTGGGTCCCAAGTTCCTTTTGTTCTGTCCCCCAGACTTAGCCTTATGACTAAAACCCCCAGCTGATACATGGTGCACACTTGATTCGACTTTACCACACTTTTCCCTGATGATAATTTCCTCCTCAATGCGAAGGTGTTTCATCAAATCATCCAAGGAGTAGTCCTCAGATTTGTGCATCGTTCTCTTATAGAAGTCTTTCCACGAGGGTGGCAGTTTTGTGATGATCGCACCAACCTGAAAGAGTTTTGCTATCGATACGGAGAGCGCGTTCAACCATTTGAAACTCTATGTACTTAGACACAAGGTACTTGTTGGTAACTTCTTTATGTGCTTTGTACTTAAGTTACGAGGTGCTCGATAGTTCTCTCACATCTTTGACCGACACATAGAGATCATAGAGCCCATCAGACAGTGAGTTCTTGATGTAACCCACACACAGTTCCTTGAACTCTCTATGCAGAGCCCTTTTCTTTTCCAAATCAGAGATGACCACTGGGTCCACAGTTTTCCCCACTTCGAGAATAGGATCAACATTAATTAGGGCCAATTTTGGGTCCAAAACATAAGTGAGCTTCAATACATGAAGCATGAACTTGACCTTTTCGGTCCAACGGATGTAGTTCTGACCATCGAATCGATCAAGCTTGGCAAACTCTTGGTTCATGAAGGGGAGACTAGCAGATGGGATTTGGGTGTCCATTAGTCCATTGATTTATAAACACAAAATATAAAAACCTTTAAGAATATTGAATATAAGAACCAATAGACACGGAAAGAAACTGACAAATAATATTTAGAATTATATGTCGATTAGTTGCGAATAATAAATCCAATTATTATTATTATTATTATTATTATTATGATTACCAGGCTTCGTCCAGAAACCAAATAAAACCTTCTCGATTAGATCTGATTATAAGAAAGGTAGAAGAATAGTGTCTTGTTATTAGACGAAAGTAAATGCGAGATAGTAAAGTAAAACCGACCTGTTGACATCTGATCTTGATCTTGAAGAACTGCATGGATCGGACTCCTATCCTTAAAGGTTTTTATTTCACTTCTATTGGATGTAAGCAATAGAGTAAAACCCAGAGATTTAATGTAGATTTATCGGTTTTCCAACAACAATGGAAAAAAGATAAGCACAAAGTGAATACTCAGAAAGCTAGAAGAAATCGCCAAGAGAGGGAGAGAGCTTCGAAATACGTGTGTTAAATACAACTCCTACATACTTGTATCTATAGGTGTCGAAACCATAGAAGGAAATAAAGGGTCCTCATAGGCCAGACCCTAGAAACCCTAGGGCGACACGTTGCTCTCGAAGTAAACTGTCTTGTAGGCCTTCCAGAATATTCCGATGTGATTTCCACGAAGTCAAACGACGGTCAACCATTTGACCGGATCAGTCAAACCATGTTGATCCAAACTCACCAAAAATAAAAACTTCTTAACTCTCAGAGACCGATGCATCGTTCGAAGTGCTAAGTGCACCTAAATCGTGCAATCATGGTGTCGACTATTGCTAGGCTAGGCTAGGCTTGCATGTGTGGGTTATGCCCATCACTTGATCCACTAAAAACCTTTGAAGGCCTATCAAGAGAAAAGAATTATAAACCCACTAAATGTTTCTCCCCCACCAATGTGGGATAGATGAAGCTTGCCAACTTGCAATATTTTCTCTATAATTTCCAATACTAAAAGTTTAAACCAACTTCATGATGATTTAAAGGGATCCTTTGATAAATTTTTTTGGTAGAGTGACATTAAGTAATGACGTTTGGACTGCTTCACATTGTACACTAATATCGTTATTTTTGTGTCACGATACATTGAATCGATCAGAACTATGGTTTATGTATAAAATAAAATTCGTGATAATTTTCCTTATCTACATGGTAATGGTGTATGGGCATCGACCCACACACAAGGACAGGCCGAAGAGACAAGGAACATGCCGAACAATGCTAACGAGGTCCAAACACACACGGGCCGACAATAAACAACAGTAAAGTCCAACCGATCACGCCGAGTAGAAATAAACTATACCAAGGAAATATTACGTACGTATCCTTAGGAAACATCCTGGGAAACATGGAAAAAGCAATATTATTCTATTGAAGGGTTCTACCCTTGCAACCACTAGACACAAGCAACTCCCAGTTAGAAAGGCAATGGACTGGAACGACTCACATGTATCGAACATGTAAGAGATCCTTTTTTTAGGTACAAGAAATTTTTCTCATAAGCCTCAAATCGAAGTCTGACTTAGGTATCAAAGAGCAATACCGGGGTCCATCCCTCAGTAGAGCTTTCTAACCTGGTGTTTGTGTCTCTTTTTGCAACATGCACTCTAGAGTCATCATCAGAGACGGTTATCACTAACCAACTACAACGTACTTGAAGAGACCACGTAGCCACATTGGCGCCATCCGTACCTAGAAAATATGCAAGATAAAGAACAATCCATGTGTACCATCACAAACTCAATCCTTAGCCCCATTAGCTTAATCATAACATTCACCCCACTCACCACAACGACTCCGAACATAGCTCCACAATGATTGTTTTGTCCCGGTAGACGGAACCGATGCTAGTCCGAGCACACATACAAGAAGAAAGAGAGAAACAATAGAAATCATCAACCATATGAAAGAAAATAAGAAAAACATGCTCAATAACGACCATATCAGATAGCAGTTCCAACACGGGCAAACCAAGTGCACCCGCAGGACAACTTAAGAATGTCATAAGGAACAACGACCTAACAGTACAAGTCCTACCACCGCTATTACTCAAAGATCTTGTATACTCAAGAGTCATATTCAAATGATATTGCTAATTAACATATAATACTAATGGGTCACACTAACAACAACGGGATACAATTGATTATTTATTAAAATTTATTTTAATAAATATTCCATAAACTCTTATAATTAACTAAAAATTATTTATTTCTTGCAAATAATAGTTTTTCATTAGCAAGTAACATAATGTATCATATGTGATGATTTATTAAGTCATGTAGATTATTTTAGGCTAGAAAGACTTTTGTCTTTTAGCCAAAATCCAAAGTTTATATTTTATAAAAGAAGTTAACAAAATTTTTAAACTTTGGTCTTCTTTTATATCTTTATAAGAAAGAATAAAAGAAGCATGTCATTTTAATCTGTTTAATCAAAAGCATGGCTAGTTCTTAAAGGCATGGGGTTCAAGTTCCATTTATGACATGAGTGAATAATTGGTTTAGGAATCATGTGTATTGTTTTATATTTAAGAGAGTGCATGAAAGGCTTCTTTTTTTGAATTTTTTACTATCCAAAACCATGACCTTGCATGCTCTGCTCATTCCCTCTTGTTTTGGTAATAAACACTTGAAGAAAACTTGCATTTTACCTTCTTGAAGTTCATACTCTGGTTATGAACTTTAAGCTTATGAATTAAGAGTTTATGGACTAGTATCTACATCAAGTTGGTTTCTTGTTGGTGTCTCAAAGGTTCCACATTTTCCATCACTTCCAAGCCTCCCAAGAGTAATCAAAGAACTACAAAGGTTGTTATTTCTTCATCTTCTTCTTTGGTGCTTGTTTTTCTTTCCAAACTTTGCAAGAATATCCTTGTTGGTTATTAACTTGTTTTATGTTATTCGAAATTCGAAGTCTTCGTTGCTAAATCTTATGTTTTTTAAACTAGTTTTTGAATAAAAACCCAACAATTGATATAAGAGCCAGGTTGCAAGTTTGGTTAGATTTTATGATTTTTGGAAATCTTAGCTTTTGGAAAATATGGATAACTTATTTTTGCAAGAACTTGAATTCATACATATTTTCTATGACAATTTTATAATTTTTATTTTTGTAACAAAAGTTTTTGTGCATCTTTTGTCATTTAAAGTTGTCATAGAAAAATAAAGGTTGCTTTATGTGTATGTTGATATGTATGATGTGCATAAACTACACAAAGATCATTGTGTTTGTTGTGTTTTTTGTTTTTGTTTTAAAAATGGATGTATAATTTATTTATTCTATGGTATGTAATAAATTAAATAGATTAGTTTTCTTGTTTTAGTTTTTTAAAGTAATATATTAGTTTTTTGAAATAATTTATTTGTACAAAAATATAACAAGAAATGAAGATGAAGCTATTTTTTGAAGGCAAAAGGGTGATTTTCGCGACTTTAAAAAGTGTAAGGGTAAAGGCAACGTTTCTGCAAACTGTTGCAAAAGGTGTTGCTGTTGGCAGCTTCCTTTGGAGTTGTTTGACCTAATGTAACCTTTTCTACAAATTATTGCATGTTGTTGCATTATTCCCTTTAAGAAACTATTTCAATCTTTTGCAAGCAATGAGTG
Source organism: Lactuca serriola (assembly GCF_051521515.1). NCBI lineage: Eukaryota > Viridiplantae > Streptophyta > Magnoliopsida > Asterales > Asteraceae > Lactuca > Lactuca serriola. The sequence continues at coordinate 132,797,770 of NC_136413.1, forward strand.
TTTTCTCAAGTGGGAGCTTCTACAACAACATTACAAGAATATTTTTTTGGTCCCTTTAAATGTCCTTTTAGGAATGGACTTGAGATCTTTTGTGTTGGCTCACAAAAATGTCATTATTTGGTTATATTTATTTACATATATTTTTATGCATATTGGTCCTGTTTATTTTATGCAATTATTATTTATGGTTGATAAATTATTTTTTCACATGCTAAAATAATTTTGGACAAAATACACGTCACGTGGAGTTTGATTTTCAAAATTTATAATGTGGACATAAGATGTAACAAGTTATTGTTTTAAAATAAAAACTGATTTTATAAAAACGTTAATAACATCAAATTTTGAAATACTCAATTATAAGTTTTAATAATGTTTATTTTTGTAACTTAAGCAAACTCTAAATATATAAATAATAAAATGAAGTTTTATTAAAGATATAAAAGGTTCAAATGCGCTCAAACTCAAACTTAATATCGGTTATTAAAATTGAATCACGTCAAATTATATAAAACCTAGCTTTTATATAAAACCTTCAAAAGTAATTTTCATCTTGAAAATTGGTACCATGGCTAATTATATGCATGTAATAACCATGATATCATACACACACACACACACACACACACACATATATATATATATATATATATATATATATATATATATATATTAAATCTAGAATTATAAAACATATAAAAGATCCCTTACAAACCCCAAATCTATGCAATTCATTTTAAAGAAAACTCCCACATCTCTTGTATATACTAGTAGGATAAATGATACTTATCCGCTTAGTGTTATCTTTTGATGGCCGATGTGTATTCACGATTTCTATAACCAAGTTATAAGCCGATACCAAAGTTTTTCAAAGTAGATGATTTTATCGGAAATATTTTGTGATAAATGATACCTAATCCAGAGAAATCTGGGGGCATAGATGGGATCAAACATGTCTAATTAAATTTGTTATTAGAGGTCCTATAAATCTAGGAATTATATAGTAAGATATAAATGTTATGTAACGTCCCAAAAATACAGATAAAAATTTTGTTTTTAAATTCATTCAAAACATACGATACTCATATTAACACAATGAAAATGTATCATAAAAACATATCATCAGAGTACAAATTCCCAAAATCTCAAATGTTGAAACCGTAGGGTGATGCGGTGGGATCAGGCCGTTCCTTTCCTTTCGAACTGGAAGTACCTGAAACATAACCTGAAAACTGTAAGCACAAAGCTTAGTGAGTTCCCCTAAAATACCTCATACCATACAAACATACAACTAAGCATATATAGGTGCTTGTAATCCCCTTCGTTCTATTTCAACCAGATACCGTCAAGCATATCTAGGTGCTTGCAATCCCTTTTTGATCTATTTCAACTAGATACTGTCAATCATATCTAGGTGTTTGCAATCCCTTCGGTCTATTTCAACCAGATATTGTCAAGCATATCTGGGTTCTTGCAACCCCCTTCGGTCTATTTCAACCGGATAATGGGTCTATTTCACCCCTACCACTACCATATAATATCATAACAAAGAATCACAGATTCATCAAACAAACACAGGCATAACCGACAGTTTTCATGAAGTCAACCATCATACTACAAAATAAACTAGTAGGTCAGCATTGGTGCCTTCGACCCACTGATATAGTAAAGGAAAACTCACCTCAGACTAAAGGTATCAAATCACACTCAGCAGATGACTCGCAAAATCCTCTCCCTAAGGCACAAGTATAAAACCCAAACTAGAAACCAGGCCAATACTCTAACACGAAAGTCCAACACTAATTCTTGACTTAAGTAAAAAAGGGTTTCTTCACCCTTACCTTATTGGGCCTCCCTCCCACCAAGGCCTAAATCTATGCAAGCCCAAAAAGGCATTCCAAGCCCAGCTACAAAGCCCGTTAGGCCCAATATGGCTAAAAAGCACCCAACATGGCCTAAAGTACAAAAAATTCTTGTTACAACAGGTGGGCCCGAGGCCCAATCCTAAACAAGTCAAAATCCAAACATGTCACTAGCCCAAAAATCTTCCAAGTCCACATACTGCGTACGCGTGGCGTACATGGCTCGTACGCTAATGATTCGGAATCAGGGCATTGGCCCAGTACGTGCAATGTACTCTAGAGTACGCTCGACGTATTGGTAAGTCAACCTATTTTTGCTCCCATGTCTTAATCCATTAAGATCTAACATGCAAAACTTAGATCCAAGCTCATAATAGTGTCTTAAACCATAAAGTTGCAAACTTTATGCACTTGCATGCCTCATTGGAACTCAAACCACGAATGAAGCCCTCTAAATCTCTTAGGTGGTCACTAACTCATGCATGGTTGAGTCTTAACCTTCAAGATACGATTTTTATGACTTCTTGCACTCCCAAAAGTCTAAAACGACAGCTCAAATAGTATGGAGTAGCCCATACTCCAAAAGACCAAGTTATGGGACCTAAATATGCTAAAATCTTCCCTAAACCTAGATCTAAGCTTAGAAGGAACAAGTTTCAGAATTTATACCTTCAATAGGCTAGAAATGATGCGCCAACTCTGGATCTACAAGCTCCTTCTTCTCCTTTGCTTCTCCTCAAGCTTCCTTCTTTTTCAAAACCCCAAAAGAACACCCAAACACTCTATATAAGATAAAAAATGCACTCAAGATGGCTAGGGTTTCGAGGTTAGAACTAAAAGGAAATGGAGGATTAAAGGGTGATGGACATGATGGACTTAAGGACCTTAAATAGGGTGTAAACCCTAAAAAATTAGGGCTTCTTATGGCTTGAGTATGACCCACATACACATGGGTACACCCAGTGTAAGCCCGGATCACCCCGATGGCGCACATCTAAGGAGTACGCTGTGCATACCTAGTGTACGCCCATCGTACTCATGAACCCTTTACCAACTTTTAATTGAAATAAAGGAATAATAGATCAATTTCATACCTGGCGACTCGGGCATTACAATTCTCCTGCACTTGAGTCAGACTTCATCCTCAAAGTCCGCTGCCGGAAATAACTTTGGGTAATACTCCTTCATCTCGTCGTCCAGATCACACATCCATTCTAAACCCTTTCAGTGTTGCCACCGTACCTTTACCAACTCAACAACCTTGTTCCTCAAGGTCTTCGTCTTCCTGTCGAGGATCGTTATTGGTCTCTCAATGTTGTTCAGGCGGTCTTCCACCTAAATATCCTCCAATGGAACCACTGTGCAATCATCAACAAAACACTTCCTCAGTTGAGAGACGTCAAAAGTATTGTTAATCTGACTAATTTCCTCTAGAAATCCAATCGATACGCTACCCTACCCACCCATGCTATAACTCTGAAGGGATCGATATACTTGTTGGATTAGGTGTCTAAGTTCATAACTATTTCTGGGATGTACTTGACCCGGTTGGCATGGTCCATTTGGGTTGCATAGCATTGCAACACTTGAATAGACTAAATGAGAGAAAGGACACTTATGTATTATTAATATATTATAAGTTCTAATATATTAATAATATTATTTAATTATTATTGATCAAGGAATTAATTTGGAATTAATTAAGTGATAAAAAAGAGACTAATTAAATATATGGGGTTGATTGTGTAAATAATCTATTCTTATATAGTGGGCTAATGATCCATGGTTTGTATGGATTGGGCTAAAACCCATAAGGTGCTCCATGGATAATCCATGGAGGTTACAAACCCATAGATCATGGAATATGAAAAGCCATGACAATTAGGGTTTACATGGTGTAACCCTACTTGTGCCACAACTATATAAAGACCCCTAGTCTAGAAAAATCGGCACTACTTGTACAAGATAGAGGGCTAGCCAATTTTGAGGAGTAAGTGAACTTCTCTCAAGTCTATTCCAGGAGTTGTAGTGTTGTCTGAGACATTTGAGGCATCACACTAGAGATGCTAGGCTCACAAGGTTCTCAAGGAATCCAAACTACAAAAGGTATGTTCTTCTTCTAGCATTTATATTTAAAAGTTCCCCATGGTATGCTAGATAGGTTAAAAACCTTGGAAAATCAAATTTGCATGTATCATAGTAAAACATAGATCCAAGTGCATGTACACCTTAGGAGTTTTAGAATGCTCAAAACCCTTCAATGGTACCAGAGCCTAGGTTAGTTTTCTTGATACTTGATGCTACATGTTTTTTCAAAAGTTGAAATTCTGCCTTTTTTGCATCTGACTAATCTCCACGACGTGGCAGTCTATACCACATCGTGGTGATGCCCCCATATGCAGAATTTCGGGGTTTTCCTTGGTATTGGATGAGGATCATTACCCTAAACTATTTTTTGAACCTTAAAACCTGTTTTTGATGTGGTAATGATTATGATAATCCAATTTCAAAGGTTATTATCAAAATTTCAAGCTTTGTATGGTTTATTTATGATTCTTGAAATTGTTGATATGAAAGTTCATACACTTATGAGTTTAGAAGATTATAGGAATTATTTGTAACTTGCTTGTTAGTTTTATTCTTGATCATTATGTGTTTTAATGGAATCCATAATTTGTCCTCAAGTTATGGATTACCAAAAGTCATCCATTTAAAGTCCATTAAAGGAACACATAAGTTACATAAAATGAAATGTCTCTTATTTTAATAAAACATTTAACTCATAAGTTATGAAAAATGAAAAGTTTTGAAATTTACAAAACTTGCCCTCAAGTTTTGGAACATGTAAAGTCACTTTAAAAACTTAAGATCCAACCCCTAGAATTTTAAAAGTTAAAATTCAACCCTTATACTTTATAATATTATAAGTTTAATAATAATTATATATGTATACGAATAAGTCGTTTTACCGTTAGTAGGCCTCATTCACGAAGCCGGTCTATAAGGGGGGGGGGGGGTATAAGGTTGCTGCCTATAAAATGACAGCTTAATGGGTGTCCACTCTCACCCACCGCTTCCTTGATCGATGGAGGGTCGTTAGCCGAACGAGTAAGATAAGGACTTTAAATCTTCATTAAAAGTGTTAATGATAAATATAAAGTAACTAAATGTTTTATAAATTCCCAATCTTAGTTACTTTAGGAAAATGTGAATAAGGTGCTAACCCATGAAATTACACTCTGCACTTTGCTTAAGTCGGTTAGTGGATCGCGTGTGGTTAACCAACACACTAGCTGGACTTAACAAGGTAGGCAAAGGGTAACTTAATGTTTATCATAGTATTGATGGAGCGTGCGTGGTTAACCGGCACATCGATTGAGGGGTAAAACATTAAGGATACCAAGTAATTTGCATGGTTACTTCACACCTTGTTTTGTGATCCTTGGCATCCTAGTCACAAAACCTGAAGGGCACACTCGAGATTGAAACATGCCATTGAAAAGTTCAATGAATCTCAAAGAATCTAGGAGTTTCAAAACCAATTAAAACCTAATAATTATTTCGTTTTTCATGGTGGAAATTGGTGAATCGTCATTCGCCTACCTTCAAATATTCTATAGCTTCGATTACGACATCCCTCTTCCAAGTTATAAAATATTGTGTTGGGTCGTAGCCTTAATATTTCATATTGGGTGTTATATTAAGGAATTTAAATCAACTCTCTTGAATATCTCCCATTAGATGTCTGGTTTAGACATCTATGATCTTCCCAAATCTCTTGGAACAAGCTTTCCTAATGAAGATGATGTCCCGTGGTTGGATCATGGAAATCATTCTTCTCTTCCTCCACCTCCTCCAATTATTCTCCCTAACCCACAAGTTCAAGGTCACTCAAGCCCTATTGGCAAGCAAGGTCTATGTGTGCTCACATCTTGGAGATGAAGTCACGTATTGACAAGCTGGGAGAGTTGGGTGTGAAAGTCTTGAGAAAGTTGGTTGTTCAATCACTTTCTAAGTCTTATAGTAAGTGTCCTTTGGGACTACTATGTAAAAGACTATGACATGACCCTTAATGATCTTATCTATTTGCTTGGTACTGCTGAATCAGTAATGATTTGGAGCATTGGTAGAGCAAATTTGATTAGTACATCAACTTCTCAAACTACAATGGACATTGACAATTGCTAACATTGGATATCCAAAGAAGCTTTCTCTTCCCAATGGAAAGGGATCGGCCATAGTCAACTCATTTGAGCAAATGTTAAAGAGAAAGGCTAAGTCTGAGATAGTCCCATGTACCATTACCAAAGAGTCCATATGGTTCTATTGTCAAAGGAAGGGGCATTGGTTGCAAAGATGCCCTATTTACCTGAAAGATCATAAGGTTGGCAAGTCAAAATTTTTTTTGACTCTACTTCAGGTAAGTCCACTATCTAACTCTATTAAGTTCCTATTTGGAGATTCTTATTACATGATGTGACTGGGTCACATGTTGAAGTTTTAAGAATCCATGAAAAGAGAGGAAGCTTAAAGAAGAGTAAGTTGATTCTGATCGTAAAGATGGATTTCGATCGCATGGTTCAGTGATCAGAATTTTTGAGCTACTGCTTAAGAGTTGTGATAGATTGCTTAGGAATAGATAACAACATAGTTTTCATATGCATTTGCATTGTAAGGATAAGTTTTTCCGCAAGTTTTAAATAAAAGAAAAGTTTCGTTTTTATTTATTTTAAATATCCTTATAGTGGCATTTGTAAAAAATTGTTGTTTATATGATTCCATTGATAGCAACATTGGAAAAATGGATTTGATTCTTTCGTTTGTGGTAGTGTCATAATTTACCAAATAAGGAAAGATTCTCATTACCCAAGTTTCAGTTGGATAGAAACTTGGAATCATGCAAGTCGTATGATGAATGAGAATTTTCATCTTTGGAAAATTAAGACTAATACCTTGTTCACATGTATATGTGAGTCGTGTGAAGGACTAAGGGATCGGGTACACATTCTTGTGTACTGGTCAAGTCCACCACAAAAGATTGATAAGACTATTCGTCATGATTTACTAAAGTTTAGTAAATATGGTTATACTTACAAGTTTAAGTATAATTTTGAAACATTGGAAAAGTTTCGATGTATGAAAGAACGAATGAGAAGAATCAAATTAGGCAGAAAGATAAAAGTTACTCAAATCTGAAAAGATGGGAGAGTACTTTAGTATCATGTTTTGTGATCATCTTAATGATTAAGAAACCATATCACAATGGTCCTCTAAGGACATCTTAGTGCATTCTTATGGCTAAGAAGAGGAATCATGAATTGTTGAAGTGGTTAAATCAAGAAGATGAGTCATACTTCGTTCCAAAAACAAATCTTAGAGTCATACTCCAAGATTGTAACTTGAGTGACATATCTTAAAGAAAGGTTTATAACACTTGTCAAATGTAAGAGTAAAATGTGTCCTACTCGTGTACATTTAAAATTTGTAAGTTGTGATGTTTTGGATAAAACAAAGACCAACTAAGGCCAATTGTGTGAAGTGTTTGTCTTGATAAAGAATCCGCACTATCTCTTGAATATTTGGCAAGTGAGTCTTATATGTCATGAAGATAGTGGGAGTCTTAAAGATCTTGGAAAAGCTTCCAGATCTAATCAAGAAGAAAAGCCTATAGTTTATCACTAGCACATGACTTGAGATTTATAACCAATCGTGTTGACATATTCCTATTTCTATGCCCATTCCAGTTAAAGTTGGCTTTGCATATGAGTTCTGAGAGTTCTCAATTGGTTGCATAACAACTTGGAAGCAATGGCAGGCCCTTGTGCTGCCAAGTGGCAAGAAGTTAAGACTGCACAAGTTCAATCCATAAGAGTTTGGATTTGTCACTAACCTTGTCTTGTGATTATGGTTTTGAAAAACTCACATGGATAGGAACACATACACCATAAAATCTATAGTGTCATAAGGTTTCTCTCCGATTCATGAAAATGATGGTGAGGAAATGCTTTCACTAAGTAGATTTTAAGTAGATAGCAATTGTGATATTTGCATTCTCAAAGTCGTTAGTGGAGCATGTGTGGTTAACCGGCACACTAACATGGACTTGTGAGAAATGGAAAAGGTCTAAACAATTGAGACTATGATTACGACATCCCTTTTCATAGTTCTGAAATTGTTTAGACACACATGTGTGCTATCTAAGGAAAGGTGTATGATTTTGATAAACTTTTATCAAAGCATCTCGTATCAGAAATATGAACTTTGGTAAGAAGGTCAATAAAGTATTGATTTCTAGAAGTCCAGCTGATTTCTGAGTACATGTCAAAGCTAGTGGGAGCATAAGTGTTATGCTAATAATCATCATGCAAGTGGGAGCATGATAATTATAATAAGTGTTGCAAGTTAGCAATGTTAATTATAGAAAACAAAAGGTTTCAAATGGGAAAAAGTTGTTTTGCTATAATTAAGGGAGAGAAAATTATACTTCATTTAAATTCTAAAAGCTTAGATTGAGGTTTTAATCTTCTTTAGTCAAGGATATATATATATATATATATATATATATATATTTATATATTATATATATATTTATATATGAATTTTAGTCAAGGATATATATATATATATATTTATATATGAATTTTATGTTGGAATGGCTCAACATAAGGAAATTCTATATATGGGTCCATTATTTGAATTCTTAAATTCGATTATGTCTACGACATCCTTTTTCATAATCTGAATTATGATTACTTGGCAAATAGAAATAGAAATATTATAGAAAAAGATTGGTCTAGTATCATGTCCTTATGAATCGTGTCCCATATGCTTCAGATATAGGATCGATTGCATGTGCTATAATATTCATTTGTTCTAAATTTTTCAAAATGCCCAGAGCATTAAGAGGGAAAAAGTATTAGAACTAGATATGACTAATTTAATTAAGCAATTGTAAAAGACAATCTAAGGTTTACCAAAGATTGGTTGCTCAAGGACAGTTGAAAGTATAGTGTTAATTTTCGAAGGACCATATTGACATATTATAAAAAGAGTCAACTCTTGTTCAAGAGTAATAGTCAAAAGGGGAATATGGAAATGTTCCCATAGGTGGAAGTTATTCATTAAATCTGTGTAAGATTAGGAAACTTAATGCAAGAAGAATTTTGAAAGCAATGAACTTTGACTATGAGACTTCGTTTCCATGGAGTTGATCTCCATTGGAATACTCTGTAATGTCTGTTGACAAGTCTTTGTGACTTTGTGCATAATCATTACAAGAGGACCAATGCATATAAGTTTAGAATCTAACAGATTTAGGTAAATGGCAGGAGTTTGGAATTCTTGCATTTGCGGTAAAGATTTGGGTTTTTTAAATGAGTATCATTGGAATTATGTTCAATCGATCTATTTCACAGAGTAAAGATATTAGACAAACTTAGTATGCATACTTGGTGTTTAGCTTAACTAATGTTTGGAAAAACATAGTGTGCATACTTGGTGTATGGCATGACTACTGTTTAGAAAAAAACCATAGTGTACATGCTTGGAGCATGGGAAAACTATTTTTTTAATTCAAGTATAAAGTTGATAGTTTGAAATAGTATGCAATGAATAATGTGTAATCAATATGGTGATAAATAAAAGATGTTCTATTTATATTCATAAGTTCTAAGACCATATTTGATTCGATTATTCTTGTGTTTCACTTTTCATGTTTTGACTTCCAGGATAACTAGGTCATTCTTCCCAAATGACTAAGTTATTCAAACCATCCACAGTCAGTCATATGTTGGAAGTAGATATGAATCAAGACTGTCATGAAGCTGGATTGTAGATGTCTAAGGTATGGTACATAGAACGAGTTGCTGCAACATTCATGAGTGCTCATAAGTTCTGAGTATTGGATTCAACCCATGCTTACTGGTGTCACTTCATGGAATTTATCTCGAGTGATCGTGAGACGGTAATATCATATAAGTCTTCAAACATAGAGATATGACTTGTTGCCTATGAGTTGGCTATACATTGATTGTACGAAAACGCATTGGTAACTCGATGTTATAAAACGTGCCTTTGTGTATGATTCAACAAGTAGTAGAACAAGCATATGAGTCGATGTTTATATGTTCCTTCTTGGATTAGAAGCGATATTTGGCCCCCTCGATGATTTTGTGTTGACCCATGCACTGGGCCCGGTCAGAACTAAGTTGATGTGTTCAATTAAGTTCTATGTCAAACAAATCGGAAATCGGGAAACAAACTGCTGGACAATAAGTAAGACATTGTTCCATGTATTTGTCCGACTGATATCTAGAACAGAGGATTATATGATCATTTATCTTAAATGGCGTATCATCATCATCTCAGTTCTGCGAGACCTTGAAAGAGCTACGATTGCTGATCAGTTCCTGAAGTTATTCTTGCAGATATAGTTATTAGACTTATCCAAGTGGGATACTGTTGGATTAGGTGTCTAGGTTCATAACTATTTCTGGGATGTACTTGACCCGGTTGGCATGGTCCATTTGGGTTGCACGGCATTGCAACACTTGGATAGACTAAATGAGAGAAATGACACTTAAGGATTATTAATATATTATAAGTTCTAATATATTAATAATATTATTTAATTAGTATTGATCAAAGAATTAATTTGGAATTAATTAAGTGATAAAAAAGATACTAATTAAATATATGGGGTTGATTGTGTAAATAATATATTCTTATATAGTGGGTTAATGATCTATGGTTTGTATAGATTGAGCTAAAACCCATAAGGTTCTCCATGGATAATCCATGGAGGTTACAAACCCATGGATCATGGAATATGAAAAGCCATGACAATTAGGGTTACATGGTGTAACCCTACTTGTGCCACAACTACATAAAGACCCCTAATCTAGCAAAATTGGCACTACTTGTACCAAATAAATGGCTAGCCGATTTTGAGGTGTAAGTGAACTTCTCTCAAGTCTATTCCAAGAGTTATAGTGTTGTGTGAGACATTTGAGGCGTCACACTTGAGGTGCTAGGCTCACAAGGTTCTCAAGGAATTCAAACTACAAAAGGTATGTTCTTCTTCTAGCATGTATGTTTAAAAGTTCCCCATGGTATGCTAGATAGGTTAAAAACCTTGGAAAATCAACTTTTCATGTATCATTGTAAAACATAGATCCAAGGTTTCTTAAGTTGCATGTACACCTTAGGAGTGTTAGAATGCTCAAAACCCTTCAATACTTGGGGCCTAGCTTGTGCCGCTTCCTGAATCAGATGATTCATTTCCATGGGGACAACTTCAGGAGAACCATATGTCCAATATGAAACTCTAGGTCTGATCGGTGCTTGTCGGCATAGCTCTTCTACGGCTCTAAGCTGTCTAAAGTCTACTCCGAACCTGCTGAATCGACTCGGTAGTCTTGAGTACCACTTTCGTACTCCCCATGACTCGCTGACCGACCTCAACCCAATATACCATGGTCCTGCATTTCCTCCCATACAACATCTCAAAAGGAGGTCGATCGATGCTAGCGTGATAACTATTGTCGTACGAAAATTCCGCTAACGGAAAATATGTATCCCTGCTACCGCCAAAATCCATAACACATGCCTGTAGCATACTCCAATGTCCGGATGGTCCGTTAGCTCTTACCATCTGTCTGCAGGTGAAAGACCGTGCTGAAATGAAAAAGAGTACCCAACTCCTCGTGAAGCCACTTCCAAAACCTAGAAGTGAATCGAACATCCCTGTCTGATACTACTGAAACCGGTACCCCAAACCGCGCCATAACCTCCCTGATATAAATATCAGCCAACTTCTCCACAAAGATACTATCCTGAAAATACCAAATGAATTTTGTTACAAATTTATAGACAAATAATCCAATCTGATCATAACCATGAATTGTCATTTTCTTTAATCACTTAATTAAACAATAATATTCAATAGATACAACTTAAATGGATAGGTTCATGTCTTGAGAAACAATATCATGAGAGATATGAAATTGTATACACTTAAATGTCCTAGTCCTAAACAAACCTGCTTTGATCAATAGACCTAAAGATGATACTTAGTAAAGTCATCACTGTGATGCTAAAGATTTTTCTAACATCAAACTAGGAATAGTTATTCATGACTTCTATGAAGTCTTGAATAAATTATATATATATATATATATATATATATATATATATATATATATAATAGGTTAAGCAATATTCCAATAAATATAGTGATATTTTATTTTTAAGTAGTTCAAACATTTGGAATAGTGCAAGGCTAAAAGAGTCACATAGTGTCATCGAAGAGATTCATGTTTTAAGGACTGAACAATTTTAAGCCCAAGAAATCCAATAAGACCTACATAGATGGATCTTGTTTATTTTGTGGAGAAACTGGAGACTGGAAGAGCATCAAACCCTCTTATCTACAATGAACGTCTGGAAAAGACTAGTACTTTAAGTATCTACTAGATAAAACTCTTAATTTTCATATAACACTTAAGTAGTTAGTACTTAAATGTTAAACTAGTATTTCTAAATGGCTTGCAGATATTTACAGAAGATTAACCAACTGAGCATAATCAAGTTAGAACTACACTCTTCGAGTTTAGTTTATTAATTATGCTAGGAGCATAATGCACTTGTATTATAAAACAATGTATCTTTTTTAAAAATATATGTTTTAATTTAGCTTGTCTAAATATATGTCTCGGTTAATTTATGAATGATTGACTATTTACTTCAATTATTTTTCATAATGATCACCTTCATATTTAGAAATGATTAAATTTATGCTTATGAGACTATATCTCTTAATACAAATTGTAAAGTAAATATCAATATTTGATAAATAACAAGTTCTATATGCAAAATACATTTGACTTAAACTTGTTTTAAATCAAACTCTTCTTTGACATTGTTATCTTTATTATATAAATAACATTCACATATTCCAACTTCAAGAAAGGGATATTTGAAGGCAAATAATGTAGCTTATTTGACATATGTGAAATATATATATATATATATATATATATATATATATATATATATATATATATATAAGATTCCTAATGATATTTTCTATAAGATGTAGAAAAATAAATTATTAAGGAACTATACACTATGGTGTATGACTTCTTTCTAATGAATGTCTAAGATTTAGCACACGATACCAAATCAACTTTATTAACAACTATAGTAGTTATAATTATATTTTACATGGTAATGCATAATTTTGAAATCTTTGTTAAAGCTTTCAAATATAAAGTTGAGATTGTAACACCCAGGAATTCAGGTATATCTCTTTGATCCTTTTCTTTCCTCAAGTTGTCAAAATTAGTCCTTGAAATAAATGTTTGGCTTTTGAGTATGCTAGGCGTAAGTGAGAGTACGTTGCACGTACTCATGATTGTATTCTTGATGTGGAGACTACCTAGTACGCTGGGCGTACTAGGTTCAGATTGAAGCCCTAATTGTGGGGGTGAGCCCTATATAAGGAACATTATATTCTCACTTTTAGCCACCATTTCCAGAGAGCAAAAACCCTAAGTGTGCCCTAACCCTCGTTCTAGATCTTGTGTGAGTGTGGTTGAGCTTGAAAGTGTTCGTGTGTGCTTTTGAAAAGAGGGAGGTGCCATTGAAGGAGCCAGAGTTGGAGATCTGAACTTTTTGAGTTTGTAGCATCATTTGGAGGTAAAAAGCTTGGAGCTTTCTCAATCTTTTTGATTTGTGCATTATGGACCATTTCTAGGTTTTTTGTCCCAAAGGTGGAGACTATATGAGTAAAGGAGCTCCATAGACCTTGATCTGTCCATATTCAGTGCATAAAGTGTTATAGATCCATAAAAATCCAATCTTGGACGTTAGGAGTGAGCCATGCATGAGATATGAGCTCTTTAGTGAAGGAAGTGGTGTGTTTTGGATGATGATGACCTTTACAGCCTTGCAAAGGCGTAAAGTCTTCGAATTTATGGATTAGGAGGCTGTAGGGGGGTCCAGATCTTTATTTTGAGCCAAGGTATTAACTAATTAAGACCATAAGTGAGATAATAGTGAAACTGGGACGTACGCTGAGCGTAAATCCCAGTACGCGGGGGAATAGGGTTCAAATAGCCCGATATCAGCGTAATGGTCGAGTACGCCCAACATAGGGATCTGGTACACACCGCGTACTCCTTAGGGTTGACTTTTGTTGACTTTTAGGGTTTAGTCAACAAATGGACTTTTGGACCATTAAAGGGGTAAAATGGTCTTTTACCCTTCTGAGAGAGCATAGGAAGGGATTAGTCTATCCTTTGAGAGCCTTCATTAAGTAGATATATTTTCTATATGTGTTTAGGCGGAGGCTAGATCAGTGTTTCGAGTTCGAGATCATTCGAGTTACCCGAGGTGAGTCTTCTCACTATACATTACCTAGGGTGGTATCTATGTGTGGAATGGAAGGTCATATGTGTTTTCTTGAGATTATGGGTTTTGTGATTATGTATGCTATGTGGTATTCTGACTGGACTGGAGGGTCCAACGATTTACAAGGCCAGAGGGTCCTCAACCAGACCAGACCGGAGGGTCCAGCGAGTTAGACCAGACCAGAGGGTCCAACGAGCTACGGGACTGGAGGGTCCCGCTGAGACACATTGACCAGAGGGTCGTACAGAGTATAGCCTCGAGTGGCGAATTGTTGTATGTGGTATTTTGGGGAACTCACTAAGCATTCGTGTTTACCGTGTTATGTGTTATGTGTTTCAGGTACTGCTGAGGATCGCGGGAAGGCACCGTCGTGATTGTACACACACTATTGATGTTGAGCTATGATTGTGGATCTTGGATTTGAATAATTGTGTTAAAAACTTGTTGGTTGTTTTTGAGAATTAATGATGAGACATTTTTTTATGAGTTTTAAATTGAAAATTTTGTTTGAAAAATCATGTCGTTACAGAGATACAAATCGGTAAGAATTATCTAAAGGCCTTAATGATAATAAATGATGAATTAAAGCTTACTTGGTATGATTTACTTTCTAATCAGTAGAAAATTCCTCCTTTTATTTCCTTGGGATAACTCATAGAACACTATCAATTGTACCTTAAGTACAAATATCATCTATAAAGAAGATAAAAATTTTATTTATAAGATTTTGTATGGAAAGGCTTCATCCTTATCTTATTTAAATGTTTTATAAATTTGAAGCCTATGTTGGACTAAAGCATCTGAATCCAAATTCTGCTAAATATATTTGTATAATACTCTAAATGTGGTTTAGATTATTATATGAAAACCCACCAAGAGTAAGTTCTCTTATTCTTCTAAAAGCTAAGTTAGTAGAAAGCAAGCTTCTAATGACAAAGCAAGTAGGAGGTACATGGAACTTAAAGTGGCTCAAGATTCATAGTCTAATGTGGTAACAATTGGCACCAATTTTAACAAGGGATTGTTAAACTTGAATAATAGCTATTCACAAATACAAATTGTTCGCATTAGTGGTAGAAATCATTTTTGACTTGATAAATGTGGAATCTCTCATTGATGTGCTTTTCTTGATGGTTTCTGGCAATTCCATCAATTTCCAAGATGTTATGTCAGATCTCGAATCTGATAACTGACTCAGAGTCATGAACTTGAGATGTAATCCATATATAATAATCAAGTGTGGTTTTGATTAACCTTCCTCCCTACGACAAGAATAGAAGGAGTAAGTGATTCTTCTATAAAGAATACATTACATAGATAATTATACACATTAAAAGCAAGACTTGTTATAAAATGATTACATCTCATCAGGTATCTATGATGAGATGAAATCCATATATAATCATCAAGTGTGGTTTTGATTAATCTATGATTTTATCGCACTCATGTCTCAATATGAGATATCGCAATAGATTTTGAGAAAGACCTCTTTTCTTAATAGACATCTACTAGAATATATCTATATAGATTAGCCTAGAGGTTTTCTTAATCCATGTTATCCTAAAAAAATGTGTAAAACTTGAGATCTACTTGGGGATATAAAGAAACCATATCAAGGTTGCAATCATCATTTTAATATAAAACCAGAAGGTATGTTTTTTATATCAAAATGAATATAACATGTGTGTTTACTAAGAACTATTAGGAGCATAGTGGCATTCCTAATCTTGTATGAATGAGACATACTTAGTCATGAGAAATTACATTCAGACCATGTCAGACCTTTTCACCTTGACTCGGAATGTATTTCTAAAATGAAAGACTTTGGAATGACAAGATACATTCTTGGAATGTAATATCTATAGAGATAGATAAAATGAATGTTAAAAGATTTATATCTTTATGCATATATTGAAAGAGATCAAGATAGAAGATTCCTTTGGAGGAACCATATCATTGTCACATGACACTAAGTTTGAGCTAGCCTCAAAAGGACATAACTCATAGGTTTAAACTAGCTTACATGATTAATTTTCGATTTGCTTGGAAAATGAATCCATTACTTATGCCATATTATTCATAGCACTCAGTATATGATCATGCTATGAGCACATCATAATTTACCAAATGAAAACATGGCTAAATCATTGGATGACTATGAGAAAACTCTAAGAGTACTTAAGAAAACTAAGAGGATGTACATGAGATAATTAGTTTAGAATAAAATCTTAATGTAAAGAGCTACATAAGATTCTGATTTTGAAACATATATATATATATATATATATATATATATATATATAATTATGAGTTATAATTTGATTATGACTTCATTGTGGGATGAAGAGTAAGTTTAGTTGGAATGAGGTCCAAGGAAAACAAAATGAGACAATTTACTACAAAATAAGAATACACTAATTTAGAAGTTGAAATCAAATATGATTGGATGAATGAGTTCATTGGAAAACTATGTTGATTTATGCCATTCAAGGATCAAATAGAAATCTATATGACTTCGAGAGTTTACTTAATCAGGCTAAGAGACTCTATGTCATGAAAGAGCACCAATCATATGCTACAAGATATTTGACTATACGTAGAGTAAAGTCACATATGGAGATAATAGTGTTCGCAGAATTCACACAAATCAAGTTTAGTTGAATGCATTAATAAAGCCCTTCTTCTGAACGAAGTATGAATGGTCACACTTCAACTGTAAGACTATTGTTCTAGAAATGGGATTTTGATTTTGATTTAGTATTTGGATATTGGAAAATTGTGACAAAAACTATTGGATAATGTCTTGATATACTGGGATATGATCATCACACTAATACTTGTTGTGTTCTATATTAACATATTTAATCCATGAATAATATTATTATTCCAAAAGTTCATAGTCGGTTATAATTGTCGAAGCAATTATTAAGTAAGACTAATATGAATTGGATTGGTTGACTTTCACTAGATGAAAGTAGGCAATGGGTTGTAGCCAAGTTTCATAGGTACTGGTTAGTGAAAAAGTATTAAAATGACATGCATCAAGATCACCTCAGGGATCGCTATCATGAGTGATACTTGATTAAAAGGTACTGTGTTTGTATCCTTAACGCCTGAGATACATAGTGGGAATTAAGTACAGGGAGTGTTGTGCTTTGATATTGTCAAATGATGGTCCTTAACTGAGCAATTATAAAATCCATTTTCAGGTATAGTATGAACTATGAAAGACTTATGTAGTTACTATGAGATTTTTCCCCTTATGTGTTGAGAGTTAGACATCTAATGCACCTTACTAAAAGTTGAACACTAGATGAGATTGATTGCGATCTGTATCTTATGTTCAATATGAAGTCTGTAACAAAGGCTTAAATGATAAACTTACCTTATACACCAATTGTAGCTTTGAGCTTTTTGGGAATTGGGCATTGATATAATTACACAAAAGTCGTATGTTGTTAAGGGCAATGAAATGTTGCTAGACATTTACCATTGACTATATCTGTAACACTCGCAGATTCGGGCTAGTTAATTTAGTGATAATAAGCGGTAAAAATGACTTTTTGATAGAAGGTTATTTTGGATAAATAATCTCAACCAAATTTATAGTATATTTCACAAGGATTCTGTATATATAAAGAACGCCAAAATCCGACTTATAACGAAGAAGTTGTGACCGTCGAAGTTTTGCGAATAAATCGGCATGGCTCCGCATAGCGTAAAAAGTGAATTTTTGATAAATTACTTTTTAGCCTTAGTAATCTAAACTAAGTCATAGTATTTGTTAAACCAAGAGCGTGCATATAGAGAATGTTCAAATCTGACTTCATAAGAGGAAGTTATGATTTTTCAAAGTTTCAGCGTAGCAGTATACAACTCAGAAATAAAATTTTAGATTGGTCAATTTTTATCCAAAATGATCTAAATGAGAATTGCAGATCTCATTAATAGGAGTTCAACGATAAAAAGACAGTAAAAAACAGAGTTCGTATGTAGAAGTTATGAATTTTACACGGTCGTTAACAACGTAATCTTCTCAGACTGTTAAATTTAAAATCGGTCAACAACTAGCCAATGGGGTCAAAAAGAAAGTTGCATTACTTGAAAATACCTATCCATGGATATAAACAACGTCAAAAATGGAGCTTGTATATGAAAGTTATGATTTTTTTTAATTTGGTTGTTTTACCTGCGTCCTACGCCACATATCAGCACCAGGCGAAGCCATGGTGCCTATGCAAGACTCATGACGTGAGAGGCATGTCTCACGATGTGAGAGGCCCCTGGACAACCTATAAATAGAGCCAAAATTCACTCATTTCATCACACCTTTCAACTCCATTCTCTCCCAAACCCCCAAGGTCCTAAGACCTTTTCTCTAGCACCTCCTAGGTGTTAGTAGCGAGTCCCAGATAGGGGTGGCAATTGTTGACACGACACGACAAAAATACACAACACGAAACGAAATTGGGACGAAACTGAAATCCAAATTCGTGTTCATGTCGTGTTCGTGTTAAGTGTAACATGCACGATGTCGTGTCGTGTCGTGTTTAAAATTCGACACGAAATTGACACGACTAGTATTTATTTGTCGTGTTTTTCGTGTTTTGTATGATTAAATATTAATTAAATATACTAATTTTTTATTAGGTTATCTTTTTTGTGTCGTCTCGTGTTTGTCGTTTTTTAATCGGTTCGTTTTCGTGTTAGTTAAAAAAACACAACATCATGTCATGTCGTGTTCGTATTACATAAAACCTTGTCGTATCGTGTCGTGTCAGACAGAAACACGACACGATGGCCCAATTTGCCACCCTTAGTGCCAGAGCGCCAAAAGGCCCCGAGAAGAAGAGATTTTGACTTAGAAGTTATGCCCATGCAGAGCCCGGTTCCTAGCTAAACCCCCTTGTAAGTGAGTTATGCTTACCATACTTTAAGTATAACTTATGTTTAAGTTAATTATCATTATTATGAACCTATAAACAAGATTTACTAGTGATTCCAATTCATTATACTGACTAATCTACTTATGAGGATGATTTCTAGGCTGTGATTTAGTGATTTGTTTAAAGTGATATTTCCGAACATTATACTTCGTATACCAAACGGACCCTCCGATATAATCCTACCTAGTTCTTCCTTACTTGATAGATATTGAAGAAGAATTTGAGTTAATGATGAATTTAGACTAATAATTAGTCGCAATAAATAATGGACTAAGACTTAATGATAATGTTACTAGGTTTCGTCAAAAGAAAAGACAATTGTTGGAAGCGAAGCGCTGTCCAAATTACGAGTTGTCACTTTAACAAGTAAGTGCATAGTTACTTTCATCTTACACGTAGCTATGAAGTATTTAATATTAATACATGTTATATGTTCTTATTATCTGTGTTCCTGATATCTATGCTAGATGAATGATTTATACATGTTTTACGGGATTTCAACTGTATATGTATTTTTATACCTATATATATATTGGGTAAAGATACGTAGTTGAATAATGAGAGATGAAATATGATATAGATGATGAGAGGTGAAAGATGATGAGAAGCCTTGACTTTAAAGCTGATCCAGTCATCTAGCAGAGTATAGATGACAACCATGACTATTCTAGACAGTCCAGTGGAGCGCTAGCAGGCTTACAACCTGTAGGTGTTTTTAAACTACGTGTTCACCAGATGTACTCTAAAAATCCTGGCAGTTGCACCTAATGGATAATATTGGCAGTTGTGCCTAATAGATAACAATGGCAGCTGTGCCTAATAGATAACAATGGTAGCTGTTCCTAATCGGCGGCTATGGACTTAATGCTTGTTAGATAAACCCTGTCAGCGATGGACGTCGTGCCTATTCCTTAGGACAATCCTTAGGAATAAATAAATGAAGAATATATGATTCTTAGGGAAGATTCTTAAGAATAAAGAAGAAAATGGGGATGGGAAATTGGGTTAATTTTTGATGATTAAACATAATAATTATATTATTATAGGTTGAAAACCCTATATACTCACCAAGTTTCCCCACCCGACCCACTCAATTTATTGTATCATAGATAGCTATATGAAAGATACATTCTGCTGAAAGATTCAAGGAGTATTAGGCTATAACGTCTGTGTTTCTGGGCTATGTATTAATGTTGATGTAATAGTATAGGTTAACTTTTGTAACTCATTTTGAAATAATAAGAATGTATTGTTTGAGTATTATGTGTTTTATGGTTAATTGTGTGGCTTAAATGAATTAAGAATAAAAATAAGCATAATAATAAAATATTAGATAAGCCCAATATCTATGAAGGAAGTTGTAGTGGTCGTGACAAGGGTTCTAGATATATAAAGAATGTTAAAATCCGAGTTATAACGAAGAAGTTATGACTTGTCGAAGTTTCGCGACAGAACCGGTATGACACTGTGTGACGTAAATAGTGAATTTACGATAGAATGATATTTAGCCTTAGTGACCTAAGCGAATGTCGTAGAATACGTTAAACCGAGAGCGTCCATAAAAAGAGCGTCTAAATCTGACTTCGTATGAGGAAGTTATGATTTTTCTAAGTTCCGACATAGCAGTATGCAGCCCGAAACTCGAATTTTAGATCGAGTGATTTTTAGCCGAAACAATCTAAACCAGAATCGAAGATCTAGTTAATAGTAGTTCAACGGTGAAAAGACAGACGAAAACGGACGTCGGATGAAGAAGTTATGAATTTTTAGCGGACTTTTCTTGTCCCTGCCTGTTAAAAATATAATAATAAAAATAAATTCAAAAGTAGCCAACGGAGTCTAAATAAAGTTGTAGAGCATAGTCTCACCTACGCGTGGATATAAAGAACATCAAAAACGAAGCTCATATGAGAAAGATACAAATTTTTGAAGTTTGAGAAATGGGAGTACGCCCAGCGTACTCAAGATTCAGGGACTGAATTGGACCACGTCGCCCTACTCCATCACTCGAGTGTCTTGGGTCCGAGACCATGATGCATCCAATCTCTTCCGCTTGGTACGCCCAGCGTACTTGAAGAGTACGCCCAGCGTACATGTCGACGAGCCAGTATGCCTAGCGTAGCCGATGTACGCCCAACGTAATGCTTGTAGAGGGAGTACACCCCGCGTACTCTGAGATTACGCTCAAAGTAATCTGATGCTCAGCACCCTATAAATAGAACACAAGGTCAGCCGAGTTTAGTTGCTCAAATTCTTCTATCTTGCCCTTATTCTCTCGATTTACGTGCAAGTTATACCCCTGAAGCCCCGGTATCCTCCCGACACCCAAAGCAAGTCCCGACGCTCCGAAGTTCCGGATAAAATTATATTTTCAAGCCGAAACTCTTTGCGCGTGAAGCCCGGGTTTTGGGAAAACATCCCGGTTTTATCGGAAACGATTGTTTTAAGAGACGAGGTGTTGTCCGATCATCGTCTTATCAAGTGAGTGTGTGGTTGCTTTCTCCTAACACATAGATATGAATTATTTCTCTATAAAATGCATGCTATGAGTTTATATATTATCTGTTATTTGGAATGCGTATTGAATAAGTATATTATACTGGTTTTAAGTTGTGTATGAATGTGTGTGTGTGTGTGTATATATATATATATATATATATATATATATATATTTATATATATATATATATATATATATATATATATATATAATCTACAAAAATGTTGGGTAAAACATGGGTAGGTAGTTGATGTGTGATGAAATAAAATTAACGAGAGGCCTTGATGTGATCGTGATCTAGTCATCCAGCAGAATATGGATGACGACCACAGACTTTTCTAAACAGTTCAGTGGAACGCTGGCAGGCTCATAACCTGTAGGTATAGTGAACTTGGGTGTTCATTTGATGTATTCTATCCCCCTCATGGTTGCCTTAGAAAATTCATTGCTAAGGAAAATCCTTTGCAGTAGTGTCCGTCCCGATGAAAATCCTAGATTAGGTCTCTTGTAATAGCTGTTGTCATAGGGACATAAAGTGAGGATAACGGGAATGGGTAATCGGGTTACTGTTGGTTGGTGAAATTAAATATAACTATTTATTGTGGGTTGAAAACCCTATATGCTCACCAGGATCCCAAGCCTGGCCCACTCAGTTTCTTTGAATTACAGGTAGTGGCGCGAGAGCATAAGGTGGGGAACTTGTGAAGATGTTTTTGTTTATAGACCAGTAGTTGTATATAACTGTGTAAGGTCTATGTTTTATTGTTTATGCTTTAATGTCTGTATGGGAACATGACATCCCGAGTTTTGATATATAATGAAAATACATTTCTTTAATAAAATGTTTTGATAAACCTTAATTTATCATGTATTGTTTTGGGGACAAATTCCGCAACTCTTTTAAATCAATGGATTTACTCTAAAATTATTTTAAAAGCATAAATGAAACCGGTTTTTTCTGGCCGTGATTTTGGGGATGTCACAATTGGTATCAGAGCATTAGTTTAAGCGAACCAGGAATTTGTAGGATTTCTAGACTTAAACTTAGAATGCTAAGTGAAGATTGTGAGGTGAGTGTCTGTCATATTTTAGACACGAGCACTAGTTTATTTTAGGAAAATTTCCTAAAATGCTTTTATGTGCTAAATGTTATATATTTTCCATATATGATATTATCTGTTCGGATCTATGGTTTGTTGCCAACCGGATCTAGAAACCTTATGTGTTTAGGATTCTAAGCGTAGGATTACGGTATTAGAACTAGCATGTAAACGTTTCAGAGTGATAAGGATGATTTAATTATCTATCGTGATTGAGGATCTAAATTCACCTTATTCGGTGTGTAGATCAAAAATGGTAAGAACCAGAAGTGGATTTGGAAACGTGAACGAAGACAAGAATCAACCACCTGTGATTGAGCGAGTGGCTGTTGTAGCAGCAACACCTGAGCCAATAAAAATGGCTGGGGTACAATTGATGATTCAAACGATGTTGGATCGTCATATGAAAGAAACGAGACGTCTGCTTTGGCAAAATCATGAAGAACTTTCAATGCCGATTGAACAACCCGAGTTGAATGAAGAGCATTTGGAAGGAGGTAACTTCAGTGGGACTGTTGGTCAAGCCAACCCACCTATTGTTAGGCAAATCAACCAGGATGGAGGAAATGATGGACTTGGATGCAAGTACAAAGACTTTTTGACTTGAAAACCATCGACCTTCACTGGAAAGGAAGATCCGATCGGAGTTATGGATTGGATATCAGAAATGGAGCTAGCCTTCATGACGTGTGGCTGCAGAGCTAAGCTGCAGACCACTTTCGCAGTATGTCAGTTCAGGGGTG
The DNA here is from genome assembly GCF_051521515.1 of Lactuca serriola. Lineage (NCBI taxonomy): Eukaryota > Viridiplantae > Streptophyta > Magnoliopsida > Asterales > Asteraceae > Lactuca > Lactuca serriola. Next base: position 132,821,332 of record NC_136413.1, read on the forward strand.
GAGCTGTTCGTCGGTGGAACACTCTGGGGAAGACCCTAAGCCCTAATGAGCCACTGCAACTGACTTGGGCAGAGTTCTTGGTGCAATTCAAGTGCAAGTTCTGCTCGGCCCAAAATCTACTGGAGTTGGAGAACAAGTTTCTGACATTGACTAAAGGCAACATGTCAGTCGATGATTACACCAATGCCTTTACAGACAAAATGGATTTTTCTTTGCGCATCGTCCCAGATGAGCTGACAAAAGTTGACCGGTACGCAAAAGGACTCCCATGGGAGTACGCTGTGCCAGTACGTCAAGCACCTACTCTAGAGGCAGCTATTTGGGCTGCCAAGTCTGTTGAGGATATGATCAAGGGAAGAACCACCAGCAAGGTTGAAGTTGGTGATAAGAGAAAGTTTGAAGGAACTTCGGGTTCCAGCAAGAAAAATAAATTTTCGAAGCCTAATTCAAAGAAGTTTGGAGGCGAATCGAAATGGTGTGAAAAGTGCAAGAAAAAGCACTCTGGGAAATGTAGTGAGGAAGTGACCTGCTACAAATGTGGAAAAACTGGGGATTATGCCAATGAGTGTTCTTCCAACAAGAGAGTGTGCTTTGGATTTAACGAAGAGGGACACATTTTGAAAGTCTGTCCTAAAAAGATGGAGGCAGCAAAACCCAATATTCCGCCAAAGTCGAAAGCGAGAGCCTTTTAGATGACACTTGAGGCTGCGAAAGATGAAGTTTATGTCGCTTCAGGTACCTTTCTCGTAAACAAATTGCCTGCCCAAATTTTATTTGATTCTGGAGCCAACTACTCCTTTATTTTGCATGAATTTGGTAGAAAACTAGCTTTGCCTGTTAATAGACTAGATAATGCTTTATTAGTCGAAGTTGCTAGTGGCAAGTTTATACCTGTTAGCCATCGCATGAAAAACATTTTCATTGACTTGAATGGGAATAAGTTCCACGAGGAATTATTGCCTATCGAACTAAACGGTTTTGACATCGTGCTAGGGATGGATTAGCTTAGCGCGAATGATGCCGAGATATTATGCAAGAAGAAGATAGTAAAATTAAACCCGCTATGGAAAGAATCATTTATGGTGTATGGGGACAAACACAGAGTAAATTCTGGAATCATTTCGCTAATGAAAGCCAGAAAGTGTTTGGCCAAAGGATGTACATCATATTTGGTATTTGTGATCGATGCTAAGAAGGAGAAAAAGGAGACGCAGAGCATTCCTGTCGTGTGTGATTATTCAGAAGTATTTCCCGAAGATCTTCCCAGATTACTGCCTGATAGACAAGTGGAGTACATAATAGACTTGTTACCAGGGACGACGCCAATAGCAAAAGCACCTTACCGACTAGAACCGATGGAGATGAAGGAGTTGATGATGCAACTTCAGGAGTTATTGGAAAAAGGTTTCATTAGACCTTGTTCATCACCCTAGGGAGGTCCGGTGTTATTCGTAAAGAAAAAGGACGGGAGTATGAGGATGTGCATCGATTACAGAGAGCTGAACAAGGCAACAATAAAGAATAGATATCTGTTGCCGAAGATTGATGACCTGTTCGATCAACTACATGGTTCAAGTTATTTTTCAAAGATTGACCTAAGGTCAGGATATCATCAGCTGAAGGTGAGAGAGCAGGATATCGAAAAGACTGCATTCAGAACACGATATGGACACTACGAGTTTTTGGTTATGTCGTTTGGATTAACCAATGCTCCAACAACATTCATGGATTTTATGAACAAGGTTTGTAATCCGTTCCTTGATAAATCTGTGATAGTTTCATAGATGACATTATGATTTACTCGAAAAGCCCAGAGGAGCATGGACAACACTTGCGAGAAGTGTTAGAAGTCTTGAAGAAGGAGAAGCTGTATGCCAAGTTCTCCAAATGTGATTTTTGGATTCGAGAAGTCCAATTCTTGGGTCACGTGTTCAACAAGAAGAGATAATGGTTGATCCAGCAAAGATTGAAGTTGTGATGAAGTGGGAACAACCGAAAAGTCCCACGGAGATCCGAAGCTTTCTGGGTTTAGCCGGATATTACCGAAGGTTTATCCCAGGCTTTTCTTCGATCGCACAACGGAGATCCGAAAAGTCCCACTAATAGCTTTGACCCAAAAAGGAGATACTTATACTTGGAGTGATAAGCACAAAGAAGCATTCGAGTAGCTAAAGAAGAAGCTATGTGAGGCACTGATTCTTTCTTTACCCGATGGAGTTGAAGACTTCGTTGTCTATAGCGATGCATCTGGGGTTGGGTTGGGTTGTGTTTTGACCCAAAGAGAAAAGGTGATAGCATATGCGTCTCGACAGCTGAAGGAGCATGAAAAGAACTACCCCACTCACGATTTGGAGCTGGCAGCGGTAGTTTTCGCTCTAAAGATATGGAGGAATTACCTCTATGGCACGAAGTGCAAACTTCTCACTGATCATTAGAGTCTCCAATATCTCTTTAGTCAGAAAGAATTGAATATGAGGCAGCGAAGCTGGCTAGATTTACTTAAGGACTACGACTGTGAGATACTTTACCACCCTGGTAAAGCATATGTTGTCGCTGATGCTCTCAGTCGGAAAGTCAATCTTGAAAGAAAAAGGCCAAGAGCTTTGAGAATAGAAGTTGTCTCGAAAATTGTGGAGAGTATAAAGAAAGCTCAAGAAGAAGCTTCTGAGAAGAATGAATGAAAGGGAGAACGTTTGGGCAAAATGTTAGTGTTCTGTGTAAAGAGTCACAGACTGAAGGTATTCCAAGATCGAATTTGGGTGCCTAAGTCAGGAGGGATAAGATATCTTCTGATGGAAGAAGCTCACAAAACCATGTACTTAATTCATCCTGGCAGCAGTAAAATGTATAGGGACCTAAAACCCTATTACTGGTGGCCGACGATGAAGCTTGATATTGCAAAGTACGTAGCCGAGTGTGTGACATGTGCAAGGGTCAAGGCACAGCATCAGAAACCATACGGGAGTTTAGAACCTTTACCTGTGCCTATGGGTAAAAGGGAAGACATTGCTATGGATTTTGTCACTAAACTAACTAGAACAAAGAATGGTCACGACATGATTTGGGTGGTCGTTGATCGCTTCACTAAGAGTGCACACTTCATAGAAGCCAACGATAAATGGTCTATGGATAAGTTTGCGAATTCTTACGTGAAGGAAATTATGAGGCTTAACGGTGTTCCTTTAACGATTGTGCCAGATCCTGACATTTGTTTCACCTCGCGATTTTGAAGAAGTCTATAAGAGGAATTGAGTACCAAGTTGTGTTTGAGTACAGCTTACCATCCACAGACTAATGGTCAGAGTGAGTGAACGATACAAACACTTGAAGATATGCTGAGAGCATGTACCCTGGAATTCCAAGGCAATTGGGATGAACATTTGCCTTTGGTAGAATTTTCCTACAATAATAGTTTCCACTCGAGCATAAAGATGACACCTTATCAAGCTATGTATGGAAAAAAAACATGCCGTACACCGTCTTGTTGGCTTGAGGCTGGGGAAAAGCAGTTTATGGGACCTGAGATAGTCCGTCAAACTGCTGAAAAGTTGAAAATAATTAGGGAGAGAATGTTAGCAGCTCAGGATCGTCAAAAGAGCTATGCTGACAAGAAAAGACGACCAATAACTTTTGAAGTTGGAGATTTTGTATTACTTAAAGTCTCACCGTGGAAGGGACTTATACAATTTGGTAAACGGGGAAAGTTAAGTCCAAGGTTTATTGGACCGTTTAAAGTTCTTCAGAGGATTGGGAACCAAGCTTACAAGTTGGAATTACCCGAAGAACTGAATGGAATTCATAACACTTTCCATATGTGTTATTTGAGGAAGTTCATGGGAGAAGTTCCCGATATAATTCCAATTTCTGAATTAAGAATTGATGAGAACAAAAGGTTGATTGAAGAACCAAAGGCAATCGTTGACCGAAAGACTAAGAAGTTGCGACATAAGATGGTCGAGTTAGTGCTTGTTCGATGGAAACATGCGACTGGGCTAAATCTCACCTGGGAAACGGCGAGTGTCATTTTGAGTCGCTATCCGTATTTGTTTGTTGATGTGTGATTTCGGGGACAGAAACATTCTAAGGTGGAGAGAATTGTAACGCCCTTGTTTCTGGGCTAGGCATTAATGTTGATTTAATAGTCTAGGTTAACCTTTGTAAGTCATTTTGAAATAATAAGAATGTATTATTTGAGTATTATGTGTTTTATGCTGAATAAGAACATGAACAACAGTGGTGGCAATTCAACATATTTCAAAGAAGAAAATGCCTACTGTCAAAATAAATAAGGACGAGTTTCGAGAAGGGGATGACAAGAATATATAGAACAATGTACTAAGCCCAAAGGGTCTGAGCAGTTTGAGAGAAGTTTTCAAGGCACTGATCGAAGTGGCAACATGGAAAGTCCTGGAACAGGACGCCTCAGTATTTGAAAATCTATTCATGTGGACGATAATGATAACAAAAAAACAAACGATCAAAAGGACAGTAGAGCCATAAAAGGGAAGTAACAGGAGGTGACAGGATTACGAACCAGAGAAGGAGCACAACCAATCAACACATAAAATGGTCAAGAAAGCCAAAGAAACGAAAGCAAGGGAGAATACGGACCAAACGATGGAAGTAATAAAAGAAAAAACAAAAGTGTAGAAACAACGGATATGGAAAGCGACAACTAGAAGCTTGAGAGCAATTTATGGGAGAGAAACAAAGCGAGAAATAATGATGCACATTACGCGAGAAAATATTTGAGTAAATGTGCCATAAATAACTTGCTTTGCGTCATGGGATATAAGAAATGATGTACGAAAAGGAAGGAAATGACAGCATTAACCAAATCTGACAAAGCACATGAGGAAAGAGCAGATTCATGGCAACACTAACAGGGTTGGCTAAACATGGCCCGGTCAGGTATTGTGACAAAGCAAGAATGATGTTCTACACAATGCATAATTGTAGACAGTATGAGAGCAATGACCATTTCGTTTAGAGTTAATGAATAATTGGTTAATTGATGGCTTAACCAAAGAATACAATTATTCTATAAGTGTAGCTAGGTCATCCAACTACATCGACATGATTGGTCAAAAACACTACCTTGACCAAGGCTACCCGCTTAGCCAAAGAATACAATTATTCTATAAGTGTAGCTCGGTCAGCCGACTACACCAACACGATTGGTCACACGTAATACCTTGACCAAGGCTACTCGCTTAGCCAAAGAATACAATTATTTTGTAAGTGTAGCTCGGTCAGACGACTGCATCAACATGATTGGTCAATTGCATTACCTTAACCAAGGCTACCTGCTTATTGGTCAAATGCATTACCTTGACCAAGGCTACCCGCTTAGACAAAGAATATAATTATTTTATAAGTGTAGCTCGTTTAGCCGACTACACCGACATGATTTGTCAAACACAATACTTTGACCAAGGCTTCCTGCTTAGCCAAAGAACACAATTATTCTATAAGTGTAGTTCGGTCAGGTAACTAAATCGACATGATAGTCAAACGCAATACCTTGACCAAGGCTACCCACTTAGCCAAAGAATACTATTACTCTATAAGTATAGCTTGATGAACCAACTACGCTAGCACATTGGTCAAAACACCACCCTGACACTAAGGTTATCACGTGAAACAATTCAATACAAGCATTCCTTGTGTATAGTTCGATCGACCAACTTAAAGTATACACAATAAACATACTTTTAGCGCTATAAATACAATTAGTAAAGTTTGGTTTAACTAGAAGGACACCTTTACCACCAAGGTAACCAACAAATGAAAGATTAATGGGCATGGTTAAAACAAAAAAGGCAATAACATAATGAGAAGAACAATCTAAGTCAGTAAAGAGTAAATTTCGAAAAACAAAGCAAGGGTTAAACAGAAGCAGCAAAGCAGTACAAAGCAATCAGGATAAATCAAAGGAAAGAAGGAAGAACATACATATGCAGTCAAGAATCCAAGCCTTAATCAAAAGCATAAAACCATACCAAACATAAAAAATTTGTTACATATGTCTCAAGAAACTACAAGCATCACCTAAGACAAGCCATTTTCCATCGCTACTCATTCCTCATTATTACCTTCACAAATTATGGAAGTTTCACCATCAACACGATCACACACCATATTCCACAATTGGTCTACGGTGCTCAAGGGGAAACCCAACTCAGAAAGGTTGTCACTGCAGAACAGCGCATAAAATGCCTCCTCTATTCGTTGTACCCATGTGGGGTTATACAAAGGAATATCTTCCGGATAGATCCCTAAAGAATGTTCAAAATTCACCATTTCACATCCTTGCCTTATACCGAATTCAATACATGTAGCTTGGAGATCTTTATTAGCATCATAAAAGGATGAGTCGGCAAACAACTTATCCACTACCTTTTCCACTCCTTCCAATAACACCCACTTCATATCCTCGTCCAATTTATACACCCGATCACCCAACATGGTCACACTATCCTATAAATATGTGCTCTTCAAAAACAACACACTAAGTTCACTCTTCAACTTTTAGAAACCATTCTTCAAGATAGCATCTTTATCATGCACCATGCCTAGTTTTCTCAAACTATAAAGATGCAACCTTACCCTGTAGTAAATCAATTTCATCGTACAAATGTTGACGGTTGGCTAACTTGCTTTCAAGCATAGATTTCTCCTCTCGAAGGGCAGTCAAATCATCTCTAACACCATGCAATTTTATGCTTCTGGAACTATTCCAACAACATAACCAACTTTATCCAATTCAACAACTTTCTCTGACAAACTCATAAATTGATCACAAGATGTTTTCACATCGCGAGACAACCATGTCGATGGAGTAACAAAGCCCCTCACAAGTTCGAATATTTTCTCAAATTCATGCCGTAGTTTACGATTTTCATGATGAAGCTCCTTATTTTTCTCAAGCCAAGGCATAAATTCAAATATTTTTCTCACGATTCTCCTTGTTTCTCCTACCCATGCTAAGTTTGGTACCATGGGAAGAAACTTCTCAAAGATTGACATGGCTTCCTTCGCATCCAACAAAGATAAATCATGCATATACTCCAATTAAGAAACATAGACATGCCTAGAAGAATGTGTTGCCGGAACATTGGAGACGAAGTTTATTTTGTCGGTGAACAAAAAGGTAACAAAGTCATGAAAAAGTTTACTTGGTTCAAAGAGCCATAATGTGTTATATGTAAAATTAGTTCTTAATTAGTTTAGTTGGTTCAAAGAAGCATGATGTGTTTTACGTAAAATCACTCTTATCAAATAATTCGGATTTGGAAAAGTTTGTGTTAAAGTAAGACGCTTATAAACATCTATTTTCAATAATTTTATAGATAATAACCAAGTTACCAAAGTCTTAGCATAAAGTGAGTGTTCATTAGAGAATTGTTGATGCTTATAATTTATAATCACATATGTCCACAACCAAATTACTGATCGCATAACAATGTAAAAAATTTCAATCCCATGTCGATAAAATCTGTGATGAAACAAATAACATTATCTCAAATAATAAAGCAAACATGTTAATGTACGAAACACATTGTATGATATAAACCTATATTATGAAGTAGATACAAAAGCATGAAGTCTTGAAAGTTACGCATCAACATCAGATCATTTTATTCTTTGCCAAAACAAAGTGACGCAACAGTAAAGACAAATATGAATTAAATAAATAAAACGAAAAGCATGGAGTCTTAAAAGTGCACATTAGTTATGCTGAAAGTGATGCAGAAAAAAATACATTAACATACAATTAAATATGGAGTAAAAGAACATTTCAATTTCAACAAAGAAGAAAGTGACGCAGAACTTGAATCAAGAACTAATTAACAGAAGCAATGGTTGAGAGTAAGGAGCAATGGTTGAGAGTAAGGAGGAACAACGGAGAAGAGAATGTGTGGGGACGGATCACGTTAAGGAAAGTAGGAAACATTGTAGGCGAATATGATTTATTTAATAAGAACTACAATTAATTGCTAAATAAATTTTAAAACACCGTTATTTGGTAATTACTTTTGCCAATGACAATGTTTCGGTAATAAACTCGGAAGAAATGCATTTGCAACATTTATTCTCACATTTAATATAATGAATATATTACATATATAAATTATAAATTAGTAACATGTGTGGAATTTTAATTTATGAAAATTAAAATAAAAACCATAAACTGACATTTGGATTTAATTTAATTCAAAAATACCATAAAATTACATGTCACAAAATACACGAGAATGTGACAAATGACATAAATAAATTTTTATTTATTAGAGTGTATATATATATATATATATATATATATATATATATATATATATATATATATATATATATATATATATATATATATATATATATATATATATATAACAACTAAAAAAATGAAAACAGAAGAGGGAAAATGAATACATGGACTTGGAGCATTCAGTGAAGGAGCTCTCATACCAACTTTCCCCAATACAGCCTCCGGAAATTTCATCATCGAAACATTCAAAAGGGGAATCTTGTCAATATCTTGTGCTAAATTTGCACTCATTTCGATGTTTGGTTATCAATGGTGCCAGGAAAAGAGACTACATTGTGATATGAGAGGTGAGACGAATTCAACCAAACAAATTCGTTTTTCCATAATTTTATCGATTTCAAAAGACCTTCAATGAAATTACGTCCCCTAGAATGGAAATAAAACCAAACACCACTACTACAGATCCATAAGAAGTATTGGAACAAATCAACGGTGGGAATTACCAATGAAGCATTGAATAGAAACTTAAAACAAACTATCTTTGAAATCGAGATAGGTTTCAGTTGGCAAGTATGGATCTTGTAACCCTCAATAATCTGACCAAAGAAAGGGGAGGAGGAATACGTAGACCAGACTAAAAATAGTAAAGGTAGAAGCCAATCATACTAGGCAGAGGAAGATCGATGATCACTATAGCACTACGAATGACAACACCATCTTCTTCAACAAGTTGGTATTTCAAAGCAATCTGGTCCAAGTGCTCGTGAGTAATAGTTGAAGCGAGAGTAAACATTATTGGGCGAGACATTATTATCTTTACTTCGAAGAAAACCAAGCGATAAAGAGCACAAAGGAAAACTAAAAAGGTAGTAGGAGAAGATCATCGGGTGTGATAGGCATTTATAAGGAGAAGACGGCGAGAAAAGCAACCGCTGACAAATCGAGGAAGCAGTGGCCACGCGAGCGGCAAGGTGCGTGCTATGCACACCAAACGCTTCGTTACCCAAAGACTTTAACGCTCATTTAAGCCTAATTATTAAAAAAAACCTTTTGACAACCGCCTTTAACAATTAGGATGGGGGCTTAATGGTGTACGGGGATCGGCCCACACAAGAGGACGGGCAGACAAGATAAGGAAAAAGTCGACCAACGCAAATGAGCTCAAACACACACAGGCCGACAGTCAACAATAGTAAAGACCAACCTATCACGCCGAGTAGCAATAAATCATAACAAGGAAATCTTGCGTACAAATCCTTGGGCAATATCCTGGGAAACATGAAAAAAACAATATTGTTATATTGAATGGTTCTAACCTTGCAACCACTAGGCATAAGCAACACCCAGCTAGAAATGCAATGAAGTGGAACGACTCATATGTATAAAAGGGGGACCAAACACGTATTGAACTAGTAAGAGATCCTTTTCAGGAACAAACAATTTTTCTCATAAGCCTCAAATCAACATCTGAATTAGGCATCAGAGAGAAATACAAGGTTCATCCTTTGGTATAGCTTTCTAACTTGTTGTTTGTCTCGCTTTTTGTAGTGTGTACTCTAGAGTGCTCATTAGAGACGGTTATTACTAACCAACTACAACATACCTGAAAAGACCACATAGCAACACATGGGTGAATAAATATGTGGTGTTCTAAAGAGATTAATAAACACATTTATATAAAGAGTAAACTAAGTTTATATCACTAGATAATACTAGAAATAGTATTAATGTCGTTAATCGAATAATACAAGCTTTGACTCCAATACACCAAAGAAAAAAAATAGCATGTATGTCGTTGTTCTTAGATTATAACTTGGGTGTTTAAAAAGATATTTCAGTAATAAAAGAGAACTTTTAAAAATGGCTACATGAAACACCTTTTGCATGAAATGGATATGTTTTTGTAAAATGAAACAAAAGATAACTTTTAAAAATGGCTACATGAAACACCTTTTGCATGGTTAATTTGAAATAGTCAACACTTTAGGAATTATTTTTAAAATCATTTAGTAATTAAATTATGGAAAACCATCTTAAACTTTAAATCTTCTAGCAAATGTTTTTAGTGTTAGACTAATAAGATTTTGGGTTTTATTTTTCATTAGGTTTTACGTTGGCCCATTAGATAGAAAACCCTAATTAGCTAGTCTATATATTTTGTCTTTTCCTTTCATCGTATCTTGTACTTCTCATTTAACAATAAGATAAAACCTTGGTTGTTCTATGCCTTGTTAGTTTACATGATATCAGAGCTCGGTTTGATCATCTGTATTTTCGCTTTTGTGGGAGAGTTGTAGCAGGCATGACGTTGTGCAGTTTGACCCTATGTATTTTAGTTTTTGGGGGAGAGTTTCGCAATTTTGGATATGGTTTTCTTTCTCGTTTCTATATTCCATTCCATTTGATTTGATTTTTTTCATTTACTCGATTTCAAGGGTTTCATTTCGTCTGTTGGTTTTGTTAATTTAGAGATCTTGATTGTTGCTGATGGTACTCATATTTACTGTTGTTTTGGTTAATATTGGAAATATGGACTAGATAGATGATTCTCTTCAGTCCATTAGTATCCAACTTGATGGAAAGAACTATGCCTATCGGATTTATGTTATGAAAAAATTCTTGTGAGGCAAGACTATGTGGGGTATTGTTACAGGTAACAAGAAGAAACCAACAGACGAGAAGCCTACTAATAATGCAACCTTACTAGATTCATGGGAGACAAATAGCTCCAATATGATTACTTGGATTTATAATTCAATTATCCAGTCTATTGGTAATTAGTTGGCGAATTATGACACAACAAAGGAGGTTTGGGATCACTTGGCTAGGCTGTATACTCATTCTAACTTTGCAAAGTATTATAAGTTAGAGTTTGATATTCGTGCCCTCCAACAGAACAATCTCAGTGTCAGGAAGTTTATGCAGCTATGTTAGATTTGTGGAACCAGTTGGCTCTTACAGAACCTGATGTGTTGAAGGCTTTTAAGCCTTATATTGATAGAAGAGAAGAGAAACGTTTGGTTCAGTTCTTGATGGAATTACGTTCAGATTTTGAAGGATTGCATGGATCAATCTTTTATTGCACACCTCTTTCCACTGTTGATTCGGTTGTTTGCAATTTGATTGCTGAAGAAACTCGTATCAAGTCCCATGCTGACAAAGGTCCCAAGATAGCCACTCATGTTGTCTTTTCTATTCGACAACAACCTAAGTCTTCAAACTAGAATTTTTTGCATTTGATGAGTGTGCTTTATGTAAGAAGAAGAACCATTGGAAGGAAAATTGTCCTTTTCTTGGAAGCAAGGTAAATCAGCAGCAACAACAAACGGGACCACATGTATAGTTTCAGCCTTCACAGCAGAACATATGTCTTCTAGACAATCTCAATCACGTCCCTTGTTTCTATCTTTTAGGCCACCACAGTACGATGTTGTTGCACCTACACTTGAGAATGAAATAGATTTTACACCACCATCAGACTTGGATCCCTAGATTTTTGTGTAGTTTAGATAGTTCATTGTTGCCAATCCAACTTCGCTGTCAGCTTCCATGTCTCATTCAGGTCTTTCTTCATCCAACACTTAAGGTATTCCTTCATCCTTGTGGATATTGGATTTTGGTGCATCTCATCACATATCACAATATTTTTCATCCTTTGCTTCTTTATCACCTCGTACACCTGTCTCTGTTACATCTGCTAGTGTTACACTTATGTCAGTAGAGCATGTTGGTTCTATTGTCACTCTTTATATATCTTTAACAGATGTGTATTGCATTCCTACACTTGCTTTGATCTTGCATCAGTCAGTCAATTGTGTAAGTTTGGTTTTTGGGTCTTCTTTTCTGATTCATTTTGCTATGTACAGGAAATTTGGTCTTGGAAGGTGATTGAGATAGTTCGTAGACTTGGGGAGCTGTATGTTTTGGATCAGCTATATGTTGCTGATGTTGACGCTTCTACTATCAATTTATCTTCTTTTCATTTAAACCATTTGTCGTCTGTTTTTTTACTTTGGCATTCTCATTTACATATGTGTCAGCGTCTCGTTTACAATTTTTGGTTTCCACTGGTGTTTTAGATTCTTTGAAAATTGATGATATTTCTGATTGTTGTGGTTGTAAACTAGGAAAATTTTCTTCTTTACCGTTTAATACAGTGTCGCTCGTTCTTCCCTTTGATATCATGCATTCTGATGTGTTAGGTCCATCTCTAATCACCTCTAAATCAGAATCTAACTATTATGTTTTATCATTTATGATTACACACGTTATACGTAGGTTTATTTTATGATGCACATGTCTGATTTTTTCACCATTTATTGTGACTTTAAAGCTCTTGTCCAGACTCAACACTCTGCCGTCATAAAATGTTTTCGGTGTGACTTGCGAGGAGAATTTACCTCTAATGATTTTAAACAGTCATTGTCATCTAATGACATTGTGCATCCGTCATATCGTACAGACACCCCTTAGTAGAATGGTGTTGCGGAAAGAAAACATCGACATCTCCTAAAAATTGCAAGATCCTTGCTACTTTCTGCTCAAGTTCCCAATATGCTTTGGTGAGAAGCTATTCATACCGCCAATTACATTACTTACCTCATTCCTACTGCGTACACTTCGGGGAAATCTCCTTATGAAATGTTTTTTGGGCAACATCTAGGTTATTCTTCATTACGAGTTTTTGGGTGTACCTGTTTTGTCTTGAAGCTTCGTGTATAGAGAGATAAGTTGTCTTCAAAATTAGCTCTTTGTGTATTTTTGGGATACGGTATTGGTTAGAAAGGTTGTTGGTGTTATGATCCATCAAATCATAAATTGTATGTCTCTCGCAATGTCACATTTTTTGGAGCACATTCTGTTATATAACATTCATGTTCAGTCACATGATGCAACCCGAGAGGAGCTTCACACTGTTGATCCTTTTAGCATTGACATTGATGATTCACCACCTATTGTTGATCCACCACATGTTGTTGATCCTCTACCTCCAGATCATCAGGATCCCCCACCATTGAGGCCTTATTGTAATAAGAAGTCCACAAAGCTTCCTAAATTTGTCTATTCCTCTTAATCACCAGTGTTTTCCTCCTTTATTGCTAATGTACATCGTCTCTTTGAGCCAGTATCCTACAAAACAAAGTGTGGTAAGGATTATGAGGATACTCTTACTCATGTTGCAAAAATGACGACTGTTCGCACCTTGATTGCAGTTTCTTCTATTCACTAATGGAAGATTTATCATATGGATGTCAAGAATGCATTCTTGAATGGTGATCTTCATGAGGAAGTAAACATGTCTCCTCCTTTGGTATTGCTCACCAACTACGTGAGATTTTTCGACTTTATAAGGCACTATATGGCCTCAAACAAGCCCCTCATGCTTGGTTTGAGAAATTTTCTATGGTGATTACTTCGCTTGGTTTTCAACCAAGTAACCATGAATCAACTCTATTCGTTCAATGTACGAGTATAGGTAGGATTATTATTTCCTTATATATCAATCAAATGATTATTACTGGTGATGATCATGATGGTATAGAGTCTTTAAAGCGTGATTTGGCTTACCGTTTGCTATGAAAGACTTGGGTTTTCTATGTTATTTCTTGGGGATTGAAGTTGATCAGTGCCCAAAGGGTTATCTTTTATCTCAAATGAAGTATATTTTAGTTATGTTTGAACGCACATGACTCGCGGATAATCGGACAGTTGATACACATATAGAGAGTAACGCAAAGGATTCTCCAATTGATGGTGTCCCCTTATCAGATCCAAGCCTTTATCATACCATTATAGGTAGTTTGGTTTACATGACTGTCACTAGACCAGATATTGTTCATGCAGTTCATGTGGTTAGTCAGTTTGTAGCTTCCCCTACTATTTTTCATTAGGGATATGTTCTTCGAGTTCTGAGATATCTTCGTGGTACTCAGTTCCGCACCCTTGTGTTTCCATATACATACTCTCTTCACTTACGTTCCTATAGTGATGCAAATTAGGATAGTTATATTTATTATTGTGACCCCACTACTGGGTATTGTGTTTTTCTTTGAGATTTACTGATATCATGGAAGAGAAAGAAACAAGATGTTATCTCTCAATCTTCTACAAAATCTGAGTACCTAACCATGGCTATCGCCACTTGTGAGAATGTTTGGTTGAGATGGATTCTTGAAGATATGGACATTCACATCTCTCAACCTACCTATTTGTATTATGACAACAAGAGTTAGATAATGATTGCCAAGAATTCAGTGTTTCATGAACGCACAAAGCACATTGAGATTGATTTTCATTTCACACGACATCATCTCTAAAAGGTCACTATCTCCTTTCCTTATGTTCCTTCCGCAGATTGTTGATATTCTTATGAAGCCATTAACTGCTCCTCGATTTCATTTTATGTCTGACAAACTCTCAATGCTTATTGTTGTTGCACTGTGAGTTTGAGGGGGGTGGGTTAGCCTAATACGATTTTGGGCTTTATTTTGTATTGGGTCTTATGTTGGCCCATTAGCTAGAAAACTCTAATTAGCTAGTCTATATATTCTGTATTTTCCTTTCATTGTATCTTTTACTTCTAATTTGATAATAATATAGAACCCTAGCCGTTCTATATCTTGATAGTTTAAAGTTAGAAGTTTATACAAATGTATAAATTATAATAGTTAATTAACGCCCGCGAATTCGGCTAAACATTTAAAGTATAATAATAATTATTATACATTTTATTTAGATAAAAATAGGATAATTTTTCTTCATATGTGTTATGAATATTATATAAATATTTATAAATATACAAGTTATGTAGAAAATCCATTTATTTAAAATTCCGTTTATTTATAAGGAATATAATATTTGTAAAAAATCCATTTATTTAAAATTCCGTCGTTGAACGATGAAATAAGTCTAAAAATAAAAAATAATGAATGACAAATAATCTTAACGAAAGTTGTAGTAGTCGTGATGACAATTATGCGGGTATAAATAACACCCAAATTTGACTTCGTATGAGAAAGTTGTGATTTATCTAAGTTTCACGTTCAACCCGATACGACAATGTGCGTCATAAAAAGTGAATCAGAGGTAAGTTGATTTTAGCCAAAGTAAGGTAAAGGAAATTTGAAGTCCTCGTGAATACGAGATTGTGCATAAAAAGAACACCTAAATCTGACTTCGTATGAGCAAGTTATAATTTCTCGTAACGACACAATATATTAGTACGTCTCACAGAGTACGAAATAAAGATCGGTCGTGCGTTAGACAAAACTATCTAAACGAAAGTTGATTTCTATGAAATTACATATCAGTTGATATAGAGAACGTATAGAATGGATCTCGTATGCAGAAGATATAAGTGAAACTTAGGGGCTGTTTGTTTCCCCTCTTAATGATCCCATCAAGAGACTACCTCTAGACCATTAGGATTCAGACTGTTTGATTGAACCCTTGTTCTATCGGGTTATGAAGATTCTAACACTCCTAAATGTACATGCAACCCTAAATACCTTGGATCTATGTTTTCTCTATTATACTTACAAATATGAATATCCAAGGTATTATCCAAACTAGCATATCAAAAAGAATGATTCATATGAATATAACATGTTAGAATACATACCTCTTTGATGTAGCATGATTCCTTGATGCTTAAGAGCCGGGTGCCCCAAGTGTAACACCTCAAATGGTTCACACAACACCAAATGCACTTGGAATGACTTGAAAGAAATGGAACACTTCATAAAATCGGCTAGCACTTTCTATCACACATAGTGGCTGATTTTCCCCGGAGAATATGATCGTTATATAGTGTCGCAATTAGGGTAAACCCTAATTGTCATGGCTTTCCATTTCCTTGGATCCATGGGTTCAAATACACCATGGAGCATCCTATGGGTTTTAGCCCAACTTGATAATCCATGGAGTCTTAGCCCACTATAAAAGTATGGATGATTTACATAATCAACTCATATATTTAATTAGTCTTCTTTTGATCACTTAATTAATTCTAGATTAATTTTTGATCAATACTAATTAAATAATCTTATTAATATATTAGAACTTATAATATATTAATAAACCTTAAGTATTATTTCTCTCATTTTAGTCTATTCAAATGCATGATGCCATGCAACCCAAATGGACCATGCCAAGTCGAGTCAAGTACATACCAATCATAGTTATGGACTTAGACACTAATCATACAGTCTCCCACTTGGAAAAGTCTAAAATTATTATTGAGTATGACTTCAAGAACCGACTGGAAATCGTAGCTCTTTAAGTCGCTATCGAACTCTGACCTTGTCGATGAACTCTGAACTTTGTCAATGACTTGTCCATTAGATAAGGGATCATATATTCCTCCATTCTAGATATCATATGGACTGAGACATGGATTATAAATCATTCTCTCTGTCCATTTGTTGTTTCCCGATTTTCGATTTATGACGACTGACTGATTGAACAGATCAAATCAGTCCTGGCTTGGCCAAGCACTCACATGTGTCATCATTAAATCATCGAGGGGCCCACAAATATCACTTTTATCCCGAAGGTAAAAGGATGGATAAACTTTGACTCATATGGCTTGTTCTACTACTTGTTGAATCATACACAAAGGTACGTTTTATAAAATCGAGTTACCAATGTGTTTTCGTGCGATCAATGTATAACCAACTCATAGTAACAACTCATATCTCTAGGTTTGAAGAATATAATATATTATCATCTCATGATCACTCATGATAAAATCCATGAAGTGATTCCAATGAGCGTGGGTTAAATCTAATACTCAGAACTTATGAGCACTCATGAGTGTTGTAGCACCACTTTGTCCAACAACTTAGACCTCTACAAGCTAACCCATGACAGTCTTGATTCATATCTACTTCCAACATATGACCAACTGTGGACGGTTTGAATAACTTAGTCATTCAGGAAGAACGACCTAGTTATTCTGGAAGTCAAAACATGCAAAGTGAAACACAAGAATAATTGAATCCAATATGGTCTCAGAATTTATGAATATAAATAAAACACCCTTTATTTATCACCATATTGATTACAGATTATTCATTTCATACTGTTTCAAACTATCAACTTTATACTTGAATTAAAACAATAGTTGTCCCATGCTCTAAGCATGTACACTATGTTTTCTAAACACTAGTCATGCCATACACCAAGTATGCACATTATGTTTGTCTAAACATTATTTATGCCATACTCCAAGTATCCATACTAAGTTTGTCTATGATCTTTACTTTGTGAAATAGATCGATTGCACATAACCCTAATGATTCTTATTTCACAGTCCCGAATTGTAACGCCCGTAGATTCGGGATACTCAATTTAGAGATAATAGGGTTCGAAAATGACTTTTTGACAAATGATTATTTAGATTAAATAATCTTAACCAAGTTGTATAATATGTCTCAAGGGTTCCGTACATATAAAAAACGCCGAAATCCGAGTTATAACGAAGAAGTTATGGCCCGTTGAAGTTTTTCGGCAAAATCGGCATGGCACCGGGAGATGTAAATAGTGAATTTAAGATAGAGGACTTTTTATACTTATTTATATAAACAAAAGTTGTAGTATACATTAAACCGAGAACATAGAAAAAAAAAAGAACGCCCAAATCTAACTTCGTATGAGGAAGTTATGATTTTTCTAAGATTTGGCATAGCAGTGCACAGCCCGAAATTCGAATTTTAGTTCGAGCGGTTTTTGGCTTACGCAACCTTAATGAGATTTGAAGATCTCATTAATAGGAACTCAACGGTAAAAAGATAGACGAAAACGGATTCCGTATGAAGGAGTTACGAATTCTTCGCGGTCATTTAGCAGTCTAATCTCCTCCTACTGTTAAGTTTAAGATCGGTCGAGAATTAGCCGATGGAGTCTAAATGAAAGTTGTTGATCTTGTTTTTACCTAGGTGTGGATATAAATAACGTCGAAAAAGAAGTTCGTATGCGAAAGTTATGAATTTTTGAAAATCGGCTGATTTCCACCCTGTGTGCGATGCCACGTGTCAGCACCAGGCTGCGCCTGGCTGTAGCCAGCCTGGCTCACGACGTGAATATTAAAAATTCATGACATGAACCTTCCTCCAGCCCCTAAAAATAAGTGGTGAGGCCTCCATTCATTCCTCACACCTCCCATAACTTCCCTCTCTCTCTCTCTAGAACTTCTCTCTAGCCCCGAAACCCCCCGGAAAGCCTAGGGAACCTCCCTAGCATGAGGCGGAAGCCCTGGAGCGCCCGGCGGCTCTTAGAAGAAGAGCCTTTCGGCTCGGGAACACTGCTCCAACGGAGCCCGGTTTTCTTTAAAACCCGCTGTAAGTGAGCTACGCCTACGCTATTTTAAATATAGCTTTTAAATAATTATAGTAATGTTATTAGGTCCCTTAAAATAATTATTTGGGCTATTATTATGAGTTATATAAAGCGTTGTTTAATGCTTATATAATAATAATAATAATAGCTAGACTATTAATTAGTCGCGGTTAACGTTAGACTAAACCCTAGTGATATTGATACTAGGTTTTGTCGAGGGAATATTGTTTTGAGATAACGAAGTGCTGTCCGAGTACCGAGTCACCACCTTTCAGGTGAGTGCATAGTCCCTTTCATCTTACACATAGATCTGAATTATTTTAATATAAATTACGTGCTATGTGTGCATATTGTCTGAATACTTGTTGTCTATGTTGGGTGAAAGATTTTTATACATGTTTTAAATGATTTAAACTGTATATATGTATTTTATACCTACAAAATGTGTTGGGTAAAACATGGGTAGATGAAATAGTTGTTGTGTGATAACACGATGAAAGACATCAATGTTGACAGTGATCTAGTCATCTAGTGGAGTATAGATGACAATACTAGACAGTCCAGTTGAACACTAGCAAGCTCGTAACCTGTAGGTGTTTTTGAACTAGGTGCTCATTAGGTATTTTTGAACAAAGTGTGTTCACTAGTTATTTTTGAACTGAGTGTGTTGACTAGGTATTTTGAACTAAGTGTGTTCACTAGTTACTTTTGAACTAAGTGTTTACCATATGTTTTGGACTACGTGTTCACCAGTTATAATCTATAAGCCTTGGTAACGATGGACTTCGTGCCGATTCCTTAGGATGATCCTTAGGAATAAATAAATGAGGAATAGATGATTCTTAGGGTATATCCTTAAGACTAAAGAAGACAATGGGGATGGGTAATTGGGTTGATTGTTTGATTGTTTAAACATAATAATCATATTATTGTGGGTTGAAAACCCTATGTACTCACCAGGTTTCCTAACCTGACCCACTCAGTTTATTTATATCACAGGTGTTGATATGAAGTCCATTACACTGAGAGATTAAAGAGATGTAGATCACTAGTGTAAATAAATGTAAGTTTCGTTTATGCTTATGTTTCTGTATTGACGATGACATCCCAAACGTTTTAAAATGAATAAAATACGTTTCTTCGAAAATGTTTTGATAACGTATTTATCGTGTTTTTCTGGGAACAAATTCCGCAACATTTTTATGAAAAGAAGTACTCTAATTTTTACAAAGCATAAAAAAATCGGTCTTTTCTAGCCGTGAAAAATGGGGATGTCAGACGAATCCTTACCGCAAATGCAGGAATTCCAAATTCATGTCATTTACTGAAATTTGTTAGATTCTAAACTTATATACATTTATCGTCTTGTAATGATTATGCAAAAAGTCACAAAGACATGACAACAAACATTACAGAGAATTCCAAAGGAGATCAACTCCTTGGAAACATCCTTCTTGCATTAAGTTTCCTAATCTTACACAGATTTATAGAACAATTTCCACCTTCCCATATTCCCATTTTGACTATCACTTCTGAACAAGAGTTGCCTCTTTTCAGAATACGTCAATATGGTCCTTCCAAAATTAACACTATACTTCCAACTGTCCATGAGCAACCAATCTTTGGTAAACCTTAGGTTGTCCTCGACAATTGCTTAATCATTTTAGTCATATCCAATTCTAGACCTTTTCCCTTCTTAATGCCCCTGACATTTGGAAAATTTTAGAAAGGATGAGGATGAATATTATAGCACATGCAATCGATCCTATATCCGAAGCATATGGGACTCGATTCATGATGTCTCACATAAAGACATGATACTAGACCAGTCCATTTGCTACAATATTTCTATTTTCTGGGTTCTCATAATTCAGACTATGAAAAGGGATGGCGTAATCATAATCGAATTTAGAACGCAAATAATAGACCCATATATAGAATTTCCTTATGTTGAGCCATTCCAACATAACATTCATATATATATATATATATATATATATATATATATATATATATATATACTTGACTAAATTTGATTAAAATCTCACGATCTAAGCTTATAGATTTGAGATAAAGTATGATTTCCTCTCCCTTAATTATAGCAAAATAACTTTTTACTAATTGAAATCTTTTGTTTTTTCTATAATTAACATTGCTATCTTGCAATACTAATAATAATTATCATTCTCCCACAAACATGATAATTATTAGCATAACACTTATGATCCCACTGGCTTTGACATGTACTCAAAAATCAGCTGGACTTCTAGAAGTCAATACTTTACTGACTTTCTTACCAAAGTTCAGATTTTTGAGACGATATTGCCTTGATAAGACTTTATCAAAATCATACACATTTCCTTAGATAGCACACATGTGTGTCTAAACAATTTCAGACCTATGAAAAGGGATGTCGTAATCATAGTCTCAATTGTTTAGACCTTTTGCCATATGCTTCAAATCTACTTGGTGGAAGTGTTTCCTCGCCATCAGTTTCATGAATCGGAGAGAAACCTTATGACCATTAGATTTTATGGTTTATGTGTTCTTTTCCATGTGAATTTGTCAAAACCATAATCACAAGACACGGTTAATGACAAATCCAAACTCATATGGACTAAACTCAATCTAAATTTCTTGCCACCTGGCAGCTCAAGGGCCTGCCATTGCTTCCAAGTTGTTATGCAACCAATTGATAACTCTAAGAACTCATATGCAAAGCAACTTTACTTGGAATGGGCACAAAAATAGAAATATGTCAACACAATAGGTTATAAAACTCACGTTGTGTGCTAGTGTTAAACTACATGTTTTTATTCTTGATTAGATCTTGAAATACTTTTCAGGATCTTTAAGACTCCCACTGTCCTCTTGACATACAAGGATATCTTGCCAAATATTCAAGAGATAGTGCAGATTCTTTATCAAGACAAACACTTCACACAATTGTCCTAAGTTGGTCTTTGTTTTATCCAAAACATCACAACTTACCAATTTCAAATGTATAAGAGTAGGAAACTTTTACTCTTATATTTGACAAGTGTTAAGAAACCTTCCTTTAAGATATGTCACTCAAGTTACAATCTTGGAGTATGAATCTAATAATTGTTTTTGGAACGAGGTATGAATCATCTTCTTAATTTGACCACTTCAAGAATTCATTGCTCCTCTTCTTAGCTATCAGAATGCACTTAGAGGATGAATTGTGATGAAGTCTCTTGATCATTAAGATGATCATATAACATGTTACTAAAGTACTCTCCCATCTTTTTAGATTTGAGAAACTTTTATTCTTCTGCCTAATTTGATTTTTCTCATTCATTTTGTCATACATCGAAAATTTTCCAATGCTTCAGAATTATACTTAAGCATGTAAGTATAACCATATTTACTAAATTTTAGTAAATCATGACGAATATTCTTATCGATCTTTTGTGGTGGACTTAACCAGTGCACAAGAATGTGTACTCAATCCCTTTGTCCTTCACTTGACTCACATATACATATGAACAAGGAACTAGTCTTAATTTTACAAAGATGAAAATTCTCATTCATCATACTATAAAACTTGCATGAATCCAAGTTTCGGTCCAATTGAAACTTGGGTGATGAGAATCTTCCTTATTCGGTAAATCTAGACACTACCACAAATGAAAGAATCAAATTCATATTTTGAATATTGCTAGAAACATACAAACATCAAGTTTTCATAAATGTCCTTGCAAGGAGATATAAATAAAGTAAAACAAACTTTTATTTATTTATAAAATGCAGAAAAAACTTTTCCTTACAATGCAACTTTAAATTAAAAACTATGCTATTGCATGTTTCCTAGTAATCTATCATAACTCCTAAGAGTAGCTCAAGAATCCGATCTTCAATCAAGCGATAGAAATCCATCTTCGTGATCAGATTCAACATGTGACCCAGTCACATCATGTAATAAGAATCTCAGAATAGAAACTTACGTGAGTTAGATATTGGACTTTACCTGAAGTAGGGTCAAACTTATTGACTTTACTAGCCTTATGATCTTTCAGGTAAATTTGGCAGCTGCGCAATCAATGCCCTTTCCTTTTCGAAATAGAACCATATGGAGCCTTTGGGAATGGTATATGGGACAATCTCAGACTTAGCCTTTCTCTTTACCATTTGGTCAACCGAGTTGACTATGGTCAATCCTTTTCCATTGGGAAGAGAAAGCGTTTACTGGCTATCCAATGCAACCATTGTCAATGTCCATTGGAGGTTTGGAAAGTTGATCTACTAATCAAATTTTCCTTACCAAAGCTCCAAATCATTGCTGATTCAGCAGTACCAAGAAAATAGATATGATAATTAAGGGTCATGTCATAGTCTATTTCATAGTAGCCCCAAAGGTAACTCACTATGTGACTTAGAAAGTAATTGAACATCCAACTTTCTTAAGACTTTGACACCCAACTCTCCTGGCTTGTCAATATGTGACTTCATCTCCAAGATGTGAGCACACATAGACCTTGCATGCCATAAGGGCTTGAGTGACCTTGAACTTGTGGGTAAGGAAGAATAATTGGAGGAGGTGGAGGAAGTGAAGTTCCAAGAGATTTGGGAAGATCATAGATGTCTGAACTTGACATCTTTTAGGAGATATTCAAGATAGTTGATTTAAAATCCTTAATATAACACCCAATATGAAATATTAAGTCAAGAACCCAACACAATATTTTATAACTTGGAAGAGGGATGCCGTAATCCAAGCTATAGAATATTTGAAGGTAGGTGAATGACGATTCACCAATTTCCACCATGGAAACGAAATAATTTAATTAGGTTTTACTTGGATTTCAAACTCCTAGATCTTTTGAGATTCATTGAACTGTTCAATGGCATGTCTCAATCTCGAGTGAGGCCTTCAGGTTTTGTGACTGGGATGCCGAGGATCACTAAACAAGGTGTGTAGTGACCATGAAAATATGACATCCCCATTTTCACGGCCAGAAAACACCGATTTGTTTATGCTTAGTTTTATAAAATCAGAGTAATCCTTTGATTAAAAGAGTTGCGGAATTTGTTCCCAAAACAAAATATGATAAGAATTTGTCAAAGCATTTTTTTAACGAAATGTATTTTCATTAAATAACAAAATCTCGGGATGTCATGTTCTGATACATACCAAAAGCATAAACAATATACAATAGACCTTACAACATTTATTTATAACTACTGATCTATAATCCAAAATCTATCGTCAAGTCCACCAACTTATACTCTTGTGCCATTACCTGTAATGCAAAGAAAACTTAGTGGGTCAGGCTTGGGAGCCTGGTGAGCATATAGGGTTATCAACCCACAATAAATAATTATTATCTCTAATCATCAAAAAATCAACCCAATTACCATCCCCATTATCTTCTTTATTTCTTAAGGATTTATCCTAAGAATCGATCATCCTTCACTCGTTCATTGCTAAGGATTGGCCTAAGGAATTGACAGAAAGTCCATCACTGCCAAGGTCCTCAAATTACAACTGGTAAACACTTAGTTCAACCTACTTAATGAACCCCTAGTCCAAACACTCCTAGTGAACACTCAATTCAAAACATTCGGTGAACACTTAGTTCTAAAATACCTAACAAACACACTCAGTTCAACAACACCAAGTGAACACATCTAGTTCAAAAATACCAAATGAACACATTGAGTTCAAAATACCAAACGAACACATAGAGTTCGAAAATACCTAATGAACACATTGAGTTCAAAACACCAAGTGAACACATAGAGTTCAAAATTACCTAATGAAAACAGTGAGTTCAAAGCACCAAGTGAACACATAGAGTTTAAAATTAACTAGGACAAAACCTGTTAACTTTGTCATTGAATTGTCTAGAACAGTCTGCGGTCACCATCTCTATTCCACTAGTTAACTAGAACATCAATATCATCAAAACTTCTTAACATTTCGTCTCATATCAACTATTTCATCTACCCATGTTCTACCCAACATATATGTATATGCAAACACATATACAGTTCAAATTATATAAAAAAAATTGTATAGAACATTCATTCAATATCTGTCTCAAGTAAACAAACAATGTATAAACACATAGCACGTATTTCATAGCAAATACTTCGTATTTATGTGTTAGAAGAAAGTAACTACACACTCACTTGATCAGAAGATGGTTGGATAGCACTACGGCTCTAAGAGTAGTAAATCTTCGGTGAAACTGGGAAATCTTCACACACCGGGTTTCTCGCGGACAGAGCTTCGGCTCCGAAACTCTTTTCTTCTCGGGATCTTCGGAGCGTCAGGACTCACTTCGGGTATCGAGATGATATCCGGGCTTCGGGGGTATTTCTTTTCATGTAAATCGATGCACTACGGGTGAGAGATGAGAGAATGAGCAACCAAACTCGGCTGGCCCTTGATTTCTATTTATAGGGAAATTTCTCATTTTCCACGTCGTGGGCTCGGTCGTCACTGCATGCGTCATCGCAAGTTGGGTCTGTCAGACTCCAGCATGCGTCAGAAAACATGCCACGTCGTGGCCAGTGACACTGCTTTGGGGTTCGCGCCTCGAACTTCAGAAATTCATAACTTTCGCATACCAACTCCGTTTTTGACGTTCTTTATATCGACGTGTAGGTAAAAATAAGATCTACAACTTTCATTTAGAATACATCAGCTAAGTTTGACTTTATTTTTATTATATTATTGTTAGTAGGTCGGGACAGGAAAACTCCGTTAAAAACTCATAACTCCTTCGTCTGACGTCCGTTTTCGTCCGTATTTCCTTCATTGCACTACTATCGATGAGATCTTCAATTAACAGTTAGATTATTTCGGCTAAATATCGCTCGATCTCAAATTCGAGCTTCGGGTAGTATACTGGTAAGCCGAAACTACGAAAAATCATAATTTCCTCATACGAAGTCAGCTTTAGAAGTTCTTTTTATGCACGCTCGCGGTTTAACGTATTCTACGACTTTCATTTAGATTGCTAAGGCCAAATATTGCTCTAACGTAAATTCACTATTTACGTCGCGCTGTGTCGTGCCGGTTCTTTCGCGAAACTTTGACAGGTCATAACTTCTTCGTTATAACTCGGATTTTGGCATTCTTTATATGTACGAAATCCTTGTAACATATACTACAACTTAGTTAAGATTATTCCTTCAAAATAATCTTCCATCAAAAAGTCATTTTTGATGCTTATTGTCCTTAAATTGACTAGCCCTAATCTACGGGCGTTACAATTATCTCCCCTTAGGATGATTACATCCCGGAATCATAAACAAAATAGGACTTGTATAATGATTCCACACGTTATCTTTCCATCCTAAGTAACAACCGTGATGCCCCATCTTGCATCTGTTCTTCGTACTATGTTGGACTTCTTCTCATAACCTTCGAGTTACCAAATTAATCCTTATTGAGGACTCCTTCTTCTTCTTAGGATAAATTCTTTCATTTATCTATTGTAACAGACCGATGGGTCGTGTCCCGATGACAAATCATTGTAGTCAGACTCAATTTGATATTACCATTATGGTCGGAATAACAATCATATTACTAGTCATTACCGAAACAAGGGTAATGACATACTCGAATAAAACGGAATCAATCACTAGCTTCTTGGTAACCTTGTGACTTTCACTGATCCAAGCGTGAATCCTATGTTTCTAGTATAATAGATCTCTACTACTATTCACACCTACTCATACTCGTCCCAAGTATTGTCTCGCATTCCCCAAGTCTTAAAATCACAAAACAATTTAACACATACGAATGTGTCCAATTAATCATAAAATTTTTCCTAGACTCCACTAGGACTTCTTCCATGCACATCTTCAATCATGAATTCTACTTCAACTTGGTTGGTGATGGAAATTCCAGATTATGGGACAACTTCAAGAGCTACACCAATCGTTCCATCATCCTGATATTCGAAGGTGTACTTCAGACGTACCGTACTCCTCTAAATGTTCCGTTATTTTATCAGACATATTCTAAAGGCAAGATACCACTATTAAAATATCTTCTGATACGTGTCATTCACTATCATAAGCCTTTGATTTCCTTCATTTACTCAATTCTCTACGAGTCTTCACCATAACGTTCTATACACCAAAGCAGACGATCAGTGTATCGAGACGAGAATATAGATAGAGGAAGGTTTAGACATGTAATCCTCCTTATTACTCCGAAAAATTACATGTCAGTTCTAATATCATAATTAAACGTTTAGAATCCTGAGCACATAAAATTTCTAGATCCGGTCGGCAACAGACCATAGATCCAAACAAATAATAGCATATAAGGCAAACATATAACATTTAGCACATAAAAGCATTTTAGGAAACTTTCCTAAAATAAACTAGTGCTTGTGTCGATTTAGGTGTACTACCTAAAATATAATAGACACACTCAACTCACAATCATCGCTTAGCAGTCTAAGTTTAAGCCTAGAAATTTCCTACAAATTCCAAGTTCGCTTAAACTAATGCTCTGATACCAACTATGACATCCCCGTTTTCACGGCCAGAAAAGACCGATTTGTTTATGCTTTGTTTTATAAAATCAGAGTAATCCTTTGATTAAAAGAGTTGCGGAATTTGTTCCCAAAACAAAATATGATAAGAATTTATCAAAGCATATCATTAAAGAAATGTATTTTGATTAAATAACAAAATCTCGGGATGTCATGTTCCGATACAGACCAAAAGCATAAACAACATACAATAGACCTTACAACAGTTATTTATAACTACTAATCTATAATCCAAAGTCTCTCGTCAAGTGCACCAACTTATACTCTTGTGCCATTACCTGTAATGCAAAGAAAACTGAGTGGGTCAGGCTTGGGAGGCTGGTGAGCATATAGGGTTATCAACCCACAATAAATAATTATTATCTCTAATCATCAAAAAATCAACCCAATTACCCATCCCCATTATCTTCTTTATTTCTTAAGGATTTACCCTAAGAATCGATCATCCTTCACTCGTTCATTGCTAAGGATTGGCCTAAGGAATTGACACAAAGTCCATCACTGCCAAGGTCCTCAAATTACAACAGGTAAACACTTAGTTCAACCTACTTAATTAACCCCTAGTACAAACACTCCTAGTGAACACTCTATTCAAAATATTTGGTGAACACTTAGTTCTAAAATACCTAATGAACACCCTCAGTTCAACAGCACCAAGTGAACACATCTAGTTCAAAAATACCTAATGAACACATTCTGTTCAAAATACCAAACGAGCACATAGAGTTCGAAATTACCTAATGAACACATTGAGTTCAAAACATCAAGTGAACATATAGAGTTCAAAATTACCTAATGAACACATTGAGTTCAAAACACCAAGTGAACACATAGAGTTCAAAATTAAGTAGAACAAAACCTGTTAACTTTTTCATTGAATTGTCTAGAACAGTCTATGGTCACCATCTCTATTCCACTAGTTAACAAGAACATCAATATCATCAAGAATTCTTAACATTTCGTCTCATATCAACTATTTCGTCTACCCATGTTCTACCCAACATATATGTAGATGCAAACACGTATACAGTTTAAATTATATAAAAAAAACTGTACAGATCATTCATCTAATATCCGTCTCAAGTAAACAAACAATGTATAAACACATAGCACGTATTTCATAGAAAATACTTCGTATTTATGTGTTAGAAGACAGTAACTACACACTCACTTGATCAGAAGATGGTCGGACAGCACTACGGCTCTAAGAGTAGTAGCTCTTCGGTGAAACCAGGATATCTTCACACACCGGGTTTCTCGTGGACTAAGCTTCGGCCGAAAACTCTTTTCTTCTCGGGATCTTCGGAGCGTCGGGACTCACTTCGGGTGTCGAGATGATATCGGGGCTTCGGGGGTATTTCTTTGCACGTAAATAAATGCAATAAGGGTGAGTGATGAGAGAATGAGCAACCATACTCGGCTGGCCCTTGATTTCTATTTATAGGGCAAATTTCTCATTTTCCACGCCGTGGGCACTGTTTCCACGTCGTGGGCTTGGTCGTCACTGCATGCATCATCGCAAGTTGGGTCTACCAGAATCCAGGATGCATTCGAAAACATGCCACGCTGTGGGCATTGTTTCCACGTCGTGGCCACTGACACAGCTTTGGGGTTCGCGCCACGAACTTCAGAAATTCATAACTTTCGCATACGAACTCCGTTTTCGACGTTCTTTATATCGACGCGTAGGTAAAAACATGATCTACAACTTTCATTGAGACTCCGTCGGCTAATTTTGAATTTATTATTATTATATTATTTTTAGTAGGCCAGGACAGGAAAACTCCGTTATAAAATCATAACTCCTTCGTCCGACGTCCGTTTTCGTCTGTCTTTCCGTCGTTGAACTACTATCGATGAGATATTCAATTCTCATTTAGATTGTTTCGAATAAATATCGCTCAATCTCATATTCGAACTTCGGGCAGTACACTGTTAAGCCGAAACTTCGAAAAATCATCACATCCTCATACGAAGACATATTTAGACGTTCTTTTTATGCACGCTCGCGGTTTAACGTATTCTACGACTTTCATTTAGATTGCTAAGGCCAAATATTGCTCTAACGTAAATTCACTATTTACGTCGCGTTGTGTCGTGCCGGTTCTTTCGCAAAATTTTAACAGGTCATAACTTCTTCGTTATAACTCGGATTACGACATTCTTTATATGTACGAAATCCTTGTAACATATACTAAAACTTAATTAAGATTATTCCTTAAAAATAATCTTCCATCAAAAAGTCCTTTTTGACGTTGATTGTCCTTAAATTGACTAGCCCTAATCTACGGGCGTTACAATTATCTCCCCCTTAGGATGATTACGTCCCGGAATCATCAACGAAATAGGACTTGTATAATGATTCCACACGTTATCTTTCCATCCTAAGTAACAACCGTGATGCTCCATCTTGCATCTGTTCTTCGTACTATGTTGGACTTCTACTCATAACCTTCGAGTTACGAAATTAATCCTTATTGAGGACTCCTTCTTCTTCTTAGGATAAATTCTTTCATTTATCTATTGTAACAGACCGATGGGTCGTGTCCCGATGACCTCTTATCGTAGTCGGACTCAATTTGAAATGACCACTATGGTCGAAATAACAATCATATTACTAGTCATTACCGAAACAAGGGTAATGACATACTCGAATAAAACAGAATCAATCACTAGCTTCTTGGTAACCTTGTAACTTTCCCTGATCGAAACGTGAGTCCTGTGCTTCTAGTAGTATAGATCTCTATTACTATTCACACCTACTCATACTCGTCCCAAGTATTGTCTCGCAGTCCCCGAGTCCTAAAATCACAAAACAATTTAACACATACGAATGTGTCCAATTAATCATAAATATTTTCCTAGACTCTACTAGGACTTCTTCCATGCATATCTTCAATCATGAATTCTACTTCAACTCAGTTGGTGATGGAAATTCCATATTATGGGACAACTTCAAGAAATACACCAATCGTTCCATCATCCTGCCAATCGAAGGTGTACTTCAGACGTACCGCACTCCTCTAAACATTCTGTTATTTTATCAGACATATTCTAAAGGCAAGATAACACTCTTACAATATCTTCTGATAGGTGTCATTCACTATCATTAGCCTTTCATTACCTCCATTTACTCAATTCTCTACAAGTCTTCACCATAACGTTCTATACACCAAAGCAGACGATCAGTGTATCGAGACGAGAATATAGTTAGAGGAAGGTTTAGACGTGTAATCCTCCTTATTACTCCGAAAAATTACATGTCAGTTCTAATATCATAATTAAACGTTTAGAATCCTGAGCACATAAAATTTCTAGATCCGGTCGGCAACAGACCATAGATCCAAACAAATAATAGCATATAAGGCAAACATATAACATTTAGCACATAAAAGCATTTTAGGAAACTTTCCTAAAATAAACTAGTGCTTGTGTCGATTTAGGTGTACTACCTAAAATATAATAGACACACTCAACTCACAATCATCGCTTAGCAGTCTAAGTTTAAGCCTAGAAATTTCCTACAAATTCCAAGTTCGCTTAAACTAATGCTCTGATACCAACTATGACATCCCCGTTTTCACGGCCAGAAAAGACCGATTTGTTTATGCTTTGTTTTATAAAATCAGAGTAATCCTTTGATTAAAAGAGTTGCGGAATTTGTTCCCAAAACAAAATATGATAAGAATTTATCAAAGCATATCATTAAAGAAATGTATTTTGATTAAATAACAAAATCTCGGGATGTCATGTTCCGATACAGACCAAAAGCATAAACAACATACAATAGACCTTACAATAGTTATTTATAACTACTAATCTATAATCCAAAGTCTCTCGTCAAGTGCACCAACTTATACTCTTGTGCCATTACCTGTAATGCAAAGAAAACTGAGTGGGTCAGGCTTGGGAGGCTGGTGAGCATATAGGGTTATCAACCCACAATAAATAATTATTATCTCTAATCATCAAAAAATCAACCCAATTACCCATCCCCATTATCTTATTTATTTCTTAAGGATTTACCCTAAGAATCGATCATCCTTCACTCGTTCATTGCTAAGGATTGGCCTAAGGAATTGACACAAAGTCCATCACTGCCAAGGTCCTCAAATTACAACAGGTAAACACTTAGTTCAACCTACTTAATTAACCCCTAGTACAAACACTCCTAGTGAACACTCTATTCAAAATATTTGGTGAACACTTAGTTCTAAAATACCTAATGAACACCCTCAGTTCAACAGCACCAAGTGAACACATCTAGTTCAAAAATACCTAATGAACACATTCTGTTCAAAATACCAAACGAGCACATAGAGTTCGAAATTACCTAATGAACACATTGAGTTCAAAACATCAAGTGAACATATAGAGTTCAAAATTACCTAATGAACACATTGAGTTCAAAACACCAAGTGAACACATAGAGTTCAAAATTAAGTAGAACAAAACCTGTTAACTTTTTCATTGAATTGTCTAGAACAGTCTATGGTCACCATCTCTATTCCACTAGTTAACAAGAACATCAATATCATCAAGACTTCTTAACATTTCGTCTCATATCAACTATTTCGTCTACCCATGTTCTACCCAACATATATGTAGATGCAAACACGTATACAGTTTAAATTATATAAAAAAAACTGTACAGATCATTCATCTAATATCCGTCTCAAGTAAACAAACAATGTATAAACACATAGCACGTATTTCATATAAAATACTTCGTATTTATGTGTTAGAAGACAGTAACTACACACTCACTTGATCAGAAGATGGTCGGACAGCACTACGGCTCTAAGAGTAGTAGCTCTTCGGTGAAACCAGGATATCTTCACACACCGGGTTTCTCGTGGACTAAGCTTCGGCCGAAAACTCTTTTCTTCTCGGGATCTTCGGAGCGTCGGGACTCACTTCGGGTGTCGAGATGATATCGGGGCTTCGGGGGTATTTCTTTGCACGTAAATCAATGCAATAAGGGTGAGTGATGAGAGAATGAGCAACCATACTCGGCTGGCCCTTGATTTCTATTTATAGGGCAAATTTCTCATTTTCCACGCCGTGGGCACTGTTTCCACGTCGTGGGCTTGGTCGTCACTGCATGCATCATCGCAAGTTGGGTCTACCAGAATCCAGGATGCATTCGAAAACATGCCACGCTGTGGGCATTGTTTCCACGTCGTGGCCACTGACACAGCTTTGGGGTTCGCGCCACGAACTTCAGAAATTCATAACTTTCGCATACGAACTCCGTTTTCGACGTTCTTTATATCGACGCGTAGGTAAAAACATGATCTACAACTTTCATTGAGACTCCGTCGGCTAATTTTGAATTTATTATTATTATATTATTTTTAGTAGGCCAGGACAGGAAAACTCCGTTATAAAATCATAACTCCTTCGTCCGACGTCCGTTTTCGTCTGTCTTTCCGTCGTTGAACTACTATCGATGAGATATTCAATTCTCATTTAGATTGTTTCGAATAAATATCGCTCAATCTCATATTCGAACTTCGGGCAGTACACTGTTAAGCCGAAACTTCGAAAAATCATCACATCCTCATACGAAGACATATTTAGACGTTCTTTTTATGCACGCTCGCGGTTTAACGTATTCTACGACTTTCATTTAGATTGCTAAGGCCAAATATTGCTCTAACGTAAATTCACTATTTACGTCGCGTTGTGTCGTGCCGGTTCTTTCGCAAAATTTTAACAGGTCATAACTTCTTCGTTATAACTCGGATTACGACATTCTTTATATGTACGAAATCCTTGTAACATATACTAAAACTTAATTAAGATTATTCCTTAAAAATAATCTTCCATCAAAAAGTCCTTTTTGACGTTGATTGTCCTTAAATTGACTAGCCCTAATCTACGGGCGTTACAATTATCTCCCCCTTAGGATGATTACGTCCCGGAATCATCAACGAAATAGGACTTGTATAATGATTCCACACGTTATCTTTCCATCCTAAGTAACAACCGTGATGCTCCATCTTGCATCTGTTCTTCGTACTATGTTGGACTTCTACTCATAACCTTCGAGTTACGAAATTAATCCTTATTGAGGACTCCTTCTTCTTCTTAGGATAAATTCTTTCATTTATCTATTGTAACAGACCGATGGGTCGTGTCCCGATGACCTCTTATCGTAGTCGGACTCAATTTGAAATGACCACTATGGTCGAAATAACAATCATATTACTAGTCATTACCGAAACAAGGGTAATGACATACTCGAATAAAACAGAATCAATCACTAGCTTCTTGGTAACCTTGTAACTTTCCCTGATCGAAACGTGAGTCCTGTGCTTCTAGTAGTATAGATCTCTATTACTATTCACACCTACTCATACTCGTCCCAAGTATTGTCTCGCAGTCCCCGAGTCCTAAAATCACAAAACAATTTAACACATACGAATGTGTCCAATTAATCATAAATATTTTCCTAGACTCTACTAGGACTTCTTCCATGCATATCTTCAATCATGAATTCTACTTCAACTCAGTTGGTGATGGAAATTCCATATTATGGGACAACTTCAAGAAATACACCAATCGTTCCATCATCCTGCCAATCGAAGGTGTACTTCAGACGTACCGCACTCCTCTAAACATTCTGTTATTTTATCAGACATATTCTAAAGGCAAGATAACACTCTTACAATATCTTCTGATAGGTGTCATTCACTATCATTAGCCTTTCATTACCTCCATTTACTCAATTCTCTACAAGTCTTCACCATAACGTTCTATACACCAAAGCAGACGATCAGTGTATCGAGACGAGAATATAGTTAGAGGAAGGTTTAGACGTGTAATCCTCCTTATTACTCCGAAAAATTACATGTCAGTTCTAATATCATAATTAAACGTTTAGAATCCTGAGCACATAAAATTTCTAGATCCGGTCGGCAACAGACCATAGATCCAAACAAATAATAGCATATAAGGCAAACATATAACATTTAGCACATAAAAGCATTTTAGGAAACTTTCCTAAAATAAACTAGTGCTTGTGTCGATTTAGGTGTACTACCTAAAATATAATAGACACACTCAACTCACAATCATCGCTTAGCAGTCTAAGTTTAAGCCTAGAAATTTCCTACAAATTCCAAGTTCGCTTAAACTAATGCTCTGATACCAACTATGACATCCCCGTTTTCACGGCCAGAAAAGACCGATTTGTTTATGCTTTGTTTTATAAAATCAGAGTAATCCTTTGATTAAAAGAGTTGCGGAATTTGTTCCCAAAACAAAATATGATAAGAATTTATCAAAGCATATCATTAAAGAAATGTATTTTGATTAAATAACAAAATCTCGGGATGTCATGTTCCGATACAGACCAAAAGCATAAACAACATACAATAGACCTTACAATAGTTATTTATAACTACTAATCTATAATCCAAAGTCTCTCGTCAAGTGCACCAACTTATACTCTTGTGCCATTACCTGTAATGCAAAGAAAACTGAGTGGGTCAGGCTTGGGAGGCTGGTGAGCATATAGGGTTATCAACCCACAATAAATAATTATTATCTCTAATCATCAAAAAATCAACCCAATTACCCATCCCCATTATCTTCTTTATTTCTTAAGGATTTACCCTAAGAATCGATCATCCTTCACTCGTTCATTGCTAAGGATTGGCCTAAGGAATTGACACAAAGTCCATCACTGCCAAGGTCCTCAAATTACAACAGGTAAACACTTAGTTCAACCTACTTAATTAACCCCTAGTACAAACACTCCTAGTGAACACTCTATTCAAAATATTTGGTGAACACTTAGTTCTAAAATACCTAATGAACACCCTCAGTTCAACAGCACCAAGTGAACACATCTAGTTCAAAAATACCTAATGAACACATTCTGTTCAAAATACCAAACGAGCACATAGAGTTCGAAATTACCTAATGAACACATTGAGTTCAAAACACCAAGTGAACATATAGAGTTCAAAATTACCTAATGAACACATTGAGTTCAAAACACCAAGTGAACACATAGAGTTCAAAATTAAGTAGAACAAAACCTGTTAACTTTTTCATTGAATTGTCTAGAACAGTCTATGGTCACCATCTCTATTCCACTAGTTAACAAGAACATCAATATCATCAAGACTTCTTAACATTTCGTCTCATATCAACTATTTCGTCTACCCATGTTCTACCCAACATATATGTAGATGCAAACACGTATACAGTTTAAATTATATAAAAAAAACTGTATAGATCATTCATCCAATATTCGTCTCAAGTAAACAAACAATGTATAAACACATAGCACATATTTCATAGAAAATACTTCGTATTTATGTGTTAGAAGACAGTAACTACACACTCACTTGATCAGAAGATGGTCGGACAGCACTACGGCTCTAAGAGTAGTAGCTCTTCGGTGAAACCAGGATATCTTCACACACCGGGTTTCTCGTGGACTAAGCTTCGGCCGAAAACTCTTTTCTTCTCGGGATCTTCGGAGCGTCGGGACTCACTTCGGGTGTCGAGATGATATCGGGGCTTCGGGGGTATTTCTTTGCACGTAAATCAATGCAATAAGGGTGAGTGATGAGAGAATGAGCAACCATACTCGGCTGGCCCTTGATTTCTATTTATAGGGCAAATTTCTCATTTTCCACGCCGTGGGCACTGTTTCCACGTCGTGGGCTTGGTCGTCACTGCATGCATCATCGCAAGTTGGGTCTACCAGAATCTAGGATGCATTCAAAAACATGCCACGCTGTGGGCATTGTTTCCACGTCGTGGCCACTGACACAGCTTTGGGGTTCGCGCCACGAACTTCAGAAATTCATAACTTTCGCATACGAACTCCGTTTTCGACGTTCTTTATATCGACGCGTAGGTAAAAACATGATCTACAACTTTCATTGAGACTCCGTCGGCTAATTTTGAATTTATTATTATTATATTATTTTTAGTAGGCCAGGACAGGAAAACTCCGTTATAAAATCATAACTCCTTCGTCCGACGTCCGTTTTCGTCTGTCTTTCCGTCGTTGAACTACTATCGATGAGATATTCAATTCTCATTTAGATTGTTTCGAATAAATATCGCTCAATCTCATATTCGAACTTCGGGCAGTACACTGTTAAGCCGAAACTTCGAAAAATCATCACATCCTCATACGAAGACATATTTAGACGTTCTTTTTATGCACGCTCGCGGTTTAACGTATTCTACGACTTTCATTTAGATTGCTAAGGCCAAATATTGCTCTAACGTAAATTCACTATTTACGTCGCGTTGTGTCGTGCCGGTTCTTTCGCAAAATTTTAACAGGTCATAACTTCTTCGTTATAACTCGGATTACGACATTCTTTATATGTACGAAATCCTTGTAACATATACTAAAACTTAATTAAGATTATTCCTTAAAAATAATCTTCCATCAAAAAGTCCTTTTTGACGTTGATTGTCCTTAAATTGACTAGCCCTAATCTACGGGCGTTACAATTATCTCCCCCTTAGGATGATTACGTCCCGGAATCATCAACGAAATAGGACTTGTATAATGATTCCACACGTTATCTTTCCATCCTAAGTAACAACCGTGATGCTCCATCTTGCATCTGTTCTTCGTACTATGTTGGACTTCTACTCATAACCTTCGAGTTACGAAATTAATCCT
Organism: Lactuca serriola; assembly: GCF_051521515.1. NCBI lineage: Eukaryota > Viridiplantae > Streptophyta > Magnoliopsida > Asterales > Asteraceae > Lactuca > Lactuca serriola. Next base: position 132,858,146 of record NC_136413.1, read on the forward strand.
TATTGAGGACTCCTTCTTCTTCTTAGGATAAATTCTTTCATTTATCTATTGTAACAGACCGATGGGTCGTGTCCCGATGACCTCTTATCGTAGTCGGACTCAATTTGAAATGACCACTATGGTCGAAATAACAATCATATTACTAGTCATTACCGAAACAAGGGTAATGACATACTCGAATAAAACAGAATCAATCACTAGCTTCTTGGTAACCTTGTAACTTTCCCTGATCGAAACGTGAGTCCTGTGCTTCTAGTAGTATAGATCTCTATTACTATTCACACCTACTCATACTCGTCCCAAGTATTGTCTCGCAGTCCCCGAGTCCTAAAATCACAAAACAATTTAACACATACGAATGTGTCCAATTAATCATAAATATTTTCCTAGACTCTACTAGGACTTCTTCCATGCATATCTTCAATCATGAATTCTACTTCAACTCAGTTGGTGATGGAAATTCCATATTATGGGACAACTTCAAGAAATACACCAATCGTTCCATCATCCTGCCAATCGAAGGTGTACTTCAGACGTACCGCACTCCTCTAAACATTCTGTTATTTTATCAGACATATTCTAAAGGCAAGATAACACTCTTACAATATCTTCTGATAGGTTTCATTCACTATCATTAGCCTTTCATTACCTCCATTTACTCAATTCTCTACAAGTCTTCACCATAACGTTCTATACACCAAAGAAGACGATCAGTGTATCGAGACGAGAATATAGATAGAGGAAGGTTTAGACGTGTAATCCTCCTTATTACTCCGAAAAATTACATGTCAGTTCTAATATCATAATTAAACGTTTAGAATCCTGAGCACATAAAATTTCTAGATCTGTTCGGCAACAGACCATAGATCCAAACAAATAATAGCATATAAGGCAAACATATAACATTTAGCACATAAAAGAATTTTAGGAAACTTTCCTAAAATAAACTAGTGCTTGTGTCGATTTAGGTGTACTACCTAAAATATAATAGACACACTCAACTCACAATCATCGCTTAGCAGTCTAAGTTTAAGCCTAGAAATTTCCTACAAATTCCTAGTTCGCTTAAACTAATGCTCTGATACCAACTATGACATCCCCTTTTTCACGGCCATAAAAGACCGATTTGTTTATGCTTTGTTTTATAAAATCAGAGTAATCCTTTGATTAAAAGAGTTGCGGAATTTGTTCCCAAAACAAAATATGATAAGAATTTATCAAAGCATTTCTTTAAAGAAATGTATTTTGATTAAATAACAAAATCTCGGGATGTCATGTTCCGATACAAACCAAAAGCATAAGCAATATACAATAGACCTTACAACAGTTATTTATAACTACTGATCTATAATCCAAAGTCTCTCGTCAAGTCCACCAACTTATACTCTTGTGCCATTACCTGTAATGCAAAGAAAACTTAGTGGGTCAGGCTTGGGAGCCTGGTGAGCATATAGGGTTATCAACCCACAATAAATAATTATTATCTCTAATCATCAAAAAATCAACCCAATTACCCATCCCCATTATCTTCTTTATTTCTTGAGGATTTACCCTAAGAATCGATAATCCTTCACTCGTTCATAGCTAAGGATTGGCCTAAGGAATTGACACAAAGTCCATCACTGCCAAGGTCCTCAAATTACAACTGGTAAACACCTAGTTCAACCTACTTAATGAACCCCTAGTCCAAACACTCCTAGTGAACACTCAATTCAAAACATTCGGTGAACACTTAGTTCTAAAATACCTAATGAACACCCTCAGTTCAACAGCACCAAGTGAACACATCTAGTTCAAAAATACCTAATGAACACATTCTGTTCAAAATACCAAACGAGCACATAGAGTTCGAAATTACCTAATGAACACATTGAGTTCAAAACACCAAGTGAACATATAGAGTTCAAAATTACCTAATGAACACATTGAGTTCAAAACACCAAGTGAACACATAGAGTTCAAAATTAAGTAGAACAAAACCTGTTAACTTTTTCATTGAATTGTCTAGAACAGTCTGTGGTCACAACCTCTATTCCACTAGTTAACTAGAACATCAATGTCATCAAGACTTCTTAACATTTCGTCTAATATCAACTATTTCATCTACCCATGTTCTACCCAACATATATGTAGATGCAAACACATATACAGTTTAAATTACATATATATATATATATATATATATATATATACATATATAGAACATTCATTCAATATCCGTCTCAAGTAAACAAACAATGTATAAACACATAACACGTATTTCATAGCAAATACTTCGTATTTATGTGTTAGAAGAAAGTAACTACACACTCACTTGATCAGAAGATGGTCGGACAACACTACAGCTCTAAGAGTAGTAACTCTTCGGTGAAACCGGGATATCTTCACACACCGGCTTTCTCGCAGACCAGAACTTCGGCTCGGAAACTCTTTTCTTCTCGGGATCTTCGGAGCGTCGGGACTCACTTCGAGTGTCGAGATGATATCGGGGCTTCGGGGGTATTTCTTTGCACGTAAATTGATGCAATACGTGTGAGAGATGAGAAAATGAGCTACCAATCTCGGCTGACCCTTGATTTCTATTTATAGGGCAATGTTCTCATTTTCCACGTCGTGGGCACTGTTTCCACGTCGTGGGCTTGGTCGTCGCTGCATGCATCATCGCAAGTTGGGTCTGTCAGTCTCCAGGATGCGTCAGAAAACATGCCACGTCATGGGCATTGTTTCTAGGTCGTGGCTACTGACACAGCTTTGGGGTTCGCGCCTCGAACTTCAGAAATTCATAACTTTCAAATACCAACTCCGTTTTCGACGTTCTTTATATCGACGCGTAGGTACAAACAAGATCTACAACTTTCATTTAGACTACGTCGGCTAAATTTGACTTCATTTTTATTATATTATTTTTAGTAGGCCGAGAGAGGAAAACTCTGTTATAAACTCATAACTCCTTCGTCTGACGTCTGTTTTCATCTGTCTTTCTGTCGTTGCACTACTATCGATGAGATCTTCAATTCTCATTTAGATTTTTTCGGCTAAATATCGCTCGATCTCATATTCGAACTTCGGGTTGTACACTGCTAAGCCGAAACTACGAAAAATCATAACTTCCTTTTACGAAGTCAGATTTAGACGTTCTTTTTATGCATGCTCGTGGTTTAATGTATTCTACTACTTTCATTTAGATTGCTAAGGTCAAATATCGCTCTAACGTAAATTCACTTTTTACATCGCGTTGTGTCGTGCCGGTTCATTCACGAAACTTTGACAGGTCATAACTTCTTCGTTAAAACTCAGATTTCGGCATTCTTTATATGTACGAAATCCCATGACATATACTACAACTTAGTTAAGGTTATTCCTTCAAAACAATATTCCATCAAAAAAATCATTTTGATGCTTATTCTCCTTAAATTGACTAGCCCTAATCTACGGGCGTTACACAAATCACTTGGTACCCTTAATATTTACCCCTTAATCGATGTTCCGGTTAGCCACACGTGCTCCACCGATACTATGATAAACATTAAGTTACCATTTGCCTACCTTGTTAAATCAAGCTAGTGTGCCGATTAACCAACACGCTCCACTAACCGACTTAAAAAAAGTGCAAAGTGTAATTTCATGGATTAGCACCTTATTCACATTTTCCTAAAGTAACTAAGATTTGGAATTATAAAACATTTTACTTACTTTATATTTATCATTAATACTTTTAATGAAAGGAGAATTATAGTCCTTGTCCTACCTGTTTGGCTAACGACCCTCCACCAGTCAAGCGAGCGGTGGGTGAGAGTGGACACCCATTAAACTGTCATTTTATAAGCAGTAACCTTATACCCCCCTTATAGACCGGCTTCGTGAATGAGGCCTACTAATGGTAAGACGACTTGCTCTTATACATATATATATATATATATATATATATATATATATATATTATTAACTTATAAAATTATAAAGTATAAGGGTTGAATTTTAACTTTTAAAATTCTAAGGACTTAACTTGGAATTAAAGTATTCATAAGGGAAAACTTTTCAAATTCCAAAAATTGAGGGCAAGTTTTGAAACTATTCAAAACTATTCAATTCCATAACTTATGTGTTTAAAGTAGTTTTAATTCTCAAAACTCTTCAAGTTCCATAACTTGAGGACAAGTTATGGAAGACTTTAAACTATTAAAGAATGTGACTCTTCCTTATTCATAACTCACGGAAATCTTTATGAGTTTTATAGATCTTAAATGTGACTTTTCATATTGCTTGAGGACAAGTTACAAAAACACATTTTAGAACCAACTCTTAGATTAATTTTGATTTAAGACAACAATTTCACATAACTTTCCTATTAATCTAAGCAACTCATAAGAACAAGATAATTCAAATCAAACTTTTTCATGTAATTAGTCTAAACCTTAAACTAATACAAATCATGAATCTATTGACAATTATCTTTGAAATTGGATTAGCATGAACATTACCACATCAAAAACATGTTTATATGTTGAAAAACAACTTAGGGTAATGTTCCTAGTCCATTTCCAGCAAAAATAGTCGAAGATATGTTGTCTGGGGGTCCAACTCGTCGAGTGCATGAACCAACTCGGAGAGTTGGATCGTTTTGAACACTATTAAGGCATGGACTCGTCGAGTCACTTGATGGACTCTCCGAGTCTGTTGTCCAGACAGCAAAAAAAACTTCGATTTTTGCAAGTATAACAAGAAAACAAGCATAGGCTCTGATACCACTATCGGGTTATGAGCATTCTAACACTCCTTAGTGTACATGCAGCCCTAAATACCTTGGATCTATGTTTTCTCTATTATACATACAAATATTAATATCCAAGGTATTATCCTAACTAGCATATCAAAAACAATGATCCATATGAATATAACATGTTAGAATACATACCTCTTTGATGTAGCATGATTCCTTGATGCTTAAGAGCTAAGTGCCCCAAGTGTGACACCTCAAATGGTTCACACAACACCAAATGCACTTGGAATGACTTGAAAGAAATGGAACACTTCCTCAAATTGGCTAGCCCTTTCTATCACACATAGTGGCCGATTTTTCCCCAAGAATATGATCTTTATATAGTGTCACAATTAGGGTAAACCCTAATTGTCATGGCTTTCCATTTCCTTGGATCCATGGGATCAAATACACCATGGAGCATCCTATGGGTTTTAGCCCAACTTGATAATCCATGGAGTCTTAGCCCACTATAAAAGTATGGATAATTTACACAATCAACCCATATATTTAATTAGTATTCTTTTGATCACTTAATTAATTCTATATTAATTCTTGATCAATACTAATTAAATAATCTTATTAATATATTAGAACTTATAATATATTAATAAACCTTAAGTGTTATTTCTCTCATTTTAGTCTATTCAAATGCATGATGCCATGCAACCCAAATGGACCATGTCAAGTCAATTCAAGTACATACCAATTATAGTTATGGACTTAGACACTAATCCAACAGTTCCCTTCTTAATGGGTAAGATGTGCCAAAAAATGATCTGATTCAGTAAGGCAAGAAAAGGAGTCTGAATAAAAAAAAATTCCATCGATTGTCCTTAGCCTACCAACAAGCGTCCGCCTCTTTTCTTTCTTCTCCTTCTTGCTACATATCGAGCGCTTCTCTGAGTCCTCCCTCATTCTCCCTCTTCCTCAGGCGTCGGTGGCTTCCCTGCCAGCCTCCAGCTTCGTCGCCGCCTCCACCTGCCAGCCTCCAACAGTGCTGTTCCATTTCCGCCTTCGTCGCCTCCCCCTCGCCTCCTCCCACTTTTACCAGTAAGTTTTGTGATTTGTTTTTCTTCCTCGAAATTGGTGCTGCAATCGTATTCTTGCTGCTCGTTTTTTATTTATTCTAGTCAATTTTGTATGAAATTGGTGTTGCATCAAGTGTAATTTACAAAGACGACTTTTCAATTGGTCTGATATTGGTCGAATAGTAAAGAACTGGTCCAATAAGTTAATAGGTATAAATGGATCGATGCTTGAATCTATAAATCCTTCAAATTTAAGAGTTATTTGTCAAGTGTATGTTAGATACTTTGATGATTGAAGTTACTTGCAGATGTTTTTTTATGATCCATAATCAAATTCCAAACCATTTCCTCTTTAATGAGTTTATTGCCAAATTGATTGAGTGCAGGTGGTTAAAATGATAGCACCAGTTCCTATTTAATGAGTTTATTGACGAATTGATTGAATGTTGGTGGCTAAATTGATTGCAGGTGTCATTGGCATATACAAACTTTACATAAATGTTGTTGTTATAGAGAGAATAATGTGATCTCAGGATGTATATATGACATATTTGGATGCTGGATGATGTGTTTATTATATATGCAAAAAATATTTTAGAGGGTTAAAATAGTCATTTTCCTTGTTAAGAGGCAGACATTGAATGACTAACCAAACATCAATTTATTGTTCAGATACAAATTCATAAAGAACCTCTACATCATCTAGACATCTGCATCATTCAGATATGAATCTTCCAGATGCTACCAAACAGCCCCTTAGTCCCTACTCTTCAGGTGTAACAAAAATATGTACAGATTTGTAAGTTGAAATAAAATGAGAATTAGCCGATGGAGTCTAAATTAAATATGTAGTGATTGTCAATACAAAGCCAAAGGTATAAATAACGTCAAAAATGGAGCTCGTATGCAAAACATATGATAAAAACTTGGTCCCTACTCTTTAGGTGTGGCAAAATTACTACAAATTTGTAAATTTAAAAAAGAATGAGAATTAGCCGACGGAGTCCAAATGAAAGTTGTAGTACTCATCGATACAAAGTCGTATATAGAACGTCAATAACGGAGCTCGTGCACGGAAGATACGTACACGCATCCCATGCCTAAAAGCCTATAAATACAAGCCAAATTCTTCTTCATTTCTTGCTCGAATTCTTCAATCCCTTTTCAGATTTCTCCCATCTTTCACGTCCAATTGTAACACCCAGGTATTTTAATTTTTGGCTTGGAGTATTACTTTTCTTCCAAATTCGGTCCCTACGTTGGGCGTACTCGAAGTGTACCCAAGGCGTACATCATTAATGAGGAACACGGATCCCTTGCAATACGTAGGGTGTACCCGATGTGCATGCATGACGTACTCGAGCTGACCCCGAAACCCTAAATTTAGGGTTAGACCCCTATTTAAACACCTTAAGAACCTTAATGCCTCTTCATAACCATCCTCCACTCTCCCTCTTTCTATCATTTCGAAATCCTAACTTTCTAGAGCTTGTTTTGGACCTTTAAAGTGTTCTTGGAACTTTGTGGAAGAATCAAAAGTACACCATTGAGGATTGTTGGGATTGGAGCTTCTAGATCCATAGTTTCCTTCACCGTTGCAAGCTTCTAGAGGTATAAAGTTCATACCTTTATGGTTTTATAGCTTAGATCTAGATTAGATTTTAATCCTACGGTTTGGTTCTTGTGAGTAAAAGCTACTCCAGAGCTCAATTTGTTACTTTCTAATGTTTCTGAGCATCTTGGGTCATAAAAATGGAATCCGTGTTGCTATTTCTCACTCATGCAAGAGTTTGACGCTATTAAAGAGTGATTTCGACTTATGGTTTGGTTTTGGGCTTTATTAAGCCATGAAAAAGCTTAAAGTTATCAACTTTATCAATTAAGACCTTCCTGAGATTAAGATTTGTGAGTTGGTTAGTCTTTAGATATTAAAAGATTAAAGTTTGTTTTGGTCAACAGAGGGGTACGCAGGGCGTAACCTCTAGGTACGAACTGTATAACAGGTTTTTTCTCGTATCCCTTTTTGTCAATACCAAGTACGATGGGCATAAGAATGGAGTACACATGGCATACTCCCAAAAGTCCATTTCGACCATCCTTTGGCCTTGGGCCATGCTTAGTTGGGTCTAGTATGGGAAGGTTAAAATGGTCTTTTATCCTTAGTAAGAGAGAATATGATTAGTACCTTTAATTATGGGTTATTACCATAAATAGTAATTAGGGTTGGTTTGGATGTGTTCAGAGTGAGGAGCCATTATAGCAATAGCTCGAGTGTGTGATTTATTTATCATCAGATAGAGGTGAGTCTCTTCACTGTACTTATGGGTCGAGGACACCACTATTGGCCCATTGGATAATGTTTGTAAGATGCTTGTTGTCTGTGTGATACTTACATGTTTTGTATGTTGGGCGGGGCCCGTTATGTGAGTGAGGGCGAGGCCCGTTATACTCATTGGATGGGGTCCATTATGCGAGCTAGGGCATGGCCCATTATACTAATTGGGTGGGCCCTTTATGCGAGTTAAAGCGAGACCCGTTATACTCATTAGGTGGGGCCTGTTATGTGAGTTAAGGCAAGGCCATTTATACTCATTGGGCAGGGCCCATTGCTTATACGGTATGAGGTATTTTGGGGGAACTCACTAAGCTTTATTCTTATGGTTTATGTTTAAATGTTTGTCAAGTACTTCTGGTTCAAAAGGAAAGGGACCGACATGATCTTATTGCATCCACCAGTGTTTAGCATTTTATGATTTTGGGATTGTACTTTCATAACTAATGTTACACAATCTCATACTTTGATTGTTTGGACTGAATGATTAATGGTTTTAGTTGACTTAAAATTAAAAAATTTACTTAGTATTTTTGGGATGTTGTAATTTGGTATCGGAGCTTTGGTTTGAGGGATTCCGACATACTCTCGGGAGTGTCTGAACTCAAACTGAGGAATTGGGAAAAAGAAAAAGATTTTCTAAAGGGTTTTTATAACAATCGGGTGTGATGTGTGCAATCGGCCGAGCTCAAGTAAGTATTTTGAAATTACCCATACATGTTTATTTGACTCATTATTTGAATATGTGAATACCATGCTAGATTAAGGCTATGGATTTGCTCAAAATCGTATGTTAAGAGAGATGCCTTTGTATGCCTACTATATGAGCCTCTAGAACTACACGCTAGTATGGACTATAGATGATATGATAGGATGGCATGTTAGGCAGTGCTTTGGTTAGAAATCGATGCTTGAATGTTTCTGGCTTTGTGCTTTTAGGAACCAATGTTAATATTTGTTAACTATCAAACGAATATGCTAGGTTACATGTTACAGGAATTAGATAATTTTGGAAGGTTATGTTTAACTCTATTGCACAGCTCTTGTTTGAGTCCAACTGTTGTAGTGTGAGACCATGCAGTCAAACAATTATCTAGTGTCTATTTCATGTAATTATATTTGTAATGTAGTTAGCGGGTGTTAATAGGGGTCTCTTATGTAGTTGATGGCGGAGAGTGGTGGGAAAGGGACCATGTTCCAACTTTAGTTCTATTTGATTCGGGCTCCACCCGATCGTTTGAATCTCTTACGCTCAGCAAGAGGTCTGGTGATGCTCGTAAGGAGCTTGATTATGCGTTAATGTGACATCCCCATTTTCACGGTCAGAAAAGATCGATTTGTTTATGCTTTATTTGAAAATCATAGTATATTTTTAAATAAATATATTTCAGAATTTGCTCCCAGAAAAACATGATTAATATATTATCAAAGCATTTCTGAAGAAATGTATTTTATTCATATTAAAAATTTGGGATGTCATCGTCAATACTAAACATAAGAATAAGCAGACCTTACATATATTTACACTAGTGATCTACATTTCCTTTAATTTATCGGTGTAAAATAGTTTCGTTTCGATACCTATGATACAAATAAACTGAGTGGGTCAGGTTGGGAAACCTGGTGAGTACATAAGGTTTTCAACCCACAATAATATAATTATTATGTTCCATTAAGAAAATAACTCTATTACCCATCCATATTATCTTCTTTATTCCTAAGTACCTTCCCTAAAGATTTATCCTAAGGGTCATCTCCTACATCGTATTTACCTCTCATCTCCTTTCATCGCTTTTACTTATATTTTTATTCCTAAGGATCATCGCCTACATCACATAAACAGTACTGATTCAGGGAATACTCCCTCAATAAGTGTCCAGTAAGGGTTAGGATATCATCGCATGCATACGTAGTTACAACATCGCCTAAACTCGTAATTCATAGTAAGGGGTTAGAGTATCATCGCATGAATACGTAGTTACAACATCGCCTGAACTTGTAATTCATCACCTACAGGTTATGAGCCCGCTGGTGTTTCCATATGACTATCTAGAATAGTCAGTGGTCGTCATCTATACTCTGGTAGGTGACTACATCGCCACATCGTCGGTCAAGGTTATGGTACCTCCTCTCGTCTTACATCACCTATTTATCATCACATTTCTATCATCACATATTTCTCATCACCTAATTATCATCACCTTTCTATCATCACCCGTTGCTACCCAATATATATTTATAAGTATAAAATTTCGTATACAATTTAAATCACGTAAACATGTATAAATCGTTTATCCAACATAGATATCAAGAACACAGATAATATGCACACAGAACACGTAATTTACATTAAATACTTCATATTTATGTCGTAGAAGAAAGTAACTACACGCTCACTTGATTAGACGATGCTCGGACAGCGCTACGGCTCTTCGAGTAGTAATTCTCCAGTGAAACCGGGATATCTTCACACATCGGGCTTCTCGTAGGCAGAGCTATGGCTCGACAACTCTGTTTCTCGGGATCTTCGAAGTGTTGGTACTCGCTTTGGGTATCGAGGATGGTACCGGGGCTTCGAGGGGGTTAAAAGAAGGCTTAAAGATGAGTATAGCAGGAGAGAGGATGAGAAATTAGCAACCAAACTCGGTTGCCTTCGGTTTCTATTTATAGGGCTGAAATTTCATATTTCACGTCGTGAACCACTTGTTCACGTCGTGACCTTGGACGTCATGGCGTTTGTCATCGCAACTTGGGTCTGACAAGCTTTAAAAGGTTAAATCATTGAGTTCACGTCGTGAACACACTGTTCACATCGTGAACACTGACTCAGTGTCGAAAATCGTGCCCCGAACTTCAAAAATTCATATCTTTCGCATATGAGCTCCGTTTTCAACGTTCTTTATATCCACATGTAGTTGAGATTAGGCTCTACAACTACCCTCTAGACTCCATCAGCTAATTTTGATTTTATTTTTATTATATTATTTTCAGTAGGCCGAGATAGGAAAACTCCGTTATAAACTCATAACTTCTTCATCCGACATCCGTTTTCGTCTTTCTTTTTACCGTTGAACTACTATCGACGAGATCTTCGATTCTCGGTTAGATTGTTTTGGCTATAAATTCCTCGATCTCATATTCGAACTTTGGGCTGCATACTGCTAAGCTGAAACTTAGAAAATCATAACTTCCTCATACGAAGTCAGATTTGGACGTTCTTTATATGTACGGAATCCTTGTAACATATACTACAACATAGTTAAGATTACTCCTTCTAAATAATCTTCCATCAAAAAGTCATTTTTGACGCTCATTGTCTCTAAATTAACTAGCCCTGCTCTACGGGCGGTACAGTTAAAGGTAGAGATCTCTGACAATCATCTAGTGTGAGTAGCGAGTGGTATCTGATTGATTTGGTTCCTATTCCTTTGTGCTAGAGCAAGTTTATCGTAGAGATAAATTGGTTGAGCCCTAACGGGGTGATGATTGATTGTGAGCGCCAGCTAGTTCGTGTTCGAACCCTAAGTGCGGGAGAACTAATTATTCATGGCAATGGTGCTCAGCATGGTCCAGCGCTCTGTTTAGCCGCGAGAGCTAGGAGATATCTATAGCATGGTTGTTTTGGTTTTGTGGCTTATGTATTGGATACTAGGGAGGAAGGAAACATGACGATTGATGATGTGTTGGTCGTTCGAGATTAGACAGATGTGTTCCTGGAGGATTTTCCTGGAGTGCCTCCCGAGAGGCATGTTGAGTTCCGTATTGATCTGGTTCCAAGTGCAGCTCTGATAGCCAAGGCATCTTATCGATTAGCACCACCGGAGAGGCAAGAGTTGTCTACACAATTCTAGGAGCTATTAGACAAGGGCTTTATAAGACCGAGTAGTTCACCCTATAACGCCCGCAAATTTGGGCTAGGCATTTAAGATATAATATAAGTTTCGTATGTAGAAAAAATAGGAAAAATCAGTTGAATCATCTGTAAGTTATATATATATATATATATATATATATATATATATATATATATATATATATATATTACAGGTCGTCCCGATCCCGTAAATATAAATTTCATAAAAATCCGAGTTCATACGAATAAGATAAGATTTTTATAATATATAAAATCAACCGCGTAATTAAAAATTATTAACATCAAAATGTACGAATATAATGGTTGACTATTGGGTAAATTCACCAAAATGAAGATCGTAGTACTCTTTAAGATATGAATTTTGGTAAAAGGAACACCAAAATCAGAGTCCATACAAGAGAATTTTGATTTTAGCAAAATCATTTAATCTTATAAAATAAGGACCAAAAATAAAGTCAAAATTAGCTGACGGAGTCTAAAGGAAAGTTGTAGATCCTGTCAAGAGCTTTCTTGGGATATAAAGAACATCGAAAACGGAGTCGTACTAAAGAAGTTATGGAATTTACAAAACCTGCGTTTTTCGCCACGCACTATGCACGCCAGGTGCGAGACGCACACTTCTAGAAAATGAAAACGCGAGCAAATGAGAGCTTGAAACGTGGTACAAAATTGATGGGGAGATATAGCCTTAAAATGTGAGATGTGTACCCTAAATGCATGTCGTGCACCCCAAAATATTTTTATAAATAGCATTCACTTGCTCTAACTTCCCCACACTTCCCATACATTTCCCTCTCGAGTTTCTACTACTTTATCTCAATTCTTTCATAGTGTTTAGGGTATTTTGGCAAGTTTAGAGATCCTTAGGAGCCTGACATCTAGTACCTATCTGCCTACAGCTCTGCTAGTCCAATTTCCAGGCTTTTGTCTAGGAAATCTTTGTATGTTAAATTACACTCATCCTTATTTCAGTGTAATTTATATTTCTAAGTCATAGGCATTATTATGAACCTATAAGTAATATTTATTAGTAATTCCATGTCATTATACTAAATGAATTACTTAAGAGAGATGTGTATATAATGGTCACGTTGGCTTGGCTGTTGGATTTCAGAAAAGCTATTATGCCGAGATGATCTTGCCTCCCAACTGTCATGCCTGGTTGATACTTACTTGATAGAATTCTCAAAATTCATCAGGATTACTGAGTAATCTATACAATAATTATATTCATTAGGATTATGAAACTAGACAAAGAATTAGTGTTATAAATTTAGGATATTACAAGTGCTAAGGCGAGGTTCGGCCCAAATTCCAAGGCATCCACCTTTGTCAAGTGAGTGCATAGTTACCTTCAGCTTACACATAAATATCAAATGCTTAATTTTCCTAAATGTTATATGTGCTTATTATCTGAGTTCATGCTATCTGTGTTGCAAGAGATAATGATTTTTCCTAAAATATTATATATTAGTTGATTAGTGTCTAAGTCCATAACTATATTTGGTATGTACTTGACCCGGTTGTAGCATGGTCCTTTTGAGTTGCCTTCACTGGAGCAACTTGAATGGATGATTAATGGAGAAATAGGTTATTACGGTTTATTAATATATTATATGAATAATATATTAGAGGAGAAATCACATATGTTTAATTAATATTGGTTATGAATTAATTAAAACTTAATTTTGTGGTCAAAAGAGATTAATTAAACTTCGAGGACTGAATTATAATTATTGGATAGTTGTAAAGTAGGTTGAGAAACCCTAGAGATTGGGTGGAAGAAATCCTTATAGATAGCCCATAAGATTTCGTCCGAGGTAGGGATCCAGAAGGTTCTTATGAGCTGCTTGGTGGCTAACTAATCGGATAAGGACTCTGACTGAAACCCTAATCTCACACCTATTTAAAGGACCCCTATGCTTCATATTTCGACTACCACTTGAACCCTAGAGATCCAAGTGCTGATTTTGAGCCTTCCTCCTCTCTCCAATATCTTCCAACTTGCTTTTGGTGTTTGTGCTTCATTAGAGGCATCGCATTTGAGGTGCTAGGTTCTCATAAGCTAAAGATCTTCAAGTAACAATCAAAGGTAACATTCTTACTAGTTTATTTATGTTGATTTAAAGTTTTTTTGTATGCTACATTAGGGTTTGCAACTCTTGGACAACATTGCATGTACAAACAGAAAAACTAGATCCAAGCAATTAGGGTTTGCATGAACCCCATAGGAATGTTGCTTTGCTCATAACCCAACATATATGTATGTTACCGTACTCATAATATATGGGGTAGGACGAGTAGAGAGAGATAAGATAAATGAGATAATAGTTAGAGACTATAAGAAAAGAGATAATGGTAAGAAACCTTACTAGAGATAGAATAATGGTGAAAAATTATACAAGAGATAGAATAACGATGAGAAACCATACCAAAGATAAAATAATGGTGAGAAACCATATCAGAGATAAAATAGTGGTGAGAGACCATACCATAGGTAGGGCAAGAGACCAGGCCCAACAAAGACCAGTCATCAAGCAGAGTATTGATAATAACCACGGACTATTCTATACAATCTAGTGGAACAATAACATACTTGCAATCTGTAGGTGTTAATGAATCACGCAAACCAGGAGTATGGGTTGTGGGTTCATTCGAGTACTCTATTTTCCCATGGTTACCTTATCGACACGTAATGATAGGAAATTCATTAAGCAATATTCTTATACTCATTGCTTACAGTAATCCTTAGGATAGAACCTTTGAGATAAATACTACCGAATAAGAGAGAGAGAGAGAGAGAGAGAGAGAGAGAGTGAGTGAGTGAGAGAGGGAGAGAGAGAAAGAAAGAAAGAAAGAAAGAAAGAAAGAAAGAAAAGAAAGAGAGAGAGAGAGAGAGAGAGAGTAACGGGAATGGGTAATCGAGTTAACTGTTTGGTGTGAATTATATATATACTTTTAAAAGAGATAAATTATATTATATGGGTTGAAAACCCTATCTACTCAGCAGGTTTCCTAACTTGACCCACTCAGCTTCTTTGTATCACAGGTAGTGATACAAAGGTACATGCATAATGAGAGATTCAAGGAGATATAGATTGTTAGTATATTAAGGCATTGTAAGTCTCCGTTTATGCTTATGTTTTCTATCAGTTATGACATCCATAGTTTAAAAAATATAAACAAAACACATTTCTTTGAAAATGCTTTGATAATATTATTATCATGTTTTTGGGACAAATTCTACATAATTAGTCCTTTTCAAATAATACTCTCATTTAATAAACATAAACAAATTGGTATTTTCTAGCCGTAAAAATGGGGGTGTCACACACCCTTGAGAGCTTCGATACTATTTAAAAGAATACTTTGGTTAAATAAGCATAAACAAACCATGTCTAGTAAGGCTCGATTACACCTCTCATCCATACCCTTAAGTTGTGGTGTTTTAGGAGGATTCAATTGTGAAACAATTCCACATTCTTTGATATAGTCGTGGAACTCAATATTAAGATACTCACCACTTTTGTTAGATCTGTGGATCTTTATCTTCGTGCCTAATTGATTCTCGACCACATGCTTAAACTTTTTGAACTTTTCAAAGGTTTCCGATTTATGTTTGATCAAGTAGATATAACCATATCTTCTATAATCATCTATAAATGTCACATAGTATCGATTAGCATCTCTTGTGGTGGATCTAAATGGGCCACACACATCCATATGGATTAGTTCCAACAATCCATCAACTCTTTCACATGTTCCAATGAAAGGTGATTTTGCCATCTTGTCCAAGAGACAAGATTCACATTCATCATTTGTCCCAAGATCAAATGATTCACTTTTGGAGTTGGGCGTTGTGTTTCTTGTTTATGTGCCTAAGATGACAATGCCATAACATGCTTTGTTAACACCATTGGACAAATCAATATGAAACACATTATTGTCTAGGTTATCAACAAAAGTCACAGTTTCATACACACCATTACAAGGAAAAGCTTCAAACATAAAAATACCATAATGATAAACAAAAATATAACCAACTTCATTATCAAATGAATATCTAAAACCTTGTCTAAATAGTGCATGAAATGAAATAATTTTTCACGTCATATCTTACGAATAACAACAATTAATCAAATTAACCCTAACATTACTCCTACAAATAAGCCTATATGTTCAAATCTTGGTAACAGGTGAAGATCGCTTATTCCCTATGATTAGATTTAGCTTCCCATGCTCTACCTCCTCACTTCCGCTTAGTCCTTGCATATTAGAACAAATGTGGAAACCACATCCTATGTCAAGGACCCAAAAATGTGAAAGTTATGTGCTATTAACTTGAATAGTGTAAATACCTGAACAGGACACCTTGATCTTGCCATCCTTCAAGTCCTGCAGGTACTTAGGGCAACTTCTTCTCTAAGGGCCCTTTTCACCACAATGGAAGCAAGTTGCCTCCTTTGGATCACTGACCGAGGGTACATCAAAGTTGGGCTCCGACTTTGACCCAATGGTAGACCCCCCCAGCATGAGCCTTCCTTTTCCTGACGGATTGGGAAGGAGCCTTCCTCTTCTTCCCTTTTCCAGATACAACAGCAAGGAAAGCAACATTTGTTGCACTATATGCATGATTTTTCTTGATCCCCGATCCAGCAGTTTGCAACAAATTATGAAGCTCATTCAATGTCGCCTCCGTATTGTTCAAATGATAGGTCAGAACGAACTGATCGAAATTAGGAGGTAATGCATTGAGGAACATATCAATGGCCAAATCATCATCAAACGAAACATTGAGCTTATGGAGTTGCTCCATGTACTTTTACATCTGTTGTACGTGAGGGCAAACAGGTTCTCCTTCCAAAAGCTCGCACGCCATGAAAGCTTTGACCACTTCAAACCACTCTTGTCTCGCCTTCTTGAGGAACTTTCCAGCAAGGTCGAGATCCATCTCGTATGGCCAGTACTCCTCATAGAAGTTGTCCAACACATGTCCCATAGTGGCCACCATGATGAAAGCGACCTTTGTGGCATCATCATGATGTTTGTTGAAAGAGGTAATCTCCTCAGGAGTAGCGGTGGATTCAACGATTTCGACAAGAGGCTTTTCGAGGAAATATTCCTTACCCTCATAACGAAGAGTCTTCTTCAAGTTCCTCGTCTAATCCATGTAGTTGGGACCGGTGAGGTTCTCTTTCAACAAAATCGAGAGTAGAGAGAAGTTTGAGTTGGAGGAGTCGACTTGAGTAGTAGCGAGTTCACCATTTCCAGACATTTATATAAAGAGACATAGTTTTTAGTTAGTGATATAAATCCTTAAAATTTTAACCCAAAATAAATATTCAAGACTAGGATCCAAAATACAATTCACGATAAAGAAGAGGGATGCCATAATCTAATTGCGAATTTATCAAGGTAGGTAATACAAATTTACCAATTTCAATCTAGCATGAAACTCCTAGATCGTTTGAGATTCATTGAATTTTATCAATGGCATGTTTAATCTCATATTATGCTCATTAAAATTGTGATTGGGATGTCGAGGATCACAAATAAGAAGTGAATAACCGCCCAAACCCGTTTGACAACCTCCATGTCATTTATCATCTCAATTTAATGTGTCGGTAAACCACACGCGCTCCATTAACAATGATAATTTTTTATTTTCTCCATCACTCAACTTTATAGTCCCAAATTAGTATGTCGGTTAACCACACACACTCCACTAATGACATATAAAGAGTGATGTGCGTTTTCATGGAATAACATACACTTCACATTTTTGTCCTAAAGTAACTAGAGTTGGGATTTATTTAAAAGGTTCTAGCACTTTAATAGCATCATTCTTTTAAGAGGTTATGTCCTATCAAATCCATTCAGCTAACGACCCTCCATCATACAAGGGAGAAATGGATGAGAGTGGGCACCCATTCAACGACCATTTTATAGGCTACTTCCTTATACCCCCTTATAGTATGGCTTTGTGAATGAGGCGTACTAGAGATTTGACTAACTAGTTTTATACATATAATACATTATATAACGTATAAGGTGTATTTTAAAACTTTTCAAAATACTAGGGTTTAAAATTAATCTTTCGAATTAAACAATTAATAATAATTAATTTTTAAACTAAATAATGATTTAACATTTTATCTTAATTAAACAATTAATTAAATAAATTTAAATCATATTATTTACCAATTAAACTATTAATTAAATAATTTCATTTCATGGATTAAATAATTATTTACCAATTAAACAATTAACTTAAATAATTCAAATTTAATCCTAATCCTTTATCCTTCTAATTTTCGAAAAAGGGTAGGGTTTATCAGGTAGTAATTATTCAAATTTTAAATTATATTAAAATAATAATTAAGTAAGTCAAAAACCCTAGGGATAAGCAAACAGTTTTCGAAAATAAGGGGGGGGTGGCTAAGGTTCCAAAAAACCCTAGCCAAGTCGAAATTTTAAGCCTTTAGGGTTTAATTTCCGTAAACCCTAATTTTGATCAATTCATTTTAGTACAAAATCAAATAGAAAACTAAGGATTAGATACCACTGATGGGTTTTCGAGGTTATAAAAAATTTACATGTGGCGGAAAAACACTTAAACCCTTAAGTTCACATGCAACCTAGAAAGAATCTATGTTTTCTCTATTGATAGCAACTAACTATGAATATAAAAAAAACCCTAGGAGAGAGGCTATGAAATAGAAAATCATGCAAAATTAGGGTTACATATCTTTTGATTATTATTGTAAATAATCAAAGTAGAATCCTTCTTCTAGATCTTGGAAAGCTAGCACCAATGGAATGGATGCCTTTAATGGCTTGTACCCAAAACCCTGATAGTAAGAAGACTTGAGGAGAGAAGAGGATGATGGGTTTTATACAAACAATCCTATGTGTGCATGCAACCCTAGAGTTGGATCTATGTTTTCACTATTAGTTATACAACTTTATGAACACAAAAAGAAACCAGGCATGCTAGTACTATTTTCGAAATCCATATAAAAGAATAGAATACATACCTTTAGTTATTATATAGTAATAACAACTAGTTCCTTGAATCTCCTTAGTTTTGAAAGCAAGTACCACAAGTGTAGTACCTCTAATGGCTCACAAACACACTATGTGAAAGGATAAATATGGATGAGAGGAGAGAAGGGTATCTTACCCTAGATTTCGTCCCTTTTAGGGTTTCCCAAGGCTTGGACGAAATCTTAGTGCCTTAGGGTGCTATTTATACTTAAGGCTAACTAGGGTTTCAAGGTGTAAACCCTAATCCCTTAGCTTAGGGCCTAAGCAAGTCCATGGACTCCTTTCCTTAAGCCCTTGGATGAAAACTCCTAGATCCTTCTAGGATTTTCGTTCAAGCCTTAATAAAGGTGATCCAATGGCCTAAAGCCTCAACTATTGAATAATTACAAAATAGCCCTTGCACTTTCAGTAAGTTCCTTTAATCCCAAAATTAATTCTAAATTAATTTCTGATTAAATACTAATTAATAATATGATTCCAAATTAATACATTATTCACATAATATATTAACAAATCATATTTATACCTTAATTTATTATTCTTAACAATAAACCAGCCTCACTCCTCAACAATCATCCTGTCTAGTCATCAGTGTGAAGGCAACCCAAAAGGACCATGCACAATCCGGTCAAGTACATACCAAAATAATTATGGACTTACACACTAATCCAACAGTCTCCCACTTGGATAAGTCTAATAACTATTTTGCGTATAACCTCAGATCCTGATTAGCAATCGTAGCTTTCAAAAGCCGCTGTCATCTCTGATCTTATCAGAAGCATGTCCTTTAGGTAAGGGATCATATATTCCTCCATTCTAGATATCGTATAGACATGAGACATGGATTGAAATCATTCTCTCAGTCTATGTATTGTTTCCCGATTTTCGATTTATGACGACTGACAACAGACTACAATTGAACACATCAAATTAGTTCTGGTTGGGCCAAGCGCTTAGGGTGTCATCACTAAATCATCGAGGGGCCCACAGATATCGCTTTCATCCTACTTTGGATAAAAAGGAACGGATAAACTTTGATTCAATGCTTGCTTGCACTCACTTACCGAATCACACACAACAATATGTTTTATGACACCAAGTTACTGGTGCGTTTACATATTATCAATGTGTAACCGACTCGTAAGATACAACTCACACATCTCGGTTTCAAGAATATAAGATATTATCGTCTGACCAATCACTCGTGATAAAATCCATGAAGTGATCCAAGTGAGCGTGGGTTTAATCCAATGCTCAAATCATATTCATAAGCACTCATGAACGTTGCAGCAAGCATTTGCTTATGTCTAATATACTTTAGACAATCCACAC
This sequence comes from Lactuca serriola, assembly GCF_051521515.1. Taxonomy (NCBI): domain Eukaryota; kingdom Viridiplantae; phylum Streptophyta; class Magnoliopsida; order Asterales; family Asteraceae; genus Lactuca; species Lactuca serriola. The sequence continues at coordinate 132,878,521 of NC_136413.1, forward strand.
ACCAATTCACGACAGTCTTCATTCATACCTACTTCCAACATATTAACGACTGTGGTCCGTTCGAATAATTTGATTATTCTGAAATAATTAATTATTCAGGAAGTCAAAACATGCAAAGTGAATCACAAGAATAATACTAATCCTATATGGTCCCAAACCTTTGAGTATAAATAAAACATTTTATTTAATCACCATATTGATTACTCGTCATTTGTTGTTTCGGATAACCAACTTCTTACTTGAATTATTACTACACTTGTCCCATGCTCTCAGCATGCACACAATGTTTACCTATGGTCTTTACTTTGTGAAATAGATCAAATGAACAAATTTCCTATCATACTCATTTCACAACTCCCAATCCTTATCACAAGTGTAAGAATATCAAATTCTTGCCACTTATAGAATATGCTAGATTCTAACATTTTATGCAATGATCCTTTCGTAAATTCATAACTCGAAATCATCAAGACTTGGCCAATCTCTATCAGAAACAATTCTATAGATATGATGTCTCTCACTCAAGGTACATTCCTTTGAACATCCTTCTTGCATAAAAGTTTCTAATCTAGAAAAAGATTCTCAATAATTAGCTCCCAATATGGAAACATTTCCATATTTTCCATATGACGACTCATTCTTAATAGAATCTTATCTATTCATAATAATGTTGATATGGTCCATCCAATACCATACTTCCAACTACTCACAAGCGACCAATCCTCAGCGAGCTTTGGATCGTCCTTTGATAGTTGTTTAATTATCTTAGTCAAAATCGATTCTTGTCCTTTTTCCCTCTTAATGCGCTAGACATTTGGAAAATTTTAGAATGGTCAAATATTATAGCATTTTCAATCGATCCTATACCCGAAGCGTATGGGACACAATGCATAATGTCTTACATAAAGATACGATACTTTATCAATCTTCTGCCATAATATCTTATGTGTCACGTTCTTATAATTCGAATTATGAAGAGGGATGCCATAATCATAATCGAAAATTTGAGAATGCACTATGTATCCTTGACTAAATTTGTTAACATTCCACAACCTAAGCCTTTAGATTTGAAATGAAGCATAATATTCTCTCCTTTAATTATAGCAAAACAACTTTTCAACCCTTACGACTTTCCAAAGTATAACTTTTCTTTTCTATAATTAATATTGCTAACTTGCAATACTTGCCATAATAATCATACAAGCATAACATTTATGCTCCCATTATCATGATGATTATTATCATATAAGCATAACACTTATGCTCCCACTAGCTTTGACATGTATTCAAAAAACAGCTTAACTTCCAGAAAACAATACCTATTGAATTTCTTAAGTTCATATTTCTAATACCTAATTCTTTGATAATCCTTTATCTAAGCTTCTCAAACTTATACACCTTTCCCTTAGATAGCTCATATGTGTGTCTAAACAATTCAGACTAATTTCCAAATCTCACAATTCGAATCATGGAAAGGGATACCGTAACCATAATCGAATTCGAGAATACAATTTTCTCAATCACTATCTTCTTAAAATCTCTCTTAGTGAAATCATTTCCTCACAGACATTTTCATGAAGGAGGGAATCTTATGACACTTAGATTTTAATGGTGTATGTGTTCCTATCCATGCGAATTTTTCGAAATAAAAGTTTGCGACAAATCCAAACTCATATGGACCGAACTTTCTCAATGTTGATTTCTTGCCTTATAGTAACACGAGTGCCCACCATGTCTCCAAGTAGTTAAGCAGCTCATCATTTCCTATCAATGTACTTTTCATTGATCAAGGTGCTTGCCTTTTATGCGTTCAAATGAGAACTCATAGAACTCACATGCATAATTAACTCAATTGAAACGACACAGAAACAAGATAGTGTCAACACAATAGGTTGTGAACCTCAAGTCATGTGCTAGTGATGATCGATAAGGTTTATTCTTGATTAGTTCTTGAACTTTTCAAGACCATTAAGACTCCCACTAACTCCTTGACATATAAGATTCTCTTGTTTATAAAATTTCTTGACAAACAAATATTTAAGAGTTAGTGTAGCTTTTATCAAGACAAAATAATTCACAAAATGGGTCCTAGTTGGTCTTTGTCTTATCCAAGACATCACAACTTTCCACATTTGATGAATGTTATAAACCTTCTTAAGACTTGTCACTCAATGTCACAATCTTAACTCTAAGACTTGTTTTTGGAACGAAGTATGATTGACTTCTTGATTTAACCATTTCTTCAATTCTTGATTCCTCTTCTCAGACATACAATTGTACTAAGACTCATTTAGAGTATCAATTGAGATATGGTTCTTAATCATTAAGACCTATCATAAAACATAATAAAATGTACTCTCCCTTCTTCTTAGAATAGAGAAACTTTTATCTTTCTGCCTACTTGATTCTTCTTATCCGTTCTGCTATTGATTGAAACTCTTTCAATCAACTCAGAATTACACTTAATCTTATAAGTATAATCATATTTACTAAACCTTTAGTAAATCATGATGAATATCTTTGTCACTCTTTTGGTGGACTTGATCAACACACAACTTTGTATACTCGATCTCCTAGACCTTCACTTGACATTTTGTCAACGAATTAGTCTAATTTCCAAATATAAAATTTCTCATTCATCATGCAACCAAGTTACATGATTCCAAGTCTCTATCCAATTGAAACTTGGGCAATGAGAAACTCTCCCTATTTGGTAAATTCTTGACATTTCCACAAATAACATAATCCATTATTGCTAATAACTGAAACATTCAAACATCAATTTTTCATACACGCCATTGCAAGGATAAATAAATAATATAAAATCAAAATTTATTTTATTGCGGAAAAATTTGTCCTTACAATGCAATTCAATTGAAAACTATGTTAATACATATTTCATAGCAATCTATTCTAACTCCGAGTAGTAGCTCAAGAATCTAATCTTCAAGCAATGCGATCGAAATCCATTTCTTCACGATTAGATTCAGCTCACTTTTTCCCTTAAGCTTCCTCTCTTTTCTTCGATCCTTCAAAACATCAAAATGTAATCTTATCACATCATGTATTAAGAATCTAGAATAGGAACTTAAAAGAGTTAGTTATTGGATTTTACCTGAAGTAGAGCCATGAATATTGACTCTCCCGTCTCTTAGATTTCTCAGGTAGTTAGGGCAGCTTCGTCTCCAATGCCCCTTCTCTTGGCAATAAAAGCAAATGGACTCCTTTGGCACAGCACATCAAACAATCATAGACTTAGTTCTTTCTAGACTTCCGATGTTTTCGGTGCCCATTGCATTTTGGGAGTTTGACTCACCAGACAAATTTGCTTGACCAGCACGCCAAATCATTGCTGATTCAGCAGCTATAAGCAAATAGGTGAGATCAATGAGGGTCACGTCGTGATGCATCATATAGCACTCTCTAAAGAAATCACTATATGATTAGGGAACTGGCTGAAGAACCCAATCAATATCCAACTCGCTTGAAATCTCGACACCCGACATCCTTAACCTATCGATGTGTGATTTCATCTCTAAGACGTGTGCACACACAGGTTTCCCATCTTCATGTTTACTTGCCAAAAGGGCTTGAGTGAGTTTGAACTTTTCAAGGCTTCGAACTTGCGGGTTAGGGAGAATAATTGGAGGAGGTGGAGGAAGTGAAGCATGATCTCTTGTTCCTCGATCATATCGCGGAATATCATCTTCATGTGGAAAGCTTGTTCCATGGGATTTCGGAAGACCATAGCTGTCATACTTTGACATCTACAAAATGGGAGAAAATTCAAGTTAAGTTGATTAGAATCCTTGATGTGACACCCAAATGAAACATCAAGGTTAGGATCCAACACAATACTCTACAACATGGGAGAGGGATGTCGTAACCCAAATTGCAGAACATTTGAAGGTAAGTGAATGACAATTCACTAATTTCCACCATGAAAAACGAAAAAGAAATTTAAGTTTTAAATCTATTGAAAATTCCTAGATCTTTTGCGATTCATTGAACATTTCAATGGCATGTTTAAATCTCAATATGCCCCTCGATTTGTAACTGGGATGCCGAGGATGACAAAACAGGGTGTGAATAACCATGCAAACTTACATGGTGCCCCCAATGTTACAGTCGCCTATTCGATGTGTCGGTTAACCACACACGCTCCACCAAACTATGACAAACATTGAGTCACCCTTTGCTACCTTTGCTTAGAACCATTTAGTGTGCCGGTTAACCACACGCGCTCCACTAACGTCTTCGCAAGGGCACAAAGTGTAATTTCATGGAATTGCATCAATTCACTTTTGCCTAAAGTAACTAAGATTGGGAATTTTGTAAAACCATTTAGTTACTTTATACTTCATTATACTTTTAATGGAAAGGGTTTTCCCTATCCTACCCGTTCGGCTAACGACCCTCCACCAATCAAGGAAGCGGTGGGTGAGAGTGGACACCCATTAAACAGCCATTTTATAGGTCGTAACCTTATACCCCCCCCCCCTTATAGATCAGCTTCGTGAATGAGTCCTACTAACGGTAAGACTAGCATTTAAGTTATACATATATAATATTAGACTTTTAATGTTATACATAGTATAAGGGTGTATTTTACACTTTTAAAATACTAGGTGGTTTAATTTTATAAATTACACTTTTAATTTAATTTAATATAAACCATATCATTATGGATTTATTAGCTCTCTTTTAATTATACACTTAATTAATTTAATAAAACCATAAGGGTGTAATTTGAACTTTTCAAAATTAGGGTTTTAGAATTTAGACTTTTTCAAAATTAAACCTATTAATCAAACAATTTAAATTCAAAAACTTGAGGGCAAGTTTTGAAACTTTTCAAAACATAAGCAAGAACATTCTAGATCAAATTACAAATAATAATAATTAACCAATTAATTAGTAATTATCTAAATATGACCTAATTCAATTTCTTGCAAGATAATCTATCAAATAATTCAAATAAATCAAGTGTATCACATAAGGAAATGATTATCTATTTAATTTGACAATTATCTTTTATTTTGGTAAGGATATCTTTTAAATTAAACAATTAATTTAATCTAATCCCTTAAATCCCCTAGATTTCAAAATTATGGGATGGGATAAATCGAAATCTTTAATTACCAAATTTAAACATTTAAAGGATAATTACAAGATATGGCATTATCCAAATCCCTAAAATTTAGGATCTAACCTTGGGAAGGAGGCAATTTCAAAATCCAAGGGTTGGATAACCCTAGATTTCAAAATCTTGGAGGCTAAGGAAAGGGTTTAAAACCCTATCAAAAAATCGCCAACTAGGGTTTTGCAACCCTAATTGCGAAAAATACCAAGCCCTAGGGTTTACTAGCAATAAACCGTAATTTGTCAAGTTCATAAATTAGAATAATGCTAATTGAAAACAAAAACCAATGTCTCTGATACCACTGATGGGTTTTATACAAACAATCCTATGTGTGCATGCAACCCTAGAGTTGGATCTATGTTTTCACTATTAGTTATACAACTTTATGAACACAAAAAGAAACCAGGCATGCTAGTACTATTTTTGAAATCCATATAAAAGAATAGAATACATACCTTTAGTTATTATATAGTAATAACAACTAGTTCCTTGAATCTCCTTAGCTTTGAAAGCAAGTACCACAAGTGTAGTACCTCTAATGGCTCACAAACACACTAGGTGAAAGGATAAAAGTGGGAGAGAGGAGATAAGGGTATCTTACCCTATATTTCGTCCCTTTTAGGTTTTCCCAAGGCTTGGACGAAATCTTAGTGCCTTAGGGTGCTATTTATACGTAAGGCTAACTAGGGTTTCAAGGTGTAAACCCTAATCCCTTAGCTTAGGGCCTAAGCAAGTCCATGGACTCCTTTCCTGAAGCCCTTGGATGAAAAATCCTAGATCCTTCTAGGATTTTCTTTCAAGCCTTAATAAAGGTGATCCAATGGCCCAAAGCCTCAACTATTGAATAATTACAAAATAGCCCCTGCACTTTCAGTCAGTTCCTTTAATCCCAAAATTAATTCTAAATTAATTTCTGATTAAATACTAATTAATAATATGATTCCAAATTAATACATTATTCACATAATATATTAACAAATCATATTTATACCTTAATTTATTATTCTTAACAATAAACCAGCCTCTCTCCTCAACAAGCATCATGTCTAGTCACCAGTGTGAAGGCAACCTAAAAGGACCATGCACAATCCGGTCAAGTACATACCAAAATAGTTATGGACTTAGACCCTAAGCCAACAGAGGATTGAGCAAAAATTTGGATCTATGAATTCAAGAAGGAGTCGACGAAATAATGAGAGCCAGGGAGGGGTTTATATAGTTAAAGGAAACTTGAGGCCAAAGTTATGGTTTTTGGGATAAGGCCCAGATTAATTAATATAATAATCAAGCTGCCTTATCTCCTTACTCTAAGCCTCATGAACGAAAATTCTAGGTCATTCCTAGCCAAATTTCATTCACCCCCATCCCATGGTGTTCTAGAACCTTCATGCTTCGACTTTCAATAAATAACCAAACAACTCTTGCACTTTTAATTAATTCTAATTAATTTTTGATTAGTGCCAACTTAATTATTATTATTTACTATTAATATATTAATCATATAATATATTAATAAACTTTTCTTTCCAATTTATTAATCATATAATAAATTAGCAACTCAGCCTCTCTCTCTAAAAGTCATTCTATTTAAATACTAGATTTGAGGACAACCCAAAAAGGACTTTGCTTCTAATTCAAGAATATACCAATTTAGTTATTGGCTTAGACACCTTAATCCAATAGGAAAATGCAAGGGGTGGATTCGATTCAGGTCATCGTTGATCGATTGACCAAGAGTGCACATTTCATTCATGTTCAGGAGAGCGTCTCCGCAGAGATATTAGCAGATGTATATATTTGTGAGGTGGTGGTGCGTCATGGGGTCTCAATCTCAATGGTTTCAGATCGAGATGTTCAGTTCACTTCTAGTTTCTGGAAGAGGTTTCATGAGGAGTTAGGTACTTGTCTGCATTTCATCATGGCTTTTCATCCGCATACTAATGGGCAAATTAAGGGGACTATTCAGACCTTGGAGGATATGCTTCGGTCTTGTGTACCGGATTTTGGCAGTTGTTGGGATACGTATCTCCCATTGTCTGACTTTTCTTAAAACAACAACTACCATGCCAGTATTGATCGACCTCCTTTCGAGATTTTCTACGGGAGGAAGTGTTGGACCCCAATTTGGTAGGGCGAGGTTAGTCAGCGAGTCATGGGTAGCACGGAGGTGGTGTTCTGGACTACCTAGTTGATCCAGCAGGTACACAGGAGATTACAGACCATATAGAGCTGACAGAAGAGTTATGTTGATAGGCACTGCTCGGATTTGGAATTTCATGTAACACCTTGTTTCAGATCATTATGTAATTTATAATCGTGGATTGTAATTCATTTATTTGTAGGCTTTGGGGATTTAAATAAGGTTTGGTCCTTATAAGAAGATGATATTGTTGAAAATGGGACCAAGGCCTGGGAATTTTGTATTTGGACCTGAGGTTGGCCTGAGGGAAATTATGTGTAGGGTCGTTTGCAAGGACTAAGATTATACATTCAGCATGTGGTGAGCCTAAGTAATATGATAGAGTTGTAGAGCTCTTAAAGACCTTTTCATGGATATAAAGAATCTCGGAATCAGAGTTGAAAAGAAGAAGTTATGCCCATTTGAAGTTGAAGCCGAATTAGGGGAAAACTGAGTGTCACGACGTGGGCCATAAGAGGTCACGACGCAATAAACCAAAGAAGGATCATGTATCAGGGACCTTCTGACAACGTGAGCCAGGGATACTCATGAAGTGAGAGCTGTTGTAGCCTAATCCCACAAACTTTTAGTGTTTCCTAAGTATTTAAGCCCCCTTAACTCGGTTTTAGGGTTCATTTCTCAGCCTCCACCTCCCTCCATCTCAGAAAACCCGAACCCTAATCCCTCTTGGTGGTTTTGGATTTATTTTGGCGTTCTAGTGGCTAGAAGAAGAAGAAGAAGAAGAATATGTTCTAAAGTATTGGTCCATCAAAGAGACTTCATCATCACCATCTTGTGCACATTCTGGACCTTTGTAAGTGTCCAAGATTCAAACTTTATAAGTTTAAGTTACGAGATCTAGGTTCTTGTCCCTTCTCTTTCATGATTGTAGAAGTTTGCATGGAAGGGACCATAAAGTTTTCAACTTTATGGCCTCTAAGGGTCCCTTGAGCATCATATCCTTTAGATTTGGAGTTTAGTTGTGATTTGTGAATCTTGCATGAGTTTGGGACCATTTCTTCCATTTTATCAAAGTTGGGTTTAGGACATGCATGGGGCATGCATGTCCATTAAGTAATCATTTTTATTGACCTTTAGAGTCCCTTAAGCCTCTGTAAGAGTTGGGTTTGATGGTTGAATGAATTAAGAACATTTGAACTTGGTTTATGACTCAGGATGTGATCACGACGTGAGACATGAGGTCTCACAACGTGAGCACGAATAACTCGAGTTGCTGAGTTGTCTGAGTGGGAAGAGAAGCAATGGAAGCATATCATATGGGTTCTCACGACGTGAAGAAGGCCTAATCATGACATGAGGTTGATATTTGGGTTGTTGACCATTGTCTTGGACTTTAACCGTTGACTTGTTGGTCTAGGTTGACCTGTTTGGACCAAATGGTTGGATTCATGGTTTTAGACAAAGTTTAGACCTTGTATGATTTGATAGGTAATTTTTAGCATCAGATGCGTGGCTATGAGTTGTGGATTAGTTGACCTCATGATTCATGTGAGTCTCCTTATAGTGTTTAGCGGGTCTAAGGCGCCAATGTTGGCCCATGATTAATTATGATTAGGATGCTAGTTGTCTATGTGACTCCTGCATGTGTAGTATATAATATGTATATTGGGTGAGGTTAAATGGCAGGCAGGGTTTGATGAGTGTATTATACACTATTTGTCTAAGTGATTCTTGCATGTGTTTTATGTGTCTATATGAATGTCGGGTGGGGCCTGACGACAGGTGGGGTCTGATGTATGTGATGAGGCGGGGCCCATCTCATGTTGTTGACATATTTGTTTTGGGCGAGGCTCGATGTCGGGTGGGGTCTGATGGTTGTTAGGGATGGCCCATTGTATGTTTGATGTGTATGGTTTGAGGTATATTGGGGAACTCACTAAGATTTGTGCTTACAGTTTTATGTTTATGGTTTTAGGTACTTCCAGTACATAAGGGTAGGGCCTGGCGTAACTTCACTGCATCTACCCATGTTTCCAAAACTTTATGATTTTGGGATTGTATCCTGATAACTATTTTACTCTAATATATTTTCGAGTGATTGAAAAGGCCAAATCATTTTTATGGTTGAATTAAAAATGAAATTTTTACCTTACAATTTTTGGGACGTTACAAGTTGGTGTCAGGGCCTTGGTTTGAGGGATTCGATTATACTTTTGGGTGTGTCTGAACTCAAACTGAGGGTTTGGTAGATTTTTTATAAAATAAAAGTTTTATTTAAGGATTTTCTAATAACAGAAAAAGGTGTGGTGCGTGCAATCAGCCGATCTTAAGTAAGTGATCCCCAGAATACCCATACATGTTTGCTCTGATTTTATGTTATGAGAATTGCATGCTAGATTAGGGCAAAGGATCTGCTCAGGATTTCATGCTAGGAGAGATGCATTTATATGTATCATTGTTTGATCTTATGGAATTTCATGCGATCTTATGGAATTGCATGCTAGAATGGATTTTCAGATGGTTGGATGGATTAGCCTAATATGTGATGTCTCGTAGCCTAGGAGGATCGGATGCTTTGCAAGATTTGGAAATTTGTATTGTTAGAAGTAATTGCTAAGTGTATGCTTTAAAAATTGTATATGGTTAGGATCACATAGCCCTAGAATGATTGATTTGGCCTTATTTCCTGTTCCTCATTTGGTTGCGGTCCTAGGGTAGAGTATTTTATTCGATAGTCTATTTGATCATGTATTGTGTATAATTTGCATGCATAAGGCAACCAGTAGTGAGAGTGGAAGTTCCTAGCATGGGTTCTAGTAAGTGAGATTTGGAGGTTGTTTGTTTGTTTTATGGCTTGGAGTGTTACTGCACGAATGATGCTTGCTTTGTGCTTTATGGGAATCTTAGTGATATGAGTTAACTATTAAGTGAATGTGTCAAGTCACATGTTGTAAAGGTTAAATAATCTCAAAGTGATGGATTCGAATCTATTACGCAACTCTCGTTTGATTCTAACCGTTGTAGGGTTGAGTCTGTTACTTGAAGGATTATCTAAGCTTTATGACATGCGATTATATTCATGAATTAGTTAGCGGATATTAGTGGGAGTTCTTCAACAGCTGATGACAGGGTGAGGTCGAGAACCTAGAAGAGCCTAGGATGTGCTTTAGTGGATTGGTTATGCTGCTTAGCGGGTATCTGGAGTATTAGTTTAAGAAGGTGACTTGGAGGATTCAAGATGATTCTTGAGGAAAGTATAGATAGGTGTGGAAGGTAGTATTGGGCCCATACTACTGAAAGCATAGGATCCATGCTCGAATCAAGGAGAGTCATGGAGAATCTAGGAAGCCTGTGGGATCTGGATTCTTGGGTATGTTTTGATCGTTTGTATGATTTTTTTTCAGAATGATGGTGAACACATGTGGAGGAGGTTCAGGTTTTGGTTCGGGCTCAGGTGCAGGTGTTGAGACGATTGATGAGCAAATGTGGAATAAATCTCATTGGAGATTACCCACGGTATTTTAGAGTAGACTCATATGACCTTCGGAACGGTCAAGGAAGGGATTTTGGAGATTTTGGATGAGCGTATGGGCGTGTACTACACTAAGATTATACTGATTGTGGGAACTCTTCCTCTTTTTTTTCGCGACTTTCGTGTTTGTGGAGCTCCTGATTTCTTAGGGGAGAAGGACCCCATTCCCAGTAGAAGATGATTAGCGGTTATGGTGAATTCTTTTCGGACGATTCTCTATCTCGAGGGGTCGAAGGTCAGATTTGCTTCCTATCTTATGAAAAACATAGATCGAGATTGGTGGGAGGATGTATATTTCTCTCTGGGAGGTGAAGCCCTGAAGGTGATAACATGGAATGATTTTGTGACCCGGTTTAGGGCAGAGTTTGCACCAGCTATTGAGGTGCAGCAGTTGGCAAAGGAGTTTTAGGACCTTCTCCAGACGACTACGAATGTGGCAGAGATCATTGTCAAGTTTATAGAGAGGGCTCTTTTGGTTCTATAGTATGCTGCAGATGAGGAGACGAAGAAGACAAGGAACCATGATATGTTGTGAGACGATATCAGAGAGTTTGTGGACTTTTTAACTTGTCGAACATTGAAGGACATGATTGCTAGAGCCCAATAATGCGAGATTGACGTGGAGCACATAGGGAAGAGGAAGAATGGTCAGGTGCAGACAGTTGGGGTTCATGCGAAGAGACCCAAGACTTCAGATCACCGGTTGAAGGGTCAGCATGTTTAGGTTCGGTGCAGCATGTGCGGAAAGCAGCACATTGGGGTTTGACAATCTTGGGGTATGGGTTGCTACAAGTATGGCTAGATTGGTCATGTCAACAGAGGTTGTCCTCAGGGGACGGACATCCGATCCCACCAGACCACATCTCAACGAAGAAAAGGAAATAGGGCGAACAAGCCTTCCTAAGTCCTTTAAACATTATTTATATATATCTATACAAGCACAGGCATACATTTAACCAATAGGAACATTTAACGAAGTTGAAGTGTTTAATAAGTAGAAGCGTATCGTGAAGTAGAAGCATATCGTGAAGTATAAGCGTATCGTGATGTATAAGCGTATCGTGAAGTATAAGCGTATCGTGAAGTATAAGCGTATCGTGAAGTAGGAGCATTAACAAGTATAAGTGAAGTCGAAGCGTTAACAAGTAAAAGTGAAGTAGAAGCGTTAACAAGTATAAGCGTATCACGAAGTGAAAGCGTTATCAAGTAGGAGTTTAAACTAAGTAGAAGTGAAGCAGTAGTATCTTAACCAAGTAGGAGTATAAAAACATGGGAGAAAACTTTGATGAAAAACTTGGGAAAACCTTTATACCTGAGAAAATCACGTCTTGGTATTCTTTTATAAAAATAAGTTTGAAAACCTTTAGAAATTCTTTGGAAACCTTTCATAAACAAGTTATGAATGAAACTTTGATAAGACATCCTTTGTTTAACATACTGCCGTAACAGGATCTGAAGTAAAACATACAACGTGGGAAAACATTTGAGAAAAGCTTTGAACAAGTAAAGACGTTTTGGAAAACCATTTGCAGTATCATACTCGGTAAAACAATTGACAGTGTAATAAATCCTTGTGCATGCGGGTTATCAATCACATGTGATTGATATGATAACTGGCATGTTTAACTTGTATTCCCCCCCCCCCCCATAAAACATGTAAAAAAACATTTAAAAAGGTTAATTCAGGGGTATGAACTCACCTGTTGTAAGTAGATCCGACGAAGGTGCCGGTTGGGTGCTCGGTGTTAAGTAAAGACTTGAACACACTTAGTGACCTATTAACATATGATAACATATGTTTACATACAATTAGTAAATATATTACTAATTAAACAAGTATATGCATCCTAAAGTGTGGAAAACACTTTGGTTAAGTGCTTGGAGTGTCCCGGGTAACATTTAAGGGTGTGTATGGCTTAGATAGGGAGTTTACTCTTCAAGAGTAAACTCTTTATAGATTTCACGGCCCTGGGACTAACTCCCCATGATTTTACGGCCGTAAACTCATGGTGAGGGTGTTCTAGAATGCCAAAAGGTCTCATATCACTTGTAGATTTATGCTAGGTCCAAATATAAGGCACATGAGTGGATTTAAGGCATCTAAATGGACCAAATAGGAGTTTACGGCCCTAAACAAGGATCTTATGGCCGTAAGCTCCTATGTACATATTCTTTTGGTGTTTTAAGGGCTTAAATGATAGAGAATAAAATCCTAAGCATTTTTCCAAGTCAAATGGGGAGTTTAGGGCATCATTTGGGCACCTTTTAGGAGTTTGCGGCCCATGGACCTTTCCTAGGGGGGTTTACGGCCGTAAACTCCTATTTCCTTGGATTAATTGATGTTTAATGTCCTTACTACAATGGGATTGCTTCTAGACATTTTTCCAAGGCCATAGGAGGTGTTTGTGGGCATATTTAACACTTAAACTTGAGTTTACTCCCCATGAAGAGGAGTTTACGGACCAAGCATGTTCTTGGGCAGTAAACTCAAGTTTACTCCCCAAAATGTTAGTTCAAGGTGTTCTAAGTTCGATTCCATAAGCCATTTAGCCATATCTAAGCCTTAAGGGTAGTTTAGAGGGGTTTTGGGGCTTAAAAACCCCCCATTTAATGTTGTTCACGGTCCAAGAGTGTTCTTTGGCCGTAAACACATGATCTAACCCCGATTTAATGTCTTAAACTCGAATTTGCATGCTAGGTAAGCTATACAACAAGTTAGGGTAGATTGCTTACTTGTTTGGGGCTCGAAACGGACGATTTTTGGCTCGAAAAATAAGTTGTAGAAAGAGAGTGTAGAGAGAGAGTGGAAAAGGTGGAAATGAAGTCCACTCCCCCTTATATAGGGGCTTGAGTTGAGGCTCAGTGGGAATCTACCCGATACTGCCGTTAAACGAGGCTTTTGGTCGCACCCGATTTAGTGATCGTATTTTGACTTGGTTGAAAACTAAAAATTTTTAAGGGCATTTTGTGCGTGTTTCTAATTTTATTTCAACCCTTACCAAGTCATCATAAAAGTCCCAAATTAATTAACCTCTTCTAAAAGGTTAACGGACAAATGAATAAAGCGAGGCTTATTAACGGAAGGAGGTTAAAAATGATGGAATAAATTTCGGGTTGTGACATCATCCCCCCGTTTGAGGGAATTTCGTCCCGAAATTCGGGTTTAGGAAAGGAAGTAGGTATGAATGACCGAGTAGAGGAAGGAGGGTACTTCTTATTCGGTTTGTCCTCACACTCCCAAGTGAACTCTGGCCTGTGTTTATCATTCCAACAAACCTTCACCTACGGGATGCGGATTCCGTCTCGTGCAGTTAGCGATTCCTCTAGGTTCGTCTACAAAGTTAGGGTTCCCAATGGTTTCTATCAAGATGAGTGGGATACAAAGAGCGACGTCGGGCAAACACTTATCAAGTCTAAGAAGTGGATTGATTTGGGGTTGAAACTTGTGGAATTTCCAAAAGTAGTAGTGGTCTAGCGAGGGTTGGACCAATCTCCGTAAAGAATCTCGGATGGTCCTAAGTTCTCGGAAGGGTAGAGTTTTTCAGTACTTTGAACATAGTGTACTTCTATGGCGAGATCATCACTGGCGTAATCGCCATTTCGAAGTTCCGACATTCTCTCTCATACTGGAAGTGTAGTCCTTCTGGTTGGTTCTTAGAAAGCTTGGGTTGTCCTTGGATTTGTGTTTCCTATCAATTGGCTTTCAGAGGTTTTCTAGATCATCGGATGGATTGCATGCCTACGGGTATCTGTTTGATATAGAGTGGCTATCTCAATCTTGTGCAAAATGAATATGCACTTCTGATTCTTGAGATATTTCTAACGGAAACCCTCAGGGTCGGGGAGATAGGGTTTCACCAGACGAGTGTTGGACTATCTCGGGAGGTGGTTCTACTATTTCTATGCGAGATAGTATTCGTGGAACACCTAGTAGTCCAATGAATCTCTAAGACATTCCCTATTCTCTAAGGCGTTGGTTTATTTTAGTTGCAGAAAGTGTGTGCTCGTGTATAACCCATCGACTAACACCTAGACTGGTGTCAAGTCTATAATCTCTTCGGGATCTGGGTTATAAGTCTTAACGCCACTACTTTCGCACTTTGATCAAGTATTCTTGGCTGTGAAGGTTATCCTATGGGTCTCGGTATTCTAGTGTTCGCTTCGGAGAATGCAGTCTATCGCCTACAAGGCAGCGGTGACTTCCTCCATGCGAGAGGGCGGAGGATCCTAAGCACTACTCGTCTATAACAGGGTGTACGAAGTGCCTGAGTAGTGCTAACATCTTCAACAACTACTGTCCCGAAGGTTCTGAGTTTTTCTCTGTCTAGGTCAAATCTAGTGAGTATAGGGTTCCATTACTCGGAACTTTAATCTCCTCATCCACTCTTCTCAGAGTTTAACATCATCGCAACTTTCAGATTTCCGAGATATCCACTGAGATGCTTAATTCGGGGGATTAAGCGTGAATGGATGGTCGTTGTCAATGTCCTTGGCTCTTACGACTCAGATTTCTTCACCAACCGAGGGTATTTAGCTACTATGTTGGCTTAACCGGGATGACAACAAACTTCGGATCTGTGGTCATTATAGTATCTCAATCCGTAGGGGTTCTCTTGACTCTAGCTCCCGTTCCATGGGGTAGGATGAAGGGTCTTTCTAGGGAATCTACGAGGTATGCTTCGGTTTCTATCTTTCTAAGGAGGGTTGATTAACAGCGCGCGGTACCCCTCTCCTGGGTATTTCGGAAGGTTTGAAATAAGAGTGAGGACTGACGGATCGCATTAGTCTTTATTATTTTTATTTTGTTTAGGTTCGTAAGAACCTTTATTTGCCGTATGGCTATGGAGAAAGTTCTTTTTACACAGCACTAAGGATTTACACATGGTTGCACGAAGTCAAACCATGATCGATAGGGGCGTCGAAGCTGGCATACATCGACATGACATAGAATGAGGATTGATAGGGTCATGTGCCGAATAGGCACACAAGTTCTAGGCGTCTCGGGTTTCGTCCCGTGTATCACTGTCGCGGATACTTGGACCGATAGAGTTGATGTGAAACTATAGAGAGTCCTGGATGTTTCTGAATAGAGTATCTTTTCATGAATGGATTTTCACGAGGCATTTCTATAATCGCCTCACATATACTAGTCATGTATAATTAAGGTGGGGACAACTGTTAACTGAGTGAATCCACCTTAAATCCACAACCAAACGAGGAACAGGAAATGAGGCGGCCTTCACTCACTCTAGGTCTATCCATCTCAATTATACATGGTCGTAACGTGTATGTTTAGCCATTATAGTTTTACTTGATGAAATTTTAAATTTCATAACAGTGATGCAACTTTCGCCTTAGCGGGGGAAATAATTACATTTAGAATTAGCCTTTTTTGTGTTCTCGGTTAGTTATCTGAGATCGAGAGATGTACCAAAATCTACCGGTTTCCTTGATGCTTCTCCCTAAGCATTATAGTTAGACTCCTCCTGTGTCCTTGTCTTTTCCTTCGGTTTGGCAGTCCTTCTTGAGGTGTCCAATTTCACCACATAGACGGCAAACTGGATTGGCCGCCACATTGGTGGTTGATGTAATAAACTCAACCAGGGTTCTGCAGACGCGAGCAGTATGCCCCATCATGTGGCACCTAGTACAATAGAGCTCTCGGAATACACTATGATGATGGTAGCTACACTTGCTACAGTGGGGAAGGTTTCCTAGGTATGGTCTCCTAGGTGTACGGATGGAAGGGTTGGTAGGGATATTGATTGTCTCAGCTTGTTGCCCTTCGGAAGGTCCTTGAGCCGAGTACTTCCCTCCTCGATCTTGAGTTTTCTCTTTAGTGGAGTTGTTTGAGGTTCTTGGGTGGCTGCGTACACAGGGGTTGGTTGCTGCTGTCCACCATTAGGATCGGAATTCCCGATAGGGCTCTTGCTAACATTGGCGTTGTTAGCATTCAGTTGAGCCATGCCAGCTGCAATGGCTGCCGAGACTGCAGTCTGGAAGGTAGCTTCATCGAGTAGGAGAGTAGGTTTCTTGCTAGTCGATTGGTTACGCTTGCTCGGAGGCATGGTTTTTCCCTTTACGGAAAGGAACTCAAGCGGATGAGAGACGATGGTTAACCCTGGACGTATATATCCTTACTATGTTAGGCCTAAATTTTTCCCGTGCTTCGGGTATTGGTTGTCTGAGTGTCGACCTACATCCCTATGATGTAGTCCTGGTATGCAAGGTAGGAGTATGAGTATCGGAAAAGCCATAAGATGTGAGTCGTTCCTACTAAGTTACCTTTATACTGGGAAAGGTTTCACTCTCCGGCCTGGAAAGATTTGAGAACAGTTCGGAACGAAGACCGCGGGAAGAAAAGGCTCAGGAAGACTTATGGCTAAACACTCTCAATAGAGGTGTTGGGATCCGCTCTAATCGTATTACTTGCAACGGGAAAAAGGCGATTTACCTAACACATAGCGTGAGTAGTGTAATCACTAACTCACTAAATTGTATTATTTTATAGGTGTATTAGCGTGACGAACATGGGGAAAAGACACATCTCGGGTTCCATGTACTGGCATCCCTCTGTCTACCTCGTATCTTTGACCGTGACCGGAGTTGGTTTCCTTTGGGTAGTTACCTAGGGTTCTCTCCTCGTATGGACATATTGAATCTCTACTCCGCCATCCTTCTGATTCCGACTCTGAGCGTCATCGCTTCAGGATGGATGACTGGAAATCTCGGAAATTTAGGTGAATTTCTCACCGATGTCCCTAAAAAGATATAGGCACTTGGTGATTTCAATAGTCTAGACCCACTTCATTTATTTCCGACTGAAAATCTTCTCAATGAACCTCTTTGGGGTCTTAATTCAACTCTTCTGCCGAGTACTGAAGTGGATAGGGTTTTCTATAGGGTTCGTGAGAGAATGGAAATGTCTAAAGAATCCTAAGAGATTATTAACATTTCACTGTGTGATCCATATCGAGTCCTGCTAAGATTACACAGAGTATACAAATCATATATAGCTTAGATCCGATAGGCCTTCAAATATGTGATACTACTCTATATCCACATCCCAACGAGGAAAAGGAAGTAGGGCGAAACCACACATTATTAGCCTATGGGATCCTTGTTATATATAACCTTGGGAGTATACCCTATGTAATTGTAGGTATATCAATAAGGATCTTTTTAGTTCTTCACACAAGGTTATCTATGGATCCTAAAATACCCCTATGGTATTTTAATTCTTGTTTGTTTCTTATCTTCTGATTATGATTCTGGGATTAATGTGAGTCTTTTAGTATCCTAAAATACTCCTATAGTATTTTTAAACTTTATGTTTGGCTCTAGCATTCCTAGTTGGTAAGTTTCAGACCTGTTGCAACACCAATATCACTCCCAAGCACACGTTCATCGCATCTCGAATAAATGTAGTTGATCAGGTTACATTTATTCCAGCTTACGATTACATAACTACCCAGGTTTGACAATAATGCTCGACATCCGAAGACTTTTATTCTTGTTCTTCTTGTGATACTTGTGTTCGAGTGTTAAGATTATGGATGTTCTTATACTTTGGTAAAATATGGTTATATTTTAAAGTATAATTCTTGGTCAGATTGTTTTATCCCTATGTATTTATAGGCTGTATATCTTTTATGAATTGATATACTTAGCTCACTATAAACAATGCTCTGATACCAATCTATCACACCCCAAAACCGAAACGGCGGAAACGTTCTGGAGTGGATGACGTCATGTCAAGTATCACAACATATGCAGTATAGTAATCAAAGTACAACAACCATTACATTAATAGTAATAGTTTTACATAGTTTACATTGTATAGAATCATCAACGTAATACAGAAACTAGTATAGATGCAGCTTGGCACAAAACCATCTTCAACAGAAGCTCCTGCAATGTACCTGTCTAATGCTGACCTGAGAATACAAGTTATTTGAAAAGCGAGTATCAGCATTTTTACAAATGTTGGTGAGTTCATAAGTATTTAGTGTCATTTTATTCAAATAACTTAATTAAAAGTAGTAGTTTGGAATCAACATTGTATTAGAGTCCTTTCCAGAAAATCCTATATTTTCTTAAATAAAAGAAGTCTTCAACCAAGACCCGACAGAGTTATGTTGTAAAAAGTAATTTTCCCTTAAACACTATCATTACCAAAATACGGTGTTTGATTTTAAAGGAAATAGGAGAATATCAGGGAAAATAACATATGCCTCAGCAGTGAAGACTGCTGACTAAGGCAGAAAGAAATCATAGACTCCAGGAGAGTATCGAATGAACGGTACGCCTGACTCAGTCTAACAAAAGGAGACACAGACCCCAGACGGTATCAAATGAAAGATATGTCTAGTAAGGTCCAAAAAAACAGTGAATACAGACCCCAGACAGTATCAAATGAATGATACGTCTAGCAAGGTCTAAAAACCAGTGAATACCGTGAATACAGTGAATACAATGAATACAGTGTTAAAACCCGTTACCTTAAGGCCATGAATTATAAGGTAACCCCGAGATACTCGTAACCATACTGATAGAAACTAGAGAATTAGACGCCCTGCAAGCGTCTGTGTAAGTGTGACATTTGTCACCCCTTGGCTTGGTAGGCCGTGGACTGTAGCTAGCAGTCAGGGTGCGGGGGTATCAATCCTGTATAGATCTATACACACAATGTCCGCTCTCCCTACAAGAGACTATGGTTACCAACTTGACAACGGAGAAGGTCGTGTACTGAAGATGTATCTCGAATAGTGAGATCTGATGTAAAATACTGGACTAATGATAGAGACTCACAACTGAACTGGCTAATGTAGACATGTATGTCTATGCTTGTGTACATAATATATAACTAATGATCAAACGACCTTCGGACGGACATCCGATCCCACCAGACCACATCTCAACGAAGAAAAGGAAATAGGGCGAACAAGCTTTCCTAAGTCCTTTAAACATTATATATATATATATATATATATATATATATATATATACAAGCACAGTCATACATTTAACCAATAGGAACATTTAACGAAGTTGAAGTGTTTAACAAGTAGAAGCGTATCGTGAAGTAGAAGCGTATCGTGAAGTAGAAGCGTATCGTGAAGTATAAGTGTATCGTGATGTATAAGCGTATCGTGAAAGCATATCGTGAAGTATAAGCGTATCGTGAAGTAGGAGCATTAACAAGTATAAGTGAAGTCAAAGTGTTAACAAGTATAAGTGAAGTAGAAGCGTTAACAAGTATAAGCGTATCACGAAGTGAAAGCGTTATCAACTAGGAGTTTAAACTAAGTAGAAGTGAAGCAGTAGTATCTTAACCAAGTAGGAGTATAAAAACATGGGAGAAAACTTTGATGAAAAACTTGGGAAAACCTTTATACCTGAGAAAATCACGTCTTGGTATTCTTTTATAAAATAAGTTTGAAAACCTTTAGAAATTCTTTGGAAACCTTTCATAAACAAGTTTTGAATGAAACTTTGATAAGACATTTTGGGTAAAGAAATCCTTTGTTTAACATATTTCCGTAACAGGATCTGAAGTAAAACATACAGCGTGGGAAAACATTTGAGAAAAGCTTTGAACAAGTAAAGACGTTTTGGAAAACCATTTGCAGTATCATACTCGGTAAAACAATTGACAGTGTAATAAATCCTTGTGCATGCAGGTTATCAATCACATGTGATTGATATGATAACTGGCATGTTTAACTTGTATTCCCCCCCCCCCCATAAAACATGTAAAAAAACATTTAAAAAGGTTAATTCAGGGGTATGAACTCACCTGTTGTAAGTGGATCCGACGAAGGTGCCGGTTGGGTTCTCGGTGTTAAGTAAAGACTTGAACACACTTAGTGACCTATTAACATATGATAACATATTTTTACATACAATTAGTAAATATATTACTAATTAAACAAGTATACGCATCCTAAAGTGCGGAAAACACTTTGGTTAAGTTCCTGGAGTGTCCCGGGTAACATTTAAGGGTGTGTATGGCTTAGATAGGGAGTTTACTCTTCAAGAGTAAACTCTTTATAGAGTTCACGGCCCTGGGACTAACTCCCCATGAGTTTACGGCCGTAAACTCATGGTGAGGATGTTCTAGAATGCCAAAAGGTCTCATATCACTTGTAGATTTATGCTAGGTCCAAATATAAGGCACATGAGTGGATTTAAGGCATCTAAATGGACCAAATAGGAGTTTACGGCCCTAAACAAGGAGTTTACGGCCGTAAGCTCCTATGTACATATTCTTTTGGTGTTTTAAGGGCTTAAATGATAGAGAATAAAATCCTAAGCATTTTTCCAAGTCAAATGGGGAGTTTAGGGCATCATTTGGGCACCTTTTAGGAGTTTGCGGCCCATGGACCTTTCCTAGGGGGGTTTACGGCCGTAAACTCCTATTTCCTTGGATTAATTGATGTTTAATGTCCTTACTACAATGGGATTGCTTCTAGACATTTTTTCAAGGCCATAGGAGGTGTTTGTAAGCATTTCTAAGACTTAAACTTGAGTTTACTCCCCATGAAGAGGATTTTACGGCCCAAGCATGTTCTTGGACAGTAAACTCAAGTTTACTCCCCAAAATGTTAGTTCAAGGTGTTCTAAGTTCGATTCCATAAGCCATTTAGCCATATCTAAGCCTTAGGGGTAGTTTAGAGGGGTTTTAGGGCTTAAAAACCCATTTAATGGTGTTCACGGTCCAAGAGTGTTCTTGGGCCGTAAACACATGATCTAACCCCAATTTGATGTCTTAAACTCGAATTTGCATGCTAGGTAAGCTATACAACAAGTTAGGGTAGATTGCTTACTCGTTTGGGGCTTGAAACGGACGATTTTTGGCTCGAAAAATAAGTTGTAGAGAGAGAGTGGAAAAGGTGGAAATGAATTCCACTCCCCCTTATATAGGGGCTTGAGTTGAGGCTCAGTGGGAATCTACCCGATACTGCCGTTAAACGGGGCTTTTGGTCGCACCCGATTTAGTGATCGTATTTTGACTTGGTTGAAAACTAAAAAATTTTAAGGGCATTTTGTGGGTGTTTCTAATTTTATTTCAACCCTTACCAAGTCATTATAAAAGTCCCAAATTAATTAACCTCTTCCAAAAGGTTAACGGACAAATAAATAAAGCGATGCTTATTAACGGAAGGAGGTTAAAAATGACGGAATAAATTTCGGGTTGTCACAAAGTGGGCCACAAGAAGGTCGACTATCCGGAATTGATGAGATGAGAAGTGAGGGCACCTTCTCCGTCCACTCTAAGGATTACTGATGGTTTAGACATTTTATTTTGAGACTCTTCATATGTCATTTTGCATACTGAGAGTTGTGTTTAGGGGATGTTGAGGTGAGCCAGATTTGGATTTCGATGTGGGAGGCATTGACCATCTTCGAAAAAAGCTTAAAGTTAGAAAAGTTCAGCAGGCGATTTGATCGTTGGTAGTATCATCAAGAATTTAAGAAATTCGCGAGGTGGCCATGTCGGGTTTTGAATGCAGGATATGTAGGGGTTCTTCATGGTTTCGAGTCAATAAGGAATGGATTTAATCGTGGGTGTAAGATTGGTAGTTTCCAAATTCAGACGTTCGTATTGTGGTCAGTTGCAGGTTTGAATGGGAATTGTTCTAAGTGTAATCATGTCATGGAATCGGTTGGGTACCCATTGCGATATTTTAAATGTTGTTCTTCAAAACCCGATGGGTTGCTGAGAACTTGTGGTAAGGTCAACGGGAAGTACTTGAGATGATAGGGCTCGATGGATTTCAGTATGGATTCATCCGATGTTGGAATGCATGTGATCATGAAGATTGGCTAGTATTTGAGTGCTAGTTCTTATAAGTTCAGGTTGTCAACCATTTAAATTATAAGGTTGTGAGATGGATTGGAAATCCATCAAATCTTATGGGTTGGAAGGGCGTAGTCAAATCCAAGTAGGGGAGAAACGGTTGGTCTAAGGGTTGCACAAGAATAGATATTCAGGTTTCATTTCATATTAGTAGTGATGCTTGGTGGATATGTGATCAGGAACAGGTTGAGGGTTGTGTTAGAGCCTCTATGCCTGTTCTTATTTGATTAAGGCTTTTGAGTTCGAAGCATAACCCCAACACTTTATGGGGATTATGCTTGGAGGCAGGTTCAACTCTTGATGATTATGATTGGTATAGTGGATGGACAGTAAGACCATGGTGGGACCATGGCAATGTGGATGTGATGTACAACTACGGGGTAGTCGTAGCATTCACCAGGTTAATAGGTAGTTGTGGAAGTGTTGTAATTCTGCAATGGGATCGTAGCATTCACCAGTATAGGGTAGAACATTGTGTGAGTGGTCGGTTGGACTGAGGAAAGATCAGTGCATGCTTGGGTCGAGGAAGATAGTAGTGATGGAGAACCACTCCTTCAGTAGCAAAAGGATTGTTGGATCTGAGGAAAGGTGGAGTCGTTCGATTGTGTAGTATAGGTGAGATCCGGTGGGATTGGTTTGATCAAGGTTTTGGATCGCGTTTAGAGTGGGATGACTATGTGATTAGTGGTTGGTATTTGTGCAATGGTGAGGTCGGGGTGGCCTTGTCGGTTAAACTTTTAATCAAATCCTTGTGGTGGAATCAGGGGGAGACGACCAATCTCAGCAGTTGAGTGAGGAGTTTATATCACAGTTCAGTGAAAGGACACCATGCAGTCTCGAGTATTAGTTTGAGAAGGTGACTTAGAGGATTCAAGATAATTCTTGAGGAAAGTATGGATAGGTGTGGAAGGTAGTATTGAGCCCATACTATTGAAAGCAGAGGATCCATGCTCGAATCAAGGAGAGTCATGGAGAATCTAGGAAGCCTGTGGGATGTGGATTCTTGGGTATGTTTTGATCATTTGTATGATTTTTTTTGGAATGATGATGAACACATGCGGAGGAGGTTCAGGTTTTGGTTCAGGCTCAAGTGCAGTTGTTGAGCCGATTGATGAGCAGATGTAGAATTAATCTCATTAGAGATTACCCACGGTATTTTAGGACCCTTCTCTTTCATGATTTTGGAGGTTTGTATGGAAGAGATCCATAAAGTTGGCAACTTAATGGCCTCTAAGAGTCACTCGAGCATCATATCTTATGGATTTGGAGTTTATTTGTTATTTGTGAATCTTGCATGAGTTTGGGACTATTTCTTGCCATTTGATCTAATTTAGGTTTAGGACATGCATGGGGGCATGCATGTCCATCAAGTAATCATTTTTATTGACCTTTGGAGTCCCCCTTAAGCTTCTATAAGCATTGGGTTTGATGGTTGAATGGATTAAGAACATTTGAACTTGGTTTATTACTCAAGACATTCTCACGACGTGAGACATGATGTCTCACAATGTGAGCACCAAGAACCTGAGTTGTTGAGTTGTCTGAGTAGGAAGAAAGTCATTTGAAGCGGATCAGATGGGTTTTCACGACGTGACCAAGGTATGATCACGACATGAGGTTTGATATTAGGGTTGTTGACCGTTGACTTAGACTTTTACAGTTGACTTGTTGGTCTGGGTTGACCTTTTTGGACCAAATGGTTCGATTCAAGGTTTTAGAATAAGTTTGGACCTTGTATTATTTGATAGGTGAGTTTTAGCAGCAGATGCGTGGTTGTGGGTTGTGGATTAGTTGACCTCATAAATTAGGTGAGTCTCCTCACAGTGTTTAGCGGGTTGAAGGAACCAATCCAGACCCATGATTTATTTTGATTAGCATGCTAGTTGTGTGTGTGACTCTTTCATGTGTAGTATGTGATATGTATACCGGGCAGGGTCTGATGCCAGGCGTGGCCTGATGAGTGTATTGTATGTTATTTGTATTAGTGATTCTTGCATGTGTTTTATGTGTCTGTATGAATGTCGGGCAGGGCCTGATGAATGTAATGAGGCGGGGCACAACTCATGTTATTGACAGATCTGTTCTGAGTAGGGCTCAATGTCGGGCGGGGCCCGAAGGTTGTTGGGCATGGCCCATTATATGTTTGATATGTATGGTATGAGATTTTTGGGTAACTCACTAAGCTTTGTGTTTATGGTTTTATGTTTATGGTTTCAGGTACTTCCAGTATATAAGGGTAGGGCCCGACGTGACTACACTACATCCACCCATGTTTCCGCAACTTTATGATTTTAGGATTATACTCTGATAACTATTTTTACTCTGATATATTTTCGAGTGATTGAAAAGTACAAATGGTGTTTATGGTTAAATTAAAAATGAAAATTTTAACTTACAATTTTTGGGACGTTAAATTTCTTGTCAAAGATAGGGTACTCCTGAAGGTGTCACATTGGAAAAGTGTCATCCGATTCAAGAATCAGAGCAAGTTGGGCCCCAAATATATTGGTCCTTTCAAGGTTATTTCCTGGTAGTTAGGGTTACATACCGTTTAGAGCTACTCGAGGAGCTTATTCATATCCACAACACTTTTCATGTCTGTTAGCTGCGGAAGTATTTGGTTAATGACACCGCAGTTGTGCCATTGGAGGATATTCAGGTGGATGAGCGCATTAACTACATAGAGAGACCAATTATGATCATATATAGGAAGACCAAGACCCTGAGAAACAAGGATGTGGGATTAGTTAAGGTGGAATGGCAGCACCAGAAAGGCTGAGAATGGACGTAAGAGCTTGAGGAGGAGATGGGGGAGCATTAACGAGAGTTATTTGCGGAGGCAGATTGTAACACCCATGTTCCAATTTATTTTCATTTTTGGCTTGGTGTATTAATTTTCTTGCAAAATCGGTCCCTATGTCGAGCGTACTCGGTGTCTATGCAAGGCATACATCATTAATGAAGAACACGATCCCATGCAGCACGCATGGCGTTCTCAACCTAGCCGTAAAACCCTAATTTTAGGGTTGGACCCCTTTTTAAACACCTTAAGACCCTTAAGGCTTCTTCATAACCAGCCTCCACACACACACACACACGCTCTCTCTCTCTCTCTCTCACTCTCTCTCATTTTGAAACCCTAACCTTCTAGAGCTTGTTTTGCATCTTTAAATTGTTGTTGGAGCATTGTCGAAGAAGGAAAAGCACCCCGTTGAGGATTTTTGAGCTTGGAGCTTATAGATCTAGAGTTTCCTTCACCTTTTCAAGATTTTGGAGGTATAAAGTTCATACCTTTATGGTTCTATAGCTTAGATCTAGAATAGCTTTGGTATTTGCATGCTTTTGGTCCCATGGTTTGGTAGTTGTGAGTAAAAGATACTCTAGAACTCAACTTTTTTATTTTATGATGTTTCTGAGGATCTTATGTCATAAAAATGGACTCTTTGTTGCTATTTCTCAATCATGCAAACGTTTGAGGCTATTAAAGAATGATTTAGACTTAGGGTTTGACTTTGGGCTCTATTAAGCCATGAAAAAGCTTAAAGTTGTCAACTTTATCAATTAAGACCTTCCCAAGATTAAGATTTGTGATTTAGACGTTAGTCTTTAGGTACTAAGAGCTTAAAGTTGGTTTGGTCAACAGAGGGGTACGTAGGGCATAACCTCTAGGTACACATGGCGTAACAGGTTTTGCCTCATATCCCTTTTTGTAAATACCCAGTACGTTAGGCATAAGTATGGAGTACACATGGCATACTCCCAGAAGTCCATTTGGGCCATTTTTAGGCCTTGGGCCTTGGGCCATGTTTAGTTGGGTCTAGTATGGGAATGGTAAAATGGTCTTTTACCCTTAGTAAGAGAGAAATATGATTTGGACCTTTAATTATGGGTTATTATCCTAAATAGTAATTAGGGTTGGTTTGGATGTGTTCGGTGTGAGGAGCCGTTGTAGCGGCAACTCAAGTGTGTGATTTGTTTATCATCAGATTGAGGTGAGTCTCTTCACTATACTCGTGGGTCGAAAGCACCAATGCCAACCCACTAGATTATGTTTCTAGGATGCTAGCTGTCTATGTGATACTTACATGTTTTGTATGTTGGGTGGGGTCCAACATACGTTAGCGAGGTTCTGGTTGATGGTTTGGAATGAGTGATTGATGGTTTTGGTTGACTTAAAAATAAAAAAAAATCTTAGTATTTTTGGGGATGTTGCCTCAATTCTTCTTAGTTTTTAGAGTATGTTAGCGAGATACTGCAATGTCAGAGCCCAACGAAAAGAAGTTTTTAGGGTCAAAATTTTATCCGCAACTTTCCAAGTTTTCACTAAACAACCTGTAAGTTGAGTTATGTTTATCGTACTTTAAGTGTAACTTATATTTATGTTCGTAATCGTTTTTATGAACTTATAAATAAGGTTTATTTGTAATATCAGTCGTTATACTGACTGATCTACTTGCGGGATTGATGTCTAGGCTAGATCTATGAGGTGTTTAAAGTGGATTTTCCAAAACAGTATATCTCTAAATACCAAACGGATCCTACCTCCGATACGATCTTACTTGGTTATTTCTTATCCGCTATACATCAATGTTCTTATGGGATTATTGATAAATCTGATAAAAACATTATAACTATTAAAATCTATAAATACGAATGAATATTAAGGGTTAGTAATATTCGTGTTTGTGTCATTTTAAAGAAAAAATTGAAGTGTCAATCAATGAGCTGACTTTCTTGCGAGTCTTCCACTGAGTACATAGTTACTTTCATGAACACAATTTAATACAAGTAATTATTAAAACGTATTAAATATTTGTTGAAATTTATATGTTAGTTAAATTTTTATTATCTAGAATATCTATTAAATGTATATTTGATAACATATATTGTGTGAAACAGATATCGTTGTTTATGTGTTAAAATGCTTATAAGAAATTATTACATGCCAATCTTAAAAATAAGTATTATTACTTAAAAGATTAATGTCTATTAAAATACATGATGCTCTATGTTAAATATATATACTAAATTACAATAGTGTTGTCTAAACAAAGTTAGTGTTAAAAGTTGCATTTAAGGATTGTAATATTGTCTAAGTTTAAAACTAAGATGTATAAAGAATATTTTGATCTCGTTAAGTTGGATAAAAGAATCGTCGCATACTGTATTGCGATAGTATGGTATAAATAGGAAAAGTGGTTTTAGAAATCGATTATAAGCATTATAGTCTTACATGGTAATGAAATAAGATTTATAAAGGATGCTTAGTACAAATTAAATCGAAAGAGTGTTTAGTTATACCACGTGCTGTAAAAATATTACATAGGCAATAAATTATGTTGATTACAAACATTGTAATTCTTGTTTAGTTATACACTAGGACTTAAAGATGATGCTTAGTTCAATTTAGTTTTGGATATTGGATAACATTATATTAAGGGTGTGTGTGATAAGAACGGAGAGTAGAACTCTGTTATGTGACACTATCAGGTGTCAATGTATGGAATACATAACAGAGTGCGATATAATATTCCTTTGGACGACGAGATATGGTGGGTCCGATCATGCAACTGAAATGGTATTTCTGGTCATCTCCCGGATTAAGATGACAACATTTGATCATTCTAGGCGGTCTTGTGAATTACGTTTCTAGTGTGGACTTATAACCCACATAGGTAGATGAAATGAGATATCATATTCATCAAACACTTTGATGAATTAAATTGCATTTATGACTTACAACGGCCAAGGAAGCCCCTGGTTGTCTAGTTAAACCATTGCTCTAAACGATTCATCAGACAAGTTGATTCTTCATGATAATCGTGGACTATGATTTGTCAGAATCGGTTGGAATGTGTATTTATAGGTGTAAGGTTTTATAAATATCTAAGTTATGGGATATATCTATATTGTTTGGTAACACTTGGTTTTGCAAGTTTAATAATTATAAATTATTATCATAATAATATTATGGGATTGAAAACTCTATAGGTCTCACCATGTTTTCCATCCCAACTCACTCAAATTATATGCATCACATGTAATCGGGCTAAAACTACTGGAACTTGATTGGGATGTCGAGTGATTAAGAGACAACCTGAAATAGTGTTCAAGACAATTAGGTCTTTATGTTGTAACATATGTTGTGTATTGATTATGAAATTATTAGCTTTTTATATTTTGAAATAACATTTTTACTCAATATATTTTAATAAAATGAGACAGTTTCTAGAAAATATTTTATTGTACTGGAATTTTCTACAAATAAAGATATTGTGATTTTTAAAGCGTTCGCAGTTAATATAAGAGACAAGATAAAGAAATTCATTTTCATCGCACATTTGTACTCCATGTGTGCACATGAGTATAATCATTGCGTACAAGTGTACAAATAAAACATAATCAAGTCTATGTTGTGCATATGTGTGTGTCCAACGCACATAATTGTACCAAGGATGTGCACACCATTACAAATATGACACACAACTATACAATTTTATCCTTCTTCCTTCCATAATACAAGCAATTAGCGTACATGAGCACAAAAAGGTAGATATAACTATGCAAACATGTTGTGCAGAAAGGCTTCATGAAAACCTTAAATGGTTTTCACTAATTCTTTGAATACTAAATAATCATAACCATCTAAGGGACCAATGTCAATAATTTTTAATGATGAGAGGTATTCGAAGCATCAAAAAGATTATTCTTGCATCAATCTAATTGTCAATTTAATTTTAAAACTCACTTATAACCACTAGAATGTTTTTTCTCTAATAATATGAACATATAACACTTAAATATGCATCCAAATCATAAGAGGTCACTAGTTTTAATCAAATTATATTTTGGATGGATCAAAGGACGAGCAGTTGTTTCTAGGGTTCAAAACACCCGTTTAAGCTTCATAACCTCATATTTAACCATATTGACAAGTTTATTTCATTAAATTAAGACTGAAACACTAAAATTCATATCAAATAATATTGGAATACTAAAATTAACTAGTAATTTAATATATGTGGATCTACAAGGTACATCCACCATATGTGGAAGTTAGAAGTTTAAAACAAAGCATCAAATGAAGAAGAAGACTACCTTAAATTGCTTTTCTCCACATAAATATTACTAGAACTTGATTTGACTCACCAATTCCTCTTTAAATCAATTTCTATTAAAA
The DNA here is from genome assembly GCF_051521515.1 of Lactuca serriola. Lineage (NCBI taxonomy): Eukaryota > Viridiplantae > Streptophyta > Magnoliopsida > Asterales > Asteraceae > Lactuca > Lactuca serriola. The sequence goes on from NC_136413.1 coordinate 132,908,379, forward strand.
ATATGAAGTTCTTTTCTTTACTCTTCTCCTATAATGTGTAGTGAAGAAAAAAAAAAGGCTTAAGTCGTACAAGGTTTCATCATTTAATAATACTAGTCCTTTAACTTTATCTTTTTACAAAATTTATCATTTAATAGTACTAGTCCTTAAACTTCATCTTTTTACAAAATTTACCTTAAGTGGGATTTAGCAATTGAAGTTCTCTAACTTTTAGTTTGGCCCACACTTCTACATGTTCTCACGTTTAAGGTCTAGCAAGTCAAGGTTACATTCTTAAATCTTAAATTTTAAAAAGTCAACTCATAGTTTCAAACTCTTAAACCTTAATTATAACATTCAAACAAAAATTATATATCATTATATTTATTTAAATGTACTACAAAAGTAATTTACTTTGTCGAAATTGACACTTAAAATGCAAAACTTCTAGCCCTTAATTGTGGGTGTTTCACCCTAGATATGCATGTTATGTGGAACTCTTTATCTACTGACCGAATGGTTATTACGCAAGAAGAATTATTAACCAAATATCATATATAATACATTCACCATGATCCATACAATGACACTTATCCCGATAGATTGGACTATTCTTAAAGAGTTACATATTGCTTTATGTACCGAGTAATAGTGGTGTTATCACAAACTTATTTTTCAATATTTAGTGTTGTTTTGATAAGTAATTATGAAATAATAGAAACATTGACGAGTTTTGAAGGTGGTGTTGGAGAATTACAGCTCGGTGTTAAATAACAAGGCTCATTTTCACCATATATTAGTTGAGAAATTTCAAAAAATCTCTAAAATGAGCGAATGTGGTCCCATTTCAAATGCATCAAGTCAAGTGGTCCAAACAGACCAAAACATCCGAATTGACGACTATATGACATTGTTGGATTCACGTTGTCTTACTGGCATCAATGAGGAGGAGGAGAATATTAAGCTAGAAGAACCTTAGCGCCTGATCGGGATGGACAAAGGAAAAGAAACTTCTTCATTAAGTTTATCGAGGTTGAATACAGATGAGAATATATCAATTAGCCAATAAGATGGATACATTTACTGTAATTTATGGTCATCACGAACAATATGCAAAAGATAAAAAAAAATGTATAAAGAAAAAAATACTTGAAGAAAAAACTTCCACGAAACATAAGACACAAAAGTACGAAGATTTTAAAATTTCTAATGGTGAACATCGTTCATCTAACGGAAAACATACTTCTGCTGATTCAAGCGTCAAACGATGAAATAGCAAAAACAAATTATTAGTTTTTGTTAATGTAATTTCTGTCTTATTATTATGTATAGTATATTTTAATGTAACGTTTTATTCAATTTAATGCCTTTATATTTTTTATGATTATGTTAATTAGATATGTTAATATTAATTATTGTTATTTGTAACAAAAATAAAAAAAATAAAAATAAGTTTAAAAGGAGTATAACATGGTTCGAAATAGGGGTGAACATTTGGACCGGACCGGTTTTACAAAAATTGATGAACCAAAGCGAAAATGTTGAGGCTTACCAGGTGGTGAGGTCCCGGACCGGTTTTACAAAAATTGATGAACCAAAGCGAAAATGTTGAGGCTTACCAGGTGGTGAGGTCCCGGTTCTTGAATGTAAAAGTGAGCATGTGGACTTGGATCGGACCTGTTGAGGATTATCAGGTCCAGGTCCGGTTCTTGTCCAATCTGGAGATCCAAATGTTCACACTTACTTTGAGATATTGAATTTTAGATGAAAAAGAGATTTTATATCATGCTAACGTGATGAAAGATGAAGGGAAAATATCATTGTAGCACATTAAACTTGAGTCATTTATCTGATTTGACCACTAAAGTTAATTGAATTTTTTACGCAATAGACCATTAAACTCGTTATTTACCTATCAATTAGGGATGAGCAAAGGAACCGAACCGGCCGGAACCGGTTCGTCTCGTGAACCAACTTCGACCGAATTCAAGAACCGAATCGAATCGCCAATTCTACCAGTTCTGGTTTTTGCGGGGTCTTCGATGTTGGAACCGGCCTTCGAAATAAAATTTTTTGATTTGACACGCTTCCTTGAGAGAGTTGTAACTTATTTAATTTTTAACCAAATGAAGCGTTTTTAGAGTCTAAACTTATCTACAAAACCTAAACTACATGTAGGAAAAAGATTCAGGTCAAAACTACTTAAATCGAGTAAGTTATACACATTTGAACAACAAAGTTATATTACGTTTAATTGCTGAAACATAAAAAAAAATCTGATTTGGCACGCTTACTTACGGGGTTTGTAACTCATTCAATTGTTAACCAAGTGAAGCGTTTTTATAGTCTAAACTTATCTACAAAACCTAAACTACATCTAGAAAAAAGATTCGGGTCAATAAAACTTAAATTGGGTGAGATGCATATTTGAACAACAAAGTCATATTACGTTTAATTGCTTAAACATAAAAAATAAAAAAATAAAAAAATAATAATAATTTGACATGCTTCTTTACGGGGCTTCTAGGTCCTGGTTCTTAGATGTAAAAGTGAGCATTTGGACTTGGATCGGACCTGTTGAGGATTATCAGGTCTAGGTCCAGGTCCGGTTCTTGTCCAATCTGGATGTTCACACCTACTTTGAGATATTGAATTTTAGATGAAAAAGAGATTTTATGTCATGCTAACGTGATGAAAGATGAAGGGAAAATACCATTGTAGCACATTAAACTTTAGTCATTTGTCTGACTTGATCACTAAAGTTAATTTAATTTTTACGCAATAGACTATTAAACTCGTTATTTACCTATCAATTAGGGATGAGTAAAGGAATCGAACCCGCCGGAACCGGCTCGACTGGGGAACCGACTTCGACCGAATTCAAGAACCGAACCGAATCGGCGATTCTACCGATTCTGGTTTTTGTCGGGTCTTCGATGTTAGAACCGGCCTTCGAAATAAAAATTTTTGATTTGACACGCTTCCTTGAGGGAGTTGTAACTTATTCAATTTTTAACCAAATGAAGCATTTTTAGAGTCTAAACTTATCTACAAAACCTAAACTACATGTAGGAAAAACATTCAGGTCAAAACTACTTAAATTGAGTGAGTTATACACATTTGAACAACAAAGTTATATTACGTTTAATTGCTGAAACATAAAAAAAAAAAAAAAAAATTCTGATTTGACACGCTTACTTACGGGGTTTGTAACTCATTCAATTGTTAACCAAGTGAAGCGTTTTTATAGTCTAAACGTATCTACAAAACCTAAACTACATCTAGGAAAAAGATTCAGGTCAATAAAACTTAAATTTGGTGAGTTATGCACATTTAAACAACAAAGTCATATTACGTTTAATTGCTTAAACAAAATAATAATAATAATAATAATAATAATAAGAATAATAAGAATAATAATAATTTGACACACTTCTTTGCGGGGCTTGTAACTCATTCAATTTTTAACCAAATTAAACATTTATAGAGTCTAATTATTACAGAACCTAAACTATGTGTAGGAGAAATATTCATGTCAAAACTACTTAAATTGAGTGAGTTATGCGCATTTTGAACAACAAAGCAATATTACGTTTAATTGCTAAATAAAAAAAAATCTGATTTGACATCTTTCCTTGCGGGCTTGTAACTCATTCAGTTTTTAACCAAATGAAGCGTTTTTAGAGTCTAAACTTATCTACAAAACCTAAACTACATGTAAGAAAAAGATTCGGGTCAAAACTACTTAAATCGAGTGAGTTATGCACATTTGAACAACAAAGTCATGTTCCATTTAATTGATGAAACATAAAAATAATTCTGATTTGACACGCTTCCTTGTGGGGCTTGTAACCCACTCAATTTTTAACCAAATGAAGCATTTTTAGAGTTTAAACTTATCTACAAAACCTAAACTACATGTAGGAAAAAGATTCAGGTCAATACAACATAAATTGAGTGAGTTATGCACATTTGAACAACAAAGTCATACTACGTTTAATTGCTGAAACATAAAAAATAAAAAATAAAATTAATTAAAAAAAATCTGATTTGACATGCTTCCTTGCGGAGCCTGTAACTCATTCAATTTTTAACCAAATCAAACATTTTTAAAGTCTAAACTTATCTACAAAACCTAAATTACATGTAGGAAAAAGATTATCCTGTTTGGTTTTCAGTTTTGGGCCGGTTCTAATGACCGGTTTCTGATTCCAAAAATTGACAATATTATAGTATCGGTCCCGGCCCGACAGGTTCCATCGGGTTCCGGTTCTGGTTCCGGTACCGGTACTAGCCGGTTTCCCGGTTCCTTTGTTCATCCTTACTGTCAATTAAACAATTATTCTCAGTTTTAAAAGATTACCCGGTTACCATTCCTTCATGGGAGAGTGACGTGTTAAATATGTTTATGTGGACCTATTATGTGGACTATTCCTTCATTTGGACTGGTTTGTGTGTACAACAATCAACCATTCATCTTCCTAGGGGTGAGCATTTAGAGTTTTGGACCCGTGGACCGGACCGAACCAGTGAACTGGATCGGACCGAACCGAACCGTTTTTTTGGACCCCCGGGTCGGTTCTCGGTTCTAGGATTTAGAGTCGGTCCGGTTCGGCCGGTTCCGAGTAAAAACCGGTTATGGACCGACTTATTTTTTTTTTAAATTATATTTTGTGAATTTTTTTAAACAAGCATATCTCATTCATTTTAAGTTGGATTGACATGCGGTTTTCTTCAATGTATAATTTAGAGTTTATAGATGATTTTTTACTATAATTTTGTTGCTTTCGGCGTTATATTCGATGAGTTATAATCCTTCAAAGATGAGATATCAAAGCTGAAATATTTTAGCTTTTCAGCAAGAAATTTAAACTTTTTGTATTATGTGAAATTCTTTAAACAAACATATTTCATTCGTTTTAAGTCGGATTGACATGCGGTCTTTTTCAATATGTAATTTAGAGTTCATAGATTATTTTATACTATAATTTTGTTGATCTTAGTGTTATATTCGATGAGTTACAATCCTTCAAAGATGAAATATCAAAGCTGAAATATTTAAGCTTTTCAACAAGAAAATTTAAACTTTTGTATTCTTTGAAATTCTTTAAATAATCATATCTCATTCGTTTTAAGTCGGATCGACATATGGTTTTTTCCAAAGTGTAATTTAGAGTTTGTAGATATTTTTTACTATACTTTTATTGTTTTTGGTGTTATATTAGTTGAGTTACAGTCTTTCAAAAATGAGATATCAAAGCTGAACTATTTCAACTTTTCAGCAAAAAATTTAAACTTTTGTATTCTGTTAAATTCGTTAAACAAACATATCTCATTCGTTTTAAGTTGGATTGACAAGTGGTTTCTCTCAACGTGTAATTTAGAGTTTGTAGATGATTTTAGACTATATTTTTCTTTTTTTTTGTTTTGCTTTTGGTGTTATATTCAATGAGTTACAATCAATCAAAGTTAATTAGGATATCAAATCTGGTATATTTCAACTTTTCAACAATTATTTTAGACTGTAATTCTGAGTTTTATGTATCTTTTGACAGATAAATCATATGAAAGAGATCTTGATAGAGTAGCAGAAAATTCTGACTTCGAAATTGTAATCGATATGGTGAACTTCTTTGAAAAAATTAAGATAAAAACAAAGCTTGTTTCGGCTACATCAAAACCTTTGGTAAATCTTTTTATCCAGGAAGTCTTAAATGTGGACATACATCTAAGAAAGTGGTCAACCAAACCAATGTTTCTCGAAATGGTATAGGACATGAAGACGAAATACGATAAGTATTGTGATGCCTACAACAAGATGAACGATTTTTTGTACTTTGCGGTTTTACTTGATCGTATCACCAAATCACCTTTTTGTTACATGTATTTAAAAAAATGATTAGGTACATGGAACCATCATTGACCTCTGCATGCATTTTTTAGTAAACTTGATATATATGTTAGTTGGTAAACAAGTTAGATTTAGATGACAATATATGTATGTTTGTGTTAAATTGTTACCAGTCCAAACGGGTCTAAGAACCGAAAAACCCGAACCTAGACTCGAACACGGACATGGACATGGACACGACTCATCTGGTCCGGTCCACGGTCCACAATATTCTCCATAACCGGTCCGGTCCAAGAGTCGGTCTGGTCCCGTCCAGTCCAAATGCTCAACCCTACATCTTCCTCCACCCCCTAATTCATCTTCTTCTAAACCAACTCCCACCTCACCACCTTTCACATTTTACATCCCAACACGATCGCTACCATCATCGTATGCCACCCAACCTATGCCCACCTCCCAACAACACTACCATTCATCTTCCTCCGACGAACAAACCAAAATGAACATCAAATCCAAAAAAATCCTGAAAAACAAAACATCAAATGACAAGGAAATTATAGCAAATACACATTCTTTCTTGAATACTTATACATTTATACTCCTAAAATCAAATACAAAAAAGCAAAATCAAAGAGCCTAAACTGGACACCTAAACCTAAGAAACGAAAATGATGAAGATGAAGGTGTTGTTGCTAAAAATATGGAGAATAAAGAAGAAACTTCAGCAACATTATCCTACTACAAAGCACCACCAGATCCTTACCAAACATTGCTTGTTATCTAACTGATGTGTACTGGTATGGCACCGACAACTGATCCTTAAAGCCTCGTAAGCAAATGACTTCATCAACGACATTCATTCCAATAAAGAGAAGGTTACAAAACCTGAAATAAACTCACTTTGTTCGTTTTTTCATCCAGATTCAAGAATAGAAAACCCATGTTTATCATCTTTCTTGTTGACCTGGTAATCAATTCATCTAAAGCTCCATAAGGAATTAAACATGATAAGAATTTTGGATACAAACCTGATGTACACATTTCAATCCATTTATGAAAATTGGAACACACGTAGCCGGAGAAGAAAGGGTTAGGGTTTTTCACAAAGTTGTCGCCAGAGAGACTACATTACATCATCTCCGCATGTGTGTCACCGCCTGTGTTGTCGCCAGAGGAATAAAATCATTCTAGTTTGTTTTAATCACAAAACACTGCCTAAATATACTAATTACAGTTGTCAAATAGTATACTTTTATGACAAAATTGCAAAAACGGTCCCTATGGTATGCATTTATTTGGGGTTTTAGTCCAAACCACAACTTTTTTGGATTTGTGGTTCTTTTGAGCTAGTTTCATTGCGTTTTTCGTCCCTCCAAATAGTGAAATGACTGTAATACCCTTGGCAAATTTATTTTCCATTTTTCTTTCATTTTTTAAAAATCTAATACTAATTTATTTATTTTAATAATTAAAAAAAATAAAAAAGGACCCACCCACCCCCATAACTCATAATCGACCACCATCCTCTTCTTCAATCTTAGACCTCAATCTATCTTCTCTTCCATCCCATTATTCTGCCACCACCTCGTTCATGATTCTTAACTATTAGAATAGAATGATAATCAAAAGGACTTGGACTTGAGCACTAAAATCAACATTAATTTTTCTCCATGTCTGATGCAATCTACTCAAATTGTTACTCAATAATCAGCTTAATCACATTTATACATCATCCAAAGCACTTAGTTTTATCAAACACTTAGAAGATGTATTGGAAGAAGAAAACCATAGGCCAATGCTCGACTGATTAGAGCAAGATCAAAGAGGGTAGACTATATCCTTGTAAATAAGGCAAACCCCCAGTTATCCAGGGTCAAAATCATCGTTCCAAATTATAGGCAGGAAAACAGAGCACCTGATTACATTTGAGTTTGTGGTGAGGGTAGAATCATCGCCAAATAGAGTTTGTCTCTGGTTCTGAGGATTAAACATGCATACACATTGGTTAAACTCATAATTTGTTTGTGTGTGGGATATGACAGGGTTGTTTGAAAGAGGCGATTGAGGGGAGTAATTCATCGATGGTCGGAGGTGATTGGATTACTAACCAGAGTTGGAGAAGACGATATTTATAATAGAATATGGGATATAGGGTTCAAGGGAGAGGCGGTGGGAGATGATGGTGATGAATTGGCATTGTAGGCGCTGGGAGGTGTTGTTTTTGTCGTCGACGGGGATGAGAACACAAACAAGAACTTAATCAAACAAATATAAATCAATCAAATTTACGTTCTAATCGGACTGAACGATAATAAGACTCACAATCAAGAGCTTAATTTAACCTTCTGTCCTAATTTCACATGAAAACACAAACAAAATCAATGTTATACCATCAATAAATGTGGATCTATACTAGAAATAATTAGTTACAGATCCAATACAATGTCGATTTTGGATATCTATCAGATGGGGAGATGAATGAGAAGGACATCAAAGATGGTGGTGGTAGTCAGTGGAAAGGAGGTTGCAGAAATCGATCTCTCAGATTGAAGTGGCGATGGTCGTCAAAGAGGAAGAAGGCAACAAAGGTAGTCATCGATGTAAGGGAAATCAGTGGTTGTTGATGTCGTCATATGGAGGTTTGGCATATGGTCTTGGTGATTAGAGGTGGTGGGAGGCAAGGTCTTCAAGAAGTTGTGGACTTTGATGGTAGGGGTGACGGTATGGAGAGAGAGAGAGAGAGAGAGAGAGAGAGAGAGGTATGTGGGTCCAATATAATTATTTGTTTTCTTTTTCATTTAAATTAAATAGAAAAAAATATAAAAAAATTATCAGAAGGGCATTACAGTCATTTCAATTTACTGAGAGACCAAAAACGCAACGTAACTAGCTCAACAGGACCATCAATCCAAAAAAGTTATGGTTTGGACTACCACAGGAACCATTTTTGCAATTTTGTCTACTTTTATAATTCATACTTTGGCTTCAACAGTTTTATATATTGGCAGGTTTGGTCTTTAGAATTTTTAGATTTCAGATTTTGACCATAATACTTTTGTATATTGATAGGTTTAATCCTTATACTTTCATATATTTCTATGTTTGGTCCCTACACCTTTCAAGTTTTAGACTTCAGCCACCAACCTTTCGTATATTAGTAAATTTGGTCCCCAAACTTTCTTATTTCGGCAGGTTGACTTCCTCAAACTAAATAACACGAAAAATAACAAAGTATAGTAGTTATTTTTTTTCTTTTTCTAACTATCTTTTTCTTTCCTTTTTTCAATATTAACAAAATATATCTCTTATTATTTTATATATGCATTTTAGTAACAACTTTGTTTCTTTTTCTAACCATCTCTTTCTTTTTCTTTCATCATTAGTAAAGTTGATCTCTTATGATTTTATATATGCATTTTAGTAACAAATCAAAATATTAACCACAATTGATAAGGAAACACCCTCGTTATTTGTTTTGGTAAAAATAAAAATGAATACTTACATAAATAAATAAAAGTTATTAACCTTTTTTTTAAATTTAAGAGGTTTAAAAATGCAAGTTAACGATAAGTGGCTGAGGATTATACAATTGAGTCAATATTAAAAGTCAACAACAAGTAAATATGACTTTTAAAAGAGAATACTGGACCTAGGTTCTAGAAATGTGTATTGCCTCTAGATGAAGATGGACTTTCACTACAATCACGTAAGTCTCATTTTACCATACAAAAAGAGATGCATTATTAATATAAAGTTAGGCAAAACATTATTCCTGAACAATAGACGTCTAACAGTTAATTATGATGATCATTATAATCTTATATGTATCTAACAAACTTGATGAGATTGTTCAACAGTAGGACATCTAAGACTCTAAGTCAATTGACACAGTAGCGGAGCCAGGGTCAACGTAAAGGGGTATCCCGAACCAACGGGTTCGGTTTCTCGGTTTTTCAGTTTTCCAAACTCAGTTTCGGGTTTAAACTCAAACTCATTCAAAGGTTTAACTTGTTGAGAATTGAGAATCTTATGTTGCTTATATAACAGATGTGTAGGGGCTATGTTTCATTTTATGGCCGATGTTGGACAATTTTAAAATTATAAGAAATAAGAAAATAGTTGAAGGGATATAGGATAGAAACTGATAAACAAAAAAAAATAACATATGTTAAGCCCAAGATTCAAACTTCCAACCTTCGGAAAAACACCATATTGTCATAACCAACTGAACCAATTAGAGCTTTTGTTATTTTTTTTTCGCAAAACACATTTATATTAAGGAACGCAAAATAAACAATATTTTTCGGAAAAATTTATACTACTTAAATTTTTTTGAGGGGCATCCCGGGATACCCCGGGATCCAATGTAGATCTGTCAGTGCTTTGACACAGACAATATAAAGACTAGGATTAGATGCTTTTAACATATGATAAAAGAAGAATGAGCTCGCGGACATTTCACAAAGGATGTATATGCAAATACTAGTTGCAACTCATCTTATTACAACTATTGATTTTTTATTTATATTAATTAATACATCGTGATCATTTTTGTAATATACATCGAAACATCAATAAAATGCTAGTAAGATTTAGGGGGCATCCTATAGTAGGGCAGTATGAGCACCAACCTCTTAAAAAGTTTTGATCATTTGAAAAATGTAATCCTATAAATGGATCCGAGATACATCTTAAAAAAAACAATTAAAATCTTATAGTATTGAAAAAAATGGAGTCTCAATTTTGACACAGCCTCATGTCATGATTGCGTCACATAACCAAATAGTATCATGTTAGAAATATATGAACATGTAATTACGTTGATAGGTCAAATGGTCAAAATTGCAAAAACATTAATGACTACAAAAAATAACAGTGTCAAAATCGATTTTTTTTAATATATAATGACTTTTATGCAATTGACCTTTACAAATAATAATACTATATTTAATATATTTGCACATTTGTACATATTCAAACTCCAAATCCCACCCCGCCTAACCCTAGCTACACCCACTCCCTCTACACACACCTCATAGCATCCGCACCAACACCTGCACCCCCACCCATACATATTTCTTAGAAAATTTTTCAAGTTAACTATTTCCTAACTTTTTTTTATTTTATTATTTTCTTATGTTTTAGATTTTGATGAACATTTGTGATAGGTCTCGGCCAAAGCATGTATCTTTCGGTGAAAGAGTGACCACAATAATATCTTTATAATAAACCTGAGTATTCTTTATTTATTCTGAAGCTTCCAATGAATATATTTCGGAGATTAAAAGTTAAAGCTTCAATTAAAAGATCAACGATATTCTAAAAGATAAACCGTAAATAACAATAAAAATAAAAATAAATACTAAAAACATGGGACTGTTGGCCTTATACTTGGTCTCTCAATGCTCTCTTTGTTTATGCTATTACAGGTCACATCATCTATACATACACCATACAAACAGCACATACCAAATAAAATTGAAAAACTTGCCAACATAATCCTAATCATAGAAGCAAGACTAAAAAGAAACATTAAATATAAAAAAAAATCATAAAAGACAAGTTAAGGATGTATATTATCAAAAGAACAAGTCAATTTTACAATCAATACAATGAAACAAACTATAAAACACCAGAAAATACAACACCCTTGTGATCATATAAAACTCAAATTCAACAAATATCTAGTTTCGAAAATTATTACCCGTATAACAAGAAACCCGTGAACACAAAATATATATTAAAAAAAAAAAAAAAAAAACATCATTTTTTTATAAAATCCTTGCTTAGCTGGCCAATTTAGTAAGGCGATGTATAGTACTTCTTGCAACCCTATTTCCTGGATCAATGTTCATCACAGTTCTCAAGTCTTCTGCTCCAAGTTTGTATTTTTCCATACTCTCATATAATAACGCACGTTGTACTAAAACAGAAACATTTTTCTTGTCTTGTTCCAATACCTATGGAAAACAAAAAATCGTAAGGGTATTTTCGTCTTTTTGCACAAACAAGAGATTCAAAGATAGTTTCTATCCCATAATGCATGTCAAACACAGTGTAAGAAAAGTAATGATAATAATAATAATAAGATAAGGAACAATTTTAATGGAGAAAAAGAAAAAAAAAAGTACCTTTGAACAATCAGCAACTGCCTTCTTGTATTCTCCTACTTCTTTGTAACATGAAGCTCTAGATGACAAGACTTCCATGGTGGCAACATTATCACCACTTTTTTCCAAAAGAATCACAGCCCAAGAAAGCCATTTAATGGCATCAGGATATTGTCCTGCTTTATAATTATCCATTCCTTTGTTCTTTGCTGACGAGGATGTAACGCCAGCTGGCGGTGGTGGAAGCCCTTCAAGCTCAGTTGTCCCACCAACATCACCTCCTGATCCTCCTCCAATGTCAGACTCAAAACCCCAATCTTCAGCCCCTGCAAATTGTTGGCTTGCAAGATTCTCTGAATCTTTTGAAGATGAAGTGAAAAGAATGTCAAAATCATTTCCTGTTGATGATTGAACTGGTGGTTGATTTTGTTTCCCATTAAAACCAAAATCATCCAGTTTGGATGATTGAACTGGTGGTGGATTTGAAATATTACCAAAACCAAATCCAAAATCATCCACTTTTGGTTGAGACTGAGAACCCATGGATGAACCTGTGAAACTAGGATTGGTGTTGGGTTTTGAATCTTTTGATGCATTTTGAAAGCTACCAAACATATCATCCCCTGATTTTGTTGGTGTGCTTGTTTTGTTTCCTGATTTTGTTCCAGAAGCGGGTTTAGAGCTGAAATCAACTAAAGATCCAAAGGGGTCCTTGTTTGAATTCATGCCACCTCCAATGCCACTCATGGTTGAGCTTTTCATTGATGAACCTCCAAGGTTTTGATTCTTGTTGCCATAACCACTTGTGTTGTAATTCCCAGAACCTTGTGAAGAAGAAGAACCCCAACCACCACTACTGTTCATAGTATTACCAGGTTTCGGCAATGAATTGGCCATACCTCCCATTGAATAAGCGCTTCTACTAGCTGTTTGTGATGAAGCAGGTGCGACATTCTTCAATGGAACATTGCTATTGTTACCTTTACCTGCCCCTAAATTTGATCCAAGCAAATCACTAAACAGATTAGGGTTTTTACTCGCAATCCCGATATTCGAAGTGCTTGAAGGACGCTGTGGTGCCGACGAAGCCCAGCTTCTTCCCGTGATATCTCCAACCATTGATGTCGGTCCATTTAAAGGGCCGCCGAGAGTGGACGACGGCGCAGGAGCGGCGGGTTGGTGAGTCCAGGATGGTTTGTTGGGTTGCCACGACGGCGTCGTGGTGTAAGGCTTAGGTTGCGTGAAAGTATTGTTGTTGTTCTGACCATTAAGAGGTTTGGAACGATTCGAATTGATTCCGAGATCGAAATCAAAGTTGTTGAGAGATCCAGATTGATTTGATCTTCCGTAATTCGAATTCATATTAAAGGTTCTTTTTTTCTTTTTTTGGATATTGCCTTAACAGGATCTGAATTTCAATTTTTCAGAAACGATTTTGATGACACAACAGAAATTAGAACAAACAGATCGGAGAAAAATGAATGCGATCTGGATCAACACAGGGCGTACCTTACGTCGTACCGCTTGATGCCGCCGTATCCGCCGTCGTAGCCGCCGTGTTCCGACGGTAAATTGATCGGGGTTAGTTGATAAGCGGATACCAGCTCAGATTTGAAGAAAAAATGGATTCTTGGATCCTTTTTTCGCCGAAAGACGTGTTTTGGTCTGATCATCTAAGAGTCTAGAAAACTACATAAATGGTCCCTTACATTTGGCTTAATGAATACTTTTACCCCTTGGAGTTTGTAAGTCGCCTGTTTGGTACCATTAAATAGACTAATGCAAAAAATCTAAGAATACCACCCAACTATATATTGATCAAATGAGACAACTCGACTTTCAGTTTGATGTCATTTACACAAAAACAGTCAAAATTGATTAATATTTTCTAAAATGTAGTTAGGTTTTTTTATGTATCAGGTTTTTAAATTATAGAATTTATTGGGCGAGTTAGAAGGTGCAGATTATCCTTTATTCTATAAATATGGAGAGTTTGATGTTGTCATTGCTACGAGTGAAACATGTATAATATGTTGTAAATGATAGATCCATCTAGGACATAGAAAAAATGTGTTTTACAAGAAAGAATCGGGGAAAATAACAAAGAAGATAAAGTTGGTCACCAACAATGACATTCTTGTGTTGATGAAAAAGGCAAGCCCTTTTGTATTTTATACAACAAGCAAATTTTAGAAAGGGAAAAAAAATGTTGATTACACAAATTTTCATTGATTTCATGTATATTTTAGGATTCAACTAAAGGACGTAATCAATATTGTGTTTTTATTGATTCAAGTATTTATAATACAAATAATGCATATTTATTTTATAGTTTTAAAAGTCAAATGGCACCTCCCAAACTTTTATGGTGTTGTTAGCTGAAGAGATGAATGTGGTAAAGGAATAACCTTGTAAACATGTTACTACTAAATTATTAAGAATGAAGTTTAGATTGTCATCATTTGATTGAAATGGGTCAAGAACCCTAAGTGGAAGTTCTAAATGGAAAAGTATCAAATTGCTTGACAATTAACATATGAAAATAATATGTTGACTAGTTGTTATAAAGCTTGGTTTAAATCAAAATGTTGAATTAAACCTATTCTAGCATGAAAAAGTGAAATATGTGTAAAAATTGTAATCGTGACATTTAACACTGATTCTTAGTTTATTTACAGAGATCACTTGAACATGTTTTATGCTTCTTTGTAATAGATTTCGCTTTTCATCGATATCCAAAATTAGCAATGAAATCACACAAAAATATAGATAAACAAAGTGCTCTCAAAAACATCATATGCAAAACAAGCTAACATCACTAGAAAAATCCACTTACTAAACTTTAACTTATCCAAATTTGTTTTAAGATTCCAAAAGCAAACCCTAGTTTTCCGTAAACCCTCCACCACCATTTTGGGCGGCAGGGTAGGCGGCCGGAGGCTGAGCAATAGTATCTCTCCGATCGTGGGCCCACCCCTCTCTTTGAACCGGCTCTCTACGTATAGTTTGCATCGTCTCACGGCGTTTATCGTATCGTGGCCGTGGACGCGGCCTTGTGTTTTGTTGTCTGTCTGCAAATCTGTACTGAGGACGCGGTATCACTTGCCCATCAATAAATTGATCCCCTACAGATACAAACATGACTTAATCTGGTAAACTATATAAATAAATAAAAATTAAAAAAAAAAAAAAAAAAAAAGTACAAACCTCCATAATCTTTATTGGGAACATCAAGATATGAGTCAGGCAAAACCCAAAGAACACCAGGTAGACCTGAATGAAAGAAAAAAAAAATGTTAATCTGGTAAGCAATATATGCGTGTTTGTTTATGACTTAATTTATTCTTTTTAGCCACTAAATGAAAGTTCACCATTTAACCCTAAAGAGCTTAAAGATTTAAGAGAACCTTTGACTTTGTAGGATAACTCCTCAGATATCAAAGCACCGAATCCAGTATAAGTTGTTGTAGAAACAGAGTAAATCTTCTTCTTTGCCTCCTCCTCACTGAAAATCAAGAAACAACCAAAACGCTTCATACATAATCATAATGCGGAATTGCAGATCACTACTAATACATTAATGCAATTGACAAACTTTTAGGGTATGATTAAGAACATTTTCAAAATCTCTAATTTCAAAATATGATAAAGATTTTGAGAGTTTTCTGATGGAAATTGACAACTGTGACAGTATGTATTGGCTAATATATTACAAAAATGGTTGTAAGAGTATCATATGTAATTATGAAATGGAGAGACGACAGAAACTAGGGTTTTACAACGTAAGAAGCAAAAGGATTCAATTAAGTAGAAATTCCTAATAATATAGTAAAATTAAACATAGATTATAATATGAAGAAGAACATATGTTGATGGCAATACCTTCCGAGAACAGAAGCTAGGGTTTTGACATAGGAATTTATCATTTCATCTTCGGAGGGTTTAGGGTCGGTGGGGAACTCCATGACGATAAGCCAATGTTCATAATCGCAGCCATCAAGCAAAATAGTCTCCTTTGGGGGACGGTTGCTCCAGTTTGGTGATGGATCGTTCAAGGGAGAATAACCCGACCCGGATGTTTTGAGTCGAACAGGGATTCTAGGAGCGAGTTGTGGAGATTGGTAATGGTGGTCCAGGAGTGGGAGAGCAAATCGAGAGCGATAAGTGATTGAAGATGATGGTGATGATCTGAGACGAGAGAATATAGAGGTTAGGGTACGTCTGGTGGAGACGCTCGCCATAGGTGGCCGGTGTCTTCTTTATCGAAAGTATGCGTTTACGCTCGGAGGGTTCTGGTAGGGCTTCCGACGGATGAATCGACACGACGAATCTATTAAAATGGGAAAATGGTACAGTTGAGTACTCTAACTATAATTTTGTTTTAGTAAGGAGACCAAAATAAATCTTTTTTATAATAAAAAAAATATAATGTGAAAATCCGAATTAATATTCTGGAATTTTGACTTAAATTTTAGAATTAAAAAAAAAAAAAAAAAAAAAAACAAGTCCCAAATTTTTAGAATTAACAAAAAATACTCAATAAGAAGTCCCAAATTCAAAGAAGAAATTTCAAGAAAAAATAATTGTTTTTTACTAAAATTTAACAAAAAATAAGCAAACATAATAAATATGAAATATATTGATAATATGATTTAAAATCAAACATTTAATTTGAAACGGTAATACCAAACACGTGGAAATGGATATTTCAAGTATAAATAGAGACTTTTTTGAAAAAAAATGCAAAAAAAAAGAAGAAAATGAAGACATAGATCAGATTCACAAATAGTTTCATCAAGAATGAAAGATACTTACTTGGAAGTATGAGCTTTGATGATAATGATGCCATGTAGTGATTTCTTTCTTCCCATAATGTTGTCTTTCTGATTGTTTGATGGAGAGTGTTTTTTATTGATGCCTTAATACAAATGATCGTGGTGTTATATAGGGGTTAGAGCATAAATGAAGTGCTCTTCATTTCCCCTGATCGTTCATATGTACAAGCGCATTAATTCATCAATTGCAACTTATGGGCAAGAGATTTGGAACCACACAAATATAGTCCCTCAAGTTATAAACAATTGTCATATCCATCATACTACAAATATTTAAGTCCAACGACCTATTCTGTCATTATGGCAATTATCATGGTACACAATATAAATGTACCTAACATGTAATGAGTATTACAAAATAGTCCTAAGGCCACAATAATGTGTTATTTTCCAACATTCTCCCACTTGGCCGAGAGACTATTTGTATACATGTTTCATTATTTGGTCAAGATAAGTTCATCATGTTTCATATTAATATCAAAAGCAGAAAAGTACAGCCTTGCGCATCCATTATAGATACGGAGCCCCCACTGATCATACTATGGTATTTCATATGAAACTTACGATTAATATAAGCCAAATGACTTTAGAGTTAAGTTGTCATGCATTATATTTGTCTATATATAAATTAAATGTGCACAAGTTATTAATATAGACAAATTGTGTATTATGGAGGAATAACAATCAAGTACTTGAATAATGAGAATTAGAGGTTATAGTAACGCACTATGCTAGAATTACATTATACTAAGTCTAGCCTTAAACCCATATTGATGACATCTTGAAATACTTCGGGTGGTAGACCTTTCGTCAGCGGATCCACTAGCATATCATTAGTGCGTATGCGCTCGATACAAATACCATTATCCTCCTCTTGCTCTTTAAACAAAAAAAAAATTGTATCGAGGTAAAGCCTCATTACAATTTAATTATTGCTAGTGAAAATCTTATAGAGGCAAAGTTATGGCAATTTACGTTCTTTTAACAGCCTTAAAATGGAGTTTATAATTATGAGCCTTGTGATTAAATTTCTCAACAAGACTCCATGGCAAGTTGCATTATGTGTGATAACATATTTTGCCATCATAGTTGGTATAGCCGTCAATTTTACTTATGACTCTTCCATGATATTGGCTAACTAATATCATAAAGATGTATCCCAATAATGACTATTCATCTTTGCATTTGGCAAAGTAGAGTCAAAAATCATATCATTTCTAAGTTATAACTGATGGGTTTTGGTCATAAGACATCCTATGTGCTCATACAAGCCCTAATGCTTGGATCTAGGTTTTTCTATTGTACATGCTTTGAATCCAAGACTATAAATCCTAATTCTAGCATACAAGTAATCATATTAACATAAGAATAGGTTTATAATGTTACCTTGATTGTTATGTAGCAACAACAATCTCAATTCCTCCTTGAATTGACTTTGGAAGGCTTAGAGTCACAAGTGTCACTCCTCTAATGGCTCACAAACACCATAAGCAAGAGGATGAAGAGGAGAGAGGATGGAGGCTGTCCAAAACGTGTTCTAACCCTAGAAAAGAAGTTCCCCCACGTTTTTGAGCCTTAAGGGTTCTATATATAGTGAGACTATTAGGGTTATCTAACAAGGAAACCCTAATTTGGTTGCTTAAGCCCTAAGCAACCCATAGACTCCTTTAATCAAGCCCTTGGACGATTTCCTTATGGGCTTCCCATAAGAATTCGTCCACCTCTTGATTTAAGACAATCCATGGCCCAAATTGCAATTATCTTATAATTACAATTCCAGTCCCTTAAGTTTAATTAATCTCTTTTAGTCACAAAACTAATTACCAATCAATTATTGACTAATATTAATTAAACAATATGATTTCTCCTTTAATATATCATTCCCATAATATATTAATAAATCATATTTAATCCTTTCTCTCCATAATTCATCCTATCAAGTTGCTTTGGTGAAGGCAACCCAAAAGGACCATGCACCATCGGGTCAAGTACATACCAAAATAGTTATTGTAACGCCCCATTCCTGGTATGTTGCTTCCGTGGCATTTATTTAGAAGTTTTCGAGAGGGACTCGGCGAGTCTATGGCCCGACTCGTCGAGTAGGGACGAGATTTCGAGCACGTGTTAGTCGGCGACTCGGCGAGTCCATATTCGGCACTCGGCGAGTCTGCCTGCCAGGTAGAAACCCTAAATCCCCGGGTTTGCACCCTATTTAAACCACCTTATGAGCCCCAAACTCGTTCCCTTCACCCTCAGAGCATCATTTAGCAAACCCTAATCATTCCCTTGAGTAATTGAGCATTTCTTGTGTGAATCTTGAAGTTTTGAAGAGAAGAAGGAGGCTAGATCCAAAGGAGAAGAAGAAGATCCAAGGTCTTGCACCCATTTCAGAGTTTATTGAGGTATCAGCCGATTCCCTTCTGTTTCTATGATTTATTTATCTTTCACAAGCATATTTAGCCTCTTTTAGCCATTTCTTAGCTTGTTCTTAGTAGTGAGATCACATTAGATTGATTAGCCTTCGGATCTAACCATGCTTCAGTTCCAAAATCGTAGATCTATCACCTTTATAGAGCCATTTTGCATGATAGCCCTAGATCTACTCTTCTAAGTGCCTTTTTATCCTTTATATCCCTTTTCATGCGTATGTACATGTAAAGTTGGAAACTTTACGTGGTAAATCAGCCTTAGAAACTCAGATCTATAAATTGTATGCGGTGGTTTTGATCAGAATCGAGTTTTTAGGATCTGCATGCATGTGACTCGGCGAGTCGTTCTTCGGACTCGGCGAGTCAGGCCGCGAGTCCCTGATCTTTACCCTTTGAGTGATTCCGAGTGGAGGCCAGTGAGCAGTAGGATGGACTCAGTGAGTCGGAGGTTAGACTCAGTAATGGAGGGACTCGACGAGTTGTTCATACAACTCGGCGAGTCCAAGACAATCTTCTTAGATCGAAGAACAACTCGTCGAGTTGTTCATATGACTCGACGAGTCGGATGCAGATTGCTTGAGCTTTTGAATCAAGAGGGTATCGTCGAGTCGATGCCATGCTCGACGAGTAGCCACGAGTAGGGTTGAGAAGTGAGACTAGGGACTCGGCGAGTTGGCGGCCCAACTCGGCGAGTCAGGTCAACTGTAGGTTGACTTTGACCGGGAGAGTTGAATTTGACCAGGGGTAAAAGAGTCATTTACCCAATGCAGTGATTAGCATCTGATTGAGTGTGTTTATGGATTTGTAGCCGGGGAGATACCGGAGCTGCAGCAGTTAGCTTCCAAAGCCATACACACAACAGCCAGTTCACGAGGTGAGTTTCCTTCCAGTAGGAACGAGTCAAAGACCACAACGCTGGCCCGTTCAGTCAGTAGTAGGTTTTGAACTTCGGTCCAATGCAGTAGTTAGTATGTTTGACGCCTCCGTGGCTCAGACAGGATTTATGTGTTTATGCTAGTTGATATGTTATGTTATGCTGTGTTCAGTTAGTCCGGACTTCGGTCTGATGCAGGGGACGGGGTCCCAGTCAGTATCGGACTTCGGTCCGATGTAGGGGACGGGGTCCCAGTCAGTTTTCGGACTTCGGTCCGATGCAGGGGACGGGGTCCCAGATAGTTAGTCCGGACTTCGGTCCGATGCAGGGGACGGGGTCCCAGTCAGTGGGCAAGGCCTAGTATGTGCTTTATATGTATTGTATGGTATGTGGTAGTTTGGGGGAGCTCACTAAGCTTCGTGCTTACAGTTTCAGTTTTGGTTTCAGGTACTTCCGCAAGCAAAGGGAAGAGCTCGGGATGATGGCATCGCACACACCACAGCTTCAGTTTTTGTCCTGGGAGTTGATTCAGTTTCTTGATATGTTGGATACAGTTGTGATACAGTTCTTCTCACAGTATTTTATTATGGTTTTCGAAACACGCAACGTATGGTTTTATTATGCGATACTCAGTTTCATGGTTTTTGTTATAATAAAAATTGAAATTTTTGGGTCGTATTTTTGGGTTGTTTCAGTTATGGACTTAGACACTAATCCAACAATAACTTCTTTTATAAACAAGTTTGTAATTATTAGTGTAATGTAAATATCACAAAAACTTTCTTGGAAACTTTTCAATGATTCAGACTGTGATTTGATTGAAAACGGATCATCATGCCAGTAATATAAGCGATTTCGGGATGAATATAAAATTGGGCCTACATAAAACTTCCAACTACTAAAGCATAAGACATTAATTTCATTTGATATTGTCGTATCTTAGTTTTTAGGTATTGAAATGAACTGAAAATGTTTCTCTTAACAACGGAAACAACTAAAGGGAAGCATTGTTGCATGCTATCCTTACTTGATACACACTCAATATTTCCTTTTTAGGATAATGTTATTTTATGTATACATATGGCTATAAGATACAAGGCTTCAATAGGATATTTTATATCAAGGTGACATGATAGCAATTGTTTTGATTCATGCAACATATAAATGTCATTACTCGCTAATAGATAGTCATCTATATATAAAACGAGCATGATAAAATTTCCTCCCACTGATTTTGTGGTATATAAATCGATCTAATTGGTTCTTAATCAAGTTGTTAATCTTCCATTGAATGTTAGATACCATTGACAAGAAGCCTAATTTAGCCTACTTTATTCCTTGAGTTTGGATGAGAACATTTCTTGGTAATAAATACCCACTTTTGTGAATATCTTTTAGCGACCAAACAAGATTTATGTCGTCCAATGTTAATCATTTGGGATTTAGTTTATTCTTAAAGATCTACTTGCATCCTATGGGTATGAAACCCTTTGGTAATTGAGCAAGTTCCCAAACATCATCCCTTTACATTGAATTAAGTTCATCATGCATAACTTCATTCCACTTGATCACAAGTTATGGTATCATTATCCATGTTAGGACCGACCTCATGTAATCGTCATAATTTATGGGCCACCCATGTCATAGACAATGTCTTATAGGTCATCGAGTTTCTTGAGTTTCAATGTCAATCTATTAAGGGGGTTCATTTTGTGGTACTTCAATTTCCCTTTCATTTTCATTTGAGGAGTCTTATTCATAAGGAAAACTTGAATATCCTAGTGCTTATCATAATTGGCACTTGAATTATAGTTGAAGATTATTGGAGGTCAAAGATCCTTCAATGAAACACTCCCACTGATTTTGACATTCTCAAGAAATTTGGCATGCTTCATATCTAGAATCAAGGTACTATGTGATCTGACATAAAATTGGAAAAAATTTAAAGCTTTCAAGATACGTGATAAAGAAACAAGTTACATTTTTCACATTGAGTTTCTACAACCGAGGATTCTAGAGTTTTGTCCAGGCCTTAGGCTTGATTTCCTTTTTGTCTACAAAAGGAGTTTTAGGAACATACTTTGAAGGAACTATATGGAAGGTGTAGACCGTCACATTAAGGTTTTATTTCTCCTTCGGATACACCATTTATTGAGGAGTGCCCATCATGGTGTATTGGTTAATTATCCCATGATTTTTACAAAATTAAAAGAAAGATCGAGGTTCTTAACCAACATCTGTATGTTGAACATAATACACAAAACTCATATCCAATCTTATTACTTTTACTTTCGGGTCAAGATAAATTTCAACTATTTCCCGAAAGGTTTAAAGCATTTTAACAGATTTAGAATTTCCATTCAGCAAGTATGCATACATGTAACAAGAATAATCATCAATAAAAGAAAATTTAAATGATTTATTATGACATATATCCACTGGGAAAGTCCACAAATGGTGGTATAGATCATTTTTTAGTAATCTTGGACTTCTTATGGATCTTTCCTTATTCCCCTTTACACACTCATTTATTGAATCTTGAGTAGCGAAGTTATAGTGGAACTTCATATTTTATGAGATGTATCATCTTACTATGTCATGTATGGCCTAAGCTTCAGTGCCACAAGATAGATGAACTCTCCACTTCTCACTTATGTTCGTTCATATTATCATTACATGATAGTAAAGATTCCAAAAGTGATTGCCATATGCACCATATGGGAATTGAAACAATAGTTACATCATTGTATCATAACATAAAAGTATAGTCAACATTCGCTAACTTAGATACAAATAATAAGTTTCAAGTTATACTCTATACATAAAGAGTATTATTAAGACTTAAACAATAACCACCGCTTCTATGTTTAAGTCATCATCACTCCCCACTTGATTGCTCTTTGATTCTTATCCAAATTTTGGATAGTATGGAATCCTGTAATGAAATGTATACATATACCAATGAGTTGAAGACAATCTACCATAGGGACATCAAGATTAAGGGACTCATGAATCATAAAGCATATGGTTTACATTTCTTCATAAGCCATTTTACGAATGTAAACTATGTTGTTTCTTATGAATAACTTGTTATGGTTTATTGTCGGACTTACTTGTACTTTCACTTGAACTTGGACCTTACTAAAATTTGTTTATCGTATTATCATTATGCTTTAATTAAATGTATGTAAGGAAATAACTAATATGATTTAACAAGATAGCGAAATAAACATATCAATGTACCTATCACTAACACCAAAATGATAGATTTATAGATACCTTATTCAATTATCGGTTTTGCTTTGGCTAAACCAACAATTGAATGTTATGGCATCCTAAAAGTTATACTATGCTACACAAACATTGCAATCACCTTTGGGCAAAAATACAATATTTATGCAATTTATGCTTAAAATTCATTGCATGAGTCATTATTCAATTAGCCTTTGGGTTCCTTGAATAATAAATCAAATAATTGCTTAATGTGGTGTTTAATCAACTCCAATGTCAAACCAAGCGACCTTTCTTTGGTCCAGTCACTTAAGTCTAACATCGTAGTTACCACTCATCACTTCGAATCATCAAATTTCAAATTTATCAAATTATAGATATTTAGCTGTTTTTATAAACAATGTATTGAACACTTGGTAAATTTTGATAATCACTTCATGAAAACGAATGAATAAATAAAGGCCAATTACAAGATCAAATTTCTTACGGTGGGAAATTTGATATACACAAATATGATGCAAGTGTCATAAATTAATGACAAATTAGATTTAAATAGATAATGGATACATTGATTGACATCATATTGTACGTGATATATAGTTGCAAAGTTGCAAATGAATGGCCAGTTAAATTATATAAAAACTTATGTATCACCTATAGTGATTTATACATGAAATAAACATATTGTTTGACAATCCATAATTGGTCTTACAACATGAATAAAAAAATACATCACCAAATAAGTCATATTTAAATTTATTTTTTTTGCCAACATATAATATATTTATTTTGCAGTGGGCCAATAAATTTGTTAATTGATAAGATACATATAATATACAACTTGAACTAACAATAAATAAATAAACGTAAGTCCATCTCATATCATAAGTACGTGCCATTCAAAGTAAATGCTAACAAATAAGTATTCGTAATATTTTAATTTGAGTTTAAACAAATCAAATGATAAGCATACATCCCATTAAGCATCATTTGGGAATATATATGATATTCTGTATATGGCTATATGCATAATATATATAAGGCCCAATATTCATATCTAAAACAAATAAAAGTAAAGAAAGCCCATTACAAAACCTTTTGGGTCTACCGACCAATTAAAAAAAATAGGGAAAATGCAATCAAAAAAATATTCATCGGAGCTATGGAGCTATGGAACATGCGATTGCAGCCATAAAATGTAAAGGTTGATGCATTTGGTTTTAAATAAGGTAATCACCAATAAACCAAGAGCTACTACATATTTTTAATCCATCGTTTAAGTAATTTTCCTTGGAGCTTCAAATCTCATGGAAAACAGTAATCAAAACGGTTTTAAGCTATATACACCTTTTTTTTTTGTTTTTTTTGTTTTGGAAACCACCAAAAGTACCGTTTACAGATTATGATCTCGTTTTGAAAATCAAAGTTGGCAGTTTTGGCAATGAAGTTTTGAACGTGATGTGAATATATTAATCAAAAGAAAATCAGAATGAAACTCAAACATTAACATAAATAAAATTAGAGTGAAAATCAAACATTAACAAATCTAAACTATGCTCTGATACCACATGAAGACATAATCAGTATCAGATTCACAAATAGTTTCATCAAGAATGAAAGATACTTACTTGGAAGTATGAGCTATGATGATAATGATGCCATGTAGTGATTCCTTTCTTCCCATAATGTTGCCTTTTGATTGTTTGATGGAGAGTGTTTTTTATTATGCCTTAATACAAATGATCGTGGTGTTATATAGGGGTTAGAGCATAAATGAAGTGCTCTTCATTTCCCCTGATCGTTCATATGTACAAGCGCATTAATTCATCAGTTGCAACTTATGGGCAAGAGATTCGGAACCACACAAATATAGTCCCTCAAGTTAGGAACAATTGTCATATCCATCATACTACAAATATTTAAGTCCAAGGACCTATTCTGTCATTATGGCAATTATCATGGTACACAATATAAATGTACCTAACATGTAATGAGTATTACAAAATAGTCCTAAGGCCACAATAATGTGTTATTTTCCAACAGAAAAGAACTTCAAAATTTTAAGAACAGACTGTAATAAAACATTTGGGAGAAAGTGACTATTTTTAAAAACCAGAAAAAAAAAGTTACTCTCTTTAAAAAAAATCATTTGTAATTATTAGTTTACTAAGTATCCATGTTTTAATAGTTTGATCTAATATCAGTTTTTACCATTAAAACTCTCAATTTGAAAGGCTTTTCCTAAAAACGGCATTTAGCCTATGAAGATGACAATTTACACAATGCATCTTCAAATATGAGTGACGATTTTATACCTCAAGTGAATAATTATAGTGATTATCAAAGTGAATATATCACTAAAGAGGATGAGGTTGGTGAGGTTCTTAAGTGTCGTATTCATGATCCTTGAATCAATTAGCATAAAATGAAACCCATGGTTGGCAACATGACTATTCACTTGTCCATTTGAAATTATGCTTAAGAAAATGGTATGTTGGTAACGGTTATCAAATATATTTTTAGAAGTGTGACAGTATTAGAATTCTTATTAGATATGGGAAAAAGAAATAACTCAGCATATCCCCTTTTCGACTCTATGCCATTTAGATGTATAAGGAAAGATCATTCCATATTAAAGGTATGACTAAAAATCATAAGTATGCCAGAAATTTTAAATTTAGGTCTAGTGTTACACCATATTGGATTGGTAGGCATTTACACCAGTAAAATTGTCAACCAGGGTAAAACTAAGAGAGATTATTGTTAAAACTAAGAAAAAATCAATTGTGTTGTGATAATTGGCCAATGTTAGAGAGCCAGACAATTAATTGAAGGAAAGTTAAGCGATCATTCTATAAAAGTTTGAGATTATGCTGAAGATATTCTTATGTTAAACATAGGGTTAACAAGGTATGTGTATGTAATACCTCAAATTTCAAACCAAACTTTTCATTTTTAAATTACCCAAAATATTGTTCATAAACCAAATCATCGGAAAATCACAAGTATCAAATACAAATCATCATCACAAATATCAGAGTGCCACAAAATGCATAGTAACAAAATCTCCTAGCAAGCGTGTACAGTTAGACATTCGCTTTTCCGCAATTGTAACGACCCAAAATTTAAGACCAAAAAAATTTCTTTTAATAAAACATTACTTTAAGCATAGACATCATTCCAAAACATAATCTGAGTATAAGTTTTCAAAACACATGTTCATTATCAGAGTAAACATTCCCAGGCTGGCTAATCTATGGTGTGTGTGCCATGCGATCACCCCGAGCTCTTCCCTCCGCTACCGGAAGTACCTGAAACCAAAACTGAAAACCGTAAGCACGAAGCTTAGTGAGTTCCCCACCCTACCACATACCATACAATCACATATCATACACACTGCCGGGCAATTCTGGGGTGCCCGACCTACCCGGTACGGCCACTCTGGGGTGCCGACCTACCCGTGTCAAGCCGTTCTGGGGTGCTGACTACCCATGTCAAGCCATTCTGGGGTGCTGACTACCCATCGGTCCTAACAACCGATCCTCGGGGACTATTTCACCCCCTACTGCTACTATCACATATATCATAACATAACATATTATCAGACATATTTGGGGTGTCCGATCTACCCTTCGGTCCTAACGACCGAACTTGGGGACTATTCCCCTCCTACTACCACTATCACATATAACATAACTTGCCAGCATATAAACATATCAGCGCATACTGTCAGACGTTTCTGGGGCGTCTGACTACCCTCCGGTCCTAACAACCGAACTCTACTGATGAGTCATGGAACCCCATCCATGCTCCTACTGATAGTGAGATACGGGCCCAGCCCACACTCACTCTTTCCCTAACTTGGGCCTCGCCCCTGATCTACTGCTAATGAGGTGTGGAAAACCATCCACACTCTGCAATTAGTGAGACACAGGACCTCGCCCACACTCACCTCCCTACCAGGCACATACAAGTATCACGCAGACAACAAGTATAAACATCACATAAACCACTCCTTGGGCACCCGCCCTCTATCATTGGACCTCGTCCCGAATATCTTACTAGCATATTGTACCTAGGGTTAACCCCCAGGTCTTCTACTCATAACTACATGGGCCGGCATTGTGGCCGTAGACCTATTCATACAAAGGGAAACTCACCTGCACTGGCTGAATTTGCTGATGATCCCACTAGCCGCTGCCCGGCAACTCTCTGAACTCCTGCTCCACCCGCTCCCCGAGCTACCAATAACAATGCAACACTGAGTCAAACTGACCCCAAAAGACTACCAAGTCAACTCTGGTCAAAGTCAAAGTCCTGGTCAAAGCCAACCTTCCAGGTCAACCCTACTCGCCGAGTCACCCTACTGACTCGCCGAGTTCATAAATTCAGAGTCCTTCCACTCGCGACTCTACTCGCTGAGTCTACCGATTTCCGAGTCCTGACCTGTCCAACTCACCGAGTCTCTAATCGACTCACTGATTCGAGTCTAAACTCGAAGGGTTTGGGGTTTCGCGACTTGACTCGCGGAGTCCAAGACATCCTTCAACAGACTCGCCGAGTTGTTCTTCCAACTCGCCGAGTTCCGGCCCAACTTCATCTGACTCGATGAGCTGTTCATCCCACTCGTCGAGTTCCTCCAAATCTTCATGCTACTCGCCGAGTCCACTCAAAGGACTCGCCGAGTCCATTCAGATCTCCATACATGCAGAGGACTTTTGAGTCATGCATGGACTCCAAATTGTAGATCTACCCTTCCTAAGCCTATTCCTCACGTAAAGTTGTAAACTTTACGTATAGAGAAGGAGATCTAGGCAAAATACACCACAAACTAGGGTTTAAGGCAAGAAGGCTCCATAACCAACTCAAGGGCTGCTACTTTATGCTTCTCAAGACCATAATATGCTTAGATCTGAAGTAGCAACTTCAGATCTGGCTTCTAACTCAAAATAATAACATTATGGCTAAAAGCCCCAACAACCACACATAGATCTAGGTGCAAAAAGGGTCCAGGAACTAGTTTATTACATCCAAATGCTCAGAATGAATTCACAATCCCAGATCTATAGTCTCTTCTTGCTCCTCCAAGTTCCTTCTTCCTTCTCCAAGCTTTAATGCACCTTCCAAGGCAACAAATGGCTCAAATAGAGGATATGGAGGCTAGGGTTTAATGTATAGGGTGAAAGAGGCAGCAAAGGAACCCTAGGGGAGAGAATGAGGCGCTTAAATAGGCTCCAAGTCCCGAATTTAGGGTTTTCCTCGCACAGACCAGACTCGCCGAGTCCACTTGGCCGACTCGCCGAGTTGGTCACTTACACCTCGACCCGGATCCCGCTCGGACTCGCTGAGTTCCTCCTTGGACTCACCGAGTCGCCCCTAAAAATTAGAGTTTTCTTTCCTTTCTTGGCCTTCAAAACTTTGGGTGTTACAGCAATCCTCAGAAGTACTTGAAACAAATATAATCAATAGTTGTAAGCATGAAGCTTATTGAGTTCCCCAAGATATCTCATACAGCACAACACATAAACAACTATGGGCTATCAGCAACCCTGGAGACTACATGAAGTCTCACTAGGCAAACAACACATCGTGTGGGTTATTAGCAACCCTGGAGACTACCCGCGGTCTCAGTCATACATAAACAACATAACACAATAACAACAGTTAGACCCAGCTGGTCATCACAGATATAGCTACTCTACCACACAGGTAAGAATAAGTGAAGATACTCACCAAATACTAATGACAGATAATCTCACACCCGAACTGTCGGAACTAGACTTCGCCTAATAAATACAACAAGTAACCCTAGTCAATTAAGGTTATAACCCAACTCATAGGTCCAATCCCACAACTACGCCCCTAAAGGGCAAAAATACCATTTTGTCCTTCCATAGTCCAAAACCCTAAATCTTTTGACTAAAGTCAAAAGCCAGCAAAAGTCAACAAGTCTACATTCTCGTTCGTATGCGTGGCATACAGCTCAAGTCAGCAATCAACGGGGAGGGGACCGGCTATGCGGGGCGTAGCTAGGAGTACGCTCGGTGTACTCTGCCTGGTCCATAATCAACACCTTTTATGTCTTAACCCTTTAAGACACTTATCCCAACTTCAGATCTGACCATTATAGAATGTCTTAACCCATAAAGTCACCGACTTTAAGCCTTTAAATGTCTAGGTAGGGCTCAATACACAAAACTCTAACTTCTATAATACATTAAGTCACTTAACTCATGCATAAGCCAAGGAAAACGATCAAGCAACCATTTTTTATGAATCTAAGCACTCTAATACATCTAAAAGGACAACCAATATGCTCTAGAGTACCCCATACTCACAAAGGTCCAAGCTTTAGGATAAGAAGCTTATAAAACCCATCTAAGGAGATCTAGAAAGAACATCAGCATGGTATAGAATTTATACCTTCAAAAGACGCACAAGATGAAGGAGTTTTAGGATCTACAAGCTTACAAGCAACACCACCTTCTTTAAGGACCTTCTTCCTCAACAAGAATGCACAAAATCACCAAAAAGACTCCAAGATCCTCGCTCTCAAGGATAGGGTTCGATATCTAGGGTTTAGAGGGAAAGGAGGTCGTATCAGAAATGTCCAAGGGAGGAATAAGGTGTTTA
Organism: Lactuca serriola; assembly: GCF_051521515.1. Classification (NCBI taxonomy): domain Eukaryota; kingdom Viridiplantae; phylum Streptophyta; class Magnoliopsida; order Asterales; family Asteraceae; genus Lactuca; species Lactuca serriola. The sequence goes on from NC_136413.1 coordinate 132,938,321, forward strand.
AATAGGGTTCACAACTCAAATTTAGGGTTTTTCCACCTTCAAGTGCATGCTCGATGTACCTACTCGTATGACCAGCGTACCGATGGGTTTTGAGCAAAACAAACAATCCCTATGTGTGCATGTAGCCCTAATATCATTGGACCTATGTTTTCTCTAATTGAACATACAAGTATTGAACATCAAAAGAAAAACACTAGGAGGTAAGATTTAGGCCCATTTAGATGTGGGTAATATAGATATGTGACCAAATAGTTCGGTTTGCACTTTGGAGTCAAAGGGTAAAATGAGAATGTAGTGTTTCATACTTCTTTTATGAACTATGTATTTTAGTTCGATGTGTTTTAAGTCAAAAGTAATTAGATAGGGTTGTAAAGCTCCTCAATACATTCTCGTGGATATAAAGAACGTCGAAAACGGATTTAGAACGAAAAAGTTATGATTGTTTGAAGTTTGGGTGGTTTTGGGCCAAGCTGAGTACGTTGGGCATAAAAAAGGAGTATGTTTGGCGTACTAATGGAATCTTGAGTATGTTGGGCATACTAGGAGTACGCTGGGCGTTTGCAATCAGTGTCCAAACCTTATTTTCGTGGTTTAAGCCCTATTTAAGCTCCTTGACTCCCCCCAAACTCACTCCATTCTCAACCTCCACCCCTCCAACACCCCTTTCATGAAACCCTAACCTTGGATGAGCCTTTTGAGCTAAAAGAAGTTGATTTTGAGTGCTTTGGAGTATGCATGGTGCACCCTGGAGAAGAAGGAACTTTTTGTAGAAGTGTTGGTTGCATTGGAGCTTGTAGATCTGGACTTTGTTCACCTTGATTTATCTTCAAGAGGTATAAAGTTTGAATCTTGATGATGCATTTGTTAGATCTAGCTATTTTTGGTGTTATGAGCTTTTGGTCATTTTAGTGCATAAAGTTTAGATATTGAAAGTTTATGACCTTGTTATGAATAAAGTTGGAAACTTTATCCATCTAAACATCATGGTGATTCAGATCTGAAGGTTAGAGACTTGGACTTAATGAATTAGGTTGAAAAAGATGCATTTTTGGTCCCATTTGATGCTTAAACGCTAGATCTTGGTGGTTGGACCATTCTAATGGATAAAGTTGGAAACTCTATCCATTATGGAGCTTTTAGGATACATACAAATGTAATCTTGATCCTTCTATACCTTCCATGAGAGTGTTATGATGTCTTAATGGATTGATAAGTTAAGGTTTTAGATTTTGGACCTTTTCTAGACATGGAAAGTCATAGAGGTGGAAACTTTATGACTTAGAATGATGTTGTGGGACTAGATATGAGTGTTGGATGAAAGGACTTAAAGAGATTAAGCACTTAAGTGGAAAAGAGTCATTTGGCCGGGTAAGCCAAGCGTACCTTCGAGTACGCTATGCATACTCGTATAGGGTCCCGATTCTGGTTGGTAAGTACGCCATGCGTACGAGCTGAGTACCTTGGGCGTACTCAGCCTGAAGTTTGACTTGTTGACTTTGACTTCCGTTGACCGCTGGCTTTTGACCAAGTTTGACCTTGGGCCAAACTTGAGGGTTTTGGCCTATTAACTAAGATTTTATCTGGTTCTGGTATTGGTAACCCGGGAAGTCGATGTGGCAGCAGCTAGGGATTCTTCCACGAAGCTTCTGCAATCGAGGTGAGTCTCCTCACTGTTTGTATGGGTCGAAGGCACCAATGCCGACCCATTTGGTTTATGTGTTGTAGGAAGACCTGGGGGTTAGCCCTAGGCATTATGTATGAAAGACCGGGAAGTGGCTCCTGGCATACTGTATGCTATTATATACTGTAGGAAGACTCGGGGGTTAGCCCTAGGCATTATGTATGAAAGAACAGGAGGTGGCTCCTAGCATATTGTATGCTAGTTGTCTAAGTAGAGTAGTATGTATGCTAGTTGTCTTTGTAATGCTTTCATGGAAGACCAGGAGGTAGCTCTTGGCACTTGTCTATAAGACCCAGGGGTGGCTCCTGGCTTGGAAGGAAAGACCACGAGACAGCCCGTGGCATAATGGCATGACTATGTATCGGCACATAGCATCTTATTTGATTATGATATATGAATGATATGTATGGATCACGGTTATGTACGGTAGTATCCAATTGAAAGAGACCGAAGGGGTAGGCCAACACCCGAATATGCTAGGCAATATGTTTATTGTATGGTATGTGGTATTTGGGGAACTCACTAAGCTTCGTGCTTACGGTTTTCATTTTTGGTTTCAGGTACCTCTAATTTTCAAGTAAGGGAGCTCGGGACGATCGCAGCGCATATACCCATGTTTTCCGCAATATGTGATTTCTGGGAAAGAATTCTAATAAATGTTTTATTTGAAATGCTTTTCTATGTGTGAACTAAGTTACAAATGTGTTTTAGTTATATTAAAAATGAAATTTTTGGTCATGAATTTTGGTATGTTACAGCTGATGTGTTTTACACAAAATAACATCCTATATGCTCATGCAAACCCTAATGCTTGGATCGAGGCTTCTCTATTGTACATGCTATTCATCCAAGACTTGAAAACCCTAGAACTAATGTAAATAATCGAAATTGACATAACAAAGCAGATCTAAATGTTTACCTAGTTGTTGATTGAAGACCTTGAAGTCTTGAGAACTTTAGCACCTCATGTGTTGTGCCTCTAATGAATCACAAACACCAATAGCAATTGGAGGAAGCAAGAGAGAGAGGGGAGAGGATAATTTCGGCTCTAGGACTTCTAGGGTTCAAGTGGCCGAAATTCCCATGCCCAAGGAGTCTTTATATAGGTGTAGGAATTAGGGTTTGAGTCATTATCCTTATCTGGTTACTTAGCCATCAAGCAGCCCATAAGATAATTCTAGAACCCTTTATTTGGACGAATTCCTAAGGCATTATCCTTAGAATTCGTCCACCCTATCTATTAGGGTTCCCTTGCCCAACTTTGTAACTATCACATACTTACAGTTCAACCCCCTAAGTTCAATTAACTTCTTTTGATCACAAAACTAATTCTTAATGAATTCTTGACCAACAAATATGATCTCTCTTTTAATATATTAGTCTTATAATATATTAATAAATCATAATCACCACTTTCTATATTACTCCTCCAGTCAAGTTGCTTTGGTGAAGGCAACCTAAAGGGACCATGCACAACCGGGTCAAGTACATACCAAATATAGTTATGAACTTAAACACTAATCCAATAGTCTCCCACTTAGATAAGTCAAATAACTACAAATGCAAATGTAACTTCTGGATCAGATTAGCAATTGCAATTCTCAAAACTCTTGATCTTATCAATAACCTGTCCTTAAGATAAGGGATCGTATAATCCTCCGTTCTAGACATCGTGCGGACAATTACATGGAGCATAGTCATACTTATTGTCCAGCAGTTTGTTTCTCGATCTCAAATTCGTCTAACAAAGAACTTAATCGAACACATCAATTCAGTCCTGACCGGGCCCGACACATAAGTCAAACCAAATCATTGAGGAGCCCTGATATTGCTTTTACCCTTTTAGGATAAAAGGAACAGATGCGTTTACGCATTATCAATGCACAACCAATTAGCAAACAATAAACCATATATCTAGGTTTTAAGACCATATGATATTATCGTCTTGGGATCACTCGTAATAAATTCCATGAAGTGATACCAGCAACAGTGGGTTTATTCTAATGCTGAAAACTTGTTCATAATGTGATATCTCCAAATTCACGGCCAAAAAAGACCGATTTTGTTTATGATTTGTTTTAAAATCAGAGCTATCTTTTAAACAAAATTGTTGTGGAATTTGTTCCCAAAACAAAATATGATAAAAAAAATTTATCAAAGCATTTCCGAAGAAATGTATTTTATTATATAAAAACCTTAGGATGTCATGTTTGATACAGACCAAAAGCATAAACAGTACAATATAGACCTTACAACTGTTATTTACAACTACTGGTCTATAATCCAAAATATCTTGACAAGTCATCCAACTTATGCTCTTGTGCCACTACCTATAATACAAAGAATACTGAGTAGGTCAGGCTTAGGAGTCTGGTGAGCATATAGGGTTTTCTACGCACAATAAATAAATTTATTAATTTCATCAAACAACCATAACCCGATTACCCACTCCCGTTATCCTCACTTTACGTCCCTAAAACAACTATTACAAGGGACCTAGTCTAAGGATTTTCATCGGGGAGACAACACTGCTTTGGGGGTTTCCCAACAATTTATGTCAAATAAGGCAACCATGTGGGGGATGGAGTACAGCAAATGAACACCCAAACTCATTAACACCTACAGGTTGCGAGCCTGCCAACGTTCCACAGGACTGTCTAGAAAAGTCCGTGGTCGTCATCCATACTCCGCTAGATGACCGGATCACAATAACATTGAGGCCTTTCATCATTTTATTTCATCACACATCAACTATCTACCTATATTTTACCCAACATTTTAGTAGATAAAAATACATATATATTTTAAAACATGTATAAAACATTCATTCAACATTTATCTTAAATAAACTAACAATATAATTATACATAGCACGTATTTTATAGAAAATACTTCATATCTATGTGTAAGATGAAAGTGACTACACACTCACTTGTTAAGAAGATGATTGGACAGTACTTCGGCTCTAAAATAATATTCTTCGATGAAACCGAGATGTTTTCTCAAAAATTGGGCTTCACATGGGTAGAGTTTCGGCTTGAAAACTCTTTTTCTCGGGATCTTCGAGGTGTCGGGACTTGCTTCGGGGGTGTTAGGCATGATACCTAGCCTTCGGGGGGGGGGGGGGGGGGGGTTAAAGTAGGCTAAAAGGAGAGTATAAAGTGAAAGGAAGCTGAGATTGTAAACAAGATACCACAGCCTTCGGTTTCTATTTATAGGGTGCAAATTCGACATTCACGTCGTGAACCAGGCTTGTTCACGTTGTGGCTTTTGATCCTGATCATCCCCTAGGCTTGCCGTGTGTCTTCTAGGCTCGAAAGGTGTCATTCACTGAGTTCATGTCGTGAACATTGTGTTCACGTCGTGAATGCAGTCAGGTCTCGAAGTTTGTGCTCCGAACTTCAGAAATTCATATATTTCGCATACGAACTCCGTTTTTGACATTCTTTATATCCACGAGTAGGTGAAATTATGCTATACAACTTTTGTTTAGACTCCATCGGCTAATTTTGACTTTATTTTTAATATTATATTTTTAACGGGCCGGGACAGGAAAAGTCCGTTAAAAATTCATAACTTCTTCATCCGACGTCCGTTTTCGTCTGTCTTTTTACCGTTGAACTAATATCAACAAGATCTTCGATTCTCGTTTAGATTGTTTCGGCTAAAAATCACTCGATCTTAATTTCAAGTTTTGGGATGCATACTGCTAAGTCGAAACTTAGAAAAATCATAACTTCCTCATACAAAGTCAGATTTGGGAGTTCTTTTTATGCGTGCTCTCAGTTTAACGAACTCTACGACTTTTATTTAGATCACTAGGGCTAAAAATTGTTGTATCGTGAATTCACTATTTACGTCACGCAGTGTCATGTCGGTTCTGTCGCGAAACTTCGACAGGTCATAACTCCTTCGTTATAACTCAGATATCGGTATTCTTTATATCTCTGAAATCCTTGTTTCGACTACTATAACTTTATCCTTAGATATCGGCTTTATTTAATATTTATTTTCGACGCTTATTTTTATCCTTAATTCTTTAATCATCATAATTAAGCAGATAAGCACATAATTCACATAATTCCTCTTTATTACTTCAAAATAAGTTACAAAGGTCGACATAGACTATTATACCATCATTAATGCTTTAGCCCAGAAACACGAGCGTTACAATTCTTTACCCCTTAGGATGATTCTGTCCTTGGAATCACACATCAACAAACAAATGCGGGTAGCGACTCATCATGTCACTTTCCATTTCCCAGGTGAGATTTGGCCCATTCGTATGTTTCCAATACACAAGCACTAAATCGACCATCTTGCGTCGCAAATTTTTAGTCTTATGGTCAACGATTGCCTCTGGTTCTTTGATTAATCTCTTGTTTTCATCCAACCTTAATTCATAAATTGGAATTATGTCGGGAACATCTCCCGTGAACTTCCTCAAATAACACACATGGAAAGTGTTATGAATATCATCTAGTTCTTCTGGTAGTTCTAGCTTGTAAGCTTGATTCCCAGTCCTCTGAAGAACTTTAAACGGTCCAATAAACCTTGGACTCAACTTTCCCCTTTTACCAAATCTTATAAGTCCCTTACACGGTGAGACTTTAAGAAAAACCGAATCATCAACTTCGAATGTTATCAGTTTTCTTTTCTTGTCAGCATAGCTCTTTTGACGATCCTAAGCTGCTAACATCCTTTCCCTAATCATTTTCAGCTTTTCAGCAGTTTGATGGACTATCTTGGGTCCCATAAACTGCTTTTCTCCAGCTTCAAGCCAACATAACCGCGTTCGACACTTCTGTCCATACAAAGCGTGATAAGGTTTCATCTTGATGCTTAAGTGGAAACTGTTATTGTAGGAAAATTCTACCAAAGGTAAATGTTCATCCCAGTTACCTTGGAATTCCAGGGTACATGATCTCAGCATATCCTCCTGTGTTTGAATTGTTCGTTCGCTCTGACCATCAGTTTGCGGATGGTAAGCTGTACTCAAACACAATTTCGTGCCCAATTCCTCTTGTAGACTTCTCCAAAACCGTGAGGTGAAACGGCTATCACGATCTGATATAATTGTTAATGGAACACCGTGAAGTCTTACAATTTCCTTCATGTAAGCATTTGCAAGCTTATCTATATACCATTTTTCGTTGACTGCTATGAAGTGTGTACTTTTAGTAAATCGATTAACGACCACCCAAATCATGTTGTGACCGCTCTTTGTCCTGGGTAGTTTAGTGACAAAATCCATAACGATGTCTTCCCATTTACCCATGGGTACAGGTAAAGGTTCTAAATTCCCATATGGTTTCTGATGTTGTGCCTTAACTCTCGCACATGTCACACACTTGGCCACATACTTTACAACATCAAGCTTCATCGTCTGTAACGCCTCATTTCTGGTATGTGATTTAAATAAATTATTTTCATTTCTTAAGGGGTACTCGACGAGTCCATAGCCCGACTCATCGAGTAGAGACGGGATGATCACCCAAATTGAGTTGGCTACTCGACGAGTCCATACGTTGAGACTCGGCGAGTCTGCCTGTCTAGATGAAGCCCTAATTTTAAGGGTTTGCACCCTATTTAAACACATTAATGCACCCCAACCTCGCCTCCATCACCCTTAGAGCATCTATTACCAAACCTAGCCCCCTTAAAGAGTGTGTGAGTGTTTGTTGCTTTGTGAAGGAACTTTTGGAGCAAGTAGAAGAAGGAGAAGGTTGAAGAGTTCAAGGAAGAGGAAGTAGATCCAGAACACACTCATTTGTGGTCATCTTTTCTGGTAATAAAGTCTCCATCTTGCTTATTGATCTTGTAGATCTTTTTTGTCCCCAAATTGTTGATATTAAGCCCAAAACTCCAAATTCTTTGTGATAAGGCCTTATGATTGGGTTATACTTCAGATCTGGACCCTCATTGCATTCTAGAAGAGTAAAGTCTCAGTTTTGGTCGTGATTGAGGTCCCTCTTGAGCTTGGAACCCCATTAAGGGCTTAAATTTGGCATTTGAAGCCTTTAAAGCCATGCATGCACGTAAAGTTTGCAACGTTACGTGATAAGCATGCCCTAGAAGCTTGGATCTGTGATTTGGAGCCGCTGCATGGCTCAAATCAAGTCTGTATGGAAAAAGGACTGAATGGACTCGACGAGTCGCAAGGTTGAATCGGCAAGTCATATGAAGATAGCCGTGGACTCGACAAGTTGGATGAGCAACTCGACGAGTCCGACGAGGTTTGCCTTAGACTCGACGAGTTGTATGAACAACTCGGCGAGTCGGATGACTTTTTCCGATTAAAAGTAGAGTTTGAGTGAAGTACCTTCATTCCTTCTTAGTTACACGTAAAGTTAGCAATTTTACGTGTTCAGATGATCCCGGTAGCTTAGATCTACGAGTTAGATGCTCTGGAATGGATTAGAATCGATTGTATGAAATCTGCACGTTAGGACTCGAAGAGTTGTTCTTCAGACTCGACGAGTCGATTCGCAAGTCCCCGGTCTTTCTTCGATTTGTGAGTTCATGGTGAATCAGTGAGTGGGGGAGGGACTCGGTGAGTTAAAGTCAGAGTTAGTAATGGAGGGACTCGGCGAGTCTGCGCCCTGACTCGGCAGGTACGGTCAACTGGAAATTGACTTTGACCAGGGAGTTGACTTTGACCAGGGATAAAATAGTCATTTTAACTTGAGGGCATTTATACGTACCTGATCTAGTGTTTTTGGGATTTGTAGCCGGACAGTTCCAAAGCAGCAGTCAACCACTTTTAGAGTTAGCATCTCAGCAACCAGCATTATCAGGTGAGTTTTCCTTCCAATAGGAACGAGTCTACGGCCACAATGTCGACCCGTTTAGTTAGCAGTAGTTCCGGACTTTGGTCTGATGTAGTAGTAGTGTGCTTGATATCTTTGTGATTCAAACATGTTTGTGTTATGTGTTCCGGACCGTGGTCCGATGCAGTATGCAGTATATGTTCATGCTAGTTGTTATGTTTATGTTATGTTATGTTCAGTCAGTTCCGGACTTCGGTCCGATGCAGTTAGTTTTGGACTTCGGTCCGATGCAGGGGACAAGGTCCTAGTTAGTTCCGGACTTCGGTCCGATGCAGCTTCCGGACTTTGGTCCGATGCAGAGGGCAAGGCCCTGGTTAGTTTCCAGAATTCGGTCCGATGCAGTTTCCAGACTCCGGTTCGATGCAGAGGGCAAGGTCCTGGTTAGTTTCCGGACTTCGGTCCGATGCAGAGGGCAAGGCCTTGGTTAGTTTCTGGACTTCGGTCCGATGCAGTGGGCAAGGCCCAGTATGTGCTTTATATGTTATTGTATGGTATGTGGTAGTTTGGTGGAGCTCGCTAAGCTTCGTGCTTACATTTTTCAATTTTGGTTTCAGGTACTTCCGCTAACAAAGGGAAGAGCTCGGGATGATGGCATCGCACACACCACAACTTCAGCTTTTTATCCTGGGAATTTATCGCACACACATCTATTATAACTTTTTGGGAATTGTGACGTACGGTTTCATTATATTATGGATGATTGGTAATTTTAGTACTATTTAAACAAAAAAATTTGGGTCGAATTTTGGGTCGTTACATCGTCGGCCACCAGTAGTAGGGTTTTAGGTCCCTATACATTTTAGTGCTGCCGGGATGAATTGAGTACATGGTTTTGTGAGCTTCTTCCGTCAGAAGATCTCTTATGTAACATCCCAAAAATCACGACTAAAAATTTCGTTTTTAAAACGTTACGTAAACCATAATTGGCAAAGATAATCATACACTAACAATAAAATTCGTATTTTATTAGATAAAAACGATTTCGGCAATTATCCTTAAGCAAAACAGCAAGAAATCCCGAAAATCCCTCTGCCAGATGCTCCGAATCACTAAGTCCCTTTATGGACTTGTCGATTTCATCCTACTCGTCGAGCCCACATTGGGACTCATCGAGTCTGCCAGGCAGATGAGCCAAAAAACTCGATTTTCAAGCAAGAAGTAAACACAAAGCATCAAATACAATAGAAGCCAATCAAGGCTCTGATACCACTCATGGGTTTTACACAAAATAACATCCTATGTCCTCATGAAAACCCTAATGCTTGGATCTAGGCTTCTCTATTGTACATGCTATTCATCCAAGACTTGCAAACCCTAGATCTAGTGCAAATAATCGAAATTGACTTAACAAAGCAGATCTAGATGTTTACCTTGTTATTGATTGAAGATCTTGAAGCCTTGAGAACTTTAGCACATCAAGTGTTGTGCCTCTAATGAATCACAAACACCAATAGCAATTGGAGGAGGCAAGAGAGAGAGAGGGGAGAGGAGAATTTCGACTCTAGGACTTCTACGGTTCAAGTGGCTGAAATTCCCATGCCTAAGGGGTCTTTATATAGGTGTAGGAATTAGGGTTTGAGTCATTATCCTTATCTGGTTACTTAGCCACCAAGCAGCCCATAAGATAATTATAGAACCCTTCATTTGGACGAATTCCTAAGGCATTATCCTTAGAATTCGTCCACCCTATCTATTAGGGTTTCCTTGCCCAACTTTGTAACTATCACATAATTACAGTTCAGCTCCCTAAGTTCAATTAACTTCTTTTGATCACAAAACTAATTCTTAATTAATTCTTGACCAACAAATATGATTTCTCTTTTAATATATTAGTCTTATAATATATTAATAAATCATAATCACCTCTTTCTATATTACTCCTCCAGTCAAGTTGCTTTGGTGCAGGCAACCCAAAGGGACCATACACAACCGGGTCAAGTACATACCAAATAAAGTTATGGACATAGATAGTAATCCAACAACAACCTCTGATTTGGTCCATGTTGGGTTAGGTGTAAAATGGTCATTTTACCCCAAATAAGGATTATGAATTATATCTTGTAACCCAATTGCTAATTGGGTGTGTTGGTGGTATTGATAGCTCGGGAAGCCGTTAGGGCAGTAGCTAGGGATTTCTTTCAGTGAGTTTATGCATTCAAGGTGAGTCTCCTCATTGTTCTACGGGTCGAAGGCACCAATGCTGGCCCATTTGGTTTATATATGGTAGGAAGACCCAGGGGTAACCCTTGGCATTTTGTATGAAAGACCAAGAGGCGGCTCCTGGCAAATTGTATGAAAGACCAAAGTCTAAACTCTGGCAAATGTTAGTTAAGTAGCTGTAGATTGTATGCTAGTTGTCTTTGTGATACTTGCATGGAAGACCAGGAGGTGGCTCCTGTCATTTGACTGTAAGAACCAGGGTTGTGGCCCCCGGCTTGGCAAGGAAGACCACGAGGCGGCTCGTAGCATAATATCAAGACTATGGTTGGCACATAGCACTCCTATTGATTATGTTTATGTGTAATATGTATGGCTCATGATTATGTATGTTATGTAAGGCTCGTTAGATATGTATGGTATGTGGTATTTAGGGAACTCACTAAGCTTTGTGCTTAAAGTTTGTGATTTTCGGTTTCATGTATTCCGGTTTGAATGGGAAGGGCCCGACTTGATCGCAGCGCATACACCCGTGTTTTCTGCAATATGTGATCTTTGGGAATGAACTCTGATAATTGTTTTACTTTGAAATGCTTTTATATGTTTGAATAAAATTAAAATAGTGTTTTGGTTATTATAAAAATGAAATTATTATCCTTGGTTTTTGGGATGTTATAGTTTGTTAGTCAAAATGTTAATGAGATTGTGAGTTAGGTGTTAATGAGGTTGTTAGTCAAAATGTTAAGAGTATGGTTAACATGATTGTGAGTTAGAGTGTTCATGAGAATGTTATTGAGCCAACTAATGAGTTTGTGAATAATACTCTTAATAGGGCTATGAAATAGAGTGTTAGTGACAATCTGAATCAACCATTTAATGAGGTTTGAGAAAGCCTTCTAATGAGGATGTACATGAACTTATTCCTAATAGTGATGGCGTTAAAATTGAAAATGATGTTGATGAGAGTCCTTGATTGGGGTTGACCTAATTACTAGGTAAAAATGAAGAAGCTTATCTTATAAATCCTTAATAGTGATATAATGTACCTTATTTTGTAGGATCCTCAAACTTATTGCGTTTTTTTTCAAGTGGGCTAATGATGGAAAAGATGAAAAAATGTCAAATGGTTTTGCATTCTATTATGGAGAAGATGGGAAAACGTCAAAGAAGCTCTTCGTTCACCCAGAGCAAAGACAGACGATGTCAATGCTGCAGATAATCATAGTGTTTTTAATGGATATATTACTAATGTTGATTATAATAGTTATTAAGTTATAATTTAGTTAAATAAGTTGTAATTTTCACTTTATTTTGGATTGAAGTTTAATGACAATAAAGTTATTTTAGAATAATAATAGAAATTGTGTCAATATCCCTTGATAAAATCTAAATAGTGTTCTGCTTAGCTATAATGCTAATGTAATGTAATTGTTGGTAATGCAACAAGGGAAATGGTAAGTGAAAATGGTAATGGTAATATATAATTAGAATTAGTAAGTGCATAAATGGTAATGGTAATAAAAAAATTGAATTGGTAATGGTAACGGACAAATGGAATTGGTAATGATAATGCAAAAATGGAATTTATAATGCACTATGCTACAAATGACATACCAAAGCATGCACAAATAGAAATACACAAATGGTAATGTACTATGTTGCAAATGGCGTACCAAAGCAATATAAAATGTAGACTAAGATACACATGCACATTGATCTAAAAAGTGATAATAATATTAACTGGGGGACCATTACATACTGTCTAATATGCTTAATTTGTAGCAAACATCCATTTATACTAAAAGCCTTAATAGACATACCAAAAAGATAACATAAAATAAATGGATGTGTGTTGAAAATTATAGGTGTAACAAAAAAAAATAATAATATCAAAATAGGGCTACATATACATATAACCATATAAACCATCCATATTTCAGCCCCCTTACCTACCTAATTACTCTAAAATTATTGAATTTGTAAGTGTTGAACCACCACCATCTTTATAAAAAAGGGATTATTCATTTTGATTTTGATTATCCTCTTAGAAGTCTACCTTTTCCTAATCTTGAGGAAATACTACTTGCTTTCTTCATCAACCTCATTTCCTACATAATTACCTTCATGTTGATGATCTTGGTTAGCACCCTCATATTGATGATATTGGTTACCAATATCCTCATCTATAACACCTTCACCTTTAGCATCAACATCCTCATATGGACAAACCTCAACTTCATTTAATTATTGTTATATAAAAAACAATAATAAAATAACATATGTGTTGTTAAATTAGATGAAAAAAGCAGAATTTTGTAAAATTAACTTACACATCTACAATGACTTGAATTTTACCAACTCATTTAGTAGCATGTCATCCAATACAACTTGTATACCATGCATACTTTTTATTTCTGACCAACTCATTTGGTGTCATGTCATCCAGTACAACTTGTATACTATGTATACTTTTTATTTTTGACATTATATACCTTGTCTCTAGTAGCATAACAACGTCATCAACACCTAGAAGAAAATTACCACATATAACATCATCAAAATCACCCTCATTAAACTCAATTTGTATTAAAGGACCTTTACTATAAGTTTTTAATTGACCGCCAACCTCCCCTAGAATATTATTTAATCTATTTTAATCTCATCATTTACTACTTTAAACTGCTGCCTTATACTTACACCCTCATCATAATCAAGTACTTGACTTACCTTATTAAAACCCTCTCCTACATCATCACTCTCCCCTGCTTCATCGCCCTTCTTCCACCAACACCCTTCCTTTTGTCAACACCCTCATCTTCATTAAGCTTATCATGTTCCTCATCTTCATTCAGACCATCATAAACCACTTCATTAGGACCTTTACTCTCAACCACTTTATTAAGAATGCCATGTACCTGTCGACTGGAAGTAGTTGTATCAGTCGCCCTACCGGTTCACGTCAGAGATTCATGTAGAGAGCCGATATATAATTTGAACCAGACTCCGATTTGAAGTTGACGATGGTAGCGGATGAAGAAATCACAAGAGATTCACTTTGTCTTGTCAAGATGCGATTTTTCCCTAACCCGAGTTCTCGTCGTTCTGTATAAGTCTTAAGGGAACCTTCGACTTTTTAGATATTAGTTAGCAAGGTTTAACGGATCCTAACTAAGACAAGGACTTGATTGTTACCTAAATGTCCAATAAGGACCAATGGTGTTAATATGAAAATAGAAAGACCAAAAGTGTTAAAAATGGACAACCACATGGACCGTAATTTACACATATTTATGTAACTTCTAATAAAAATTTTAATCCACTCAGAAATTATCAACCAAGATAAACAACGAAACTAATAAGATATAAACCACCACACAAGTAATAAAGAAAGTGTAGAGAAAAAAAATGCAAACCGAACACAAATTGTGCATTTTGAGTTTTACATTGAGAGCTTACTCTACCTCAATGGAATTACTGTGTCATAGTCCATCTTCATTGGTTACACCACCAATGGTCTATCCACCGCCATAATAGATTATCCATACGTTTTCCTAGTGGATTTGTTCATGTTTGAATTGTGTCAGTAACGTTTTTGACGAAAAAGGTTGGAATTTTGATGGTATTCTAATAGTCTAGGATGCCCCATTTATGTAAGGGTTTTGGGTTGTAGAGAAAACCGACTTATTTTTTGTATATACTAGTTGTAAAACCCGTATGCTATACGGGTTATATAAAACAAAAAATTTAAATATGAAGTGTTAAATAAAAATTTGTTTAGATTTGAAATTTAAAATTTAAAAGGAAACATATTAAATATTATATGAATAGTAATATTGTAATTTATTGGTTATTTTTAATTAAGAAAGTTATTAATTGATGTGTAAATATAATGTGTCAGTTAAGAAAAGATTAAAGAAAATGAGAAAATGACAAATAGAAAAAACATTTATTCAAAAATACCAAAAAATGACATGTGTCCAACTTAATGAGAAAGTGACATGTGGCAAAATTATTATAAAAAAGGGATTATTCATTTTGTTTTTGATTATCCTCTTAGAAGTCTACCTTTTCCTAATCTTGAGGAAATACTACTTGCTTTCTTCATCAACCTCATTTCCTACATAATTACCTTCATGTTGATGATCTTGGTTAGCACCCTCATGTTGATGATATTGGTTACCAATATCCTCATCTATAACACCTTCACCTTTAGCATCAACATCCTTATATAGACGAACCTCAACTTCATTTAATTGTTGTTATATAAAAAACAATAATAAAATAACATATGTGTTGTTAAATTAGATTACAAAAGCAGAATTTTGTAAAATCAACTTACACATCTACAATGACTTGAATTTTACCAACTCATTTAGTAGCATGTCATCCAATACAACTTGTATACCATGCATACTTTTTATTTCTGACCAACTCATTTGGTGTCATGTCATCCAATACAACTTGTATACTATGTATACTTTTTATTTTTGACATTATATACCTTGTCTCTAGTAGCATAAAAACGTCATCAACACCTAGAAGAACATTAACACGTATAACATCATCAAAATCACCCTCATTAAACTCATGTTGTATTAAAGGACCTTTACTATAAGTTTTTGATTGACCGCCAACCTCCCCTAGAATTTTATTTAATCTATTTTAATCTCATCATTTACTGCTTTAAACTGCTGCCCTATACTTACACCCTCATCATAATCAAGTACTTGACTTACCATATTAAAACCCTCTCCTACATCATCACTCTCCCCTGCTTCATCGCCCTTCCTCCACTAACACCCTTCCTTTTGTCAACACCCTCATCTTCATTAAGCTTATCATGTTCCTCATCTTCATTTAGACCATCATAAACCACTTCATTAGGACCTTTACTCTCAACCACTTTATTAAGAATGTCATGTACCTGTCGACTGGAAGTAGTTGTATCAGTCGCCTTACCGGTTCACGTCGGAGATTCATGTAGAGAGCCGATATACAATTTGAACCAGACTTCGATTTGAAGCTGACGATGGTAGCGGATGCAAAAATCACAAGAGATTCACTTTGTCTTGTCAAGATGCGATTTTTCCCTAACCCGAGTTCTCGTCGTTCTGTATAAGTCTTAAGGGCACCTTCGACTTTTTAGATATTAGTTAGCAAGGTTTAACAGATCCTAACTAAGACAAGGACTTGATTGTTACCTAAACGTCCAATAAGGACCAATGGTGTTAATATGAAAATAGAAAGACCAAAAGTGTTAAAAATGGACAACCACATGGACCGTAATTTACACATATTTATGTAACTTCTAATAGAAATTTTAATCCACTCAGAAATTATCAACCAAGATAAACAACGAAACTAATAAGATATAAACCACCACACAAGTAATAAAGAAAGTGTAGAGAAAAAAAATGCAAACCGAACACAAATTGTGCATTTTGAGTTTTACATTGAGAGCTTACTCTACCTCAATGGAATTACTGTGTCATAGTCCATCTTCATTGGTTACACCACCAATGGTCTATCCACCGCCATAATAGATTATCCATACGTTTTCCTAGTGGATTTGTTCATGTTTGAATTGTGTCAGTAACGTTTTTGACGAAAAAGGTTGGAATTTTGATGGTATTCTAATAGTCTAGGATGCCCCATTTATGTAAGGGTTTTGGGTTGTAGAGAAAACCGACTTATTTTTTGTATATACTAGTTGTAAAACCCGTATGCTATACGGGTTATATAAAACAAAAAATTTAAATATGAAGCGTTAAATAAAAATTTGTTTAGATTTGAAATTTAAAATTTAAAAGGTAACATATTAAATATTATATGAATAGTAATATTATAATTTATTGGTTATTTTTAATTAAGAAAGTTATTAATTGATGTGTAAATATAATGTGTCAGTTAAGAAAAGATTAAAGAAAATGAGAAAATGACAAATAGAAAAAACATTTATTCAAAAATACCAAAAAATGACATGTGTCCAACTTAATGAGAAAGTGACATGTGGCAAAATTATTATAAAAAAGGGATTATTCATTTTGTTTTTGATTATCCTCTTAGAAGTCTACCTTTTCCTAAGCTTGAGGAAATACTACTTGCTTTCTTCATTAACCTCATTTCCTACATAATTACCTTCATGTTGATGATCTTGGTTAGCACCCTCATGTTGATGATATTGGTTACCAATATCCTCATCTATAACACCTTCACCTTTAGCATCAACATCCTTATATAGACGAACCTCAACTTCATTTAATTGTTGTTATATAAAAAACAATAATAAAATAACATATGTGTTGTTAAATTAGATTACAAAAGCAGAATTTTGTAAAATCAACTTACACATCTACAATGACTTGAATTTTACCAACTCATTTAGTAGCATGTCATCCAATACAACTTGTATACCATGCATACTTTTTATTTCTGACCAACTCATTTGGTGTCATGTCATCCAATACAACTTGTATACTATGTATACTTTTTATTTTTGACATTATATACCTTGTCTCTAGTAGCATAAAAACGTCATCAACACCTAGAAGAACATTAACACGTATAACATCATCAAAATCACCCTCATTAAACTCATGTTGTATTAAAGGACCTTTACTATAAGTTTTTGATTGACCGCCAACCTCCCCTAGAATTTTATTTAATCTATTTTAATCTCATCATTTACTGCTTTAAACTGCTGCCCTATACTTACACCCTCATCATAATCAAGTACTTGACTTACCATATTAAAACCCTCTCCTACATCATCACTCTCCCCTGCTTCATCGCCCTTCCTCCACTAACACCCTTCCTTTTGTCAACACCCTCATCTTCATTAAGCTTATCATGTTCCTCATCTTCATTCAGACCATCATAAACCACTTCATTAGGACCTTTACTCTCAACCACTTTATTAAGAATGTCATGTACCTGTCGACTGGAAGTAGTTGTATCAGTCGCCTTACCGGTTCACGTCGGAGATTCATGTAGAGAGTCGATATACAATTTGAACCAGACTTCGATTTGAAGCTGACGATGGTAGCGGATGAAAAAATCACAAGAGATTCACTTTGTCTTGTCAAGATGCGATTTTTCCCTAACCCGAGTTCTCGTCGTTCTGTATAAGTCTTAAGGGCACCTTCGACTTTTTAGATATTAGTTAGCAAGGTTTAACAGATCCTAACTAAGACAAGGACTTGATTGTTACCTAAACGTCCAATAAGGACCAATGGTGTTAATATGAAAATAGAAAGACCAAAAGTGTTAAAAATGGACAACCACATGGACCGTAATTTACACATATTTATGTAACTTCTAATAGAAATTTTAATCCACTCAGAAATTATCAACCAAGATAAACAACGAAACTAATAAGATATAAACCACCACACAAGTAATAAAGAAAGTGTAGAGAAAAAAAATGCAAACCGAACACAAATTGTGCATTTTGAGTTTTACATTGAGAGCTTACTCTACCTCAATGGAATTACTGTGTCATAGTCCATCTTCATTGGTTACACCACCAATGGTCTATCCACCGCCATAATAGATTATCCATACGTTTTCCTAGTGGATTTGTTCATGTTTGAATTGTGTCAGTAACGTTTTTGACGAAAAAGGTTGGAATTTTGATGGTATTCTAATAGTCTAGGATGCCCCATTTATGTAAGGGTTTTGGGTTGTAGAGAAAATCGACTTATTGTTTGTATATACTAGTTGTAAAACCCGTATGCTATACAGGTTATATAAAACAAAAAATTTAAATATGAAGCGTTAAATAAAAATTTGTTTATATTTGAAATTTAAAATTTAAAAGAAAACATATTAAATATTATATGAATATTAATATTGTAATTTATTAGTTATTTTTAATTAAGAAAGTTATTAATTGATGTGTAAATATGATGTGTCAATTAAGAAAAGATTAAAAAAAAATAAGAAAATAACAAATGGAAAAAACATTTATTCAAAAATACAAAAAAAATAACATGTGTCCAACTTAATGAGAAAGTGACATGTGACAAAATTATTTTCAATTATTAGGAATGATTGTATATCTAGGGGCATATGACCTAATTAAGCGATAAATGTTAGTTACAAGTGTCTTTAAACATCATATGATCTTGTTTTTATGAATAACATTGTCTTTTTGGTTAACTATATGACTCGTTCATTGAAAAAAAACAGCCAAATTTCTTCTTTCGTCACATCAGAGACGATATGTAAGTTGGAATAGGATCTTATTTGAAGTAAAATTTGATATGGAGCTCACTTAAATTAAGGGAGAAAATTTTGCCACTGCTAATTTATTTTTGTTACATAACTTGCAAGTCCTTAGCTTGTTAAACATGCATGTCGATCCATATAACAAAGTATCAGCAACATTTAGGAAACCAACAAAAACACAATTTCTGACCGTAAAATTTTGTTAGAAGATATAAACAATAAATCTTAATGGTCAAATCAAAAAAAAAAAAAAAAAAGATAAAAGTGCGATAAATACAATTTTGAGTTTTTGGTATGTTTGTGTTTTGATTTTGGATTGTTATGTGAATTGTTCAATAAGTTGGTCGATCTTTTCCTGTTATTATGGGATTTGTTGAGTTCTTTTTGTAAATTATCTTTTTTTAGTCGATCTGAGCAATTATTGGTGTGGTTTGATTTACACTTCGTGCGTATTAACATAATTTACGTGAATGAAAACATAAAGCAGTTCCAGTTTCAATAGGTTTTTGGGAGTTTTGTACCTGTCCATCGTCTTTTTTTTTAAATTATTTATCAATTTTTTTAAAAAAATTATTTACCGACTCATTGTGGTTTTAATTTAGTTTTTATAAATTAAATATACCATAACGACTATATTAATTTTGAATTGAAATTTGAAATTTCTAATAAGTTACGGTTTAAATATTTGTATTTAACATTTTTTTTATAATTAACTTGTTTAGTAATGAGTCTGAAAACTAAACACACTATTTTATTTTTTGCATGTTTATTTTTTTTTCTAAATTTATTTCTCATAATTTTCAGTTATTTCAAATTTCAAATACAAATAAAGTTCTCGTTTACTCCTTTGTATTTAACATTTTGTTTTAATCAACCCGTATTGTATACACGCCCCACAAATAGTATTTTAACATATATAAATTGAGTAAATGTAATCTAAAATACAAAAACTTGAACGAATATATATTAAAAGTAAAATACCAAAAAATTTAACAAATTCTCCTCAACGAAACATCATTATGGTTTATTGTGCATTTTTAGGCATGATGGGGATGTCTTTTAATTATTGATTGGTTTGTCTACAAATTCTATAAAGATAATATATTTTCTTTTCGTTTTTAATGTTGATTCTATTCAGTAGCCTTGTCGAGCGAAGATGACAATTTTTCTCTTGTTTTAACTCTAAACAACATAGATCTAAGCTAGGACTTTATGATTCTGATAGAGATCTAGAGCAACAAAAGGATTTTGATTCTTATTTTTTTAAACAATTTTGAGAATGGAACCGGAACATTCTTTTGGCCCTACTCGAAAAATACATTCCTTTTTTGAACCCATTTTTAAAGATATATACTATAAAGTCGAAATCAAAAAATTAAATTTTAGAGTTCGAAGAATTTTTTAAAAAATAAAAAAGAAAGAAGCAAAAACATTTTTCTTTATAAAACAAAAAATAAAAGAACTTTTAAAAAGAAATAAAATTTTATTATTTATATCGAAAGAAATTTATGAATCAAGTGAAACACAAACAGAAAATAATTTCATAATCAACATTTAGATAATTCATGAATCACTTAGTCAAATTTGTCTACACGTTGACAAATTATTCACAGGCAGAAGAAGAAATAAAACATATGGTTGATAGAAAAAACACAATTAGAAATGAAATAGAAATAATGAAAAAAAAAGTAACGCCAGAAAAACTAATAATCCAGAATCATCCCCAAATTTTTTGAAAATATTAAAACTAAAAAATATTGAATTATTAGTTAAAATTTTCATTGAAAAAAATATACATTGATATCTTTCTATATATCATTAATATGTGTATAATCCCTTTAAAACATTTTATCAACTCAACAAAAAAAATCTTGATAATGAAAAATACATTAACAATAATGAAACAAATCAAGAAATGACTAATAAAACAAAACAAAGGAAAATCGATCTCATAGAGTTCTATTCCCGTTCTCAACCCATGACCAATATGGGTTTGAAGCTTCCTTCGTAATTCTTGGAACTTCTTTGTAGTGGCTCTCTTCCATGTCTCATTTCATAGGGAACCCCAAAGTGACTTTATTTCGTTATATTCCATCTATATCCCAATTCCATTCATTTAATATCATTTTAATGTCATTAACATAACATATTTCATTTCTAGTCTCTCTTTCTATTTTTATATATGAAAAGTTTCAAAATCATCTTATAATAATCCATTAGTTGTGAGACTTGTATACTATACGAGTTGATTATAACAAAATGTTAAATACAAAGGAGTAAACGGGAAGTTTATTTGAATATGAAATTTGAAATAAGTAAAAATTATGTGAAATTTTTTTAAAAAATAAATAAATAAACATGCAAATTTTTTTAAATTAAAATTACGTGTTTAGTTGTCAGATCCATGTATTAAACATGTTAATTATAACAAAATGTTAAGAACGAAGGTTTAAACTGTAATTTATTAGAAATTGAAATTTGAAATTTGAAATTAATAGAGCTATTATGATATATTTAATTTATGGAATCTAAAATAATGATATAATGGAAAATAAAAATGAAGTAAATGGCAAGTCGAAATAAATATCTTAAAATTATGACAAAATGACATGTGATCAATTGAATGAGAGAATGTCATTTGACAGAACTGATCTTTATTTATTATTATATAAGATGAATTGCAATAAAAAAGAAAAATGGAGGTTTGTGATGATTTTGCAATATTTTCTACTAGGTAATCTAATATCCTTATGCATGAAGATAATCATTTTGGTCATTATGGTAGGGCTCTATTATGGATTTCCGACCACATTTTCCATAGGGCCCTCCTATCTCTTCATTCTTCGAGCTCACATTATGGAAGAAGTAAAAGAAGGAACCGAGAAGAAGGTATTAACAACAACTGGTTTTATTATGGAAAATCTTTATTGGTTTTATTGGTTCTACTTCCTATTTTTTATGAAGAGAATGAACATCTTTATCGAATGATCAGAAAAAGGGTCCGGATCTCTTGCGGGAATGATTTGGAAGAGCCAAAACAAAAAATAGTGGTATTTGCTAGCAGCAACATAATGGAGGCATCTAATCAATATAGATAGATCCGAAATTTGATTCAAATCCACATTAACACCCATAGGTACATAAGAAATGTATTGAATCGATTTTTTTTAATGAATAGATCCACTCACAACTTCAAATATGGAATTCAAAGGGATCAAATAGGAAATGATACTTTGAATCATAGAACTCTAATGAAATACATGATCAACTAACATTTATTGAATTTGAAAAAGTGTCAGAAGAGATGGTTTGTTCCTCTTTTTTTTTTCTCGAACCAAGAGATCCATGAATCGGGATCTTGATGCATATAGATACAAATGGTCCATCGGAAGCAAATATTTTTAGGAACATTTTGTTTCTGAGCAGAAGAGTTGTTTTCAAGTAGTTTTGACTTTAATATTTTTTAATATGAAATTAACAATGAGCATTCCTTATTCTAATAAATATGAAATAGACCAGGTTTCCATCTTATAAGATGTCTAAAAAAAAATTCTTCTATTTTATGAATTCTAAAAAAAAAGAATAAAGAAACAGATACAATATTTTTATTTTTATTTTTTTGTAGCATATTTTCACTAATATTTTTGTGTTGGGGATTTCCTCATCGACCTTTACAATAATGAACAATTATTCTCTTTTTTGGGAATGGCAGATATAATATTTTTTAGTTCAAAATAATGGATTGTTGAAACTATAGGATTACATGGTAAAAAATTTTGGATAACATTATGGCTTCGTAATTTATAATTTTTTTTAATAATTTTTAGTAATTATTATATGAAATGGATTTACCATATACCTCCAATTTGGAGCCCAATTAATAAAAGAACTTCATTGGTGAGATATCATGTATAACTAATATGTCAATATACAAATAGTGTGTCAATTGGAAGTAATCCAAAATAACCTATTTTGGATTCATTAAGAAAATTCATTAGGGGACGACGCGGAGTGATAAATTGAAATCAAGGGGGAATTCATGAAGGTGAGCGAGAACATGATGACAATAAGCAGTAGGGCTCTCGGTTTGCAGTTTTTGTTTGAAGTTTATGACATTAGATAAACGAGAAATAATGAAGTATCAATAAAAGTAAAAAATGAAAATAATTTTTTTTATTCTATTGAGAGAATAATCTATATCTATCTATATCTATATTTATATCTTTATCTATATCTATATTTATATCATACTATACTTATAAAGAAAATATTTTTCCTATCACCTCATGCATTTGAAACCCCCGCACAAATTTCCAAGCATCTCATGCATTTGAACCCCCACACATTTTCACCTTCAAAGTAATTAATCACGCATCATGAAATGTTTTATAACTTATAATATGTTTAATAAGCAATTAATAGATATTCTACTATAAAAATGTCATTTTCTTTGAGTAGACACACAAATACAAATCACATACAAAATTCATAAATAAAACAAGTTTAAAGGTTTTGTGTTGGTTTGAGGGCTTTGGACCATTTTTCAAGCCATGTTATTATGTTAAAGTTTTTAATTTGTAAGTTTGTTATATACTAATTCTTTTTTTTTGTTGGTTTAAGTATTCTTTTAAGACAATCATTGTATGTTGTGGTTGAAACTTTAATGTAAATTATATTAGATTCATGTTATCGATCATATGTTATGGAAAGTGATATATATATATATATATATTGTATATATGTTTGTATGTTTGTGTTGCTTCAAAGTAATAATTAATAAAAAATCATGGATATGCAATATTATCCATATTATTAATGTAAGTCTCTTTAAAATGGAATTTGTCTATCTTATCACTTTATATTTAATTATATGTTTACATTTTAATTATAATAATAAGTGTCTTTAAAAGTTTTCTTTCGTTTATTAATAATAATAAGTGGTTTTAAAACTAGTGAACCATAATTATAAATAATAAAATCAAATTATAAAAATCTTGGATATGTCATATTATCCATGCAAGTCTCTTTTGAAATGCAAATTGTCTATCTTATCAGTTTATTACTTAGTGTATGTTTTACATTTTAGTAGTAATATTAAGTGTTTCTTAAAAGTCTTCTATAACTTATTAATAATAATAAGTGGTTTAAAACTAAAGAACAATAATTTTAAATGATATTAGCATCAAGTTATAAATTACATATGGTTAACAACAAATATAATGTATTTTAAATGAACATCATTATTGAAATTCGAAAATAATCGCATAAGTAAAAAATTTTAATTAATCAATCATAACAGTTGTTAAAAATAAGATTAAATAGATAATTATATTAAATTTTATTAATGAGGAAGGTGGACTGATGTTAATGAATAATATTGTTCAAAATATTATGTCAATGTTAATGTCAATAACATAACAATTTTAAACATATATTTTTCAACATTTTAACAATATATTTTTAACCTACGATGCACAACGCGCGGGAATTCATTTAGCATACTTATAAAGGAAACATTTTTCCTTTCACAATATTCGTTTGAAACTCCCATGCATTTTTCCTTTCACCACATTCATTTGACTCTCCCATGACTTTTCAATTTCTTTCTAATAATAATTATAATTTGGTTAACTAGGTTAAATAAATATCAAACCTAAAGTTTAATCATATATAAATTAAATTTCAAGATTAAAATTATATCATTACTTTTACTTATAAAGTTATGTTTTTTAACTTTTAACATATTATACTTAATTTATTAGTTTTAATATATTGTTGGATGTAAATCATTATCATTTTAAAGATACTATTAGGGCTAGGATCCTCAAAATATTCAGAATCCTCAAATCTCCAGGATCCTCAGCTACTTCAGGATCCCGGCTATTACTGTTATTATTTTTACTAACTTTTATAATGGTCATATTTTGTTTATAACTAATGCATGTGTAGGAATAGTCAAGGGAAGACCAATTCTCAATGAAGAATCGTCTCAACTATGCTAGAGGCCCGGAATACTTGGTCAAATAACGTTCGTGAAACTGGTCGTAGAGGATCCCAGAAATATCGGACATATTGGTGGCTAGTTTAGACAATAAATTGACACTTGTATTTTGCACACAACGCACTGCTTTTTACTCTAAGCTTACTCTACGAATTTAACCACTTGTTCTTACTAAAATTCTCTATAACCACCATTTTATATTATCAAAATCATCAAGGCAGGTGATCATTATCACCTCCCAATGTTTTATGCCAGAGATACTAGCAAGGATCAAGGGCTTTCCTTGTAAACAATCGTGTCATTCACTTTACCTTTCTCTATTGCACAATTCGAACATCATAGCCTCTCATTCAATTCGATTGATTTATACTTATGTAATTTTTGACCAAAACAATTTGGCGCCTACCATGGTGCCTTGGTGTTCAAAATCCTCGAAAAAAAATCATGTTTACACAACCGATCCTTTCTTCGTCCTCCGCTCCTTCCATTCCAACTAAAAACCTACCACATCCTCCGAGTGGCCCCCCTACTCAGAGGAAAACGCCTAACACTTCCAAGAAAACACCCCTCTGGTCACTAACCAAGGAAGTTTGGGATCTTTAGGACTCCAGGATCCGACTACCTCGATCACTACTGCAGAACTCTTTGCTATGATGAGGAAAATGGCGCAACAGGTCACCCAACAGCAGTAGGAGAATAGAGCACTGCTCAGAGAAGTGGAAAGGATGAAGGCGGAATTTTAGAAATCCTAGGAGGCAACACCCATAGTTGTACAACCAAGGATCATGAACTTTGACAATGCAAGATCCTCAAAAAATCACCAGAAGGACACAGTTCCCACCATTGTGGCGTCACCCTGGGGGACAACTCTGAGCAACCGAGCATCTATGATCAATGAGCCTTTCAATACTCCCAGAAACCTCGATTCTAGTAACTTCTTAAACAACAATACTATCAATACTAACTATACTAACGTTGATGCAAGAATAAATCCAAATATGTCCAGGGAACTTCAGCAGTTGAAACAAATGATCTCAAGTGTACCCAGAGTGGTCCAACCCATACCAGAAGCGTCTCCAACGAGCCATAGGATCTTGAGATTTGCTCTTGCGATAGCCAATACCGAAGTTCCTAAGCGCTTCTAAAATCCTAGCATGAAGCTATACGATGGAACTACAGATCCTGAAGAGCATATAACACAATACCGAGAAAGGATGGAGATCATTCCCATCCCCAAACACTTGAAGGAAGCTTGCCTATTCAAGGGATTTGGTTTAACCCTTACAGGATCAGCTCTCAGATGGATGCTTAATGTTCACCCATACTCTATCACTTCATTTGCACACTTAGTCAATATTTTTAATAACCAGTTTTCCTGTACCAGAACTTTCGAGAAGATCACTAGTGATCTCTATCGAATGGTTATGGATCGTAAGGAGAGTCTTAAGGATTTTGTTAACAGGTTTGACAGGTAAGCTCTAAGCATCCCCAACATCGACATGACCACTACTGTAGAGGCCTTCAAGATGGGACTAAGGAAGGATTCACCCTTCTATGAAGACCTTGTGATGACCCCATGCAAAAGATTGGATGAGGTCAAGTGTCGAGCATTGCGATCCATAAGACTTGAAGAGGATAAAGAAATACAGAAGAGAAGCAACCCTTCAAGCCAATATGAAAATCCCAATAGGAAGGCCGAATCCTCGACTCCAAGATCCTACAAATCGAAGCTCTATTCCAAACCGGATCATCACATGGTCAATGCCCTCAAAGACGAAGGAGAAGAAGAAGAACTTCCTAAGATCACTGACTATTGTTTTTCTGTGGATATTTCAAGTGTAATCCATGCTCTGCAGGATCTTGGAGAC
Organism: Lactuca serriola; assembly: GCF_051521515.1. Lineage (NCBI taxonomy): Eukaryota > Viridiplantae > Streptophyta > Magnoliopsida > Asterales > Asteraceae > Lactuca > Lactuca serriola. The sequence continues at coordinate 132,965,087 of NC_136413.1, forward strand.
AAAGAAAGATGGTCGAAGACGGATAACAAGTCAACCAGTTGGAAAGACAAGTCCAAATGGCGTGCTTACCACGAAGACTTTGGTCACATGAAGGAGGACTACATAACCTTAAGAAAATAAATAAGCTACCTTGTTAGCAAGGGACACCTCAAAGAGATCCTTGGGAGAAAAAGAGAAAAATCCAAGGAGAACAGCGAGGATGGTCATAGGATCCTAGAAAAACCAGGATCTCCACCCTCTAACGCTAAGATAATTAACATTATATCAAGTAGATCTAACATATGTGGTACTTCTTATTCTCGGGCTAAAGACACGCCAAGGTATCTAAAATAGAAAAGGAAGATAGACCACGAAAGAATACCATGGTTAGCAGCGAAAAAGAAATTACATTTGACGAGACAGACAGGGAAGGAATTCAGGATCCTCACCATGACGGACTCGTGATAACGCTGCATATGGCCAACCATTTCGCCAGAAGGATCTTTGTTGATAGAAGATCCTCGGTCAATATCGTACTCATAGACACGCTAAAAAGAATGAACATCCCAGAATCAGAGATAATTAAGAGATCCTCGGTCCTCAAAAGATTTAGTGGGGAAACAAAACACACGATTAGGGAGATAAAGCTACCAATATACATAGAAAGGGTAAACGCTATACAAATTTCTGTGTTATTGACACCCTATATTCTTATAATGTGATACTAGGTAGACCATGGATCCACAAGATGAAAGCGGTGCCATCAAATTATCATCAGTGTGTGAAAATGCCTACTCCATGGGGAACAGTAAAGATCATGGGAGATCAACAAGAGTCAAAGGAATGTTATAAAACCTCTATGAAATCTACAACAAAACCTCAGCAAGCATAGCAATTAAGATAGGGGGAATAACATGTTCTAGAAATGAAGGAACAAGACGTGAAAAAGTGCCCCCTGGACATCAAGGATCCTGAAGCTAAAGTCCTTATAGGATCCTCAATTCCTGAGCAAATCGAGCAAGACCCGCTGAACTTCCTAAAGACCAGAAGCAAGACATTCACATGGAAACACAAAGATATGATAGGTATAGACAAGAGTATTATTACTAATAAACTTAGTATTGATCCTTCTTTCAGACCAATACACCAAAAGAGAAGGAAGTTTGCACCTGAAAGGAATCAGATCATCCTAGAAAAGGTAGAGAAGCTTCTCAATACAGGAATGATTAAGGAAGTGAAGTTCCAAAGAAGGCTAGATAACATAGTTGTCATACAAAAGAAAAACGGAAAATGGTGAGTGTGTGTAGACTACATGGATCTTAAAAAGGCTTATCCTAAGGATCCTTTTCCTCTACAACACATTGACTCTATGATAGATGTGATGGATGGCCACGAACTCTTAACCTTCATGGATGCTTCAACAGGATTCCAACAAATCCAGATGGAGCCATCCGATCAAGAAGATTCAACATTTATAACACCAACATGTATATATTGTTGCACAACAATGCCTTTTGGTCTTAAAAATGCAGGTGCAGCATACCAAAGATTTGTGAATCGGATGTTTAAAGACAAGTTGGGGGACACCATGGATTTCTACATTGACGACATGGTAGTAAAGTCAATGAAAGCTAAAGATCACCTTAGAGATCTTAAGGAAGCATTTGACATCCTGGACGAATACAATATGAAGTTGAATCCACTCAAATTCCATTTTGGGATGAAGTCAGACAAGTTCCTTGGATATATGGTAACAAAGAGAGGAATAGAAACAAGGTCGGAGCAGATTAAAGTAATCGTCGAGTTGAAATCCCCATCTTCAACAAAAGATATCCAAAGGCTAACCGGAAGAGTAGCAACACTCAACAGGTTTATTTCAAGATCCTCAGAAAGATGTAAACCCTTCTATGATATCTTGAAGAAAAACAAGAGGTTCGAATGGACTGAAGATCATGAAAAAGCTTTTCAGGAACTCAAAAAATACTTGAGTTCCGTGCCATTACTGGTAAAGCCTATAGATGGGGAACCACTTCTCCTCTACCTCTTAGTATCCTCAAACACAGTAAGTTCCGTCTTGGCCAAGGATCTTAACAGAGACCAACTTCCTATCTACTATGTAAGTAAAAGTCTCCTGGATCCTGAAACCAGATACTCCCACCTTGAAAAAATAATTCTTGCTATAGTGACTGCTTCTACTAAATTAAGACATTATTTCGAAACATACACTATACATGTAAAAACTAATTATCCTATTAAGAATGTCACGAGAAAGCCAGAAATGTCAGGAAGGATGGCAAAATGGTCGGTGAAGTTAAGCACATTTAACATCAGATATGAACCAAGATCCGCCATAAATACACAAGCATTAGAAGACTTTGTGGTTGACTTTAGATGTGATTGTACCTAGTTGTTCCTTACTTGATAGATCACGAAAGTAGACTTTGAGTTAATGATGAATCTAGACTAATAATTAGTTGCAATAAAGATTAGACTAAAACTTAGCGATAATAATACTAGGTTTCGTCGAAGGAAAATAGAATCGTTAAAAGCGAAGCGCTGCCCGAGTTTGGAATCATTACTTTAACAGGTGAGTACATAGTGCATTTCATGAACATGATTTTAGTACAAGTATTGATTGACGTATTAAATGTATGTTTATATGTGAAATATTTGATTTTGCCTAAAAAAGAGCATACTTGATAATATATGATGATTTAGGATAAAGAATAAAGCTAAATTAATTATGAGGAATATTGAGTAGTATCTTCTTATGAGTATGAGTGAGATATACACGAAGAATATAACTTTAAATTATGTCATTGATCCAGGAGCATTGATTAGACATAGTCATTCGTCTCTAGTCCGAGAGTATGGATTGGGCGCAGTCATTTGTCATTAATTTGGGAGCATGGATTAAGACATGATTAGTTGTCCTTAGTCCGAGAGTATGGATAGGACATTGTTATTTGTCATTAATCAGGGAGTATGGATTTAGACATAGACAATGGTCCCTAGTCCGAGAGTATAGAATGCGCACCGTTATTAATCCGAGAGCATGGATTAAATCCGGGAGTATGAATTAAGTAAAGAGATAAATTTTAAGGTCCGAGAGTGTGGATAGTGTCGTTGTGAGGATCGACGGGGTGGGGTAAGAGTTGCTTATATATGGTGAAATTGTATACTTTGTGAGTTCTAATATATATATATATATATATATATATATATATATATATATGATATAACATTGTGGGATTGAAATCCTTATGTACTCACCAGGTTTCACAACCTGACCCATTCAATTTATTTGTATCACATGTGTCGATATAAAGCTACACTACACCAAGAGATTAAAGAGATGTAGATCACTAGTTTAAATGAATGTAAGTTCTGTTTATGCTTATGCTTTTTGTAATGACAATAATATCCCAAAGTTTTAAAATGAATAAAATACATTTCTTCGGAAATGATTTGATAACATATTTATCATGTTTTCTTGGGAACAAATTCCACAACACTTTTCTTTAAAAGATTACTCCAATTTGAAAATAAACCATAAACAAATCGGTCTTTTTTTGGCGTGGAAATAGGGATGTCACACAGTGTCAACTTAAATATTAATTTCAGTTCCACTTAAACAACCAAATAATATTTTTTAAATAATTAAAAGTGATAAATTGTAGTGATAAATGCAAAAATTACATTGTAATCTCAATTTAACTAAAATATTTCCTAAATATATTTTTATAATCGTTAAAAGTATCAAATAAGTAGCTTAAAATAACTTACAATAACAATAGATAAAAATAACTCTATATAAATGATTATATTGTTACCTTTAAAATTAAAAAACAATGTTTGATGTTTTAAATAATTATAATGATAGAAATTAAAACATTAAACAAATAAATTTTAAAAAATTAATTAACAACAACAACAACTATAAATAACATTAAACCATATATTATATTTAATTCTATTCATGTGTAACTTGCGGTAGAAGTCATTCAAACGATTGAGATTATGCAGTTATACTAGATGTATATATCATCATGGTATTCAAAATAATTAATATATTATCTCAATTTAGTATACAAATTATTATATCAAATTTAACAACAACATTATTGTTATATTAAAAAAAAACATATATTTGTAAAGACTTCAACTATATAAGTGTTTTTGCGTAACGCGCGGGTATTCACATAGTCATACATGCTTATAAAACTAACATTTTTTCTTGAATCTCATGCATTTGAAATCCCATTTTTTTAACTTCCTCAAACCACATTCATTTGAAACCCTTTTTTTTAAATAATGCAACTCAAAAGTTTTCTTAATTATGATTTAACACTCAAAAAATTTATAACTTATATTTAATTACCATTTAGTGAAAAATTTACTATAAAAATGCCAATATTTTGGGAAGACATGCATACAAATCATATACAAATTTTATAAAGAAAACAAAATTAAAGGTTTTTGTGTTGGGTTGAGGTCTTACGACTACTTTTGGAGATATGCTATTATATTAAAGCTTTTAATTTGTAAGTTTGTTATACTAATTCATTTTTATATTTTCTTCAATTTTGGATTATTGTAATACAGTCGTTGTATATTTTGGTTTAATCGTTAATATAGTGATCATATGTTATATAGGGTGATGTCGAAAATATTTAATTAAATATTTTAAATATGGTTTTTTTTTTTTTTTTTTTTTTTTTTTTTTTTTGTAGTTGTACCGTTTCAAAAAGATAATTAATTAAAACTCATACATATGTTATACTTTCCATCTCTCTCTCTCTCTCTCTCTCTCTCTATATATATATATATATATATATATATATATATATATATATATATTAATAGACGTCAAAACACTTCAATTAAAATTCATTTAAAACCTAATATTTCAAATGTTTTTTACTAATGATTGTAAAAATTTCAACATGTGTTACTTAATTGATTGATTAATAAAAATATTAATGTTTTGAAACTCCTAACTCTTAAACTTATATTATTTAATTTGTTAGTTAACTAAAATATTTTTCCTACATAAAGATAACATTTTTATGTTTGGTTACTCATATTTGTTTATGTAATTAGGAAATAAGGTGTACATATAATTACTACTTCAATTTCACATAGGAATCGATACCACTAGAGATGTATGTTGTCTTTAACCGTGGTAGGAGATCCACATACCATTTTTAATTATTTATATTAATGCTTAGTAATATCTATTTTATATTCCTATTCACCTTAATTTTTTCAGGTACAAATTAAGGAAGTGGATTCTTGGCGCACCAACATAAAGTCAAACGTACGCCTTACAAAATATGTAATTAAAATTAAATATCATATTTACTAATCGACTTATTTTAAATCTCTTAACGACATTTATGTATAATGATATATTTTGTATGACTTCTTTCATAATTTTTATGTTTAATATTTGAAAGTTCATATATGAAACTTTGGATGTTTTGGTGTAATATAAATAGTATAATACAAAGTTTATTAGTTCAATATTGTTTATTACTAGCTCATTCAAAACAACTTATTTCTTATTTTATCCAAAAAAATATTATCGAACATAAGAAAAGTAGATTATATTAATGTTATACAAAAACTTATAATATATATTGGATATTATAAAAGTAAAAGTAAAGTTTATAAGGTATGTACAATATTAGATAGTATCAAATATAAGTTGATGAATTTTTATGTTATTTGATAATTCATTTAATGCCCAAAACATGACTAAAAACGTAAATCTCAACATATTTCTATTTTTTCTCATAATTATTTTAACCACTTAATGTATTTTTGCGCAACACGTGAGGTTACGCCTAGTATACTTATAAAATATGTTTTTTTTACTTACACCACATTTATTTGAAAACTCCATACTTTTCAGTTTCCTTCTAAAGTTATTATAAATTGGTTAATAATGTTAAATTAATAAAAAAACTAAATTCTAATCATAAATTAACTAAACTACAATACTAAAATATCATATTTTACTTCTATTTATTAAATTACGACTTTAAATTTTTAAAATGTTATGGTTAACTTATTAATTTTGATATGTTGTTATGCAAACAAATGTTATTTTAAAGTCAAAACTTTTGTATAATTATGATTTTATGCAAAACAGTTAAATTAATAATTTCAAGATAATGTTAACGCTTAACTTAAATCAAAATTTCAGTTAAACTTGAAAAAATTGAAAGACTAATTTATAAATAATTACAAGTTATAAATTATAGTGTTAAACCTAAATTAACAAAAAAGTTCATGAAACTATTTTTTATACCATTAAGAATTTTCAAATAAGTAGTTTAAAAATAACTTACAATAAGCATAGTTAAAAATAATATTATATAAAAAATTATAATGTTATCTTTAAAAACAAAAACAATTTTTGTTGTTTTAAATAATTATAATTAAAGAAACTAACAATATTCATCAATTAAATTTTAAAAAAGTTAAATTTCTGAATCAAATTAAAATAATTAAGAGTTTCTAAATATATTATTTTAAATAACTAATTACAACAACAATAGTTAAAAGTAACATTATATACAAAAATTATATTGTTACCTTTAAAAACAAATACAACATTTGTTGTTTTAAATAATTACAATGATACAAATTAAAATCTTAAACAATTAAACTTATTAAAATTAATTAATCATAACAACAACAACTATAAATATAATTAAACCATATATTATATTTTTTTTTTCATAATGTTCAATCAAAGGAAAAAGTTAATTGGACCCATGGAGCTCATCTCAAATTTCGTTTCCATTAAATTTCGAAATTTAGCTGTTAAGCTTGGATTGGTTGATCCGAAAATAATATCATCAATGTAGATTTGGACAATCATTAAGTGGTCACCCTCTTTCTTACGAGAGAAGGTTGGGGCAACCGAACCTTGTTTAAATTTAGACATTTTAAAGAATCGAGTGAGAATTTCGTACCGGGGTCTTGGAGCTTGCTTCAAGCCATAAACTGCTTTGTCCAGAATGTAACAGTGATAATGATACTTCTCGTTTACGAAACCAGGTGGTTGCTCCACATACACTGTCTTTTCAATTTATCCATTCAAGAATTCACATTTGACTTCTATTTGAAATACTTTGAAGTTCTTGTGCGCTGCATATACCAAGAAGATGCAAATGGATTCCAACCTTGCAACTAGTGTGAGGGTTTCTTCGTATTTGATGCCTTCTTCCTGATAATATCCCTTGACAATGAGTCTCGATTTGTTTCTGATCACATTGCCTTCTTTATCCAGCTTATTGCGAAACACCCATTTTAAACCTACAACAAATGCATTCGGTGGAGTGGGAATCAACCTCCAAACCTTGTTTCGTTCGAACTCATTGAGCTCATCCTACATTGCTTGTACCCAATCAGAATGATCGAGAGAAACATTAACGGTCGTCGGTTCAATCTTGGATACAATGGTATTAAACATGCAAAATTCCTCTTTAGAGAATAATGCAGTTTGTTTCGCTTTTTGCTGGGATCTCGTAAGAACTCCTACAGATGATTCGCCAATGACTTGGGTTTTTGGATGATTTATGGTCCATTTGGTCAGTCGAGGGTAATTTGGCTCATAGGATGGGTCTAATTCAGCATTTACCTCCTTGAATTCTGATTGTACAGTCGAATCGTCATTCGTATCTTTATTCTCCCCCTCGAACGATGATAGATCATCCATTTCAGGAATTGAATTCTCCCCCTCGAATGGACTTTCTGTTGGATATAGTGTCTAAGTCCATAACTTTATTTGGTATGTACTTGACCTGACCCGGCATGGTCCATTTGGGTTGCATGACATTGCAATACTTGGATAGACTAAATGAGAGAATAAGGCACTAATGATTATTAATATATTATAAGTTCTAATATATTAATAATAGTATTATTTAATTAGTATTGATCAAGTATTAATCTAGTATTAATTTGGTGATCAAAGTGAGACTAATTAAATATATGGGGTTGATTATGAAAATCATCAATTCTTTTATGGTGGATTAATGATCCATGGTTTATGGGTTATGGATGTAACCATTTGGAGCTCCATGGATAGTCCATGGGATTTACAAACCCATGGGTCATAAGAAATGAAGAGTCATGACAATTAGGGTTTATGTTTGTAACTCCTAATTATGACACACTATAAAAGAAACCCTATAGCATGCAAAATCGGCACTAGAGTGTTACTAGAGAGGGCATAACCGATTTTCAAGTGTAAGAAGTATTCTCTTAAGTTATTCCAAGTTTTGTGGTATTGTGTGAAGCATTTGAGGCACAACATTTGGGGTGCTAGGCTCACAAAGTCTTGAAGGAATCCAAGCAATAACAAGGTATGTATTTCTACTAGTTTTATGTTTTATGTAATTCCCATGCCATGCTAGTTAGGAAATAACCTTGAAAAGAAATTTGCATGTATATAGAGAAAACATAGATTCAAGGTTATTAGGGTTGCATGTACACTTAGGAAGTGCTAGAATGCTCAAAACCCATCAGTCGTATCAGAGCCTAGGATTGTTTTCTGTATACTTGATGCAAAACTGTTTAAAAAATCAAAAATTCTGCACTCTGACGACTGGACTTGCCGAGTTCATGGGGAGGACTCGCCGAGTCCATGAACAAATTCATCCTACTCGTCGAGTAGGATCATGCACTCGACGAGTAGGAGCGTGCTGGGCAGTTTTTCGAGTTTTGTTGCTGGAAATGGATTAAAATCATTATCCCATACTGTTTGGACTTGTAAAATCTGTTTTTCAAAATGATAATGATTATGTTAACCCATTTTACATGACTTTTATCAATTTTCAAGTATTATATATGTTTATATGATTTCTTGAAATTGCTTGATATGAATTTGTGTTCTTATGAGTTTTTAGAAGATCATAGGAATTATGTGTAACCTCCATTTGTGTTTAATTCATGATCTTAATGGCAATGATGGTGTCCATAACTTGTCCTCAAGTTATGGATAACCAAAAGTCACTTCTTTAAATTGTGATTAAAGAACTAAATAGGTTTCATAAAATGAAGAATCTTCATTTTTATGAACCATTAAAACTTATAAGTTACAAATTGAAGAGACTTGGAATACTTTCAATTCTTGCCCTCAAGTTTTGGAATTTGAAAAGTCTTACACTTTAATACTTTAATTCCAAATTAAACCTTAGATTTTTAAAAAGTTTAAAAATCAACACTTATACTATTATTATAATTTTATTATATAGATATGTATAAGAATATGTCATTCTTACCGTTAGTAGGCCTCATTCATGAAGCCGGTCTATAAGGGGGGGTATAAGGTTGTTGCCTATAAAATGGTGACTTAATGGGTGTCCACTCTCACCCACCGCTTCCTTGATCGGTGGAGGGTCGTTAGCCGAACGGGTAGGATACGACTTTAAATGCTCATTAAAAGTATAATGAATTATAAAGTAACTATACATTATAAATTCACAATCTTAGTTACTTTAGGAAAATGTGAAATTGGTGCTAGCCCATAAAATTACACTTTGTACCTTACCAAGTCGTTAGTGGAGCGTGTGTGGTTAACCGGCACACTAACATGGACTAGTAAGAGTGGCAAAGGGTAACTTGACTTTATTATAGATCGGTGGAGCGTGTGTGGTTAACCGGCACATCGATTAGGTAATATTGTTGAGGGTACCAAGTCAATTTGTATGGTTATTCACACCTTGTTTGTGATCCTCGGCATCCCAGTCACAAACTTGAGAGGGCACAATCGAGATTCAAACATGCCATTGAAAAGTTCAATGTATCTCAAAAGATCTAGGAGTTTCAAATCCAATTAAAACTTAATTATATTTCGTTTTTCATGGTGGAAATTGGTAAATCGTCATTTACCTACCTTTAACTATATTATAATTTGGATTACGACATCCCTCTTCCAGTTATAAATAGGTTATTGGGTCCTAGCCTTAGTATTTCATATTGGGTGTTATATTAAGGACTTTAAATCAACTAACTTGAATTTCTCTCATTATAGATGTCTAGTTTAGACAGATATGGTCTTCCCAAATCTTTAGGAGCAAGCTTCCTAATGAAGATGATATCCCAAAATGGCAACCAAGGTGAAAGATCAATCCCTTTGTTGTGCATTAGTGGGACTGGAAATCATACTTCACTTCCTTCACCTCCTCCAATAAATCTCCCTATCTCACAAGTTTCAAGACCTGATAAGTTCTAAGTCACTCAATCCCTATTGGCAAACAAAGTCTATATGTGCTTAGGTCTTGGAGATTAAGTCACATATTGACAAGCCGGGAGAGTCGGGTGTCGAAGTCTCAAGGTAGCTGGCTATTAGCTTGGTTACTCCCTGATGACAGATCAAGACATGACCCTTAATGATCTTAACTATTTGCTTGATGGTGCTGAATCAACAATGATTTGGAGCATTGGTAAAGAAAAATTTGATTGGAAGATCAACTTCCCAAACTTCCATGAACATTGACAATGGTGACATTGGAAGTCCAGAAAAACTTTTTCTTCCTAATTGAAAGGGATTGACCATAGTCAACTCGATTGACCAAATGGTAAAGAGAAAGGCTAAGTCTGTGATAGTCCCGTGTACCGTTTCCAAAGAGTCCATATGTTTTTCTTGCCAAAGGAAGGGCATTGGTTGTGAAGCTGCCAAATTTACCTAAAAGATCTTAAGGATGGTAAAGTCAATAAGTTTGACTCTACTTCAGGTAAAGTCCATTGTCTAACTCTATTAAGTTTCTATTCTGAGATTCTTATTGCATGATGTGACTGGGTCACATGTTGATGTTTTAAGAATCAAAGAAAAGTAAAGATACTTAAAGGAAGTATATGCTGATTCTGATCGCGAAGAGGGATTTTGATTGTATGGTTCGATGACCAGAATTTTGAGCTGTTACTTAAGAGTTGAGACATATTGCTTAGGAATAGATAACAAAAAGTTTTCCATGTGGATTGTAAGGATAAGTTTTCCACAAAGTTTTAAAATAAAAGAAAATGGTTTTGATTTTATTTATTTTAAGTATCCTTACAATGGCATTTGTGAAAAAGGTTGTTGCTTACATGTTTCCATTTATAAGCAATATGGGTAAATGGATTTGATTCTTTCATTAATGGTAGTGTCATAATTTACCAAATAAGGAAAGATTCTTATCACCCAAGTTTCAGTTAGATAGAAACTTGGAATCATGCAGCTTGTATTGTATGATGAATGAGAAGTTTTCATCTTTGGGAAATTAAGACTAATTCCTTGTTCAGATGTACATGTGAGTGAAGTGAAGGACTAAAAGATTAGGTACACTTGGTTGTGTGCTGGTCAGGTCCACCACAAAGGTTGATAAGATTATTCATTATGATTTACTAAAGTTTAGTAAATATGGTTATACTTACAAGTTTAAGTATAATTCTGGATCATTAAAGAGTTTCAATGATAGACAAAATGAGTAAGAAGAATCAAATAAGGCAGAAAGATAAAAGTTTCTCCAATCTGAAGTGATGGGAGAGTACTTGAGTATTTTGTTTTATGATTATCTTAATGATTATGAAACCATATCACACTTGATCCTCTAAGGACACCTTAGTTCATTTGTTTGGCTAAGGAGAGGACTCATGAGTTGTTGAAATGGTTAAATTAAAAGATAAATCATACATCAAAATCAAATCCTAGAGTGATACTCCAAGATTAACCCATTGAGTGACATAATCTTTAGAAAGTTTATAACACTTATCAAATGTAGAGTAAGATGTGTCCTACTCTTGTACATTTGTGATTGGTTAGTTGTGATGTTTTGGATAAAACAAAGACCAACTAAGTCCAATTATGGGAAGTGTTTAACTTGATAAGAATCCGCACTAACTATTGAATATTTGTTTTGTCAAGGAATGGTTCTTGACATAGAGAATCATATATTTCAAGAGGTTAGTAGGAGTCTTAAAAAGATCTTAAGATAGGTTCAAGAACTAATCAAGAGATTTGTTAATCACTAGCCCATCCCAGTTAAGGTTGGCTTTGCATTGGAGTTCTGAGAGTTCTCGACTGTTTGCATAACAACCTGGAAGCAACGGTAGGCCCTTGTGCTGGCAAGAAATTAAGATTGCACAAGTTCAGCCCATATGAGTTTGGAAGTGTCACTAACCTAGTCTTGTGATTATGGTTTTGACAAAATTCACATGGAAAAGAACACGTACACCATAAAATCTAAGTGTCATAAGGTTTCTCTTCGATTCATGAAAATGATGGTGAGGAAACTCTTTCACTAAGAAGATTTTAAGTAGATAGCGGTTGTGATATTTGCATTCTCATATAGTTAGTGGAGCGTGTGTGGCTAACCGACACACTAACTAGTGAGAATTGCAAAAGGTCTAGACAAACATGTGAGCTATCTAAGGAAAGGGGTATGTTTTTGATAAAGTCTTATCAAATCAATCTAGTATCAGAAATATGAACTTTGGTAACAAAGTCAATAAAGTATTGATTTCTAGAAGTCCAGTTGATTTCTGAGTACATGTCAAAGCTAGTGGGAGCATAAAGTGCTATGCTGGTAATCATTATGCTAGTGGGAGCATGATGATTATGTTAAGTATTGCAAGTTAGCAATGTTAATTATAGAAAACAAAAGTTTCAATTTGCTTTGAAAAGTTGTTTGCTATAATTAAGGGAGAGGATTTTATACTTCATTCCAATTCTACCAGCTTAGATTGAGTTTTATCAACTTTAGTCAAGGATATATATGAATGTTATGTTGGAATTGTTCAACATAAGGAATTTCTATATATGTTGCGTTATCAAAATTCGATTATGATTACGGCATACCTCTTCATAGTTCGAATTGTGAGAACATGGCAAATAAAATTTTATAGCATGAATCATGTCCCATATGCTTCGGATATAGGATCGATTGCATGTACTATAATATTCATCCATTCTAAGTTTTCCTAATGCTTAGGGCATTAAGAAGGGAAAAGGGATTAGAACTGGATATGACTAAAATGATTAAGCAATTGTCGAGGACAGTTTGAGGTTTACCAAAGATTGGTTACTCATGGACAATTGGAAGTATAGAGTTAGGACCATATTGACATATTTGGAAAAAGAGGCAACTCTTGTTCAGAAGTGATGGTCATAATGGTAATATGTAATTGTCTCCATAGGTGGAAGTTATTCTTTGAATCTGTGTAAGATTGAAGAACTTAATGCTATGAAGGATGTTCAAAGGAATGTACTTTGAATTTGAGACTTCATTTCCATGGAATTGTTTTCCATTGGAATACTTTGTAATGTCTGTTGCCAAGTCTTTGTGACTTCTGTGCATAGTCATTACAAGGGGATCATTGCATATAAGTTTAGAATCTAACATATTACAATAAATGGCAAGAGTTTGGTATTCTTGCATTTACAACAAGGATTGGAATTGTGAAATGAGCATCATTGGAATATTGTCAATTGATCTATTTCTCAAAAGAGAGGACCATATGTAAACATAGTATGCATACTTGGAGTATGGCATAACTGTTGTTTGGAAAACCATAGTGTGCATGCTTGGAGCATGGCATGACTATTGTTTTAATTCAAGTATTAAGTTGATAAATCGAAACATAAATAATGAGTAATCAATATGGTGCTTAGATAAAAGTTGTTTTATTTACACCCAAGTGTTGGGGCCATATAGGATTAAGTATTATTCTTGTGTTTCACTTTGCATGTTTTGACTTCCAGAATAACTAGGTCGTTCTTCCTGAATGACCAAGTTATTCAAACCATCCACAGTCAGTCATATGTTGGAAGTAGATATGAATCAAGACTGTTGTGAATTTGCCTTGTATGATTTGTCTAAAGTGCTTTAGACAATGCAATGGTTGCTACAACATTCATGAGTACTCATAAGGGCTGAGTATTGGATTCAACCCACGCTCACTTGCATCACTTCATGGAATTTATCTCGAGTGATCATGAGACGGTAATATCATATAAATCTTCAAACCTAGAGATATGAGTTGTTGACTATGAGTTGGTTATTCATTGATTGTATGAAAACACATTGGTAACTCGATGTTATAAAACATGCCTTTGTGAGTAATTCAACAAGTAGTTAGTACAAGCATATCAATCAAAGTTTATCTGTTCCTTCTAGAAATACAAGCGATATCTGGGCCCCTCGATGATTTAGTTTTGACTTATGTACCGGGCCCGGTCAGAACCTAATTGATGTTTTCAATTTAGTTCTATGTCGAAACAAATCAGAGATCGAGAAAAAAATGCTGGACAATAAGTAAGACCATGTTCCACGTGTTTGTCCGGCTGATATCATGAGAACAGAAGATTATATGATCACTTATCTTAAATGGCGTATCATCATCATCTCAGTTTCGAGAGACTTTGAAAGAGCTACGATTGCTAGTCAGATTTTGAAGTCATATTTGCAAATATAGTTATTAGACTTATCCAAGTGGGAGACTGTTGGATATAGTGTCTAAGTCCATAACTTTATTTGGTATGTACTTGACCCGACCCGGCATGGTCCATTTGGGTTGCATGGCATTGCAATACTTGGATAGACTAAATGAGAGAATAAGGCACTTATGATTATTAATATATTATAAGTTCTAATATATTAATAATAGTATTATTTAATTAGTATTAATCAAGTATTAATCTAGTATTAATTTGGTGATCAAAGTGAGACTAATTAAATATATGGGGTTGATTATGATAATCATCAATTCTTTTATGGTGGATTAATGATCCATTGTTTATGGGTTATGGATGTAACCATTTGGAGCTCCATGGATAGTCCATGGGAGTTAAAAACCCATGGGTCATAAGAAATGAAGAGTCATGACAATTAGGGATTATGTTTGTAACTCCTAATTATGACACACTATAAAAGAAACCCTATAGCATGCAAAATTGGCACTAGAGGGTTACTAGAGAGGGCATAACCGATTTTCAAGTGTAAGAAGTATTCTCTTAAGTTATTCCAAGTTTTGTGGTGTTGTGTGAAGCATTTGAGGCACAACATTTGGGGTGCTAGGCTCACAAAGTCTTGAAGGAATCCAAGCAACAACAATGTATGTATTTCTACTAGTTTTATGTTTTATGTAATCCCCATGCCATGCTAGTTAGGAAATAACCTTGAAAAGAAATTTGCATGTATATAGAGAAAACATAGATTCAAGGTTATTAGGGTTGCATGTACACTTAGGAAGTGCTAGAATGCTCAAAACCCATCACTTTCGTGGGTCATTCTAGGAGAATAATTTTCCCTTTGGAGAGGTGAGTTAGGTGTAGAGGTTGATGATGAACCCTCCCCCTGCAATGGAGTATTTTCTGCTTGTGGTGCTTTCAGACTCTAGGGTTCACTCTCAAGATCTTTCGTAGCTTCATCGATTATTTTCTTTCATTCATCCTCTCTATTGTCTGCTGCTTTGGATTTTGATGAAATGTCCTTCACTGGCTCGTCGAATAAATGCATGAATTCATCGTAGAGATTAGCCAGTGGAGTAGTTGCTTGATTTTCTTGTGGGAAAATTTCCTTTGATTGATTCATAGTCAGCTGATACCTTTTCAGATAATTATCATTGAATGTGACATAATAGGTTTCTTTTATCTTTTTGGACTTCTTATTAAGAACCCTATATACATTGGAGGTCAGTGAATATTCCAAGAAAATACCTTCATCAGCCTTCACATCGAATTTGTTCCGTTGCTCATTGGAGTTGAAAATGAAGCAACGAGACCCAAAAACATGGAAAAACTTAACGTTGGGTTTGCATTTATTCAAGATTTCATAGGGAGTAACTGTAAATCGCTTGTTGAAAATTGAGCGATTTTGGGTGAAACAAGCTGTCCCAATTGCATCAGCCCAGAAGTAAAGTGGCAGATTCGCAAATGAGAGCATTGTTCTCGCAGCCTCACACAAAGATCTGTTTCGCCTTTCAACGAACCCATTTTGTTGTGGAGTGTAAGGAGCTGAAAAGTTGTGCGGAACTCCTTTCGTAGTTAGAAATTATTCAAATGCTTGGTTTTTGAATTCCAACCCATTTTCACTGCGAACGTTGTGAACCAGCTTTCGCAGTTGAAGCTCTACCTGCTTTATAAAATCTTTGAGTTTAGGAGTGGCTTCAGATTTCTGCTTAAGAAAATAAACCCAAGTGAATCTAGAAAAATCATCTACAATAACAAGAGTGTATTTATTACCACTAACGCTTTCGATTGTAGAAGGACCACATAGATCGATATGCAAAAGTTCTAGTGGTTCAATAACTTTCGTATTTACAATGGTTGGATGACTCTTCCTACTCTGCTTCCCCATTTCACAGGTTGCACAACGATGTTCCTTGTCGTACTTCAAGAGTGTTAGTCCTCGTACATGATCACCAAGAACTAACTTGTTGATGTCTTTGAAGTTTAGGTGCGAAAGTCTACGATGCCATAACCAACTATCGTCAGATGAAGCTTTCGCAAGTAGAAAGATAACTGGCTTCCCTTTGATTGGTTTCATATTGCGAGGAAACATTTCTCATTTTCATTCGGACTTTAGGAGGGAATTCTTTGTTTTCTTTTCGATGATTTCAGAACCCTCATCGTCAAATGAAACTTTCAATCCTATGCCAACCACTAGCTGCAAAACACTGATTAGATTGTGTTGCAAGCCTTCCATATAAGCCACTTTGCGAATAGAGAATTCTCCATTTGTGATCATCCTATAGTCTTTAACTTCTCCAAGTGAGTTATTCCCAAACCTCACTCTTCCACCATCTTTTAGCGCCATGTACTCTCGTAACTCTTCCTTCCTTCCTGTCATGTGATGTGAGCAGTCACTATCGATATACCATTCGGAGTGAAACTGCTCATCATGTATTACCTGCAAAAGTTAAGTAGAGTTAGGAACCCAAAGTTGTTTGGGCCCTTGTGAGTTTTTCATAGGAAAAGAAATAGAAGGATCAACCAGATATGTTTTATTAAGGTTGTTTTGTCTTTCTTTGTGATTTTAAAAACAGTAATCCTATTATCTTTTAAGTTAGCATCCTTGGTGGATGATTTCTTTTGATTATTCCGGATTTGTTGTTTAACAGCCTTTTTCGCAGCTTGCTTAAGGTCTGCTTCAGATCTTTTTAGAGGAACTTCATACTACGAAACCATCTTTCCTTTGCCTTTCATGTCTTGTGAAACCTTAGATGCATGATTTTGAAAAGATGATTTTTGAGAAGCTTTATGATGCGAAACCTTAGGTTTCGTAGATGATGAGACTTTCGCATTTGTATGGACTTTTTCCTTACGAATGAAGTTTGGATTCCTTGACTACCATAACTTCTTTCTTTCCTTAAGATTCTTGTTATATCTAGCATTCCTTTGTCGATTTTGAGCTACAAACTGCTCTAAGGATTTGTGAGCATTAACCCTAGGTTTTGACTTTCTGGTAGGGGTTTCTGTCCAAATTGATGATGTATCACTTGGAACACTCTTAGTTCCACTTAGACTTCCCTTTTCGTAGCTTGAATTGACTTTGTTTAGGGGCTCTGTTACGTACCCGCTCTTTGTTCTCATGAGGTCATTTTAGATAGACCTTTCGTTTTGTCTGCATTGTCAATTGGAGCATACCAAAAGTACTCATCACATCCGTCTTTATTGTCATCATCGACCATGGATGTTAATTCAGCTGTTTGGTTTTTGTCTAGTCCTTTTGTTGCAAAAACTTTGTTAGAAACAGTTTGGATTTTAGGAAATATAGTCGCTTTTGCTTTTAAAACTTCATGTTTATATTTTGAAGTACATGTGGACTCAACTGAATCCTCCGAAATCAGGACTTTTGCAGGGACAAATTCATTTTAGTGTGATGTGAGTAGTCACTATCGATATACCATTCGAAGTGAAACTGATCATCATGTATTACCTGCAAAAGTTAAGTAGATTTAGGAACCCAAAGTTGTTTGGGTCCTAGTGAGTTTTTCACAGGAAAAGAAATAGAAGGATCAACCAGATATGTTTGTTTTATTAAGGTTGTTTTGTCTTTCTTTGTGATTTTTAAAAAACAGTAATCCTATTATCTTTTAAGTTAGCATCCTTGGTGGATGATTTCTTTTGATTATTCTGGATTTGTTGTTTAACAACCTTTTTCGCAGCTTATTTACAGTCTGCTTCAGATCTTTTCAGAGAAACTTCAGACTGCGAAACCATCTTTCCTTTGCCTTTCATGTCTTGTGAAACCTTAGATGCATGATTTCGAACATATGATTTTTGAGAAGCTTTATGATGCGAAACCTTAGGTTTCGTAGATGATGAGACTTTCGCATTTGTATGGACTTTTTCCTTACGAATGAAGTTAGGATTCCTTGACTACCCTAACTGCTTTCTTTCCTTAAGATTCTTGTTATATCTAGCATTCATTTGTTGATTTTGAGCTACGAACTGCTCTCAGGATTTGTGAGCATTAACCCTAGGTTTTGACTTTCTGGTAGGGGTTTCTGTCCGAATTGATGATGTATCACTTGGAACAATCTTAGTTACACTTGGACTTCCCTTTTCGTAGCTTGAATTGACTTTGTTTAGGGGCTTTGTTACGCACCTACTCTTTGATCTCATGATGTCATTTTAGATAGACCTTTCGTTTTGTCTGCATTGTCAATTGGAGCAGACCAGAAGTACTAATCACATTCGTCTTTATTGTCATCATCGACCATGGACGTTAATTCAGCTGTTTAGTTTTTGTCTTGTCCTTTTGTTGCAAAAACCTGGTTAGTAACAATTTGGATTTTAGGAAATACAGTCGCTTTTGCTTTTAAAACTTCATGTTTATCTTTTGAAATACGTGCAGACTCAACTGAATCCTCCGAAATCAGGACTTTCGCAGGGACAAATTCATTTTAGTGTGTGAGCAATCACTGTCGATATATCATTCGGAGTGAAACTGCTCATCATGTATTACCTGCAAAAGTTAAGCAGATTTAGGAACCCAAAGTTGTTTGGGCCCTTGTGAGTTTTTCACAGGAAAAGAAATAGAAGGATCAACTAGATATGTTTGTTTTATTAAGGTTGTTTTGTCTTTCTTTGTGATTTATAAAAAACAGTAATCCTATTATCTTTTAAGTTAGCATCCTTGGTGGATGATTTCTTTTGATTATTCTGGATTTGTTGTTTAACAACCTTTTTCGCAGCTTGCTTAAGGTCTGCTTCAGATCTTTTTAGAGGATCTTCATACTACGAAACCATCTTTCCTTTGACTTTCATGTCTTGTGAAACCTTAGATGCATGATTTTGAAAAGATGATTTTTTAGAAGCTTTATGATGCGAAACCTTAGGGTTCGTAGATGATGAGACTTTCACATTTGTATGGACTTTTTCCTTACGAATGAAGTTTGGATTCCTTGACTACCATAACTGCTTTCTTTCCTTAAGATTATTGTTATATCTAGCATTCCTTTTTCAATTTTGAGCTATGAAATGCTCTAAGGATTTGTGAACATTAACCCTAGGTTTTGAGTTTCTGGTAGGGGTTTCTGTCCGAATTGATGATGTATCACTTGGAACACTCTTAGTTCCACTTGGACTTCCCTTTTCGTAGCTTGAATTGACTTTGTTTCGGGGCTCTGTTACGTACCTGCTCTTTGTTCTCATGAGGTCATTTCAGATAGACCTTTGGTTTTGTCTGCATTGTCAATTGGAGCAGACCAGAAGTACTCATCACATTCGTCTTTATTGTCATCATCGACCATGGACGTTAATTCAGCTGTTTGGTTTTTGTCTAGTCCTTTTGTCGCAAAAACTTGGTTAGTAGTAGTTTGGATTTTAGGAAATACAATCGCTTTTGCTTTTAAAACTTCATGTTTATCTTTTGAAATACGTGCGGACTCAACTGAATCCTCCGAAATCAGGACTTTCGTAGGGACAAATTCGCTTTTAATATATTTAGAACAGTCAACCTCATCCTCCATAGATAGTTCACTCATATCACTCTCATCATCAAATTCAGAATTGTTTTTTTACATTAAGCTTGTTTTCTGAATTTAACTTGGTGCTTAAAGAGTCAAATTTTTTGCACGGTTTCGGATTTAATTTGCTCTTTGTCTTTTTCATCCAAAAGTTGTTTGAGCATGTCTTTGTGATCTTTGGACTTAATGAATAATTCGATTTTTTCTAGTCCAATACGGTATGCGTCTAAAGTTTCGTCAGATGAGACAATGGATTCACAACTGTAACAGTCAACATCAATTTCGTCTTCTTTGAATTCGAGGAAAGGTAAAACCCTTTTGTGAAATTTCTCACCAATCCCACAATTAAGATGCAACTGAGTGATATTGAAATATAGTCTTTTGGCAATCAAACAAAAAATATTAAGCTGTTTTAAAAGACTCAAATTATCCCTTTGTAAATAAATTGACTCATCCCTAGACTTAGATAAATCCGAATCAATCATCGCTATCCAGATGCATCTCTCCTTACTCTTTGACGAAACTCTACCGATTTGATTAGTTAGGTTAGAGTTTGTTAAAAGAGTTCTTTTTAAGCTGTCACTAAAACTTGAAAAAAGTGTATCTTAAGTCATTTAGTTCAGTTTCATATCTACACAAAGGTATATGAAGAGACTCAAGAATAGAATTTACCTTGTTGATCATTTGTTCATATTCACTGATTTGCTTAAGAACTGGCCTCACAATGAAGCAACTATCATCCTCACATCATGACACATCATTCGTCAACATCAAGCATCTTCCTCCAGATTGTGAATAGTCTTCCTTCACAACAAAACTTCTTCCATGAGTAGGCCTTCAAACCTCCCCGTCTTTGGAATCTGTAGACTGTTGGATTTGTGTCCAAGCCCGTAACTATATTTGGCAAGTACTTGACCTAGTTGTGCATGGTCCTTTTGGGTTGCCTTCACCAAAGCAACTTGACATGGTGATTTATAGAGAGAGAGAGAGAGAGGTTATTATGGTTTATTAATATATTATATGAATAATATATTAAAGGAGAAATCATATAGTTTAATTAATATTAGACAAGAATTAATTAAAAGTTAATTCTGTGACTAAAAGACATTAATTAAATAAAGGGGACTTAAACTGTCAGATGTGTGATAAATGAATATTAGGCTGAGGAGCCTCATGGACTAGGCATGGACGAAATTAGGGATGTGTACATCCTAATTTCGGCCATAAGGGCCCTATTCCAGAAGCTTCCTTGGATCGCTTAAGGCCTAAGTTGTCCATTAGGGTTTTGACTGAAACCCTAGTAGCACCAGTATAAATAAGACCCCAGGGTATCCATTTTCGGCCACTTGAATCCCTAGAGAGTTTATAGCCGAAATGGTTCCTCTCCCCTCTCTCCAATATTATCCTCTTGCTTGTGTGGTGTTTGTAATCCATTAGAGGAGTTGCATTTGTGACTCTAAGCTCCAAGACAAGAAGATTTAAGCCATCGTTGAAGAGGTAATCATCTAGATCTGTTTTCTTATGACAATTTCGAAAAATGTATGCTAGATCTATGGTTCATAAGTCTTGGATGAATTGCATGTACAATAGAGAAACCTAGATCCAAGCTTTAGGGTTTGCATGTGCACATAAGATGTTTTTTTGTGTAAAACCCATCAGTGGTATCAGAACCTTGATTGATTTCTATTGTATTGATGCCTTATATGTTCATCTTGTTGGAAAAAAATCTTTTTTTGCCCTTTGCCCGACCTGACTCGGCGAGTCACTAGCTGAACTCAGCAAGTCGGCCCAACTCGGTGAGTCCAGTGAGTGACTCGGCAAGTCAGGGAGTCAGATAGAGGGATTTTTGATATTTCTTGCTGTTTTGCTGAAGGATAATTACCAAAATCGCTTTTGACTAATAAAATCTAA
Organism: Lactuca serriola; assembly: GCF_051521515.1. Lineage (NCBI taxonomy): Eukaryota > Viridiplantae > Streptophyta > Magnoliopsida > Asterales > Asteraceae > Lactuca > Lactuca serriola. The sequence goes on from NC_136413.1 coordinate 132,986,948, forward strand.
ATTTTATTATTATTATGTGATTATCCTTACCAAAACAAAAGATAATTACCAATTAATTGAATAACAAATTCCTTATATGATAAAATTTGATTATTTGATTTATTTGATGAATTATCTTGTGAATAAAATGGAATAGGTCAAATTTAGATAATCTTTAAATTAATTGTATGATTTAAATTATTTTCTATTTGATCCTATGTGTTTTGAAAAGTTCAAAACTTGCCCTCATGTTTTGAAATTTAAATTTATGATTAAAAGTTTAATTTGAATTATTTAAATTTCAAACCCTAGAGTTTTACAAGTTTAAAATTTAACCTTATACTTTATATATATATATATATATATATATATATATATATATATATATATATATATATATATATATATATAACTTAAACTGCTAGTCTTACCGTTAGTAGGCCTCATTCACGAAGCCGATCTATAAGGGGGGTATAAGGTTATGGCCTATAAAATGGTCGTTTAATGGGTGTCCAGTCTCACCCACCGCTTCCTTGACTGGTGGAGGGTCGTTAGCCGAACGAGTAGGATAGGGAAAACCTTTCCTCATTAAAAGTATAATGAAATTATAAAGTAACTAAATGTTTTACAAAATTCCCAATCTTAGTTACTTTAGGCAAAAGTGAATTTGATGCAATTCCATGAAATTACACTTTGTACCCTTGCTAAGACGTTAGTAGATCGTGTGTGGTTAACTGGCACACTAATTGGGCTCTAAGGAAAGGTGGCAAAGGGTAACTCGATGTTTGTCATAGATTGATGGAGCGTGTGTGGCTAACCGACACGTCGATTGGGTGACTGTGACATTGGGGGCACCATATACATTTGCATGGTTATTCACACCCGCTTTATGATCCTCGGCATCCCAGTCACAAACTTGAGGGGCATATCGAGATTTAAACATGCCATTGAAAAGTTCAATGAATCTCAAAAGATCTAGGAGTTTTCAATACATTTAAAATTTAATCTCTTTTTCGTTTTTCATGGTGGAGAATTAGTGAATCGTCATTCACTTACCTTCAAATTATTTGCATGTTAGATTACAACATCCCTCTTCTAATTTGTAAATAATGTTGTTGGGTCCTAGCCCTAGTTTCTCATTTGGGTGTTTAATTGGGGATTCATTTCTAATCAAACTTGTCTCTTTCAGATGTCGAATGTGAACAACAATGCTTCCGGCTCAAATTCCTCCGGCTCGTTCTCACTCATGAATTTGTGTGGGAGAGTGATCTTTGAAGGGTCCAATTTCAATGATTGGATCCGCAACATCCGAATGGTCAATCATTATGAAGACAAAGAGTATGTACTCGATGAAAAGCTGAAGGAAATCAACCTCAACACTGCCACTGCCGATAAGATCGCTGCCTTTGAGGCCCGTGAGCGTGATGCTACAAAAGTCCATTGCATCATGTTGGCGACTATGACTGCAGAACTCCAAAAAGTACTATGAGGACATGTATCCCTATGAGATGCATCAAGATCTGCTGGACCGGTACCACCAAAGCGCTAGGCAAGAAAGGTACGAGATCATCACCTCGATGATCACTGCCAAAATGGGTAATGGAGAGTCCCTTACCACTCATCTGCAAAAGATGCAGAGATATGTTGATCGCCTACTAAAGTTAAATGTTAACTTTGATGAAGAGCTGGAAATCGACGTCATCCTTCACTCCTTGCCTCCCTGCTACAACCAGTTCCGCATAACCTACCACATGAATAAGGAAGAGGTCACTTTGAGCAAGCTTCAAGGCTTGCTAAGGACTGCTGAGAGCAATCTCAAAGATAATTCTAATACATCAACTCCTACTCCTGCTGCTACCCCAATCTTGGCAATTGGGCAAGGAAAGGGCAAGAATAGAAAGGCTCCCTCAAAGAGCAACCGTAAGGGAAAGTCCCAAGATGGTACGTCTTCTAGTGGAACCAAGGCTGGTTCTGCTAAACCCAAATCCAACCCCAAGGAGGCAAAGTGCCACTACTACCATGAAATAGGGCATTGGAAATGAAGTTGCCCGATGTATCTGTAAGATATCAAGGATGGAAAGATCAAGCCGCCCTTTGCAGGTATTTACACTATTAAATCTAATGATTCATCGCATGCTATTTCTTGGGTTTTTGATACAAGATGTGGTTTTCCCATATGTTCTGATTTGCAGGGCCTAAGAAGAAATAGTGATGTGGAGCATGAGAATATAAACTTGATCATGGGGAACAGAAGATCGTTGCCTATCACCAAGATTGGAGTTTACTCTTTAGTGCTTAGTACTGGATTAGGATTAGATTTAAATAATTGTTGTTATTTGCCAGATATGGCAAGAAACATCATTTCCTTTCATGGTTTATATAGAAAAGGATTTAGATATTCATTTGATAATGAAAAAGGTTCTATTAATGCTTATCTTAATGGTGTTTTCTATTTTGAAGCATTGCCTTGTAATGGAATATATGAAACTGTGATGATTGTAGATAATGTAGGAAATGATGTGTTGTGTATTGATTCTTCCAATAGTTTGGATAAAGCATGCTTGTGGCATTGTCGTCTTGCACATGTCAACAAGAAACGCATAGCCCGACTCCGAAAGGATGGAGTGTTGGAGTCATTCGACCTTAGGGACGATGACGTGTGCGAATCTTGTTTACTTGGAAAGATGACCAAGTCACCCTTCACTGGTACTTGTGAAAGGGGTGAGGGTTTATTGGATCTCATACACACCAATGTGTGTGGGCCCTTTAGATCCACCACAAGGGATGCAAATCGCTTCCATGTGACTTTCACCGATGATTATAGCAGATATGAGTATATCTACTTAATCAAGCACAAGTCAGAAACCTTTGAAAAGTTCAAAGAGTTTAAACAAGAAGTGGAGAATCAGTTGGGCAGGAAAATCAAGATGCTTCGATCCGATCCAAGTGGAGAGTACCTAAGTCTTGAATTCCATGACTACCTCAAGGAATGCGGAATCGTTTTGCAATTGGCGCCACCTAGGACACCGCAGTTGAATGGTGTGGCTAAGAGGCGTAATCGAACCTTGCTAAACATTGTTCGTTCAATGATGAGTCGTGCTTCACTACCTATCTCATTATGGGGGTATGCCTTAGAGACTGCCGCCCACATCCTTAACTTAGTCCCTATGAAGAAGGTTGCCAAAAAACCTCACGAGATGTGGACAGGGAAAGCTCCCTCGTTGGCACATATCAAGGTTTGGGGTTGCGGGGCTTTCGTAAGACGAGAGACTCGCTACAAGCTCGAACCTCGTAGTGAGCGGTGTATTTACGTCGGCTACCTGCATATGTCCTTTGGATATCTCTTCTATAAACCGATTTATAATGTTGCCTTCGTCACGAGGAGAGGGGTTTTCCGAGAGCAAGAACTCATAAGCCAAGGGGAAAGTGGGAGGCAAATAGATCTTGAAGAGATTCAAGAGTCGAGCGATGAAGGAACCTCTAACGCTGGGGTGGAGGAAACTCCGGTTGAACCAATTGACAAGTCCTTACCTCTTAGACGTTCCGAGAGAGTTAGGGTTCAACCCCAGTTTTATGGTTTTCATATTAATACAAAAGGGGATATGTTCGTTAGTGATAGTACACTAGTGAATTTGGACGAACCTAACAGCTATCAGGAAGCCATGGCAGGCCCGAAGTCTGTGAAGTGGAAAGAGGCGATGGACAGCGAGATTCAGTCCATGTACGATAACAAAGTTTGGAGCTTGGTTGATAATGTGTCAGGTCGTAAGATTGTCGGGTGCAAGTGGATCTTCTAGAAGAAGACAGACATGGATGGGAATGTGCACACTTATAAGGCACAATTGGTTGCGAAGGGCTTTACTCAAACTCCCGGAGTTGACTATGATGAGACCTTCTCACCAGTTGCTAAGATAAAGTCTATTAGGGTGATGCTAGCCATTGTTGCATTTCATGACTATGAGATATGGCAGATGGATGTCAAAACCGCTTTCCTTAAAGGAAAGTTGGATGAGGATGTTTACATGAATCAGCCAGAGGGTTTTGTCAATGCGAATCATCCCAATAGAGTGTGTAAGCTTGAGAAGTCCATTTTTGGACTGAAACAAGTATCTCGCAGATGGAATCTTTGTTTCGATGAGAAAGTCAAAGAGTTTGGTTTTCTGCAAAGCGAGGATGAATCATGTGTATATGTTAAAGTTAGTGGGAGTATAGTAAGCTTCCTCGTAATGTATGTCGATGACATACTACTCATAGGAAACGACATCCCAACGCTGCAGGAAGTCAAGTCTTGGCTTGGGAAGTGTTTCACTATGAAGGACCTCGGAGAGGCTGCCTGTGACATCCCCAAAATCACGGCCAGAAAAGACCGATTTCATTTATGCTTTTTAAAATAATTTCAGAGTAAATCCTTTTGATTTAAAAGTGTTGCGGAATTTGTTCCCAAAACAAAACATGATAAAATAATATTTATCAATGCATTTCATCAAGAGATGCATTTTTATTATATAATCAAAACTCGGGATGTCATGTTCCGATACAGACCATAAAGCATAAACGATAACATTACAAGTCATTCAACAAATATATACATATACAGACTTGTAAACAAAACAACTCGATGATTCATCCATCTTACGCCCTTGCGCCACTTCCTGTAATACAAATAAAACTGAGTGGGTCAGGCTTGGGAGCCTGGTGAGCATATAGGGTTTTCAACCCACAATAAATAAATTATATTTAATTTCACCAACCAATCACTTCCCGATTACCCATTCCCGTTATCCTCACTTTACGTCCCTAAAACAACATCTATCTCAAGGGACCTAATCTGGAATTTTCATCGGGATGGACATTACTGCTAAGGGGTTTCCTCAACAATAGATATCCTAAAGGCAACCATGAGGGGGATAGAGTACACCGGTGAACACATCGTTCACAACACCTACAGGTTATGAACCTGCTAGCGTTCCACAAGACTGTCTAGAAAGATTCTGTGGTCGTTATCCATACTCCGCTGAATAACTAGATCAACAACAACAACAACATCGAGGCCTCTCATCTGTTTATTACACACCAACTATCTACCCATGTTCTACCCAACATATTAGTAGATAAAAATATATATTTTTATACATAGTTTAAAACCTGTATAGCATTTTCATTCAATATATATTCCACATAACAGATGAGGCACAACCACATAACACGTATTTCATAGAAAACAATCAGATCTATGAGATTTGAAGAGAGTGAATATACCTTCACGCACATAACAACAAAACTATACACATAACACGTATTTCGTATAAAATACTTCATAATTATGCATTAGAAGAAAGTAACTACACACTCACACGTATAAACAACAATATGCTTAATACACTCAAACCATACTTGTATTGTTATCGTGTTTGTGAAAGGTAGTATACACTCACTTGATCAGAAGATGATCAGACAGCACTACGGCTTGTAGAAGTAGTATTCTTCGGCAGATGTGGAAGATCTTCACAAAAATCGAACTTCTCGCGGGCAGAGCTTCGGCTCGGGAATCGCACTTCTCAGGATCTTCGGGGCTTCGAAACTTGCTTCGGGACTCGGGAATATTTCCGGGGCTTCGGGGTACTTCTGGCACGCAAATCGAGGTAAAACGGGAGAAAGAAGAGAGAAAAAGAGCAAAAATACCCGGAACCCTCGCATCCTATTTATAGGAGGCTGGAGCCTCAGAGTACACAGGGCGTACTGCCTCAGAATCATCATTGCTTACGTATCCGTAGAACTCGAGTGCGAGGCGTGTCATGCTTCGCTGTACGCGGGGCGTACGCTAGTACGTTGGGCGTACTTCGGATGAGTCCGATGACTCCTCTTCGGATAATGCCGGATTTAATAATGAAATTTAATTATTTATTATTTAATAAACTTCGAAAATTCATATCTTCTTCATACGAACTCGGTTTTCGACGTTCTTTATATCCACGCGAAGGTGAGACTACGCTCTACAACTTTCGTTTAGACTCCGTCGGCTTATTTTAACTTTATTTTTATTATTTATTTTTAATAGGCCGGGACAGAAAAACTTCGTTATAAATTCATAACTTCTTCGTTTGACGTCCGTTCTCGCCTAACTTTTTATCGCTTCGATACCAACAATGAGACCTTCGATCCTCGTTTAGATTGCTTCGGCTAAAAACCGCTCGATCTCAAATCGAGTATTTCAGGCTGCATACCGCTAAGCCGAAAGTTCGAAAAATCATAACTTCCTCACACGAAGTCAGATTTGGGCGTTCTTTATATATTCGGAAACCTCGCTTCAACTACTACAACATTATCCAAAGATATCAAGTTTATTTTACACTTTAATTTTGAAGCTTATTTTTATTCTTAATTAATCAAACCGCATAATTAAGCAATTAAGCACAAAACACATAATTCTCAAATAATACAATCTTATTATTTCAAAACGGGTTACAAAGGTTAACCTAGACTATTACATTGCTAAAAATGGCAAGCCCGGAAACACAGGCGTTACAATTCTCTCCACCTTAGAATGATTCCGTCCCTGGAATCACACATGAACAAACAAATGCGGATAGCGACTCAACATGTCACTCTCCGTCTCCCAGGTGAGATTCGGCCCATTCGTGTGTTTCCATCGGACAAGCACTAACCCAACCATCTTGCGTCGTAACTTCTTAGTCTTTCGGTCAACAATTGCCTCTGGTTCTTCAATCAACCTTTTGTTCTCATCAATTCTCAATTCAAAAATTGGAATTATGTCGGGAACTTCTCCCGTGAACTTCCTCAAATAACACACATGAAAAGTGTTATGAATTCCATTCAGTTCTTCTGGTAGTTCGAGCTTGTAAGCTTGGTTCCCAATCCTCTGAAGAACTTTAAACGATCCAATAAACCTTGGAATCAACTTTTCCCTTTTACCAAATCTTATAAGTCCCTTCCACGGTGAGACTTTAAGCAAAACCGAATCTCCAACCTCAAAAGTCATCGGTTTTCGCTTTTTGTCAGCATAGCTCTTTTAACGATCCTGAGTTGCTAACATTCTTTTCCTAATTATTTTCAACTTTTCAGCAGTTTGATGAACCATCTTCGGTCCCATAAACTGCTTTTCCCCAGCCTCAAGCCAACAAGACGGCGTACGACACTTCTATCCGTACAAAGCTTGATAAGGTGCCATCTTAATGCTCGAGTGGAAACTATTATTGTAGGAAAATTCTACCAAAGGTAAATGTTCATCCCAATTACCTAGGAATTCCAAGGTACATGCTCTCAGCATATCTTTAAGTGTTTGTATTGTTCTTTCACTCTGACCATCAGTCTGCGGATGGTAAGCTGTACTTAAACACAACTTGGTACCCAATTCCTCTTGTAGACTTTTCCAAAACTTTGAGGTGAAACGGCTATCACGATCCGACATAATCGTTAACGGAACACCGTGAAGCCTCACAATCTCCTTCACGTAAGAATTTGCAAGCTTTTCCATAGACCATTTCTCCTTGGCTGCTATGAAATGCGCAATCTTAGTGAATCGATCAACGACCACCCAAATCATGTCGTGACCATTCTTTGTTCTGGGCAAATTAGTGACAAAATCCATAGCAATGTCTTCCCACTTACCCATATGCACAGGAAAAGGTTCTAAACTCCCGTATGGTTTCTGATGTTGTGTCTTTACTCTCGCACAAGTCACACACTCAGCCACATACTTTGCAACATCAAGCTTCATCGTCGGCCACCAGTAGTAGGGTTTCAAGTCCCTATACATTTTAGTGCTACCGGGATGAATTGAGTACATGGTCTTGTGAGCTTCTTCCATCAGAAGATCTCTTATCCTTCCGGACTTAGGTACCCAAATCCGACCTTGGAACACCTTCAGTCCATGACCGTTTGTATCAAACACCAACGTTTTTCCCAAACATTCCTCCTTTCGGTCATTCTTCTCAGAAGCTTGCTCTTGAGCTTTCTTTATACTTTCCACAATTGTTGAGACAACTTCTATTCTCAACGCTCTTGGCCTTTTCCTTTCAAGATTGACTTTCCGACTGAGAGCATCAGCAACAACATTAGCCTTACCGGGGTGGTAAAGTATCTCGCAGTCGTAGTCCTTGAGTAACTCTAGCCAGCGTCGTTGCCTCATATTCAATTCTTTCTGATTAAAGAGATATTGGAGACTCTTATGATCAGTGAAAAGTTTGCACTTCGTGCCATAGAGGTAATGCCTCCATATCTTCAGAGCGAAAACTATCGCTGCCAACTCCAAATCATGAGTCAGGTAGTTCTTTTCATGCTCTTTCATGCTCTTTCAGCTGTCGAGATGCGAAAACTACCGCTGCCAACTCTATGATGCTTCTTCTTACATTTGTCGCACCATTTCGCTTCGCCTCCACCTCCCCTTGAACCAGACTTCGAGAACTTGTTTTTCTTGTTGGACCTTGAAGTTCCATCGAACTTCCTCTCTTCACCAACATCTATCCTTTCTAGACCCTTTTCCTTCTGCTGGGCCTCCACATTCTTAGCTGCACGAACAACCGTTTTTAGAGTAGTTTCCATCTTGACTGTTGGACCAAAGTCGGCAGGCAGTTCATTAGCAAACCTCTCAATCTTGGAGATTTCCGTTGGCACTAGGTATGGAAATAACTTCATTTTCTCAGTAAATGCAGTAGCATAGTCGTCTATGCTCATTTTCCCCTTCTTCAAGTTTTGGAACTCATTGTTCAGATCAATCAGATCTATCTCTGAACAATACTGCACCCTTATTTGTTCCAAGAACTCCTCCCATGACATTTTCAGGGCTTCTCCTCGTGGCATAGTATCTGCCAACAACTTCCACCAACTCAATACTCCAGTCTTCAGTTGTCTAACTGCAAGACAGTCTTCTGTTTGTTGCTACAGTCACAACTTTCAAATACCATCTCCATTTCGGAGATCCAATCCATTATCCCAACAGGCTTTGGGCTCCCAGAAAGACTTGGCGGCTTGGCGCCCAAGAAGTTCTTGTACATTCACCCATCCTTGTTGTTTCTCCTTTCCGGATCGTTCCTTCGTTCTCCTTGAGTCCCAACTTGACTCATAATGTGACTATTGTTCCCTTCCTCCGATTGCTCGGGAATCAATTCAGGTTCCTCAATAGGTATGATAGGTTCATCCCTATTATCATGCAACAATTGTCGCATCTCATCCTTTTGTTCGGCTAACATAGCCCGAATCATAGCTTGCACCCCAGCCATCGTTATTGGTTCTGGTGCTGCTGCTACAACAGGTATTTGCTCAATCACTGGCGGTTGATTCCTATTTTCATCAGCATTTCCAACTCCACTTCTTGTTCTCACCATTTTGATCTACACACCGAATAAGGTGAAATTAGATCCTCAATCACGATAGATATTCAAATCATCCTTATCACTCCGAAACGTTTACATGCTAGTTCTAAATTTGTAGACGTACGCTTAGAATCCTACACACATAAGGTTTCTAGATCCGGTCGGCAACAGACCATAGATCCAAACAAATAATATTAGATATGGCAACATATAACATTTAGCACATAAAAGCATTTTAGGCAACTTTCCTAAAATAAACTAGTGCTCGTGTGTAAAACATAACAGACACACATCTCAAAACTTCACTTAGCATTCTAAGTTTAAGTCTAGAAATCCTACAAATTCCTAGTTCGCTTAAACTAATGCTTTGATACCAACTGTGACATCCCCAAAATCACGGCCAGAAAAGACCGATTTCATTTATGCTTTTTAAAATAATTTCAGAGTAAATCATTTTGATTTAAAAGTGTTGCGGAATTTGTTCCCAAAACAAAACATGATAAAATAATATTTATCAATGCATTTCATCAAGAGATGCATTTTTATTATATAATCAAAACTCGGGATGTCATGTTCCGATACAGACCATAAAGCATAAACGATAACATTACAAGTCATTCAACAAATATATACATATACAGACTTGTAAACAAAACAACTCGATGATTCATCCATCTTACGCCCTTGCGCCACTTCCTGTAATACAAATAAAACTGAGTGGGTCAGGCTTGGGAGCCTGGTGAGCATATAGGGTTTTCAACCCACAATAAATAAATTATATTTAATTTCACCAACCAATCACTTCCCGATTACCCATTCCCGTTATCCTCACTTTACGTCCCTAAAACAACATCTATCTCAAGGGACCTAATCTGGAATTTTCATCGGGATGGACATTACTGCTAAGGGGTTTCCTCAACAATAGATATCCTAAAGGCAACCATGAGGGGGATAGAGTACACCGGTGAACACATCGTTCACAACACCTACAGGTTATGAACCTGCTAGCGTTCCACAAGACTGTCTAGAAAGAGTCTGTGGTCGTTATCCATACTCCGCTGAATAACTAGATCAACAACAACAACAACATCGAGGCCTCTCATCTGTTTATTACACACCAACTATCTACCCATGTTCTACCCAACATATTAGTAGATAAAAATATATATTTTTATACATAGTTTAAAACCTGTATAGCATTTTCATTCAATATATATTCCACATAACAGATGAGGCACAACCACATAACATGTATTTCATAGAAAACAATCAGATCTATGAGATTTGAAGAGAGTGAATATACCTTCACGCACATAACAACAAAACTATACACATAACACGTATTTCGTATAAAATACTTCATAATTATGCATTAGAAGAAAGTAACGACACACTCACACGTATAAACAACAATATACTCAATACACTCAAACCATACTTGTATTGTTATCGTGTTTGTGAAAGGTAGTATACACTCACTTGATCAGAAGATGATCAGACATCACTACGGCTTGTAGAAGTAGTATTCTTCGGCAGATGTGGAAGATCTTCACAAAAATCGAACTTCTCACGGGCAGAGCTTCGGCTCGGGAATCGCACTTCTCAGGATCTTCGGGGCTTCGAAACTTGCTTCGGGACTCGGGAATATTTCCGGGGCTTCGGGGTACTTCTGGCACGCAAATCGAGGTAAAACGGGAGAAAGAAGAGAGAAAAAGAGCAAAAATACCCGGAAACCTCGCATCCTATTTATAGGAGGCTGGAGCCTCAGAGTACGCGGGGCGTACTGCCTCAGAATCATCATTGCTTACGTATCCGTAGAACTCGAGTGCGAGGCGTGTCATGCTTCGCTGTACGCGGGGCGTACGCTAGTACGCTGGGCGTACTTCGGATGAGTCCGATGACTCCTCTTCGGATAATGCCGGATTTAATAATGAAATTTAATTATTTATTATTTAATAAACTTCGAAAATTCATATCTTCTTCATACGAACTCGGTTTTCGACGTTCTTTATATCCACGCGAAGGTGAGACTACGCTCTACAACTTTCGTTTAGACTCCGTCGGCTTATTTTAACTTTATTTTTATTATTTATTTTTAATAGGCCGGGACAGAAAAACTTCGTTATAAATTCATAACTTCTTCATTTGACGTCCGTTCTTGCCTAACTTTTTATCGCTTCGATACCAACAACGAGACCTTCGATCCTCGTTTAGATTGCTTCGGCTAAAAACCGATCGATCTCAAATCGAGTATTTCAGGCTGCATACCGCTAAGCCGAAACTTCGAAAAATTATAACTTCCTCATACGAAGTCAGATTTGGGCGTTCTTTATATATTCGGAAACCTCGCTTCAACTACTACAACATTATCCAAAGATATCAAGTTTATTTTACACTTTTATTTTGACGCTTATTTTTATTCTTAATTAATCAAACCGCATAATTAAGCAATTAAGCACAAAACACATAATTCTCAAATAATACAATCTTATTATTTCAAAACGGGTTACAAAGGTTAACCTAGACTATTACATTGCTAAAAATGGCAAGCCTAGAAACACAGGCGTTACACTGCCTATATTTTGGGAATAAGGATAGTGAGAAACAGGAGTAAAAGACTAACAGGACTTAGTCAGAATACTTACTTGGACAAGGTACTGAAACGTTTTAGTATGGAGAATTCCAAAAACGGGGAGTTACCAATCCAAAGTAATGCCAAGTTGAGTAAGACTCAAAGTCTGAGTACTGAAGTCAAGATAGTAAAGATGAGCCGAGTACCAGACGCTTCTGCAGTTGGCTCGATCATGTATGTGATGACTTGTACTCGACCTGATGTTGACTTTGCTTTGAGCATAGTCAGCAGATATCAAGGGAACCCTGGAAAAGCACATTGGACCGCAGTCAAGAATATTCTTAAGTACCTTCAGGGGACCAAGGAATGGTTTCTAGTCCTCGGTGGGAGTGATGACATAAAGGTATGAGGGTATAGTGACGCCAGTTTTCAGACCAACAGGGATGACTACCGTTCGCTGTCGGGCTGGGTCTTTATCCTAAATGGAGGAGCATTGACTTGGAAAAGTTCCAAGCAGGAGACCGTAGCTGGTTCAATGTGCAAATTAGAATACATTGTGGCGAGCAAAGCATCAAAGGAGGCAATATGGTTGAAGAACTTCATTGGAGACCTTGGAGTTGTGCGAGCCATACTGGAGCCTATGGAATTTTTTTGTGATAATGAAGGAGCGGCAGCCTTGACCAAGGAACCAAGGGATCATGGCAGATCTCGAGATATCGACAGAAAATATCAATTTATTCGACATCAGGTAGAAGAAGGACTCCTCGTAGTGAAGAGGGTATCGTCGGAGGATAACCCATCAGATCTGCTTACGAAGGGACTGCGTAGGGTTACGCACTTGTAGCACGCTAGGAGCATTGGGCTAAAGGACGATATTAGTTTAGGTTAGATGGTTTGAAACGTGTAATAGATAAATGTAATTGAAATTTGATGATTAAATAAAGGAGTATTATTTATAAGTAAAGTTACTGTCTTATGTTGATTATTTACCTATTGTTTTACTTTGCATGTTTTGACTTCCTGTATAATAAGATTATTCGAACGTTCCATAGTCGCTCATACTTTGGGAGTAGGTATCAAAGAAGATTGCCGTGAATTGGTGTGTAGATTGTCTAAAGTGTATTAGACATAGCAAAAGTTTGCTGGAACGTTCATGAGTGCTTATGAATAAGATTTAAGCATTGGAATAAACCCACACTTGCTGGAATCACTTCATGGAATTTATCATGAGTGATCGCAAGACGATAATATAATATGGTTTTAAAACCTAGATATATGGTTTATTGTTTGCTAATTGGTTATACATTGATAATGCGTAAACGCATCAGTAACTTGATGTTATAAAATGTATTGTTGTGTATGATTTGATTAATGAATAGTAAATGCATATAAGTCGAAGTTTATCTGTTCCGTGTATCTTAAGAGGGTAAAAGCGATATCTGGGTCCCTCGACGATTTGGTTTGACTTATGTGTCGGGCCCGGTCAGGATTGATTTGATGTGTTCAATTAAGTTCCATGTTAGACGAATCAGAGATCGAGAAACAAACTGCTGGACAATAAGTATGACCATGTTTCATGTAATTGTCCGCACGATATCTTGAACGGAGGACTATATGATCCCTTATCTGAAGGACAAGTTATTAATGAGATCAGAGTTTAACAGCGTCTTTGAGAGCTACGACTGCTAATCGGATTGTATTTACATTTGTAGTTACTAAGACTTATCCAAGTGGGAGACTGTTGGATTTGTGTCTAAGCCCATAACTATATTTGGTAAGTACTTGACATGGTTGTGCATGGTCCTTTTAGGTTGCCTTCTCCAAAGCAACTTGATAGGGTGATTTATGGAGAGAGAAAGAGGTTATTATGGTTTATTAATATATTATATGAATAATATATTAAAGGAGAAATCATATGGTTTAATTAACCTTAGACAAGAGTTAATTAAGAACTAATTCTGTGACTAAAAGACATTAATTAAATAAAGGGGACTTAAACTGTCAGATGCGTGATAGTTGAAAATTGGGCTAAAGAGCCTCATGGACTAGGCTTGAACAAAATTAGGGATGTGTACATCCTAATTTAGGCCATAAGGGCCCTATTCCAGAAGCTTCCTTTGATTTCTTAAGGCCTAAGCTGTCGATTAGGGTTCATAGCCGAAATTATGCCTCTCCCCTCTCACCAATATCATCTTCTTGCTTGTGTGGTGTTTGTAAGCCATTAAAGGAGTGACATTTGTGACTAGAAGCTCCAAGACAAGAAGATTTAAGCCATCGTTGAAGAGGTAATCATCTAGATCTGTTTTCTTATGATAATTTCGAAATATGTATGCTAGATCTAGGGTTCATAAGTATTGGATGAATTGTATGTATAATAGAGAAACCTAGATCCAAGATTTAGGGTTTACATGTGCACATAGGATGTTCTTTTGTGTAAAACCCATCATTGACCATACTTCTACCCTGCCAAATTCATCATCAGCTTCATTTTCCTGCACAATCAAAGTATGCATAGAGTTTTCAACATTCTTTTTCTTCTTTATTTCTTCAATATTTCGTAGATAGTATGTCTCATCATCTTCTCCTTCCTTATTCTCATTTAACCTCGCAACATGCACTCCTTGGCTAAGTGGTTTTTGTTATGGCAATAGTTGCAATCATAGTCGGAGTCACCCATGAGCTTCTTCTCCTTTTTGTCTTCTTCTTTTTGAGAACCATTTTCATTTTCTTATTTTGTCTTTTCAGAGCTATAGTTGCCCTGCCAGTTTCGGTTCTTATTCCTGTTGAAGTTCTTCTTTGCAAACCTATTTGGATTGGATACCATCATTGCAAAATCTTATTCAGAAAGTTCACAGTCAGAAAGCTCAAGCTTCGAATCATCATCTTCAACAACCTTCTTACCCTTTGCAATAAGGGCCAACGATCCCATCCCAGAGACTGCCTTCGCTTCTTTCGTCACTTCATCTTCATGTGACTTCAGGGTGCCAAGAAGCTTAGCGAATGTATGGTTCTTGAATTGCTCATGTGCCTTAACTGTAGACACCATTGCCTTTTATTCTGATCTAAGACCATTCATGAACGTGACCTTTTGTTCAATAACTTCAAGTTCGATACTGTGTTTCATCATCCTGCTGAGAAGATGATTGTAACGATTGAAAGTTTGAATTAAGCTCTCTTCAAGCTTTTATGCAAAGGATCCAAATTCTGAAAGTAGCAGTGTTTGAGTAGAGTGCTCAAAATCTGCGTCTGTAGAGTAAAGTTCCTTGAGCCTATCCCAGATAGCTTTTGCAGTGTCACAAGAACTAACCAGACGAAAGGTATCAGCAGACAAAGCAAATTGAATGATTCTCATTGCCTTAACATTGTTGATCAGTTTGTCCTTCTCATCTTGAGGAACATCCTTTAATTCAAGAAGAAGTTTGCTATAGTCAGTTTGAGTTTTGATAACTCTTCTAGTTCCAGTGTGAACAAATGCCCCTAGAGTGATGGCTTCCCATATTAGATATCCACTGTCTTCAAGACCAAGAACGTCATCTTCGAAGTGAAGCGCCTATACTTCATATTCATTAGGAAAAAGAATTGGGATCCTAGTGGTCAATCCAATGCTGCTAGAAAGGTTTATGGAGTTGATGTCAGAATCGTCGTGTTGCGTGATGATATACTTTTAGAAATCTGTTTAAGAATAAGAAGTGTAAACTGAAGTAGTTTTATGGTAATATCAAGATCACTAAATAGCGTCAAGAAAATTATGATGACGGCCAAACCAGATCCAATATTAACGGAAACCCTAATGACTCTATTAACATAAGAGATGTATATAGATTACACAGTCTCCTGCTCTGATACCAATTGCTAGGATATCAATCCTTGAAAGATCGATTAGATTCAAAACAGATTGAAAACAAGAACATAATAATGGATCAAAATATGCTGAATGATTATAAGTCACAACCTTAGAAGAACTCTATAAAGAATAGCTACTGTAGAGGTGTGATTAGGGTTATAAGAATATTAATCTAAAGTTACTAAAACATGATGCATGCATGCACCTTAAATACTATAACCCTAGAAATAAATGACGGGTGGATAGGCCCGTCCCGATAACAAAATAGACAAAATAAAAGGCCCAATGACACAACATTATATCTTCAACACTTTATGTAAGTGAAACCAAAAAACAGTACAAGAAAAACAGCCTTTTACGACACGCAATGCATGTCGTAAAACGCTCAGACGACATGTAAATGCGTGTCAAGGAAGGCCCTGTTATAACGAAAGATGACACGCTTTTGCGGTCGTCTATTTATGACGCGCAATTACGACACACATTTACGACACGCATTGTCTGTCAAGGAAGGCCTTGCCATAAAGGAAGATGACACGCATTTGCATGTCATAAACTTACGACACACGTTTAGGACACACAAGGCGTATCATTAAAGCCCCTGTCACAAATGAAGATGACACGCATTTACGTGTCATAAACTTCAACAACCATTTACGATATACATTTATGACGCGTCTTTACAATACTCATTTACGCATAATACAAAAATATGGAAACAAATATATACCAAAACAATCAATTTCATCCAATAACATCATGTCAAAAAATTGCAATACATTGGTATTAAGGGATCTAATTGTACATTGTTATTAAGAGGTTTTCCCTAACTATATAACCTAATACTACATTGCTATTAAGGAACACCTTCTTGTTTCTACTTATTATTGTTATGCTTCTGTTTCCACATGATACCTGTTTTCATCATTAACACATTAGTATTCAGAAAGGCTTGAAGTAAAAGGGTAAAATGGTAAACTAACATGTAAAGAAGCAAATATGTTTTTGACAGGTTTCCTCCACTACCTCGTGCTTCAGTACTGACACCTTCATCATCACTGCCACCTTCAAGAAGTGCTTTTACAAAATACAAGCAACCTTAAATAAAAGATCACCCAAAAGTACCACAAAACATTTACAGATTCACCAATTATAGTTAAATATTCCGTCTTCTACAATTAGTAGAAGCAAAGGCAGTGACCTGGCATATTTACAAAAAAGGCCATCAATATAATGAAAGTATGACACTTTGATAACTTTTTGACAATTGGCATTATTTTTTTAATTCGTTTTAGTCATGTAAGTAAATGAAACAACTTACGTTGTAACATAATGCTCCGCCAGTATGTGTCCAACTCCAAGTGTAGCCTCACATACATATTTGTTTTCATCCGCATGACCTGATGAAAAATGTATGTTATATTAACTTAATGTATTATAAAAAGAATAAAAAGATAAAACTTACCATCTAAGATGGCTGGTAGCACTTGCTGTAAGTAGTTTTGGAACTGCACACCCAATGATCTTGGCAGATACAAAGAAACAAGTTGAAGAAATAGCTCACCTTGAAAAGGGTCAAATAACCATCACGTATAGGTGTGCTTTGATGTGAGCAGTTGCGTATGATGTTAGGAAGAAAGATTAATTGTGTGTCAATCTTGATTAACAGGATAGAAAAGCAATAACATATATGCAAGTCATTCAAGTAAAGAAAATAAAACCTCACCCTTGGTTTAAAAAAGCGTGTTGCACTCCGTTGCACACTGTTAGTGACCTAGTACCTATCTCCTTGGATTCTTCCATTAGTTTATCAAATATACCATTAATAAACTCATATATATTTTTTGTATGGTGGATGCTTGAATTAAATCTCTAAAAAAAAACAAAAAAGTTATTTAAAAGAATATCAAAAACTCTAATTAGTCATTTCATTAAGAAAAACCTTTTGAAGCTCTCTAGCAAAAAGTGAAATCTCTTATTGTTGGGTTGATAATGTTCCTTGAAGCTCATCAAATATAGATTGTCCTTATGCAGATTCTTCAGCTAATAGCTAAAAAGAATATATATATATATATATATATATATATATATATATATATATATATATATATGCATACTCAAATTAAGTAATAATAAACAAAAACAAGTTTTAATTAAATTATAGTTTGTTAACTTACTTCTTCAACAAAATGAGCATTGGAAGAATCCATGGCTAAAATATCTTCTAAACTTCCATTAGCACTTGCCTTATGTAACCTTACAATGTTTTCAAAGGCTTCAATATGAGATATATACAAATTCTTTGATGCAGAAAATTTTTTCTATAACTCATCCATGGACTAAATCATAGAATCATATAAACAATCAAAAAGATAAACAAAACAAAAAACAAGTAACTTAATTTGATGAAAGTAGAACCTGATCATTAATGTTGATGAAAGTGTGACAAAAATTTTCAATGCATTGAAGCTGTTCATTTTGTTGAGATACAAACAAGGTTGCAGAACTCGTTACTCGGTACCTGTTCGGCCGACTACCGAGTAGCGAGTACCCGGGAGTACTCGGGGTGTACTCGGATTCGCTAATTCATGTAGAAATATTTTTAGGGAAATCATGTATGTTAAAATCATAAGTTGATTGAAATATATAACAAAATTAGATACATGTGAATACACAAAAGCTAAAAAAAATACATAATGGTCTCACTTCATGAATAACGGAAAATTTTAACGTATATATGTAGTAATGATCACATGTGAGTGTTAAATAATAAATCATTAAGTATATTAAACATATTAATCACCGAGTTGACCATGTTTAAAACACTACTCCGATCAGTAAATGGGTCGATTTGGGAGTACTCGGGATTCTATAACTCGTCTCGACAAGGGGCCGAGTAGCGAGTACTCGGAGGAGTAATCGGCCAACTCGGCGAGTTTTACAACACTGGATACAAAAGCAACCACCATGTTGGAAAGAGAGCCAACATCTTGTGCCAGCTCAGACTCGAATTTATTTACAATTGATCTATTACCCGCATTTAGTTTATCCTCTCTTGCTGCATAATTTGAGTAGATACTTATAAATTGAAATAAATAGTTTGTATATTTTATAAAAGAATGCATACCAATTTTCATAAATAATGATGCATTGTCTTGAAGAGATTTCTCTAAGTCAGACTGGAGTACACAAGCTTGATGAGTCAGCGCATTTTCTATAAGCAATATTCAAAAAATAAATAAAGGATGCAAATAAAAATTAGATAAAAATATTGACATATTTATAAAATAAGCACACATGCTTTTTTTCTGTTCTTCTATGAAAAAATCTCACTGCTTGAGAGCATATTGACATTTCTTGAGTGTTTCTTCGGTGTTATCCAACACATTATTGGTTTGGTTTAGTTTGTTATGCATTAAAAAAATAAGAAAAAAGAAAATACATTTATTAGCAATGGTTTAAGAGAATCCGTTAAAAAATAAGTGAATCAAAAGCTATTAATTATAATATAACTGTGTTGACTCAAGTTTATTGCTCAAGTTGGAACACTCTTCTACTTGAGCATTAAATTGAGTTTGCAATTCCTCAAAATCCTTTTGTTGTGTTTTTATTTTAATTCCCAATTGTTCAATTTGATCTGCCATTAACAAATAAAAAGTTTCATAAGAATATGTATATTTGGTTTCAAACATTACATATCCAATAGACAATGTAAGTATGTAGTCCTCACCTTGGATCTCGTGGTTTGATTAGCATAAAGCATCATAAGCATCAATTCCTGTTCTACCTGTGGTTCCTTGGAAACATCTTCCTTCCACCCGATGCATCAAAATTCAAGACAAAATTGAAAAACTCAGAAAAGAATTTTAATTTAGGCTAATTGTAAAACAATGCCAGTTACGGGAAAACCTCCTTTAAGACATTTTGTACAACTTGTTTCAAAACCTTCTCAGTTCTAGAGATAACTATTATGGTCAACAAATATTTGTCCTTTATCCTGATTTAGACAATTAAGACAAAAATTAAGTTAATTCAAAAAAGAAAACAAATCCAATTGATCCAACAGAAGCACATGTATCTGATGATGGGTCAAAGGATTAAAAAAAGAAAAAAGGAACAAAATTTACCTCCTATTCTTGTTGACTTGTTTCATGGATCCACATAAGCTCTAATGTGCTTGATCAGACTTGTTTTCAACGCCTCTGGAACTCATGGGATAAAAGTAGCCTTTGCCTCACCTATAAGTTTCTTCCTGTAAAATCATCCATCGTATATATTACAGAAGAATGGCCTAGCAAAGCAATCAAGAAGATAAAGATTCCTCTTTATGAACCTTTTTTCTTGTCCAAAACTTCGAATTATGCCTGGTCCAGCAATCGATTCTCCAAAAGACTAATAATTGGAGATTTCTGTATGCTAACAATCCTCACCAACTCCCTAGAAGAAGCCCTGTAATACTTCTGCATAACAACCATCAAAAAATTACAAAGCTTCTAAAAGAGAAACTGAAGATTGAGAATTCTAAATCTTAATCTAAGATCAAAATCATATGGAAGAAATCTGAAATCATAAAATTAGATGGGAAGAAATCTGTGAAAAAGAAATATGAAGAAAGAGAAAACGAATATAAACATTATTAGGATCAAAAGAGAAACAGGAGGAAGCAACAAATTCTCTCAATCCCTCCTCCGATTTCTTAATCCCCTGCTCTATTGTTTCGCCACCGGAGATAGAGACATGGAGGATGAATGAGGTAAAAGAGGCATTGTTGTCTACCTACCAATTTATTCCAAATTATAAGTACCCTGGACAGACCACGAATACGATGTTATGGTCTGTTAGAGATAGACAGAAACGAGGGACATGGATGGCGGGAAAGGGTGGCCTGGTGGTTCTAGGGTTTTTATACAAATGGTGGTGTTAGTAACCAACAATGGTTATGCGAAAAGAGGGGTGGTGATCTTGTGGTACGTTGTGCCGGTGGTATAAAGGGGCTTTATTGGCGGCGGTGGTGAACTAGAGAGAAGACGAAGGGTGGTGCATGGTTGAAAATCAGGAGAAGTGGAAGCTTAAAATAAAATAAAACCCTAGCACGTCCTAGAGACAAGGAAGATGGTGATGGCTTAGGGTTTGCGTAGAGAATGGAGGGAGAACAAGAGGATAGAGTGCAAAAGCGGGCACTTAAAATTTTTAGAATTTTAGAGATTTCACCCCCCCTACAAACGCGCGTCTAATTATAAAAATTATAAAGCAACATTTCTAGATGACACGCATTTAACATAAGTGTTTGTAATTTTTTGTTGGACATTAATTTTAGGGAACGCACAAATGCGTGTCCTCTATTCTTTAAATTTTGGAAAGCTGACAATATTTTTAGGATACACAAAAAATGCGTATCGTAAATCAGTGTGTGTCATTGTTTGCGTGTCATTAAATGACTGTTTTCTAGTAGTGAAAAATGAGAGAGTAAATAATACTAGCGGCAGGCTGGTGCCTAGCGAAGCGACAACGGTGGGCTGGTGACGATGGTCGGACGGCGAACGACATAGGCCGGACAAGAGCGGACGCAAGATTTCATAGCAGGGGTTGCACGGGAAAGTTATAGGTTGCACGATAGTAGAAAATATAAAAATTTCAAAAAGTGGATTAAATTATTGAGTTATTTTAAGTGGAATGAAATATAAACTATAGTATTCATATATTTTTATCAAAATTTCTTGTGACAAAGTTTAGAATGTAGGTCTTGGAAGAAAAATTATAAGGACATTCCTTTTTTTTTTCAACCATAAATTATAATATGGTTTTAAAATTAGGTGTGTATTAGGAACCACCTTCACTATACAATACATAGATGCGCCTTATGAAAAGTATATGATTAATGAACCTTTCCCAACACACGAAACGATCCCCATCAGTTAGATATATAAATCAACATTTTTATTTTATTTTTTAATATTTTTTTAAGTTTAACAAATATTAAATTAATTTGAAAAATACTTTAATTATATTCGATTAATGTGAAATCGACCATCTACCATTTATAATACACATATCGTATCATTCTTGTTCATGTTACATGCTCTATATATTATATGTACAGAAATGAGAAATCATTTAAAGGTCCATGTGCACTTCATCTTCCTAGGTACTATAAATATACTCACGTCTTAATTAGCCTTTAGTTAATACCACACGACGCATAGTATATCAATATTGGAAGCAGTGAGATCCATCCATATCCTTCTTTTAACAGCATTCTCATTCATCCCACCGGAAAACTATGATCAACAAGACCAGGTAAAACTAATATAATGAACTTATTCGATTCATCTCCCTATCTTTTAGAATAATGATTATTATACAGTGTATGTATTTGAAGATTGGAGGGTAAAGTAGCCCTGATCACCGGCGGTGCTAGCGGCATCGGAGAACAGGCTGCGAGGTTATTCCTGGAGAACGGAGCTCACGTTGTCATTGCCGATGTTCAAGACGACTTGGGCCAACAAGTGGTTGCGTCATGCATGGATTCCAAGATCTGCTACCGTCACTGTGACGTCAGTGATGAAAAACAGGTGGAGGAAACCGTGAGCTTCACCGTCGCCAAATACGGAAGCCTCGACGTACTTTTCAGCAATGCAGGGATCATGGGACCAATGACGAGCCTCCTAGACATGGACCTCGATGCATTTGATAACACCATGGCCATCAACGTTCGAGGGGTGGCTGCAACCATCAAACACGCCGCTCGTTCTATGGTTGCCGGAAAGATACGGGGTTCCATCATATGCACCGCCAGTGTTGCAGCTTCCATCGGAGGAGCCGGCCCCCATGCTTACACGATTTCCAAACACGCCATGGTGGGATTGATGAAGACGGCATGCAATGAGCTCGGAGCTCATGGGATTAGAGTGAACTGTGTTTCTCCCTTCGGTGTGGCCACTCCTCTTAGCTGCACAGCCTATAATCTGGAGGCAAGCCAGGTGGAGGAAAATTGCTGTGCGACGGGGAATTTAAAGGGAATAGTGCTGAAGGCGAGGCATGTTGCTGAGGCAGCTTTGTTTCTAGCTTCAGATGAATCGGCATATGTGAGTGGTCAGAACTTGGGGGTGGATGGTGGTTTCACGGTGGTTAACCATAGCTACTCGGCCAATTAGTTATTTAATATGGCAACTGAACTTGCTAATTTAAGAAGATGAAGGTGAAGAAGCATGGAATAGTACGAGTTTGAGAGTCTGGGTTGTGGAATTTTATATCCAACATGATGCACAACTTCTGCCATAAATCATGGCATATATGTTTTGTGTAACATTATGATGGGTGCAGGTTCACGTTGTCTGTACTGCTGATTTTATAATTTATAAAACAAGTTGAAAGACAATATGGACTGCTGATTTTATAATTTATAAAACAAGTTGAAGACAATATATCTATCAATTAACCAATTATTAGCAACACCGCCTTGTAAGAACTTCCACAATACATATCATTTTTGTACAATTCTTATAATCTTAGTATTTTTTTTTTCATATATATTAAACTCTACAAGATTTAATAAAATATTATAAAAGATAACTTATAGTATATATATATATATATATATATATATATATATATATATATATATATATATATATATATATATATATATATATATATATATATATATATATATATATATATATATATATATTTAAAAATTAAAAACTTTCTATTTTTCTATTTAAGAGTTTAATGGTTATAACTTTAAAACCAATGAATGCAAACATGACATTTAATAATGATAAAGTTTTATTGACACATAAACCTGTCATATCATTCAACCTTCTTATTCAATTCATCATTGTAGATGTCTAAGGATCAATAGAAGTATCATTTGGAAAGTGATGATAATTTTTAATTGTCAAAATTTAATTTAATTTTTTTTTAAAATTAGTAAATTGCAAATTTATTTGTATCTTAAAAAATACAGTTTAAGTCAAATTTCTTGCACATGTTGTCCCTAAAAAATAAATGCACTTCAAAAAATTGATTTGTCCTTAAGATTTTCTTTTTCTATTTCTTTTATTATTGTTTAGATTAAAAAAACAAAGAACAAAGAAATCAACACTACCCCTTAATAAACCCATCCAACCCACACCCTACCTTTTACCTTTAACGCATATAAACTTCATCTATCTTTTTCACTGTCTTGTAGAAAATCACTGACAAAAATGGAAACCACCGGCACAATAGCCATTCTTGCTGGGAACCACCACCACTGCCATAGTCGTTCTTCGTTTTGTAACGATTAGCTTTTCAGCCGCCACCACCGTTGGTCAACGCTGTCGTCACCATCCTAGCATCATCTAGACATTGGATCGAGCTATAGATCTGGACTTAGAAGGCTACAACTAACACCACCACTTAAAACATACACCTTCGCCCGACTTTAATCTTTGAAAACACTAAACCTAAACCTCTACCTGACACTAAATTTTTTAGAGAAGAAATAGAGAGCAAAACTCTAATTGACCACCTCGTGCTGCCCATTTCGATGCCGCCATCGCCAGATCTTCAAATACGCTAGCAAAAACCTATTCATCTAACTAAGGCTTCGACAACGCGAGCAAAAACCTATTCATCTGACCAAGGCTTCGACAACGCCAAAGTTCGGACACCGCATCACCGGTGGTCCAGGGTAATGTTCCAGTGAAACCCTTTAGCGATGTAGGTCTGATGACAACATAAGTATGGTAATGAAGTATGTCCGGTGAAGATGTAGATCCGGTGACAACATACGTCCTGTGATATCATAGGTCTAGCGACGATGTAGGCATGGTACGATGAATATGTAGTTACGATGTTGATATGGTGATGGTGCATGTCTAGCGAGGACGAAGGTTTGG
The DNA here is from genome assembly GCF_051521515.1 of Lactuca serriola. Lineage (NCBI taxonomy): Eukaryota > Viridiplantae > Streptophyta > Magnoliopsida > Asterales > Asteraceae > Lactuca > Lactuca serriola. Next base: position 133,011,560 of record NC_136413.1, read on the forward strand.
TGATGCCAGAAGTGAGAAAGTTTTTTCAACCGAGCAGCTTCTTGATATAGTTCTAGATTTACGCTTTGTTCTCGAGTTTTTTTTTTTTTTTTTTTTTTTTTTTTTTTTTTTGTGTGTGTAAATTCATTAAAGAAAAGGGAAGGAAAATTTTAACAGGAAAAAAAAGGGAGGTGAAGGAAAATATTCATTATTCCATGTTCCTGAGTTTGAAGAAAATGAAAGGAAAATTTTAAGTTTTTGTGTTCCCGAGTTAGGAGGAAAAAGAAAATAAAACATAAAATTTTCCTTCCCCTCACTTTCTTCCCAAATCTGCCCAATTTGGGAGGAAATTTTGGAAGGAAAATATGGATCCAAAATCCTTTCCCTCTCCTCACTTTCCTTCCATTAATGAAACTCGGGAAAACGATTTTCCTTCAACACCCCTCGCTTTCCTTCCGTATCCTCATATTTCTCTCCTTACGTAGAACTCGTTTATCTCTTTAACATTTTTCATAAAAATCTCCTTTTTGTTTAAATTACAATACATGACTCTTTTGTTCAATCAATTAATAAATCAGGATCCTCAAAACAAATGCTTCCTCTGGTGTGTACAATCGAGCCGGTGCCGTCCCGTGATCTTGAGAAAACCTGAAACATATAACACAAACCACTGTAAGCACGAAGCTTAGTGAGTTCCCCAAAATACCACTCTAACACATATGAGTCACTCGAGGCTATAATCTCTGTTGACCCTCTGGTCAGTGTGTCTCAGTGGCACCCTCCAGTCCCAACTCTTTGTGGGCCCTCTGGCCCTAGCTCTATGGACCCAAAGGTCCTAACTCTGATAACTCTGAATCATGCATATCACATATCACAATAAATCTCAACACATAAATAGCATACAAATACACTAGCACATAATTCTAAAAATACCACATATAACATATATTAGCCACTCGATGCTATAACTATGTGGGCCCTTGGGCCCTAACTCTACGGACCCTCTGGTCCTAGCTCTATGGACCTTCTGGTCCTAACTCTGACATACACACAACATAAATCACATAGAAATAATGCGGTGCCACACATCATATAGATAGCATACAATAACTCTGTCACATAACTCTGTTACCACTCTAGGTAAAGTATAGTGAAAAGACTCACCTGGCAAGCAGAAAGCAAATATCTACACACTTGAATCTCGAACTCGGCACCGAATAACACATAATGCAAATACTCTCATGAATATAACTCTCGAGACTAGACTCAACCCTCTCTTGGCACCCACAGAAGGGTAAAAGACCATTTTACCCTTCTCTTGACTCTAATGTCCAATCATTGACTAAACCCCCAAAGTCAACGAAGTCAACTGTCAACCTTGACCAGACTCGTCGAGTGCACCAATGTGACTCGGTGAGTCCATGCGTGTCCTTCACACTCCTGGTCCTCACTTGACTCACTGAGTCAACCCTCCACTCATCAAATCAACACTGATCGCAAATCGCGGGACAACTCGCCGCAACTCATCGAGTCCGAATCTTGACTCGGCGAGTCCAGTCGTGGACCAAGTCCTCCAGTTCCCTTCTGACTCACTGAATCGTTCTTAACTCAGCGAGTCACCAACTGTGTGATTATCAGGAAAACCCTAGCCCTACTCGTCGATTCTTTCCTTGGACTCGACAAGTTCATGCCCTGCTCAAACTGAAATGACCTCCTGAGGTCAGATCCATTCCTCCAATCTATAAATTTGGCCTTCCCAAGCATGTTAATCACATAAAGTTCCAATCTTGGTGCTCATGCAAGGGCTCAAGAATTCTATTCGAAGAAATGACCCCTAATATGACATCCTAGTCTCATTCCTTCCATTAATACACATAAAGCTCAGAGGGTTAAGGTCTCTGGACCTCTTTGGATCCAGATCCAAAGCCTTAACACAAGAAGGGGCTAAATGTTCACAAAATCTAGTCTCTAAAGGGTCTAGAAAACCCTAATTCCAAAGATAATCACCAAAACTGAAGAAGGGTCGAATCAATACCTCAAGAATGATGTCTCTGGCTCTGAACTTCACAGAATAGCACCCTCTTCAGCCCCCTCTTGCCCTGGTCACCTTCTTCTTGCAATGACACCAACGCAAGGATAAAAAATGGCCTCTTCTCCCTCACAAATGCTCTCTCTTAGGGTTTCTCTCTGGGGTTTGGTAGCCGTAATTGACATCCATAAGGGCCTTTAAATAGGTCCCAAACCCAAGAAATTAGGGTTTCATAAAACAGCGCAGACTCGCCGAGTCCACCCATGAACTCGCCGACTCCGGTCATTAACCCGGATAAGAATTCGCGACCCTACTCGGCGAGTCTAAGCACCAACTCGCCGAGTCCCTCCACAAACCCCAAAATAAATGAATAAATTAATATACCTGGGAACCCGGATGTTACAATTCTCCCCCACCAGAATCAGACTTCGTCCTCGAAGTCTTACTCTACAAACAACTCTGGATGCTGCTCGCGCATCACTTGCTTCGGCTCCCAAGTCAACTTTGACCCTTTCTGATGCTGCCACTGGACTTGCACCAGGGGCACTTCCTTGTTCCTCAGAACCATGATCTTCCGATCCCTAATTGCCACCGGTCTCTCAACATAGATCATGCTCGCATCCACCGGAATGTCCTCTAGTGGTACCACTGCCGACTCGTCGGCTATACACTTCCTCAGCTGCGATATGTGGAAAGTGTCATGAATCTGGCCCAACTCTGCAGGTAACTCCAACCGGTAGGCTACCCTGCCTACCCTCGCAATCACTCGGAACAGGCCAAAATGTCGGGGTCCCAGCTTGCCCCTCTTCCTGAATCGGATCACTCCTTTCCAAGGAGATACCTTAAGGAGTACGAAGTCACCGACCTGGAACTCGAGCTCTGACCGTCGACTATCCGCATAACTCTTCTGACGGCTCTGGGCCGCCAGCAACCTCCGTCTGACCTGCTGAATCTGCTCGGTCCTCTGAAGCACAATCTCTGTACTACCCATCACACGTTGCCTGACCTCTCCCCAGCAAATGGGAGTCCGACACCTCCTACTATACAACAGCTCAAAGGGTGGCATACCAATGCTCAAATGATGGCTGTTGTTATGGGAAAACTCAGCCAAGGGTAAGTACGTGTCCCAACTCCCTCCGAAATCTAATACACATGCCCCAAGCATGTTCTCGAGCGTCTGAATCGTTCGCTCGCTCTGAAGTGTCCTCAGACATCACCATGATAAGCTCTAGCTCATTTCTCATATCCCTCTTTGATACTGAGCACCAGGTCAGCTTTTGACTCCACAGCTGAACCTCCAAAGGTCACCCATAACATGATCAAAAATATCTCACTAACTTCCTCCCCGTGACCACTATCCCAATTCCCTCTTGATGCGACAATCACAACTCAAAACAAACTATAATGATTCCCGACAGAGACGGAGACCCCAGTCTCGCCCTTGGTTCAACCCCCAGGCTCCAAAAACTCAATACTAAGGCTACTCAAGCCTAAAACTCTTCTGCATCATATACTGATCGGAGAACACTCCATCATCACACTCTCTTTCCGTCTAGTGAGTACTATGGCTCCCCGCAACATCACGACAGCCTCTGACTAGTGAGTACTACGGCTCCCTGTAGCACCACAACACCAACTGACTAGTGAGTACTACGACTCCCCATAGAACCACGACTCCCTCTATCTAACTTATGAGTACTACGGCTCCTCGTAGCATCGCAACACCCTCTGACTGGTGAATACCACGGCTCCCCGTAGTATCACGACTCTCTCTCTCTCTCTCTCTCTGACTTGTGAGTACTACGGCTCCCCTTAGCATCACAACACCCTCTGACTAGTGAATACTACAGCTCCCTGTAGCTTCACCCCATATTCTCATTCTCATTACAACTCCACACTACGTCCACTAACTCATGCTCCGTAGACTATCATAGATAGCTACACACACTAGTCCCAAATATGCATCACACACTTTGGCGACAACCGCTATAACAAAGTACCTACCTCTGCGGAGATCCACTTTCTTAAATAATCCCTCTTGATGTCAATACCCGAAGGGTTCCCACTGGAACCGTAGATACATGATACACCACTAGTCGTCTCAAACTCAAGAGTCTAAATAACTCCGAAATCGGGACATTATACACGGGTACCACGGAACACCATTACAGAACATCACAATGTCCTGCCTTAACCACTGATCTCCTACTCCCAGTACCCTACATATACAACAATACATTTCCTCTGTACCCCATAATAATTCTTCATTTTACCCAATGCACAACTTCAGTGTATCCAAACACTCAATTGGAATACAAAGAAAGCGCTAACGCTTCAGAACAGACTGATGATCCTCCGAAACCCTTTCCTCTACTGCTCAAAATCCAAGCAAGAATACACATAACGGCCCGGGAGTTGGCTGCTCGATTGTAACAGCCCGGAATTCCAAATGTTGATATAATTATGATTTTGGGGGTGTTTTGAGAGGGGACTCGGCGAGTTGGAGCCTAGACTCGCCGAGTAGGATCGCAGACCGGGTCGCGGGTTCGCGACTGGACTCGACGAGTCCAGATATGGACTCGGCGAGTCTGCGCTGTTTGGCGAAAACCCTAACCGTTCAGGTTTGGGACGTATAAGAGGCACTTATTGGCCGTCATTGTTCATTTTAGCCTTCTGAGAAGAACCCTAAATCGATTGGGTGCATCTGGAGCAAAGTTTAAGGGCCATTGTTGATCTTGGAAGGGTTGTGGTGCAAGGAAGAGAAGGGCTTGGCTAAAGGAACAGCAAGGGAGTCACGTTCTGAGGATTTGGGGACACAGAGGGCACATTATTCAGGTAAGAATTCGAATTATGCTCTGCTATGTTGATGTGTCATGGAATTAGGGTTTATGGAACCCCTTTTGTGATTAGATTAAGTGTTACCCTAGTCCCCCAAACGACTATAACCCTGTATTAGGACCTTAGAGGTCCAGAAGGTCCCATGCTTGTGTATTTCGGGACAATACTTATCTCAGGAAGCAGTTTGATCGACTGCATGGCATGGACTCGGTGAGTCCGATGAACAGACTCGGCGAGTAGCTTGAAGAATAACTGGGACTCGTCGAGTTGTTCTTCAGACTCGGCGAGTTGAGTCGGGGTAGCCCCACGATTCTTCCAGGAGGAACTCGTCGAGCAAAAAGGGGATACTCGACGTGTAGAAAAGGAATCTTAAGGAATCGGTGAGTCAAGGGCGAGTGGACTCAGAGTCGTTGAACTCGGCGAGTCTTGGGGTGACTCGGCGAGTTAGGTCGCGGGTTAAGTGAAGTTCTGAGTATGGGGACTCGGCGAGTCATAGGGTTGACTCGGCGAGTAGGGTCAGTCAGGGGTTGACTTTGACCTTGTCTTTGACCAAGGATTGACCAGTGGTTCCAGGGGTATTTTGGTAATTGTTGTTATTGTTTGAGTTCAGTGCATTGGTGACTATCCAGGAGTGGAGATCGTATCAGTGATCGGAGCAGCTTGAGCTATCTGTTCAGTCGGCAGTTTCGAGGTGAGTTATCCTCACTATATCGTTAGGGTTTATGGCACCAAGGCCGACCCTTTTTACCGGATAGAAATCCGGGTAGTTGTCAGTTGTTATATGTTATGGGCCGGAAGGCAATACATGTTATGGGCCGGAAGGCATTACTATGTGGACCGAAAGGTCAGGGCCTGGAAAGGCGTATGTATGCATTTAGTACGTTGATTGATTCATAGGGTAATGTTATGCTAGTGACCGGCCAGACCAGTATCTTGTTAGAGTAATGCTATGATATGTAATCTGTTGATCGATTGTTGTCTATGAACTACTATATGATTATTCGTTATGTTGTATATGCGTTTTATGCTTACGGGCCGGAAGGCAATATATGTTATGGGCCGGAAGGCAATATGTTATGGGCCGGTAGGCGATTATGTTGTGTGATGGACCGGAAGGTCAGGGCCTGGAAAGGCGTATATGTGGTTGGTATTCTGGGGGTATCTCACTAAGCTTTCGGGCTTACAGTTGTGGTTCTATGTTTCAGGTTCTCAAGAGTCTGTGGCAAGGCAAAGGCGTGATCGTACCGTTCCACGTGTTGGTGTTTTATGATATGAACCTGGGAAATTACTCTGTTTAATAATGTATTGAAAACCTTTTTGCAACAATGTTAATAAAATGGGTGATTTTGAAAAGTTTTAATTGTTTTGAAATTTTGGATGTTACATCGATAATCTTCATCCTCCCCAAAAAGGGGCATATACAATTTGTACTTCGACCCAGAAGTTCTCAACTGCCCATACCATCAATATGAGCCTTCCACTTGAAACGACCCTGACCGCTACCAGATTCCTGACCGTTGGCCACCTGCCGTGGAGACACCCATCTGTTTCTCAGATATATACCACATGCATTATCTCGCTCTGCACCTTTCCTTGATCACCAATGACCATGGTCTCATGAATTCGAGCCCCAGGTTTCTGTATCCAACCCCTAACCGCTCTTGCACAAATCTATGGTTCCCTCAATAAAATACCCGATTCTCCCCCACTTAGGGTTCGGACCATCACCAATTGATGCATCAACAATCCACTACACAGACGGGGTACACTAGAAACTTTGCACCTACGCTTGGAAGGTGCCACACAACGCCCAATGATCTCCCCACGTAGAGATCAAGAAACCTCAATTACCCTAAATCCCCGATGAAATCCTCAGGAACTTCTCATTACGACCGCCTCTAGCTGTTTGAAGTCTCATACCATCCCAACACCAAACATCTCAACTGTCCAATACTATCACTGACTCTTAGACTGTAACAATAAATTATCATAATCCCCATCCTCGACTTCTCAACCCCCGTTCCAACACATGAATCATCACAAGAATAGGGACTCCACTACCATACTCAATACTCATCATAGATAGAAGAGCCACCGCTCTGATATACTCGACTGGATTACCCGCTGATACCGCTACCACACGCCCTACTATACTCAATTAGGGTGTAATGTGGTCTTTGACCATCTCAGTCCCCACTAACTATCTGCTCATGGTAGATCATTTCCTCGCGGTAGACATGCTGCCTGATACTCTGGTGGAAAAATCATCATCAGTGTCAACCCGTAGGGTTTACTCCTAAACCCAAAACTGAAATCTCATGCCTCTCCTACTTCCCACATGAAACATAAATAACACCCATTAGGTCACAAAAGGTGACATCTCCTCCATCGACTGAATGCTCACTTAAACCGTAATCCCCCATAAATGACTTCTCTACTAATGCTTGAGTCTTGTGACTACATCTGACATCTTACCAAAATACTCTAAAATGCTCTCGACCTCCCTCTCAAGGGATGCCTCTTCGGACTCAATCATGGCCCTCAGGCCTAAAACCCCATCGCGTCCAAATTCCAGCAATCAATCCTGACTGGGCAATTGGAGAATCACAAGCATCATTTGCTAAGAACCATGGTACTCAGCCCATGGCATCTCTTCTCAATCTGCTACAACATATCGTACTCGAACCATAACATCACTCCTCAATTTGCTCCGATGCATGGTACTGGAACCATAACATCACTCCTCAATCTGCTCCGATGTATGGTACTTGAATCATAACATCACCCCTCAATCTGCTCCGATGCATGGTACACGAACCATAACATCACTCCTCAATCTGCTCTGATGCATGGTACTCAAACCATAACATCACTCCTCAATCTGCTCGGATGTATGGTACTCGAACCATAACATCACTCCTCAATCTGCTACTTAGAACCTTCAGAATACTCCCTGTATCGAGTATGGGTCCTTTGCTTTCCGTAGCACGGGCCCATACTACCTGCCATATCTACCCATACTTTCCACACGAACCATTCCAGAGCACCTAAGTAGCTGCTCAACCTTCTCGTTCACTAATTCCACCACACATGCTCACTCCTCAGCGAAATACTCTACTCCGCCAGCGTACTCATCTGACTAAGGTTACTCCCTAGGCTCTTCCTTGGTCCTCTCACTTCTCTGCCATCAGCTACTGAAGAGCTCCTAATGATGCCAGCCATCTACCTCCTGATTATCGTCATATTCACTTGGTAGCTGACTCCCATCATCGAGAGTTCCACAAAGCACGAAGCAAGCAACATTCGGGCATCGAAGAATACATAGGACTCACTCTGGGTGATAACTCCGCTTGCTCTGCTCATTCTCAAAAGTACCACCGAACTCTGCAACACTACCCCTCACGGATACTAACTATTCCTTCGATAAGCACCACAATACTCATCTAGGCATCTCTCCTAGATTACTCCTCTACTCAAATCCCCTAAAAGGATTCCAACTAAATACTCTCACTCATCACATGCTCAAAAGCACATCACATATAACAGCAACTCTTAGGCTAAGGCGTCACAAATCAGGCCTCTCTAGTCCTAAGATATGAAATACCTAGCCTGTCTCTAGCATGCATAATATCTCGTAAAATGTATCATAAATATCTCATAACACAAAAGTAAGGGTATTTTGGGAAATCACCGTTCGGGCTTTAGCTGATTGTACACACTGCTCTTTCTCGCTTTCTTTTTGAACTCTTCTTCGCTTAAGAAAATCATTTCTTTGAAAACTTTTCTTACTTCCTCAGTTTGAGTCCAGATTTACCCGAAGGTGCATCTGAATCCCTCAAATAAGGGCTCTGATACCAACTTGTAACACCAAAATTTTTAAAACAAAATTTTCATTTAAAATCGTTTATCTCTTTAACATTTTTCTTAAAAATCTCCTTTTTGTTTAAATTACAATTCATGACTCTTTTGTTCAATCAATTAATAAACCAAGATCCTCAAAACAAACGCTTCCTCTGGTGTGTACAATCGAGCCGGTGCCGTCCCGTGATCCTGAGAGAACCTGAAACATATAACACAAAACACTATAAGCACGAAGCTCAATGAGTTCCCCAAAACACAACTCTAACACATATTAGCCACTCGAGGCTATAATCTCTATTGAACCTCTGGTCAGTGTGTCTCAGTGGGACCCTCCAGTCCCAACTCTTCGTGGGCCCTCTGGCCCTAACTCTATGGACCCAAAGGTCCTAACTCTGATAACTCTGAATCATGCATATAACATATCACAATAAATCTCAACACATAAATAGCATACAAATACACTGGCAGATAATTCTACCACATATAACATATATTAGCACTCGAGGCTATAACTCTATGGGCACTTGGGCCCTACTCTGCGGACCCCCTGGTCCTAGCTCTGTGGACCTTCTAGTCCTAACTCTGACATACACACATCACATAGATAGCATACAATAACTCTGTCACATAACTCTGTTACCACTCTAGGTAAAGTATAGTGAGAAGACTCACCTGGCAAGCAGAAAGCAGATATCCTCACACTTGAATCTCGAACTCGGCACCGCCTAACACATAAGGCAAATACTCTCATGAATATAACTCTCGAGACTAGACTCAACCCTCTCTTGGCACCCATAGAAGGGTAAAAGACCATTTTACCCCTCTCTTGACTCTAATGTCCAATCATTGACTAAACCCCAAAAGTCAACGAAGTCAACTATCAATCTTGACCAAACTCGTCGAGTGCACCAATGTGACTCGGTGAGTCCTTGTGTGTCCTTCACACTCCTGGTCCTCACTTGACTCACTAAGTCAACCATCCACTCATCAAATCAACACAGATCGCGAATCACGGGACAACTCGTCCCAACTCGTCGAGTCCTACTCTTAACTCGGTGAGTCCAGTTGTGGACCAAGTCCTCTAGTTCCCTTCCGACTCATTGAATCATTCTCAACTCAGCGAGTCACCAACTTTGTGACTATCGGGAAAACCCTAGCCCTACTCGTCGAGTCTTTCGTTGGACTCGACAAGTTCATGCCCTGCTCAAACTAAAATGACCTCATGAGGTCAGATCTGTTCCTCCAATCTATAAATCTGGCCTTCCCAAGCATGTTAATCACGTAAAGTTTTGATCCTGGTGCTCATGCAAGGGCTCAAGAACTCTATTCGAAGAAATGACCCTTAATATGACATCCTAGTCTCATTCCTTACATTAATACACATAAAGCTCAGAGGGTTAAGGTCTCTGGACCTCTTTGGATCCAAATCCAAAGCCTTAACACAAGAAGGGGACAAATGTTCACCAAATCTAGTCTCTAAAGGGTCTAGAAAACCCTAATTCCAAAGATAATCACCAAAACTGAAGAAGGGTCGAATCGATACCTCAAGAATGATGTCTCTGGCTCTGAACTTCACAGAATAACACCCTCTTCAGCCCCCTCTTGCCCTGGTCACCTTCTTCTTTTAATGACACCAACACAAGGATCCAAAATGGCCTCTTCTCCCTCACAAATGCTCTAGCTCTCTTAGGGTTTCTCTCTAGGGTTTGGTAGTCACAATTGACAGCCATAAGGGCCTTTAAATAGGTCCCAAACCAAAGAAATTAGGGTTTCATAAAACAGCGAGGACTCGCCGAGTCCCCCCATGAACTCGCCGAGTCCGGTCATTAACCCAGATAAGAATTCGCGACCCTACTCGGCGAGTCTAAGCACTAACTCGACGAGTCCCTCCACAAAGCCCAAAATAAATGAATAAAACAATAGACCTTTGTTTAAATTACAAAGAAATAATGCGGTGCCACACATCACATAGAAAACATACAATAACTCTGTCACATAACTCTATTACCACTCTAGGTAAAGTATAGTGAGAAGACTCACCTGGCAAGCAGAAAGCAGATATCCTTACACTTGAATCTCGAACTCGCCACCGCCTAACACATAAGGCAAATATCTCTAATTAACACTTGAAGTCTCAACTCTAATTAAACTGGCGATTACTCTTTCCCTCTCTAATCAGATAGTGGGTAAAAGACCATTTTACCCTTCTCTTGACTCTAATGTCCAATCATTGACTAAACCCCCAAAGTCAACGAAGTCAACTGTCAACCTTGACCAAACTTTTCGAGTGCACCAATGTGACTCGGCGAGTCCATGCGTGTCCTTCACACTCTTGGTCCTCACTTGACTCACTGAGTCAATCCTCCACTCATCAAATCAACACTGATTGCGAAGTTCCTTAAAATACCAGTCTAGCACATATTAGCCACTCAAGGCTATAAGTATGTCGACCCTCTAGTCAATGTGTCTCAGTGGGACCCTCCAGCCCCAACTCTCTATGGGCCCTCTGGTCCTAACTTTATGGACCCGAAGGTCCTAATTCTATGGACCCACTGGTCCTGCTTTGTAAACTCTGAATCATGCATATCACATATCACAATAAATCACAACACATAAATAACATGCAAGTACACTAATACATCACTCTAAAATACACCGTCACTTACCACACTAGGTAAGGTATAGTGAGAAGAATCACCTCAGATGTCTCGGTAAATCTCTAACTTGGTATTAATACGATCTAGTCTCCGCCTAATCACATAAAGTAAATACTCTCATAAGTATAATTCTCGGGACTAGACTCAACCCTCTGTTGGCACCCTCATAAGGGTAAACGACCATTTTACCCCTCTCTTGGCCCAAATGCCACAATGCTGACCAAACCCCAAAAGTCAACGAAAGTCAATGGACAAACTTTGACCCGACTCGTCGAGTGCACTTGGGTGACTCGACGAGTCTACACGTGTCCACTAACTCTCTGGTCTCGCTTGGAACGTCGAGTCCCTCCCCTTGCTCGACGAGTCACACCTGGCATGAATCGCGGAGCCACCCTGACTCAACTTGCCGAGTCTCAGGATCAACTCGGCGAGTTCCGCCTTGAACTACAGCCTGCTAATCCCCTTCTGACTCACTGAGTTATTCCCCCAACTCGGCAATTCTACTCACTGAGTGATTTACGGGAAACCCTAACCCTACTCACCGAGTCTGCCCTTGGACTCGGCGAGTTCATGCCATGCACAAACTCAATTGACCTCCTGAGGTCATATCTGTTCCTTTGATCCATAGATCTGACCTTTCCAAGCCTGATAAACACATAAAGCTCGAATCTTGACACTCATAGGACGTCTAGGAGGCTTCACTTGGTGCTTTAGCCCCAAAAATAACATCCTATGCTCAACACCTCCATAGCTCAACATAAAGCAAGTTGAGATAAGCTCTTTAGACCACTATGGGTCCAGATCTGAAGTCTCAATGCGAATAGGGGCCATATTCTCACAATTTCTTCCATTAAAGGACATGAAAACTCCACATCTATGGATTCCTTCAACAAAACAGATAAATGGGCGATATAGTACCTCAAAGATGAAGTCTTTTCCTCGAAATCCATAGATGCACTACCTCCTTGGTCTCCTCTAAGCTAGAAACACCTCCTTCTAATCAACCACAAAGATCAAGAAATGGCTCCTTTCCTCTCACAATCACTCTAGCTCTTTTAGGGTTTCTCTCTGAGGTTTGGTAGCCGCAAATGACGGCCCTAAGGGCCTTTAAATAGGACCCAAACCCGGGAAATTAGGGTTTCATTAAACAACGTGGACTCGCCGAGTCCACTCATGGACTCGCCGAGACAAGTCATGAACCCGGATGAGAATCCGCGACCCTACTCGGCGAAAGTTTTGGTATCAAAACAAAATCCCAAAAATTGTAACATCCGGGTTCCTAAGTATATTATTTTATTCATTTATCTTGGGGTTTGTGGAGGGACTCGACGAGTTGGTGCTTAGACTCGCCGAGTAGGGTCGCGAATTCTTATCCGGGTTAATGACCGGACTCGGCGAGTCCGCGCTGTTTTATGAAACCCCAATTTCTTGGGTTTGGGACCTATTTAAAGGCCCTTATGGATGTCAATTGTGGCTACCAAACCCCAGAGAGAAACCATAAGAGAGCTAGAGCATTTGTGAGGGAGAAGAGGCCATTCTTGATTCTTGTGTTAGTGTTATTGCAAGAAGAAGGTCACCAGGGCAAGAGGGGGATGAAGAGGGTGCTATTCTGTGAAGTTCAGAGCTAGAGACATCATTCTTGAGGTATTGATTCGACCCTTCTTCAGTTTTGGTAATTATTTTTGGAGTTAGGGTTTCTAGACTCTTTAGAGACTAGATTTGGTGAACATTTGGCCGCTTTTTGTGTTAATGCTTTGGATATGTATCCAAAGAGGTCCAGAGACCTTAACCCTCTGAGATTTATGTGTATTAATGGAAGGAATGAGACTAGGATGTCATATTAGGGGTCATTTATTCGAATAGAGTTCTTGAGCCCTTGCATGAGCACCAAGATCGAAACTTTACGTGATTAACATGCTTGGGAAGGCCAGATTTACATATCGGAGGAACGGATCTGACCTCAAGAGGTCATTTCAGTTTGAGCAGGCATGAACTCGTCGAGTCCAAGGGCAGAGTCGATGAGTAGGGCTAGGGTTTTCCCGATAATCACACAGTTGGTGACTCGCTGAGTTGAGGAACGATTCAGTGAGTCGGAAGGGAACTAGATGTCTTTGTCCACGACTGGACTCGCCGAGTCAAGAGTCGGACTCGACGAGTTAGGACGAGTTGTCCCGCGATTCGCGATCAGTGTTGATTTGATGAGTGGATGGTTGACTTAGTGAGTCAAGTGAGGACCAGGAGTGTGAAGGATACACAAGGACTCACCGAGTCACATTGGTGCACTCGACGAGTTTGTTCAAGGTTGATAGTTGACTTCGTTGACTTTTGGGGTTTAGTCAATGATTGGACATTAGAGTCAAGAGAGGGGTAAAATGGTCTTTTACCCTTCTGTGGGTGCCAAAAGAGGGTTGAGTCTTGTCTTGAGAGTTATATTCATGAGAGTATTTGCCTTATGTGTTAGGCGGTGGCGAGTTCGAGATTCAAGTGTGAGGATATCTGCTTTCTGCTTGCCAGGTGAGTCTTCTCACTATACATTCCCTAGAGTGGTAACAAAGTTATGTGACAGAGTTATTGTATGCTATCTATGTGATATGTGGCACTGCATTATTTCTATGTGATATATGCTGTGTGTATATCAGAGTTAGGACCGGAAGGTCCACAGAGCTAGGACCAGAGGGTCCACATAGTAGGGTCCAAGGGCCCACAGAGTTATAGCCTCGAGTGGCTAATATGTGTTATATGTGGTATTTTTAGAGTTGTATGCCAGTGTATTTGTATGCTATTTATGTGTTGAGATTTATTGTGATATGTGATATGCATGATTCAGAGTTATCAGAGTTAGGACCTTTGGGTCCATAGAGCCAGGGCCAGAGGGTCCACAGAGATTTGGGACTGGAGGGTCCCACTGAGACACACTGACCAGAGGGTCGATAGAGTTATAGCCTTGAGTGGCTAATATATGTTAGAGTGGTATTTTGGGGAACTCACTAAGCTTCGTGCTTACAGTGTTTTGTGTTATATGTTTCAGGTTTTCTCAGGATCACGGGACGGCACCGGCTCGATTGTACATACCAGAGGAAGTTTTTATTTATGGTAAAAAGGCACTTTTCGCAAAGTTCTACAAGTGCGAGTTCTGGTTGCGCGAGGTGCAGTTCCTTGGACATCTCATCAACCAGAAGGGTATTTTGGTGGTTCCGGCCAAGATAGAGGTCGTGATGCAGTGGGAGGTCTCGAGGTCTCTATCCGAGATTCGGAGCTTCCTAGGTTTGGCAGGGTATTACTGGAGATTCATCCAGGATTTCTCCAAGATAGCAGTACCGCTCACCCGACTGACCAAGAAGTCGGTGGCGTTTTAATGGGGGCCTGAGCAGCAGGCGGCATTTGAGACCCTCAGACAGAGATTGTGCGAGGCATCGATTCTTACCCTGCCGTAGGGAATAGAAGATTTTCTAGTCTACTTTGATGCCTCTATCACAAGTATGGGAGCAGTGCTGATGCAGCGAGGCCGTGTGATAGCTTACGCCTCGAGATAGTTGAAGCCTCACGAGGCTAACTATCCTACGCATGATTTAGAGCTGGGGACAGTGGTGTTTGCCCTCAAGATTTGGAGACATTACCTGTATGGGGTCCGATGTACCATTTACACGGATCACAAGAGCTTGAGGTACCTCATGGATCAGTCGAATCTGAACATGAGGCAGAGGCGATGGTTAGATGTGTTGAAGGAGTACGACTATGAGATCCTTTATCACCCAGGGAAGGCCAACGTAGTGGCCGACGCCCTGTGCCGCAAGGCACCAGCGGCCCCGATCAGAGATATTTGTTTGAGGATGATAGTGATTACTCCATTATTGGAGCAAATCAAAGAGGCGCAGGCAGAGGGCCTTAAGGAGGAGAGGTAGAAGTGTGAGAGTATTGTGGGCCAAGTAGCTTCTTTTGACTACGACAGCCGAGGATTGTTGACCCTTCATGGGAGAGTATGGGTACCGTACTGGGGAGGAGTATGGCAGGTGTTGATGGAGGAGGCCCATAAGTCTCGATTTTCCATCCATCCAAGGGCAACGAAGATGTATAGGGATCTTCGACCCGAATATTGGTGGCCCTGCATGAAGCGGGATGTCGCCTGGTATGTGGAGAGATACCTGACCTGCACGAAGGTTAAGGCGGAGCACCAGAGCCTCATGGAAAGATGCAGTCGTTGAACATTCCAGTGTGGAAGTGGGAGGTTATCACTATGGATTTTATCATTAAGCTTCCCAGGACCACACGCGGAGTGGATTCGATTTGGGTTATAAGGGATCGGTTGACGAAGAGTGCTCATTTTATACCGATCCAGGAGAGCATATCGGCTGAGAAGCTAGCCGATATATACGTGCGAAAGGTTGTGGCACGGCATGGAGTGCCTGTATCAGTGGTGTCGTACAGAGATGTCCGTTTTACTTCTAGATTCTGGAAGCGGTTTCACGACGAGATGGGTACTCGTCTCCATTTCAGCACCGCTTTCCACCCTCAGATGGACGGGCAGAGCGAGAGGACGATTCAGACCCTTGAGGATATGCTCTAGGCATGCGTCCTAGATTTCGGTGGCAGTTGGGATATGTATCTTACATTAGCGTAATTTTCGTATAACAACATTTATCATGCGAGTATTGACCGCCCTCCCTTCGAGATGCTTTATGGGAGGAAGTGTAGGACCCCGATTTGTTGGGGCGAGGTCGGCCAACGCGATATTGGGAGCACCGAAGTGGTGCTCAAGACGACATAGTTGATCCAGCAGGTTCGTAGTAGACTGCAGACTGCGCAGAGTTGGCAGAAGAGTTACACCGACAGGAGGCGTTCAGACTTGGAGTTTTAGGTGGGCGACATGGTCCTCCTGAAGGTATCACCCTGGAAGGGTGTCATCAGGTTTCGGAAGAGGGGCAAGCTGGGCCCCAGGTTCATCGGTCCTTTCAGGGTTTTGGCCCGGGTGGGTCGGGTCACTTATCGGTTGGATCTTTCGGCAGAGCTTAGCCAGATCCACAACACTTTCCATGTTTCCCAGTTGCGGAAGTGTTTGGTGGACGAGTCAGCAGTCGTACCCTTAGAGGACATTCAGGTTGATGGCAGCCTGAATTATATTGAGAGACTGGTTGCGATGTTGGATTGAAAGACGAAGACCTTGAGGAACAAGGTGGCTCAGTTGGTAAAGGTGCAGTGGCAGCACCAGAAGGGATCTGAGTGGACGTGGGAGGCAGAAGAGGAGATGAGGGAGCATTACGCAGAGTTGTTTCCAGATGCAGCAGCAGCAGAATTCGAGGACGAAGTCTGAGACAAGTGGGGGCGAGTTGTAACTCCCCAATTCTGGTATGTTATTTATTATTATTATTATTATTTGTTCAAGTTTCAAGAGGGACTCGATGAGTCAGTGGCCTGAGTCGTCGAGTAGAGTCGGGATTTCGAGCACGTTTAAGTTGGTGACTCGGCGAGTCCATATCCTGGACTCGGCGAGTCCATCAGTCTGAATGAAACCCTAAATCCCCGGGTTTTGCACCCTATTTAAACCATGTTATGAGCCCCAACCTCTTCCCCTTCACCCTCATAAGCATCTTTAGAAAACCCTAACCTTTCGTTGAGCATTTTGAGCATTTGTTGTGGGAATCTTGAAGTTTTGGAAGAGAAGAAGAAGCTAGATCCATGGGAGTTGAAGGAAATCCAAGAACTTGCATCTATTGCAGAGTTATTGAGGTAAAACTCGGATTCCCTCTGTCTCTATGTTTGATTCTCCATTGTTGAGTCTCTTTTAGATCATCTAATCCATTCCTTAGCTCATTTATTGTAGAGAGATCATATTGGGGTGATTGGCCTTCGGGTCTAGCCATGTTTTAGTCCCTAAGTCGTGGATCTAACACCTTTATAGAGGCATTTTGCTTGAAATCCCTAGATCTACTCCTTTAAGTGCCTTTTTAGCCTTTAAACCCCTTTTCATGCATATGTACACGTAAAGTTGGAAACTTTACGTGGTATCTAAGCTTCATGAACTCAGATCTATAAGTTGTATGCATTGGATTCAAGTTGAATCATCGGAGTAGTGTTGCATGCAACCGACTCGGCAAGTTGTTCTTCAGACTCGGCGAGTTGAGTCGCGAGTCCCTAATTTCTTCCCCTTTTTACGTGTCATGCCGAGTGGAATCAGTGAGTGATAGGTGGACTCAGTGAGTCGGAGATCGGACTCATTCATGCAGGGACTCGGTGAGTCAATGCCCTGACTCGGCGAGTCCAAGGCAATCTTCAGACCTCAAGATCAGACTCGACGAGTTGTTCATACAACTCGGCGAGTCACAGCCAGAGTGTTCATGTGTTGAAGGAGGACTCGACGAGTTGTTCATACAACTCGGTGAGTCGGATGCAGATTTGCTGAGTGTTAGTATCGAAGAGGAACTCGTCGAGTCTATGCCAAACTCGATGAGTAGTAGCGAGCAGAAGCAAGAAAGTGAGAGTGAGGACTCGACGAGTTGGTGACCCAACTCAATGAGTCAGGTCAACTGTATGTTGACTTTGACCAATAGGTTGACTTTGACCAGAGGTAAAATAGTTATTTTACCCTCAGTATAGTTATCAGTGATTGATTAAGTGTACTTATGGAAATTCTAGCCGGGGAGATACCGGAGCAGCAGCAGACAGTTTCTCGAGCAGTTCATTCAGCAACCAGATTACGAGGTGAGTTTCCTTCCAGTAGGAATGGGTCTACGGCCACATTGCCGGCCCGGTTAGCATTCACTTCCGGACTTTAGTCCAATGCAGTAGTTCAGGGTGCTTGATGTATTGGTGATTCAAGCATGTCTATGTGTTATGTGTTCTGGACTTCAGTCCGATGCAGTATGCAGTTCCTTTAAAGAGGCATCATTTAACACTTTTCATAAATTTTTAGAAATTTTCAAAACAAAATTTTCATTTAAAATCGTTTATCTCTTTAACATTTTTCATAAAAATCTCCTTTTTGTTTAAATTGCAATACATGACTCTTTTGTTCAATCAATTAATAAACCAGGATCCTCAAAACAAATGCTTCCTCTGGTGTGTACAATCGAGCCGGTGCCGTCCCGTGATCCTGAGAAAACCTGAAACATATATCACAAAACACTGTAATCATGAAGCTTAGTGAATTCCCCAAAATACCACTCTAACACATATTAGCCACTCGAGGCTATAATCTCTGTTGACCCTCTGGTCAGTGTGTCTCAGTGGGACCCTCCAGTCCCAACTCTCTATGGGCCCTCTGGCCCTAACTCTATGGACCCAAAGGTCCTAACTCTGATAACTCTGAATCATGCATATCACATATCACAAAAAATCTCAACACATAAATAGCATACAAATACACTGGAACATAATTCTAAAAATACCACATATAAAATGTATTAGCCACTCGAGGCTATAACTCTGTGGACCCTTGGGCCCTAACTCTGCGGACCCTCTGGTCCTAGCTCTGTGGACCTTCTGGTCCTAACTCTGACATACACACAACATAAATCACATAGAAATAATGTGGTGCCACACATCGCATAGATAGCATACAATAACTCTGTCACATAACTCTGTTACCACTCTAGGTAAAGTATAGTGAGAAGACTCACCTGGCAAGCAGAAAGCAGATATCCTCACACTTGAATCTCGAACTCGCCACCGCATAACACATAAGGCAAATACTCTCATGAATATAACTCCCGATACTAGACTCAACCCTCTCTTGGCACCCACAGAAGGGTAAAAGACCATTTGACGCCTCTCTTGACTCTAATGTCCAATCATTGACTAAACCCCCAAAGTCAATGAAGTCAACTGTTAACCTTGACCAGACTCGTCGAGTGCACCAATATGACTCGGCGAGTCCATGCGTGTCTTTCACACTCCTGGTCCTCACTTGACTCACTGAGTCAACCCTCCACTCATCAAATCAACACGGATCGCGAATCGCAGGACAACTCGTCCCAACTCGTTGAATCCAGTCATGGGCCAAGTCCTCTAGTTCCCTTTCGACTCACTGAATCGTTCTAAACTCAGTGAGTCACCAACTGTGTGATTATCAGGAAAACCCTAGCCCTACTCATCGAGTCTGCCCTTGGACTCGACGAGTTCATGCCCTGCTCAAAATGAAATGACCTCCTGAGGTCAGATCCATTCCGCCAATCTATAAATCTGGCCTTCCCAAGCATGTTAATCACGTAAAGTTCCGATCTTGGTGCTCATGCTAGGGCTCAAAAACTCTATTCGAATAAATGACCCCTAATATGACATTCTAGTCTCATTCCATCCATTAATACACATAAATCTCAGAGGGTTAAGGTGTCTGGACCTCTTTGGATACATATCCAAAGCCTTAACACAAGAAGGGGCCAAATGTTCACCAAATCTAGTCTCTAAAGGGTCTAGAAAACCCTAATTCCAAAGATAACACCAAAACTGAAGAAGGGTCAAATCAATACCTCAAGAATGATGTCTCTGGCTCTGAACTTCACAAAATAGCACCATCTTCATCCCCCTCTTGCCCTGGTCACCTTCTTCTTGCAATGACACCAACACAAGGATCAAAAATGGCCTCTTCTCCCTCACAAATGCTCTAACTCTCTTAGGGTTTCTCTCTGGGTTTTGGTAGCCGCAATTGACAGCCATAAGGGCCTTCAAATAGGTCCCAAACCCAAGATATTAGGGTTTCATAAAACAGCACGGACTCCCCGAGTCCATCCATGAACTCGCCGAGTCCAGTCATTAACCCGGATAATAATTCGCGACCCTACTCAGCGAGTCTAAGCACCAACTCGCCGAGTCCCTCCACAAACCCCAAAATAAATGAATAAAATAATATACCTGGGAACCCGGATGTTTCAATTCTCCCCCACTTGAATCAAACTTCGTCCTCGAAGTCTTACTCTGCAAACAACTCTGGATGTTGCTCGCGCATCACTCACTCCGGCTCCTAAGTCAACTTTGACCCTTTTCGATGCTGCCACTGGACTTGCACCAAGGGCACTTCCTTGTTCCTCAGAACCATGATCTTCCAATCCCTAATCGCCACCGGTCTCTCAACATAGATCATGCTCGCATCCACCGGAATGTCCTATAATGGTACCGCTGCCGACTCGTTGGCTATATAATTCCTCAGCTGCGATACGTGGAAAGCGTCATGAATCTGGCCCAACTCTGCAGGTAACTCCAACCGGTAGGCTACCCTGCTTACCCTCGCAATCACTCGGAACAGGACAAAATGTCGGGGTCCCAGCTTGCCCCTCTTCCTGAACCGGATCACTCCTTTCCAAGGAGATACCTTCAGGAGTACGAAGTCACCGACCTGGAACTTGAGCTCAGACAGCCAACTATCTGCATAACTCTTCTGACGGCTCTGGGCCGCAAGCAACCTCTGTCTGACCTACTGAATCTGCTCGGTCTTCTGAAGCACAATCTCTGTACTACCCATCACACATTGCCCTACTTCTCCCCAGTAAATGGGAGTCCGACACCTCCTCCCATACAACAGCTCAAAGGGTGGCATACCAATGCTCGAATGATGGATGTTGTTATGGGAAAACTCAGCCATGGGTAAGTACGTGTCCCAACTCCCTCCGAAATCTAATACACATGCCCAAAGCATGTCCTCGATCGTCTGAATCGTTCGCTCGCTCTGAAGTGTCCTCAGACATCACCATGATAACCTCTAGCTCATTTCTCATATCCCTCTTCGATACTGAGCACCAGGTCAGCTTTTGACTCCACAGCTGAACCTCCAAAGGTCACCCATAACATGATCCAAAATATCTCACTAACTTCCTCCCCATGACCACTATCCCAATTCCCTCCTGATGCGACAATCACAACTCAAAACAAACTATAATGATTCCCGACAGAGACGGAGACCCCAGTCTCGCCCTTGGTTCAACCCCCAGGCTCCAAAAACTCAATACTAAGGCTACTCAAGCCTAAAACTCTTCTGCATTATACACTGATCGGAGAACACTCCATCATCACACTCTCTTTCCGTCTAGTGAGTACCATGGCTCCCCACAACATCACGACAGCCTCTGACTAGTGAGTACTACGGCTCCCTGTAGCACCACAACACCAACTGACTAGTGAGTACTACGGCTCCCCATAGAACCACGACTCCCTCTATCTGACTTATGAGTACTACGGCTCCTCGTAGCATCACAACACCCTCTGACTGGTGAATACCACGGCTCCCCATAGTATCACGACTCTCTCTCTCTCTGACTTGTGAGTACTACGGCTCTCCTTAGCATCACAACACCCTCTGACTAGTGAATACTACAGCTCCTCGTAGCTTCACCCCATATTCTCATTCTCATTACAACTCCACACTACGTCCACTAACTCATGCTCCGTAGACTATCATAGATAGCTACACACACTAGTCCCAAATATGCATCACACACTTTGGCGGCAACCGCTATAACAAAGTACCTACCTCTGCGGAGATCCACTTTCTTAAATAATCCCTCTTGATGTCAATACCCGAAGGGTTCCCACTGGAACTGTAGATACATGATACACCACTAGTCGTCTCAAACTCAAGATTCTAAATAACTCCATAATCGGGACAATATACCCGGGTACCACGGAACACCATTACAGAACATCACAATGTCCTGCCTCAACCACTGATCTCCTACTCCCATCACCCTACATATACAACAATACATTTCCTCTGTACCCCATAATAATTCTTCATTTTACCCAATGCGCAACTTCAGTGTATCCAAACACTCAATTGGAATACAAAGAAAGCGCTAACGCTTCAGAACACATTGATGATCCTCCGAAACCCTTTCCTCTACTACTCAAAATCCAAGCAATAATACACATACCAGCCCAGGAGTTGGCTGCTCGATAATCTTCTATCCTCCCCAAAAAGGGGCATATACAATCCATACTTCGACCCATAAGTTCTCAACTGCCCATACCATTAATACGAGCCTTCCACTTGAAACGGACCTGACCACCACCAGATTCCTAACCATTGGCCACCTGCCGTGGAGACACCCATCCCTTTCTCAGACATATACCACATGCATTATCTCACTCTGAACCTTTCCTTGATCACCAATGACCCTGGTCTCATGAATTCGAGCCGCAGGTTTCTGTATCCAACCCCTAACCGCTCTTGCACAAATCTCTGGTTCCCTCAATAAAATACCCGGTTCTCCGCCACATAGGGTTCAAACCATCACCAATTGACGCATCAGCAATCTACCCCACATAAGGTTTACACAAGAAAGATCGCACCTACGCTTGGAAGGTGCCACACAACGCCCAATGATCTCCCCACGTAGAGATCAAGAAACCTCAATTACCCTAAATCCCCGATGAAATCCTCAGGAACTTCTCATTACGACTGCCTCTAGCTGTTCGAAGTCTCATACCATCCCAACACCGATTTTAAGTAGTTCAGGGCTCTGATACCAACTTGTAACACCGCAATTTTTCAAAACAAAATTTTCATTTAAAATCGTTTATCTCTTTAACACTTTTCATAAAAATCTCCTTTATGGTTTAAATTACAATACATGACCCTTTTGTTCAATAAATTAATAAACCAGGATCCTCAAAAAAAATGCTTCCTCTGGTGTGTACAATCGAGCCGGTGCCGTCCCGTGATCCTATTTAAACCTGAAACATATAACACAAAACACTGTAAGCACGAAGCTTAGTGAGTTCCCCAAAATACCACTCTAACACAAATTAGCCACTCGAGGCTATAACTCTTTGGGCCCTTGGACCCTACTCTATGGACCCTCTGGTCCTAACTCTGTGGAGCTTCCGGTCCTAACTCTGATATACACACATCATATATCACATAGAAATAATACACTGCCACACATCACATAGATAACATACAATAACTCTATCACATACCTCTGTTACCACTCTAGGTAAAGTATAGTGAGAAGACTCACCGGGCAAGCAGAAAGCAGATTTCCTCACACTTTAATCTCGAACTCGCCACCGCCTAACACATAAGGCAAATACTCTCATGAATATAACTCTCGAGACAAGACTCAACCCTCCCTTGGCACCCACAAAAGGGTAACAAACCATTTTACCCCTCTCTTGAATCTAATGTCCAATCATTGACTAAACCCCCAAAGTCAACAAAGTCAACTGTCAACCTTGACCAAACTCGTCGAGTGCACCAATGTGACTAGGCGAGTCCATGCGTGTCCTTCACACTCCTGGTCCTCACTTGACTCACTGAGTCAAACCTCCACTCATCAAATCAACACTGATCGCGAATCGCGGGACAAATCGTCCCAACTCGTCGAGTCCGACTCTTGACTCGGCGAGTCCAGTTGTGGATCAAGACCTCTAGTTCCCTTCCGACTCACTGAATCGTTCCTCAACTCAGCGAGTCACCAACTGTGTGATTATCGGGAAAACCCTAGCCCTACTCGTCGAGTTTGCCCTTGGACTCGACGAGTTCATGCCCTGCTCAAACTGAAATGACCTCCTGAGGTCAGATCCGTTCCTCCAATCTGTAAACCTAGCCTTCCCAAGCATGTTAATCACGTAAAGTTTCGATCTTGGTGCTCATGCAAGGGCTCAAGAACTCTATTCGAAGAAATGACCCCTAATATGACATCCTAGTCTCATTCCTTCCGTTAATACGCATAAAGCTCAAAGGGTTAAGGTTTCTGGACCTCTTTGGATCCAGATCCAAAGCATTAACACAAGAAGGCGCCAAATGTTCACCACATCTAGTCTCTAAAGGGTCTAGAAAACCCTAACTCCAAAAATAATCACCAAAATTGATGAAGGGTCAAATCAATACCTCAAGAATGACGTCTCTGGCTCTAAACTTCACAGAATAGCACCCTCTTCATCCCCCTCTTGCCCTGGTCACCTTTTTCTTGCAATAACACTAACACAAGGATCAAAAATGGCCTTTTCTCCCTCACAAATGCTCTAGCTCTCTTAGGGTTTCTCTCTGGGGTTTGGTAGCCGCAATTGACAGCGATAAGGGCCTTTAAATAGGTCCGAAACCCAAGAAATCAGGGTTTCATAAAACAGCGCGGACTCGCCGAGTCCATCCATGAACTCGCCGAGTCCGGTCATTAACCAGGATAAGAATTCTCGACCCTACTCGGCGAGTTTAAGCACCAACTCGCCGAGTACCTCCACAAACCCCAAAATAAATGAATAAAATAATATACCTAGGAATCCGGATGTTATAATTCTCCCCCACTAGAATCAGACTTCGTCCTCGAAGTATTACTCTGCAAACAACTTTGGATGCTGCTCGCGCATCACTCGCTCCGGCTTCCAAGTCAACTATGACCCTTTCTGATGCGGCCACTTGGACCTGCACCAGGGCACTTCCTTGTTACTCAGAACCATGATCTTCCAATCCCTAATCGCCACCGGTCTCTCAACATAGATCATGCTTGCATCCACCGTAATTTCCTCTAATGGTACCACTGCCGACTCTTTGGCTATACACTTCCTCAGCTGCGATACGTGGAAAGTGTCATGAATCTGACCCAACTCTGTAGGTAACTCCAACCGGTAGGCAACCCCGCCTACCCTCGCAATCACTCGGAGCGGGCCAATATATCGGGGTCCCAAATTGCCCCCCATCCTGAACCGAATCACTCCGTTCCAAGGAGATACCTTCAGGAGTACGGAGTCATCGACCTGGAACTCGAGCTCTGACCGTCGACTATCCGCATAACTCTTCTGTCGGCTCTGGGCCGTCAGCAACCTCTGTCTGACCTGCTGAATCTGCTCGGTCTTCTTAAGCACAATATCTGTACTACCCATCACACGTTGCCCTACCTCTCCCCAGCAAATGGGGGTCCAACACCACCTCCCATACAACAGCTCAAAGGGTGGCATACCGATGCTCGAATAATGGTTGTTGTTGTACGAAAACTCTGCCAAGGGCAAATACGTGTCACAACTCCCTCCGAAATCTAATACACATGCCCGAAGCATGTCCTCGAGCGTCTGAATCGTTCGCTCGCTCTGAAGTGTCCTCAGACATCACCATGGTAAGCTCTAGCTCATTTCTCATATCCCTCTTTGATATTGAGCACCAGGTCAGCTTTTGGCTCCACAGCTGAACCTCCAAAGGTCACACATAACATGATCCAAAATATCTCACTAACTTCCTCCCCGTGACCACTATCTCGTCCTAGTGACACGCAAGTCACGAAATTCTCTTCTCCTCATACGAAAACTACAATCCAATCGAAGATCGACTCAAATCTGACCTCTGGTGTTTGCTGCGCAGATTTACTGCGCATCTCGTTGACTCTCCCGAAAGAGACGGAGACCCCAGTCTCGCCCTCGGTTTAACAACCAGGCTCCAAAAACTCAATACTAGGGCTACTTAAGCCCAAAAATCTTCCGCATCATATAGTGATCGGAGAACACTCCATCATCACACTCTCTTGCCGTCTAGTGAGTACTATGGCTCCCCGCAACATCACGACAGCCTCTGACTAGTGAGTATTATGGCTCCCCGTAGCACCACAACACCAACTGACTAGTGAGTACTACGGCTCCCCGTAGTACCACAAATTCCTCTCTCTGACTTGTGAGTACTACGGCTCCTCGTAGCATCATAACACCCTCTGACTGGTGAATACTCCCCATAGTATCACGACTCTCTCTCTCTGACTCGTGAGTACTACGACTCCCCGTAGCATCACAACACCCTATGACTAGTGAATACTATGACTCCCCATAGCTTCACCCCATACTCTTATTCTCATTACAATGCCACACTACGTCCACTAACTCATGCTCCGTAGACTATCATGGATAGCTACATAAACTTGTCCCAAATATGCATCACAGACTCTGGCGGCAACCGCTATAACAAAGTACCTACCTCTGCGGAGATCCACTGCCTTAAATAATCCCTCTTAACGTCAATACCTGAAGGGATCCCATTGGAACCGTAGATACATGATACACCACTAGTCATCTCAAACTCAAGATTCTAAATAACTCCAAAATCGAGACATTATACCCGGGTACCACGGAACACCATTACAGAACATCACAATGTCCTGCCTCAACCACTGATCTCTTACTCCCAGCACCATACAGATACAACAATACATTTCCTATGAACCCCATAATTAATTCTTCATTTTACCTAATGCGCAACTTCGGTGTATCCAAACACTCAATTGGAATACAGAGAAAGCGCTATCGCTTCAGAACACGCTGGTGATCCTCGGAAACCCTTTCCTCTACTGCTCAAAATCAAAGCAAGAATACACATACCGGCCTGGGAGTTGGCTGCTCGATAACCTTCTATCCACCCCAAAAAGGGGTATAAACAATCCATACTTCGACCCAGAAGTTCTCAACTGCCCATACCATCATTACGAGCCTTCCGTTTTGAAAGACCCCAACTTTCGTATTTTTGAAAGACCCAAACTTTCATACTTCACAATATTATTACTCCAAAACATGCTACTTGCATATTCATAAAAGCAATATATTACATTGATAAAGAGATTACAAACTACTGGATACAAACCGACTATTACAAAGTGTTATATATTACATAACTACCTAGGATATTGTAATTTATACAAACATAAACTGTAGTACAAAAGTACTATTATAAACTATTCTAAATCTTTCAACACTATAAGATCATACCGGTTACTTATCACCTGCAATTTGTTAAATATTGATAGGGTAAACGGTGATGCTTAGTGAGTTCAATAATAGATACAATATAACGTTATGCCCTATATATATACTTAAATATGACAGAAGGAAAGAGAAACAAGGAACAACAAAGGCATATGAAAATCATGTGTTAAGCTTTTCATATCATGCGATGACCTGCTTCAAAGATATACAATCAATGAGACATAACAATTTCCATACTCGATATACATCAATAAAACTTTGGCCCAAATGGCATAGAAGACATACAATTTCTGATTAACATCTTGTTAGATTTCAGGCTTATAATGCTGTCTAACCATTTGCCAATGCCATATAATAGAAGTCATTCTCTTACGGAGACATGCTCTACATGGCCAGAGGCTACGTACCAGTACCAATATGAATCTGAGTCCTTTCACTGATCACATGGTCAAAGGTATTACATTTGCTATAAAAATAGCGAATAAAATAACACGGGAAAATAACCCGGAATAATAACACTGAAAAGCACATAGCATATATAACACATAACATACAATTGTTCCTATATACTAAACTCACCTTGAATTAACCGGGGGGTCAAAATAGTAATTTGGGCAGCACTTCGGCTTTAAATATGACTTTCTATGTTGAAAACCAGGAGCTTAATTGAAAATCGGGCTCTGCGAAGGTAGGGCTTTAAAACCGAAAAGATAAAATATCCGAGCTTCTCGGGAGCTTCAGGACATGTTTCGGGTGCTAAAATTGATACCGGGGCTTCGGGGGATGGAAAAATAGAGAAAATATGGAATTAGGGGCTAAATGTGGCAAAATTTCAAAGTTAGTCGGCAAGGTTCGCAGCCTCCCTTTATATAGGGCCGAGGCCTAAGTCGGCTGGGAAGGAACCAGGCAGCGAAGCAGCTCGGTGGCATTAGCAGCGAGGGCCACGTCAGATCTGCGAGGCTCAGACGGAGGGGAGAAGCGTGGCTCATGCGAGCTTCGGACACACGGCAGGAGGAACGAAGGCCACGAAGCCGCTGCGAGGCTCGGACGTGGCTCCGATGCGAGGGGCACGTCAGAGGCTCGTGTGCGATACGTGGCTACTTCGGATTGGGACACACGTCGCTTCTCGGATTGGTCCATGACCTCGGTGACGCACCTGCTTCGTACGAGGTGACGTGGCCTTACCTTATCCATGCGAATTTCTTGAGAAATGCACCCAAATCTTCTAAAATCCATAACTTTCGCATACAAGCTCCGTTTTTGACGTTCTTTATATGCATGCGTAGCTAAAATTAAGATCTACAACTTTTGTTTAGACTTCGTTGGCTAATTTTGAATTTATTTTTAATATTATTATTTTTAACAGACTGGGACAGGAAAATCCGTTAAAAATTCATAACTTCTTCATCCGACGTCCGTTTTCGTCAAACTTTTTACCGTTGAACTACAAATGACGAGATCTTTAATTCTCGTTTAGGTTGTGTCGGCTAAAAATCACTCGATCTAAAATTCGAGTTTTTAGCTGTCTACTGCTAAGCTGAAACTTCGAAAAATCATAAGTTCCTCATACGAAGTCAGATTTTGGCGTTCTTTTTTATCGAATTTCTCGGTTTAACGAATACTACGACTTTCATTTAGATTACTAAGGCTAAAAATTAGTTTATCAAAAACTCACTTTTTACGTCATTCGGCGCCGTGTTGGTTTTGTCGCGGATCTTCGGTTGGTCATAACTTCTTCATTATAACTCAGATTTCGACGAGGTTTTCGCCTACAGGTTTCTAACGAGATTATTTACAACTTTTAATAATAAAATTTTACTTATTTCAAATTTTATATTTTCGCTAAATTTCACTATTTGACTTTTAATTGGAATCTCATAAGACTTCCAATATTTTCTGAGTGATTCTAAACATAGTTTTACTTCACTTCTAGTAAAAACCATCTGTTAGAAATCAACACTCAATTTCACATAGTATTTCACAATTTTATTCATTACAAAACACGATTTCAAAACGTGTATGTTACACACTTGAAACGGCCCTGACCACCACCAGATTCCTGACCATTGGTCACCTGCCGTACCACATGCATTGTCTCGCTCTGCACCTCTCCTTGATCACCAATGACCTGGTCTCATGAATTCGAGCCGCAGGTCTCTGAATCCAACCCCTATCCGTTTTTGCACAAATCTCTGGTTCCCTCAATAAAATGCCCGGTTCTCCCCCACTTAGGGTTCGAACCATCACCAAATGACGTATCAACAATCCACCCCACAGACGGTTTCCACCAGTGATATCGCACCTACGCTTGGAAGGGGCCACACAACGCCCAATGATCTCCCCACGTAGAGATACATAAATCTCAAATACCCTAAATCTCCGAAGAAATCCTCAGGAACTTCTCAACATGACTGCCTCTAACCATTCGAAGTCCCATACCATCCCAATACCGAACTGTTGGATATAGTGTCTAAGTCCATAACTTTATTTGGTATGTACTTCACCCGACCCGACATGGTCCATTTGGGTTGCATGGCATTGCAATACTTGGATAGACTAAATGAGAGAATATGGCACTTATGATTATTAATATATTATAAGTTCTAATATATTAATAATAGTATTATTTAATTAGTATTTGATCAAGTATTAATCTAGTATTAATTTGGTGATCAAAGTGAGACTATTTAAATATATAAGGGTTGATTATGACAATCATCAATTCTTTTATGGTGGATTAATGATCCATGGTTTATGGGTTATGGATGTAACCATTTGGAGCTCCATGGATAGTCCATGGGAGTTACAAACCCATGGGTCATGAGAAATGAAGAGTCATGACAATTAAGAGTATTCATGTGAAAAACCTAATTGTGACACCACTATAAAAGGGAACCTTTGGCTAGTGAAATCGGTGCTAGTAAGGTTACTAGAGAGGGCATAACCAATTTTGAGTGCTAGAAGTATTCTCTCAAGTTATTCCAAGTTTTGTGGTGTTGTGTGAAGCATTTGAGGCACAACATTTGGGGTGCTAGGCTCACAAAGTCTTGAAGGAATCCAAGCAACAACAAGGTATGTATTTCTACTAGTTTTATATTTTATATAATCCCCATGCCATGCTAGTTAGGATATAACCTTGAAAAAGAAATTTGCATGTATATAGAGAAAACATAGATTCAAGGTTATTAGGGTTGCATGTACACTTAGGAAGTGTTAGAATGCTCAAAACCCATTAGTGGTATCAGAGCCTAGGATTGTTTTCTGTATACTTGATGCAAAAGTGCTTGAAAATCGAAAAAACTGCTCACTGTCGACTAGACTCGCCGAGTTCATGGGGAGGACTCGCCGAGTCCATGTACAAATTCATCCTACTCGTCGAGTAGGATCATGCACTCGACGAGTAGGTGCGTGTTGGGCAGTCTTTTCGTGTTTTGTTGCTGGAAATGGATTAGAATCATTATTCCAATCTGTTTTGGACTTGTAAAATCTGTTTTTCAAAATGATAATGATTATGTTAATCCATTTTACATGACTTTTAACAATTTCAAAGTATTATATATGTTCATATGATTTCTTGAAATTGCTTGACATGAATTTGTGTTCTTATGAGTTTTTAGAAGATCATAGGAATTATGTGTAACCACCATGTGTGTTTAATTCTTGATCTTAATTGTATTGATGGTGTCCATAACTTGTCCTCAAGTTATGGATAACCAAAAGTCACTACTTTTAATTGTGATTAAAGAACTAAAGAGGTTTCATAAAATGAAGAGTCTTCATTTTTATGAACCATTAAAACTCATAAGTTACAAATTGAAGAGACTTGGAATAGTTTCAATTCTTGCCCTCAAGTTTTGGAATTTGAAAAGTCTTACACTCTAATACTTTAATTCCAAATTAAACCTTAGATTTTTAAAAAGTTTAAAAATCAACACTTATACTATTATTATAATTTTATTATATAGATATGTATAAGAATATGTCGTTCTTACCGTTAGTAGGCCTCATTCACGAAGCCGGTCTATAAGGGGGGTATAAGGTTGTTTCCTATAAAATGGTGACTTAATGGGTGTCCACTCTCACCCACTGCTTCCTTGATCGGTGGAGGGTCGTTAGCCGAACGGGTATGATATGACTTTAAATTCTCATTAAAAGTGTAATGAATTATAAAGTAACTATACATTATAAATTCCCAATCTTAGTTACTTTAGGAAAATGTGAAATTGGTGCTAGCCCATAAAATTACACTTTGTACCTTACAAAGTCGTTAGTGGAGCGTGCGTGGTTAACCGACACACTAACATGGACTAGTAAGAGTGGCAAAGGGTAACTTGACTTTATTATAGATCGGTGGAGCGTGTGTGGTTAACCGGCACATCGATTAGGTAATATTGTTAAGGGTACCAAGTCAATTTGTATGGTTATTCACACCTTGTTTGTGATCCTCGGCATCCCAGTCACAAACTTGAGAGGGCACATTCGAGATTCAAACATGCCATTGAAAAGTTCAATGTATCTCAAAAGATCTAGGAGTTTTCAAAACCAATAAAACCTAATAATAAAATATTTCGTTTTATGGTGGAAATTGGTAAATCGTCATTTACCTACCTTCAAATATTTTATAGTGTGGATTACGGCATCCCTCTTCCACCTATAAATAGTTTGTTGGATCCTAGCCTTAATATTTCATTTGGGTGTCTTATTAAGGACTCTTAATCTAATGAAACTTATCTTCCTTCTATTCCAGATGTCTTCCAATAACGCTGCTGGCTCAAACCCTACAGGCTCCTTTTGCCTAATGAACTTGTGTGGTAAGGTCATCTTTGATGGATCCAACTTTAATGAGTGGATTAGAAACATCAGGATGATTACCCGCTATGAGGACAAAAAATATTTCCTTGACAGGGAGCTTAAGGTTGTTAATGAAGACACTGCTACTCCAAAAGATCTTGCGGAGTTCATTGCGCATGAGAAGGATGCCACCAAGGTGTCCTGCATCATGATGGCCACAATGACTCCGGAACTCTAAAAATCTTATGAAGATTTCTACCCCTATGAGATGCACCTAGATCTGATGGAAAGATATCATCAGAGCGCGCGTCAAGAGAGGTATAAAATCATTTCCTCCATGATAACCACAAGGATGAAGGATGGTGAACCCATCACCGGTCACTTACAGAAGATGCAGAGGTTTGTTGACCGGTTGCTAAAGCTCAATGTTGACTTCCCTGAGGAATTGGCGATTGACATCATTCTCCATTACTTACCTTCAAGTTATGATCAGTTTCGTACGACTTATCATATGAATAAGGAGGAAGTCACACTGAGCAAACTTCAAGGACTCTTAAGGACAGTTGAAAATGGCCTTAAGGGTAAAGCGGTTGCTACTTCTACTCCTTTAACAGCCCCTGTTCTTGCAATTGGGCAAGGGAAGGGTAAGAAGAGGAAAAGCCCTTCAAAGGGTACCAAGGGTAAGACTCTTGATGGTTCCTCTTCAAGTGGGACAAAGAAAGGTCCCATTACTCCTTCTTCGAACCCAAAGGAAGCACAGTGCTTCTATTGCCAAGATAAGGGACACTTCAAGCGAAGCTGCGCCAAATATCTGCAAGATGTAAAGGATGGGAAGGTTAAACCCACCCATGCAGGTATTTACACAATATTGTCTAACAACTCATCTAATTCTAATTCTTGAGTGCTTGATACAGGGTGTGGTATTCACATTTGTACTAATTTGCAGGCACTAAGAAGAAGCGAGCAAGTGGAGCACGGGAAGATAAACTTAGTCATGGGCAACAGGAAAGCATAACCTGTTACCAAGATAGGAGTTTATTCTTTATTGCTTAATAATGGGTTAATGTTAGATTTGAATAAGTGTTGTTACTCGCCCGAAATGGCGAGAAATATTATTTCCTTTCATCGCTTGTACAAACAACGTTTTACTTTTTCATTTGATAATAAAAATGGTGCTATTAATGTTTATTACAACGATGTATTTTACTTTAAAGCAATACCTTGTGATGGTGTATATGAAGCTGTTAATGTTGTAGACAATCTAGGAAATAATGTGTTGTAGATTGATTCTTCTGATAGCTTGGATAAAGCATCCTTGTGGCATTGTCGTCTTGGACATGTTAGCAAGAAGCGCATAGGCCAACTCCAAAAGGCTGGAGTCTTGGAATCATTTGACCTCAAGTCAGATGATAGTTTCGAGTCTTGTTTACTTGGAAAAATGACAAAGTCGCCCTTCACAGGTACTTGTGATAGGGGTGAAGGTTTGTTGGACCTTGTACACACGGATGTGTGTGG
This sequence comes from Lactuca serriola, assembly GCF_051521515.1. Taxonomy (NCBI): domain Eukaryota; kingdom Viridiplantae; phylum Streptophyta; class Magnoliopsida; order Asterales; family Asteraceae; genus Lactuca; species Lactuca serriola. The sequence goes on from NC_136413.1 coordinate 133,044,893, forward strand.
GCCCTTCAAAGTTGCTACAAGGGATGCTAATCTTTATTATGTGACTTTTACTGATGATTACAGTAGATATGGATATATTTACTTAATCAAGCATAAGTCAGAAACCTTTGAAAAGTTCAAAGAGTTTAAGCAGGAAGTTGAGAATCAATTGGGCAGGAACATCAAGATGCTCCAATCCGATCGGGGAGGAGAGTATCTTAGCATTGAGTTCCTTGACTATCTTAAGGAATGCGGGATTGTATCACAATTGACACCTCCCAGGACACCACAGTTGAATGGTGTAGCTGAGAGGCGCAATCGAACCTTGTTGGATATGGTTCGTTCCATGATGAGTCGAGCTTCGTTACCAATCTCTTTCTAGGGGTATGCCTTAGAGACTGCCGCTCATATCCTTAATCTAGTCCCTACTAAAAAGGTTGCCAAAACACCTCACGAGATGTGGACTGGGAAAGTGCCCAATTTGGACCACATCAAGATTTGGGGTTGTGAAGCTTTTGTGAGGCGTGAGACTCATGACAAGCTTGAGCCACGAAGCGAGAGGTGTATTTTCATTGGCTACCCACAGAGATCCTTTGGTTACCTCTTCTACAGACCCAGTGACAATGTGGTCTTTGTAGCAAGAAGAGGAGTCTTTCCTGAGAGAGAATTCATAAGCCAAGGGGACAGTGGGAGGCAAATTGACCTTGAAGAGCTTCAAGAGTCAAGTGGTGAAGGAACCTCAAATGCTGTCAGCCAACCTGAGGAGGAAACTCCTGTTGAGCCGATAGATGAGTCTGTACCTCCAAGACGTTCCACTAGGATGAGGAACACACCTGATTTTTATTATGGTTATCACATCACCACCAAAGGTGATACATTTATCAGTGATAGTACACTGATAGATTTGGATTAACCTAATAATTATAAGGAAGCCATGGCAGGCCCTGAGTCTGCGAAATGGAAGGATGCTATGGACAGCGAGATTCAGTCCATGTATGACAATCAAGTTTGGAACTAGGTTGACAATGTACCAGGTCGTAAGACAGTTGGGTGCAAATGGATCTTCAAGAAGAAGACCGACATGGATGGGAAAGTACACACTTATAAAGCGCGACTGGTTGCGAAGGGCTTTACTCAAACTCCGGGAGTGGACTATGATGAGACCTTCTCACCAGTAGCTAAGATTATGTCTATTAGAGTGTTGTTAGCCATAGCTGCATTTCACTACTATGAAATATAGCAAATGGATGTCAAAACCGCTTTCCTTAATGGGAAGTTGGCTGAGGATGTTTACATGGCTCAGCCAGAGGGTTTTGTCGATCCAAAATACCCTAATAGAGTGTGTAAGCTTGAAAAATCCATTTATGGATTGAAACAAGCATCTCGCAGGTGGAATCTTTTCTTTGATGAGAAATTCAGAGAGTTTGGCTTTACTAGGAGTGAAGATGAGTCTTGTGTGTATGTCAGGGCTAGTGGGAGCATAGTTAGCTTCTTGGTGTTGTATGTGGATGACATACTTCTCATAGGAAACGACATCCCAACTTTGTAGGAGGTTAAGGCCTGGCTTGGGAAGTGTTTTGCTATGAAGGACCTTGGGGAAGCTGCCTATATCCTAGGGATAAGGATATTGAGAGATAGGAGTAAGAGACTAATTGAACTTAGTCAAAGTACTTATGTGGATAAGGTACTGAAGAGGTTCAGTATGCAAGATTCCAAGAAAGGAGAATTACCAATCCAGAGTAATGCCAAGTTAAGTAAGACTCAGAGTCCGAGTACAGAGGCTGAGATAGCTGAAATGAGTCAGATACCTATGTTTCCGCTGTGGGCTCGATCATGTATGATATGACTTGTACTCGCCCTAATGTGGCCTTTGCTTTGAGCATGGTCAGTAGATATCAAGGGAACCCTGGCAAGGCACACTGGACAACGGTAAAGAACATTCTCAAGTATTTGCGGAGGACTAAGGACTGGGTCCTTACCCTCGGAGGCAGTGATGACTTGAGAGTGGAAGGATATAGTGATACTAGCTTTCAAACTGATAGGGATAATTTCCGCTCTCAGTCGGGCTGGGTCTTTATCCTAAATGGAGGAGCAATTACTTGGAAAAGTTCCAAGCAGGAGACAGTAGCTGATTCGACTTGTGAATCAGAGTACATAGCAGCAAGCGAGGCAGCAAAAGAGGCGATATGGCTAAAGAAATTCATCAGAGACCTTGGAGTTGTACCAGCTATAAAGGAGCCAATGGAAATTTTCTGTGACAGTGAAAGTGCGGTTGCTTTGGCTACAGAACCAAGAGATCATGGGAGATCTAGGCACATTGACAGAAAATACCATTTCATCAGACATAGAATAGAAGAAGGACTCCTCGTGGCAAAGAGGGTATCATAGGATGAGAACCCGGCAGATCCCCTCACGAAGGGACTGAGCAGGGTTAAGCATTTACAGCATGCAAGGCGCATTGGCCTGAAGGATGTTATTAGTTTCAATAATTAGATTCCTGAAACTTGTAAAATGTAATTGACATTTGATGATATATAAAAGTTGTTATTTATTTATGAGTAACGTGTTACTATCTTGTGTTGATTATTTACTATGTTTCAATTTTGCATGTTTTTACTTCCAGAATAATTATGTTATGGTATATATCATATTATTCAAACCATCCACAGTCGGTCAAACTTTGGAAGTAAGTATTGATTCAAGACTGTCATGAATCTGGCTTGTATGATTTGTCTAAAGTGCTTTAGACAATGCAATGACTGCTACAACATTCATGAGTACTCATAAGGGCTGAGTATTGGATTCAACCGACGCTCACTTGCATCACTTCATGGAATTTATCTCGAGTGATCGTGAGACGGTAATATCATATAAATCTTCAAACCTAGAGATATGAGTTGTTGACTATGAGTTGATTATTCATTGATTGTACGAAAACACATTGGTAACCCGATGTTATAAAACGTGCCTTTGTGAGTAATTCAACAAGTAGTTAGTACAAGCATATCAGTCGAAGTTTATCTGTTCCTTCTAGAAATAGAAGTGATATCTGGGCCCCTCGATGATTTGGTTTTGACCCATGTACCGGGCCCGGTCAGAACCTAATTGATGTGTTCAATTTAGTTCTATGTCGAAACAAATCGGAGATTGAGAAACAAATGCTGGACAATAAGTAAGACCATGTTCCATGTGTTTGTCCGGCTGATATCATGAGAGCAGAGGATTATATGATCACTTATCTTAAATGGCGTATCATCATCATCTCAGTTCCGAGAGACTTTGAAAGAGCTACGATTGCTAGTCGGATTTTGAAGTCATATTTGCAAATATAGTTATTAGACTTATCCAAGTGGGAGACTGTTTGATATAGTGTCTAAGTCCATAACTTTATTTGGTATGTACTTGACCCGACCCGGCATGGTCCATTTGGGTTGCATGGCATTGCAATACTTGGATAGACTAAATGAGAGAATATGGCACTTATGATTATTAATATATTATAAGTTCTAATATATTAATAATAGTATTATTTAATTAGTATTTGATCAAGTATTAATTTGGTGACCAAAGTGAGACTAATTAAATATATAAGGGTTGATTATGACAATCATCAATTCTTTTTATGGTGGATTAATGATCCATGGTTTATGGGTTATGGATGTAACCATTTGGAGCTCCATGGATAGTCCATGGGAGTTACAAACCCATGGGTCATGAGAAATGAAGAGTCATGACAATTAAGAGTATTCATGTGAAAACCCTAATTGTGACACCACTATAAAAGGGACCCTTTGGCTAGTGAAATCGGTGCTAATAAGGTTACTAGAGAGGGCATAACCGATTTTGAGTGCTAGAAGTATTCTCTCAAGTTATTCCAAGTTTTGTGGTGTTGTGTGAAGCATTTGAGGCACAACATTTGGGGTGCTAGGCTCACAAAGTCTTGAAGGAATCCAAGCAACAACAAGGTATGTATTTCTACTAGTTTTATATTTTATATAATCTCCATGCCATGCTAGTTAGGATATAACCTTGAAAAAGAAATTTGCATGTATATAGAGAAAACATAGATTCAAGGTTATTAGGGTTGCATGTACACTTAGGAAGTGTTAGAATGCTCAAAACCCATCACGAACATCTCAACTGTCCAGTACTATCACTGACTCTTAGACTGAAACAATAAATCATCATACTCCCCATTCTCGACTTCTCAACCCCCGTCCATCACATGAGCCATCACAAGAACAGGGACCCTACTACCATGCTCAATACCCATCATGGTGAGAAGAGCCACCGCTCTGATATGCTCGTCTGGATTACCCGCTGATACCGCTACCACACCCCCTACCATACTCGATTAGGGTGTAATGTGGTCCTTGACCATTTCAGTCCCCACTAACTACCTGCTCATGGTAGAACATTTCCTCGCGGCAGACATGCTGCCTGACACTCTGGTGGAAGAATCGTCATCGATGTCAACCTGTAGGGTTTACTCCTAAACCCAAAACTGAAATTTCACGCCTCTCCTGATTCCCACAGGAAACATAAATAGCACCCCTCAGGTTACAGAAGGTGACATCTCCTCCATCGGCTGATTGCTCACTCATACCGCAATCCCCCATAAATGCCTTTTCCACTAATCCTTGAGTCTTGTGACTACATTTGGCATCTTACCAAAATACTATGAAGTGCTCTCGACCTCCCTCTCAGGGATGCCTCTTCGGACTCAATCAAGGCCCTCCGGCCTAAAACCCCATCGCGTCCAAACTCCACCAATCAATCTTGACCGGACAACCGGAGAATCACAAGAAACATTTGCTAAGAACCACGGTACTCAGCCCATGACATCTCTTCTCAATCTACTACAATGTATGGTACTCGAACCATAACATCACTCCTCAATCTGCTCCGATGTATGTTACTCGAACCATAACATCACTCCTCAATCTGCTCCGATGTATGGTACTCGAACCATAACATCACTCCTCAATCTGCTACTTAGAACCTTCAGAATACTCCATGTATCGAGTATGGGTCCTCTGCTTTCGGTAGTACGGGCCCATACTACCTGCCACATCTACCCATACTTTCCACACGGACCATTCCAGAGCTCCTAAGTAGTTGCTCAACCTTCTTGTTCACTAATTTCACCATGCGTGCTCGCTCCTCAGCGAAATGCTCTATTCCGCCAGCGTACTCATCTGACTATGGTTACTCCCTAGGTTCTTCCTTGGTCCTCTCACTTCTCCTCCATCAGCTGCTGAAGATCTCCTAATGATGCTAGCCGTCTACCTCCTGAATATCGTCATATTCACTTGGTAGCTGACTCCCATCATCGGGAGTTCCACAAATCATGTAGCAAGCAACATTCAGGCATCGAAGAATACATAAGACTCACTCTGGGTGATAACTCCGCTTGCTCTGCTCATTCTTAAAAATACCACCGAACTCTGCAACTCTACCCCTTGCGGGTACCAACTATTCTTTCGATAAGCACCACAATACTCATCTAGGCATCTCTCTTAGATTACTCCTCTACTCAAATCCCCTAAAAGGATTCCAACTAAATACTCTCACTCATCACATGCTCAAAAGCACATCACATATAACAACAACTCCTAGGCTAAGGCATCACAAATCGGGCCACTCTAGTCCTAAGATATGAAATACCTAGCCTGTCTCTAGCATGCATAATATCTTATAAAATTTATGATAAATATCTCATAACACAAAAGTAAGGGTATTTTAGGAAATCACCGTTCGGGCTCTGGCTGATTGTACACACCGCTCTTTCTCGCTTTCTCTTTGAACTCTTATTCGCTTTAGAAAATCATTTCTTTGAAAATTTTTCTTACTTCCTCAGTTTGAGTCCAGATTTACCCGAAGGTGCATCCGAATCCCTCAAACCAAGGCTCTGATACAAAAATGTAACACCGAAATTTTTCAAAACAAAATTTTTATTTAAAATCGTTTATCTCTTTAACACTTTTCATAAAAATCTCCTTTTTGGTTTAAATTACAATACATGACTCTTTTGTTCAATCAATTAATAAACCAGGATCCTCAAAACAAACGCTTCCTCTGGTGTGTACAATCGAGCCGATGTCGTCCCGTGATCTTGAGAAAACCTAAAACATATAACACAAAACACTGTAAGCACGAAGCTTAGTGAGTTCCCCAAAATACCACTCTAACACATATTAGCCACTCAAGGCTATAACTCTGTTGACCCTCTGGCCAGTGTGTCTCAGTGGGACCCTCAAATCCCAACTCTCTGTGGACCCTCTGGCCCTAGCTTTATGGACCCAAAGGTCCTAACTCTGATAACTCTGAATCATGCATATCACATATCATAATAAATCTCAACACATAAATAGCATACAAATACACTGGAACATAATTCTAAAAATACCACATATAACATATATTAGCCACTCGAGGCTATAACTCTGTGGGTCCTTGGGCCCTAACTCTGCGGACCCTCTGGTCCTAGCTCTGTGGACCTTCTGATCCTAACTCTAACATACACACAGCATAAATCACATAGAAATAATGCGGTGCCACACATCACATAGATAGCATACAATAACTCTGTCACATAACTCTATTACCACTCTAGGTAAAGTATAGTGAGAAGACTCACCTGGCAAGCAGAAAGCAGATATCCTCACACTTGAATCTCAAACTCGCCACCGCCTAACACATAAGGCAAATACTCTCATGAATATAACTCTCGATACCAGACTCAATCCTCTCTTGGCACCCATAGAAGGGTAAAAGACCATTTTACCCCTCTCTTGATGCTAATGTCCAATCATTGACTAAACCCCCAAAGTCAACGAAGTCAACTGTCAACCTTGACCAAACTTGTTGAGTGCACCAATGTGACTCGGTGAGTCCATGCGTGTCATTTACACTCTTGGTCCTCACTTGACTCACTGAGTCAACCATCCACTCATCAAATCAATACTGATCGCGAATCGCGGGACAACTCATCCAAACTCGTCGAGTCCGACTCTTGACTCGGTGAGTCCAGTCGTGGACAATGACCTCTAGTTCCCTTCCGACTCACTGAATCGTTCCTCAACTTAGCGAGTCACCAACTGTGTGATTATCGGGAAAACCCTAGCCCTACTCGTCGAGTCTGCCCTTGGACTCGACGAGTTCATGCCCTGCACAAACTGAAATGACCTCCTGAGGTCAGATCCGTTCCTCCAATCTGTAAATCTAGCCTTCCCAAGCATGTTAATCACGTAAAGTCCTGATCATGGTGCTCATGCAAGGGCTCAAGAACTCTATTCGAAGAAATGACCCCTAATATGACATCCTAGTCTCATTCCTTCCATTAATACGCATAAAGCTCAGAGGGTTAAGGTCTCTGAACCTCTTTGGATCTAGATCCAAAGCATTAATACAAGAAGGGGCCAAATGTTCACCAAATCTAGTCTCTAAAGGGTCTAGAAAACTCTAATTCCAAAGATAATCACCAAAACTGAAGAAGGGTCGAATCCATACCTCAAGAATGATGTCTCTGGCTCCGAACTTCACAGAATAGCACCCTCTTCATCCCCCTCTTGCCCTGGTCACCTTCTTCTTGCAATAACACCAACACAAGGATCAAGAATGGCCTCTTCTCCCTCACAAATGCTCTAGCTCTCTTAGGGTTTCTATCTGGGGTTTGGTAGCCGCAATTGACAGCCATAAGGGCCTTTAAATAGGTCCCACACCCAAGAAATTAGGGTTTCATAAAACAGCGCAGACTCGCCGAGTCCGGTCATTAACCCGGATAAGAATTCGCAACCCTACTCGCCGAGTCTGAGCACCAAGTCGCCGAGTCCCTCCACAAACCCCAAAATAAATGAATAAAATAATATACCTGGGAACCCGGATGTTACATTTACGATAACATTCATTGGTATTACAATGATTGTCCCTATGGTTTAGAAATCCAACACACAAACTCCGTTTGTAAGATGCCGTGAATATTTTGCCTTTAGGTCTAATAAAATAACGAGAATACCCTTGATTTTGTCTCTTTAGTTATTTGATCAATTATTTAATTATATGGGCCAAATATTTATATTATAAGAACACTAAATATGTAACACTCGGTTCCTGGTACATATTTAATTCCAAGTATTATTGTATTTTACCCTGGGACTCGGCGAGTTGAAGTCCCAACTCGTCGAGTAGACTCGGATTTACGCACGGATTTTAAGTGACCTACTCAACGAGTCAGGAGACCGACTTAGCAAGTAGGAGCTGTCGGAGTGAAACCCTAAATTTGAGGGTTTGCACCCTACTTAAACAACTTAACTCCTCCCATATCATCCTCCATCATCCCTTACACTTCCATAAGACCTTAAACTGAACCCCTAGCCTTGTTTGAGTGCTCTTAAGCCATTTTTGAGCATTCTTTGGTCACTGTGAAGCTTGAGAAGAGGAAAGGAGCTTGGGAGTTCCAGTTGAAGCTAGAAGATCCAGATATTGTGTTTCATCTCCAGCTCATTTAAGGTAAAATGCTTCAACCTTGACTTTCCACGTGTTTAATCAACTTTAGTGCTTGGATTTTGGTATCTTTAGGGCATTTCTAAGCCATTTTCGGGTTGTGGGGTGTAATGTGGAGTTATGGCTTCAGATCTTGGACTTTGGAAGGGTCTCATGGAATAAAGGTGCCAACTCCATGGACATGAGAGCCCCATGCATCTTGTAGGTCTCATTTTTTGTCCTTTTGACCTTAAAGACCCATGCATGGACATTAAGTTCGTGACTTTACGTGTTATATCGACCCTAAGTGGTCAAATCTACCCTTTTGATGAGATGAGCTCAACAAAAATCAAGTTTATGGACATGGACTTAGTGGACTCGGCGAGTTGTTCTTGGGACTCGGCGAGTCGGGTAATGGTTCCCCAACCTTTGCTGTTATGAGGAGCATGGTGGAGTCTAGAAGATGACTCAACAAAGATGGATGTAATTATATACCAGGAAATCATGGGACTCGACGAGCGTATGAACAAACTCGGCGAGTCCAAGGCAATCTCCCAACCCATGAAGATGGACACGATGAGTTGTTCATACAACTCGGCGAGTCATAGACTGAACACATTCTTATGAAGGAGATGCACTCGACGAGTTCAAGGGTGAACTCAATGAGTCGATTAAAGATGGTCCCGATTTTATGGTTGAAGGAGGACCTGTCGATTTGTTGCTAGTCTCGACGAGTGGAGTCAGGGGTTGAATAATTTTGAAGGAATATGGACTCGACGAGTTGGTAGACCAACTTGGCGAGTCAAGTCAACTGGAGGTTGACTTTGACCAAAGTTGGCTTTGTCAAGGATTTAGGCTGACCCTTATGGGGGTTGTGAGTACGAATTGATGACTTAGTAGAGTTGTCGTGTAAGGATTGAGGAATTGAGGAAAGTCGATTTTCACGCCGGGGACAGTTCAGACACTACGCGAAATTAAGGTGAGTTACCTTCCAGTAGAAGTTGGTCTAAGGCACCAAGGCTGACCCACTAGTAGTGATTATAGTTGAGATGATTGTCTTTGTGATAATTATCTGGTTTGCTATTACTTTATATGTTCTTTATGCCAGTATGATATGTTCTATGTGATAGTGGTAGTAGGAGGGGAATAGTCCCCCGATCGGTTGTTAGGACCGAAGGGTAGGTCGGACACCCCAGATATGTTTGACACCATGTTTATGATAGGTTATTATGTGATAGTAGTACGGGGTGAAATAGTCCCCGTGACTGGCTGAGACAGACCGGAGGGTAGGAAGGCACCCCAGAATGGCCTGACATGGGTAGTCAGCACCCAAGAATGGCTTGACATGGGTAGTCAGCACCCCAGAATGGCTTGACATTGGTAGGTCGGGCACCCCATAATTTCCTGGCAGCATATATGATTGTATAGTATGTGGTATGATGGGGGAACTCACTAAGCTTTGTGCTTACAGTTTCAGTTTTGGTTTCAGGTACCTCTTCATCCAAGGGGAAGGAGCCGGCGGCGTAGTAGCACATCACACACACATGATTTCCGCAATGAGTTTTCTGGGATTGTACTCTGATTTATATTACTGTTCGATGTTTTGATTTTAAGGCATGTTCATGATGGTTTATGGATTGATATTATTTCAACAATGTTTTCATTAAACAATTTTATAAATTACTTAATCAAAAACGAAATTTTTGGACTCGAAATTTGGGACGTTACAAGTTGGTATCAGAGCCTTGGTTTGAGGGATTCAGACACACCCTCGGGGGTGTCTGGACTCAAATTGAGGGCTTGAAAGATTTTTACAAGAAAATAGTTTTCTAAAATCTAAGTTAAAGAATTTTGAGAAAAACGCGGTGTGTGATGCGTGTGACCGGCCGAGCTTAAGTAAGTTTTCCCCAAGATACCCATACTTGTTACATTATGTTATATGATATGAATATGAGAACTGCATGCTAGATTTGGGCTACAGATCTAGGAGGATGCCTTGTATGCCTAACATGTGCTTATGAGAACTGCATGCTAGAGTAGGTCTAAGGATCTAGGAAGGATGCCTTGTATGCCTGTTGTAGGAGCTTATTGAGCTGTATGTTAGAGCTGCTAGTCAGCAGTATGGTAGCCTGAGTAGGTTATGCTTGATTTGGTTACTCAATGCAATGCTTCTTGCTTTGCGATGATAGGGGTTCCAGCTAGCTTTAACTAACTAGTAAGCGGATATGTAATAGTATCCGCAAGCTAGTTAGGGAAAGATGGTAGGGACTCCTTGTGCAGCTAATGGCGGAGAGTAGGTCGGAGAGTGCCCTAGAACAAGCCTAGGATGTGATCAGTTGGAAAGTTGTATTAGTAAATAGGGACTTGTGAATTTGAGGCGATTCTTGAGGAAAGTACGGATAGAAGTGGAAGGTAGTATGGGCCCGTACTACTAGAAGAAGAGGATCCGTACTCGAGTCAAGGAGGGCCAAGATGGAACCAGGAAACTTAGAGAGTGTGCGAGACCTCTCGAGAATATGTATGATCCTGACGTTTATGTGTTTATTTTCAGTATGGCTATTATGTGACATGGAGCAGGAGGTTCAGGATCTGGGTCAGGATCAAGATAAGGTTCGGGTGCGGGATCTGAGCAGGTTGATGACGAGCTGTGTGGGTTCATCGCGTCTGAGATCATGAGAGGTATCCTTGAGGCGATCCTGATCATTTTTACATCGATCAAGGAAGGGATTATTAAGCTGATGGAGGATTGCCTCTAGATATGCAGGAGTGCTTTGGCATCTAGCCAGTCGTGTACACGCACACTGTCCTTCAAGGACTTCAGGGTGAGTGGTGTGCCGGAGTTTCACAAGGTGAAGGACCCCATTGCTGCCGGGAGATGGATCGTAGACATTGAGTCTGTGCAGTTGACGAGCTTCTACTCGGAAGGGTCGAAGGTCCTCTTTGTTGCAGGGTGTTTGAGGGATAGACCTAGGTATTGGTGGGAGTCAACTGGTGACTCACTGGGAGCCCCAGCCATCGAGGCTAGGACTTGGTCAGATTTTGTGTCCAGGTTCAGGGCTGAGTTTTTGCCAGCTGATGAGCTTCAGCAGCTAGCCAGGGAGTTTCTTGACATGAGATAGAAGACCGAGACAGTGGCAGAGATCAATACCAAGTTCAAGGAGAGGGCCTTGTTGGTACTTCTGTATGCGGGGGATGAGGAGATGCGGAAAACCCGCTACCATGATATGTTGAGTGCTGATATCCGGGAGCATGTCAGCTATTCAGCTTGCCCGACCCTGTAGTCCATGATTGCCAGGGCGCGGGAGACGGAGATTGATTTGGAGCACCTCAATAAGAGGAAGGTAGAGACTGAGCAGGTTACGGGGGTTTCGGGGAAAAAACCCAAGGGATCCAACATTAGGTCGTAGGGCCAGCCGGGCTAGAGCCATTGCAGGAAATGCGGCAGGCCACATGAGGGAGCTTGTAGAGCGGGATTGTCAGGCTGCTACAAGTGCAGCAAGATGGGGCACTTTTGCAGGGATTGTACTGCCCCCGCCCCCATAGTTCAGACAACAAAATTGATTTGCTTCCATTGCAATCAGAGGGGCCATAAAAGGCCAACTGCCCTAGGTTGTCAGCAGCATCAGCAGCAGCGCAATCGTGGTGTTGACTCCAGCGACAACACGAGTTGCAGATGACCAGAAGGTCAAGACAGAGGCTCCAGTGGTGTGGAGCCGAGTATTTCAGTTGACAGCCGAAGAGGCACGTGCCGCACCTGATGTGGTGACAGGTATGATTTCTTCTCTCTAAACTTTTATATTATGTCGCTGTGATTTTGATATGTTATGTTATGTGATCTATTTAGGATCGTTCCATGCGAACGGTATTCCAGTTCAGGTGTTGTTTGATTCGGGTGCTACTTGATCATTTGTGTCTCTTGCACTTAGCAAGTGGTTTCCTGTGTCCTCAGGCATGTTGGATTGCCCTCTAGAGGTCGAGATTGCAGACGACCGATAAGTGCGAGCATCAGAGGTTTTCAGGGATTGTGTTTTGAGACTGATCGAGGAGCACTACCTGGTAGAATTGGTTCCCATACCTTTTCGGGGGAACAAGGTTATTATAGGCATGGATTGGCTAAGCCCCAATGGGGCGGTGATCGACTAGGCACAGCAGTTGGTGCGGATCAGGACCCCAAGTGGGGGAGAGCTGGTAATTCAGGGTGAGAGGCCACAACAGGGACCAACTTTATGTTCAGCAGCGAGAGCTAGGTGCTATCTCCAGCAGGGGTGTGCAGGGTATGTCGCCTATGTCTTGGATACCCGGGAGTAAGGGTGGCATATCGTGTTATTGTTTCGTGTTTTTGTTAGACACGACACGTAAATGTTTTTTGTAACACAAACACAACATGACACGATGTCGTGTTGTTTTAACTAATACGAAAACGAATGAATTAAAAAACGACAAACACGACACGACACGACAAACAAAACATATACTAAAAACTAGTTTATTTAATGAATACTTTATCAAATATAACACAATAAACACGACAAACACAAAAAACACGATAAAGAACTACTAAATCATGTTAATTTCGTGTCAAATTTTGAACATGAACACGACACGAAATGTCATCATATTTTTTACAACTAACATGAACACGAATTCCAATTTTAGTTTCGTCCCAATTTCGCTTCGTGCCGTGTATTTTTGTCTTGTCGTGTCATAAATTGCCACCCCTACCCGGGAGGTGGGTACGGCGACAGTGAGCAATGTGCCAGTGGTACGAGAGTTCGCGGATTTATTTCCAGAGGAGTTGCCTAGAATACCTCCGGAGAGGCAGGTAGAGTTCAAGATCGACCTAGTCCCTAGTGCGACTTCGATAGCCAAGGCATCGTATCGGCTGGCTCCTCCTGAGATGTAGGAGTTGTCTACACAACTGCAGGGGCTGTTAGACAAGGGATTAATTAGACCGAGCAGTTCACCCTGGGGAGCCCCGATTTTTTTTCTGAAAAAGAAGGATGGGTCGCATCAGATGTGTATAGATTACCGGGAGCTGAATAAGGTAACGGTGAAGAATCGTTACCCACTCCTGATGATTGATGATCTCTTTGACCAGCTTCAGGGAGCATCTTGGCTCTCCAAGATTGATTTGCCTTCGGGTTATCATCAGATGAGGGTCAGAGAGGAGGATGTGCAGAAGACTTCTTTTTGGACGCGATATGGTCACTATGATTTCGTGGTGATGCCTTTTGGGCTCACCAACGCTCCTGCTGCATTCATGGATCTCATGAACCACATGTGTAGGCCGATGTTGGATAGGTCTGTGATTGTTTTCATTGACGAAATCTTGGTTTATTCCAAGACGCAGGAGCAGCATGAGGAGCACTTGCGGGAGGTTTTGGATACTTTGAGGAGGGATAGCTTGTATGCTAAGTTCTCCAAGTGCGAGTTTTGGTTGCGCAAGGTGCAGTTTCTTGGGCACCTTGTCAACCAAAACGGGATTTTGCTTGACCCTACCAAGGTGGAGGCCGTGATGAGGTGGGAGGTTTCGAGGTCTCCATTTGAGATTCGAAGCTTTCTGGGACTGGCAGGCTATTATCGGATATTCATTTAGGACTTTTACAAGATAGTCGTGCCCCTAACCCAGTTGACGAGGAAAGTCGTGGTCTTTCACTGGGGGTCTGAGCAGCAGGCCACATTTGAGAAGTTGAGATAGAGATTGTGCGAGGCGCCAATCTTATCCCTGCTAGAGGGCATGCATGATGTTGTAGAGTATTGCAATGCATCCATCTCGGGTTTGGACGCAGTATTGATGCAAAGAGGGCATGTTATCACTTACGCTTCGAGACAATTGAAGCCTCACGAGGCGAACTATCCGACGCATGATTTGGAGCTGGGGGTTATTGTTTTCGCCCTCAAGATTTGGCATCATTACCTCTATGGGGTTTGTTGTACTATTTACACAAACCATAAGAGCCTGAGGTATCTCATGGATCAGCCAAATCTGAATATGAGGTAGCGTCGGTGGCTTGATGTGGTAAACGATTATGATTGCGAGATCCTCTACCACCTGGGGAAGGTCAATGTCATGGCCGACGTGCTTAGCCGCAAGGCAACGGTGATCAGGGATATCTATATAAGGATGACGGTTGTGACTCCATTGTTGGAGCGGATTCGGAAGGCCCAATAGGAGGCCATGAAGGAGGAACACCGTAAGAGTGAGCGTATTGTGGGTCTGCTTTCCTCCTTTGATTATGACAACCGTGGATTGTTGAGTCTACACCGTAGAGTGTGGGTCCCATATCATGGGGGTGTATGCCAGGTATTGATTGAGGAGGCGCACAAATCCAGGTTTTCTATTCATCCCGGGGCGACGAAGATGTACAAGGATCTTCGTCTTGATTATTGGTGGCTCTACATGAAGAGGGACGTAGCTTGGTTGGTTAAGAGATGCCTGACCTGCAGGAAGGTCAAGACCGAGCACCAGAGGCTGCAAGGCAAGACCCAGCCGTTGGATATTCCGCTGTGGAAATGGGAGGACATCACTATGGATTTCATCCCAAAGTTTCTCAGGATTGACCGAGGAGTGGATTCGATTTGGGTCATCGTGGATCGGTTGACCAAGAGTACCCATTTCATACCGATCTAGGAGAGCATGTCGGCTCAAAAGTTGGCCGATATCTACATTCGAGAGGTAGTAGCTCGGCACGGAGTGCAAGTCTTAGTGATTTCGGATTGAGACGTGTAGTTTACTTCCAGATTCTGGAAGAAGTTTCACGACAAGTTGGGTACTCGTCTGCACTTCAACACTGCTTTTCACCCACAGATGGATGGTCAGAGTGAGCGGACCATTTAGACCCTGGAGGACATGCTGAGGGCATGTGTTTTAGACTTCGGAGGTAGTTGGGATACTTAACTTCCATTGGCTGAGTTCTCCTATAATAACAACTATCATGCGAGTATTGATTGTCCTCCTTTCGAGATGTTGTATGGGAGGAAAGGCAGGACCCCGATATACTGGGGTGAGGTTGGTCAGAGGGTCATGGGGAGTAATGAAGTGGTACTCAAAACTACAGAGAGGATCCATCAGGTTTGGAGCAGGCTTCAGACTGCTTAGAGTCGGTAGAAAAGTTATGCTGACAAGCGTCGATCGGACTTGGAGTTCTAGGTCGGGGATATGGTACTCCTGAAAGTGTCGCCTTGGAAGGTAATCATTCGATTCAGGAAGCGGAGCAAGCTGGGCCCTAGGTATATTGGAACTTTCAGGGTTGTAGCCCGGGTGGGCAAGGTGGCATATAGGCTGGACCTGCCATCCGAACTCAGTCAGATTCATAGCACTTTTAACCTCTCCCAGTTATGGAAGTGTCTGGTGGATGATTCAGAAGTGGTGCCCTTGGAGGACATTCAGGTAGATGACAACCTGAACTATAGCTCCAGTGGTGATCCTCGACAGGAAGTCAAAGGATAAGAGGAACAAGAGGGCGGTGCTAGTGAAGGTGCAATGGCAGCACCACAAGGACTCGGAATAGACCTAGGAGCCGGAGGACGAAATGAGGGAGCACTACGCTCAGCTGTTTTCGGATTCAGCAGCAGACTTCGAGGACGAAGTCTAGAATAAGTGGGGGAGATTATAACACCCGGTTCCTGGTACGTATTTATTTATTCATATATTTTTACAGTTAAAACTGTTTTTACAGTTATGCCTTGTATCAAAGTCATGTCATCGGTAAAGCTTATTTATTTATTTATTTATTTATTCATATATTTTTCACAAATTTTTTTATATTTATCAAACCTGTTTTTTAAAACAAATCCCGACATTATATATGCATAATTATGTCAAACACTAAATAAGTATAAAAAACCACCAAAGTTCGAATTAAAGATCTATTACAAAAAAAAAAGACAAGTCTTCAACACACATTGTTCAAAATAACATACAAGATCAAAAACAATCTTCCTCCGTCGCCTTGTTCTCCTCGGTTTCGTTGGTTTGTTTGGGGGTATTTTGTGGAATCATTGGGGTTGAATTGAAAATTGTAACATTGGTAGTGGTTGGGAGTTAAGAATTACAAACGCTAAAGAGTTATTGTTGTAACACACGGTTCCTAGTATGTATTTAATTCCAAGTATTATTGTATTTTACCCTGGGACTCGGCGAGTTGAAGGCCCAACTCGTCAAGTAGACTCGGCTTTACGCGCAGATTTTAAGTGATCTACTCGACGAGTCGGTAGACTGACTCGGCGAGTAGGAGTTGTCTGAGTGAAACCCTAAATTTGGGGGTTTGCACCCTATTTAAACCACTTATCTCCTCCCATATCAGCCTCCATCATTCCCCAAACCTCCAAAAGACCTTACACTGAAACCTGAGCCTTGTTTGAGTGCTCTTAAGCCATTTTTGTGCTGTCTTTGGTGATTATGAAGCTTGAGAAGAAGAAAGGAGCTTGGGAGTTCCAGTTGAAGCTAGAAGATCCAAAGATTATGTTTCATCTCCAGCTCATTTAAGGTAAAAAGCTTCAATCTTGACTTCCCATGTATTTAATAAACTTTAGGGCTTGGATTTTGGTATCTTTAGGGCATTTCTAAGCTATTTTCGGGTTGTGGGGTGTAATGTGGAGTTATGGCTTCAGATCTTGGACTTTGGAAGGGTGTCATGGCATAAAGGTGCCAGCTCTATGGCCATGAGAGCCCCATGCATCTTGTACGTCTCATTTTTGGTCCTTTTGAGCTTAAAGACCCGTGCATGGACGTAAAGTTCGTGACTTTATGTGTTATATCGACCCTAAGAGGTCAGATCTACCCTTTAGATGAGATGAGCTCAACAGAAATCGAGTTTATGGACATGGACTTAGTGGAATCGATGATTTTTTCTTGGGACTCGGCGAGTCGGGTAATGGTTCCCCGACCTTTGTTGTTATGAGGAGCCTGGTTGACTCTAGAAGAGGACTCAACAAAGATGGACGTAATTATAGACCTGGAAATCATGGGAATCAGTGAGTGTATGAACAAACTCAGTGAGTTCAAGGCAATCTCCTAACCCATGAAGATGGACTCGATGAGTTGTTCATACAACTCGGCAAGTCATAGACTGAACACATTTTTATGAAGGAGATGAACTCGACGAGTTCAAGGGTGAACTCGGCGAGTCGGTTGAAGATGGTCCCGATTTTATGGTTGAAGGAGGACTCGTCGAGTTATTGCTAGACTCGACGAGTGGAGTCGGGGGTTGAATCATTTTTAAGGAATAGGGACTCGACGAGTTGGTAGACCAACTTGGCGTGTCAAGTCAACTGGAGGTTGACTTTGACAATTGTTGACTTTGACCAGGATTTGGGTTTACCCTTATAGGGGTTGTGAGTACGAATTGATGACTTAGTAGAGTTGTCGTGTAGGGATTGAGGAATCGATGAAAGTCGATTTTCACGCTGGGGACAGTTCATACACTACGCGACATTGAGGTGAGTTAGCTTCCAATAGAATTGGGTCTAAGGCACCAAGGCCAACCAACTAGTAGTGATTACAGTTGAGATGATTGTCTTTTTTGTAATTGTCTGGTTTGCTATTACTTTATATATTCTATGTGCCAGTATGATATGTTCTATGTGATAGTGGTAGTAGTTGGGGAATAGTCTCCCGATCGGTTGTTAGGACCGGAAGGCAGGTCAGGCACCCCATATATGTCTGACTGCATGTTTATGATAGGTTATTATGTGATAGTAGTATGGGGAGAAATAGTCCCCTTGACCGGCTGAGATAGATCGGAGGGTAGGCAGGCACCCCATAATGGCCTGACATGGGTAGTCAGCACCCCAGAATGGCTTGACATGGGTAGTCAGCACCCTAGAATGGATTGATATGGGTAGGTCGGGCACCCCTGAATTTCCTAACAGCATGTATGATTGTTTAGTATGTGGTATGATGGGGGAACTCACTAAGCTTTGTGCTTACCGTTTCAGTTTTGGTTTCAGGTACCTCTTTATCCAAGGGGAAGGAGCCGGCGGCGTAGCAGCGCATCACACACACACACATGATTCCCGCAATGATTTTACTAGGATTGTACTCTGATTTATATTACCGTTCGATGTTTTGATTTTGAGACATGCTCATGATGGTTTATGGATTGATATGATATCGACAATGTTTTCAGTAAACGATTTTATAGATTACTTAATCAAAAAGGAAATTTTTGGACTCGGAATTTTCTTATTATTCTCTTAGTTTCACATATTCACCCTCCCACCATCCAATCTGTCTTGATGATAATCTCCATCTTCTTTGGCGTTGCAACAATGACCATTGCTGTTTTTCACGTACTTTGCTTCGACGACCACCTCCGTCTTCCTAAGAAGCTACCTTTCCGCCACACCCTCTCCAGGCTTCCTGTTAACACGTTGTCGTGCGCGTACTAAGCAAATACAATATCACTGCTGGTTGCACTAAAAATATAGCACAGGGAAGCAGGTTCGAATCCTCACGGACACAACTTAAAAGTCAATGATTTTTTGTATCAGACACATCCTAGTCAAAATAGAAATTATTAAACAGGGGGATTTAAGTTAAACTAAAAACTAAAAAATGCATTGATATTAAAATAACCGAAAATCAATAATAAAAGTGGTTTCAGTTCTGTTGTGACTTTCCTAATCGTGCAACTAGTTGAGATCTGGTTATTCGGAATGCGTTATATCTAAGCTTGTACTGAGAAAAACTAACAAGATCTAGTATAATCTATTTTACCTAAATTAGTTAATCAAAACAAGCTCATTGAATTAACCCTAAATTTTTATTGTTCAATTAAACAAGCTTTTAATTAAATCAGAAAAACAGCTTTATGATCTGTGTAAAATTCCCAGCAATATCCAATACTTCTCACAAACTCGGAAGCGTAAATATATAATTCTTACAGTTTATATCAGAGTTAAATCCCAAAATGGAACCAATCTAATACTTGTTACTTTTACTAGTTGACAAGAACAATTACGGATTATATTAACTAATTAATCGGAATGATAAAACTCTAGCTAGATGATCAGATTAACAAGAATTAAAATCAAACATTCGTTAAGCTCAAAACTGATAAATCTAGATAGAAACACAAAACGAGAATCAGATCCGAAAACTAATCACATGAGAAGTACTAGTCTATGTAGAACTGGAAACTAAATTTTAGCCATACGTGCCCAAAAACGAAATCAAACTAGATAAAAGAAACATTTATTGATAAATCTTATAAACTAAATGAATGAGATGATTCACAGTCTTCAAATCTTCAAAAGTCGCTGAAAGAATTCAATAATCGCCTTTTAAAGTGGTTTTCTTCGTCTGGAATCGTCTAACCCTCACAACTGATTATGAGGGTTGTATTTATACTCAAGGTGGAAGTTTCCAGAACAAGAAACTGATAACATGTGATCGCATGTTTTGAGGCTGCGATTGCAAGTTCTGAAGATAACGCGCCTTTTTAATGAAGTAGGAAGCTATTTCGACACTTTTTGGCAAAGTTGCGATCGCATGTATATAGGTTGCAATCGCATGTTTTGAGTTTTTACTCCTAGATGAATTTTTGGCATGAAAAAACCTCGAAGACAAGTTGCGACAAAGTTACGATCGTATAAAGGCTCTATGTGATCGCATAGATAAGAATTGCGATCGCATGTTTTTCCTAGGACGTCCAAAATTTCGTCTAATTTTCATAACATTTTGCATATCATCACTCGGAGTTACAGTTAATGAGATATGGTCAAAAGACTGACATGGGGTCAAAGCTACCACCAACATCCTTTAGCATCAGATTACAGATTCTACGTTCGTGTGATCAATTCGATCGGATGTTTCTTGACCAAAACATCTTCCAAACATTCCTCAGAATTCTTCAGAAGTTCCAAGCTCTATTTTAAGCTCCAAACTCGCATCCAACTGCTCCCAAAGCACGGCTCCACTCGAACTATCTAAAATTGACATAAAAACATGAGCAGTACTGGAATTCTAACGAAATAGATGACCTAAACATTATTTAAATAAATGAAATGTAAATATAAAAAATATGATCCTAAATGTAATAAAAGCTACCCTATAATATCCATAAAATGACATCTAACACTTCCCATTACGATGGCCCAACTTCGAACCCCAACTCCATGATCTATTTCCTCTCTATATAGCTACCCTTTTCCCCTACCTCCAAATGTTATTTGAGGACACAAACCACACTAATACAAACAACCAAGACCAGGTTTTGATGAATTTTGTATTTAAATGGAGATTTCTCATACCCTGAGATGAATATTCTTGTTAAATTAGCTTTGGAGGGAGATTGCATTGAAAAGAGTTACTGTAGAGCATGAGCTATTCTAATAACCTTAGGTGTCTACAATATTAGGAATTCAAGATTCAAAGGGCAAGGTTGATATTATCTTGGTTTTTCTTAAAGGTCGGATTTGTTTAATTTTGGTTCTATGGTCTACATCAATGCCAGCTAAGCTGTTGTGGGCTTTTTATTATTCTTTTATTCATGTGAGTTCATCCAAAACTTTAAGATTTTATACTTCAAAGGTCAAATTCTCAAGTTTTTGAGGTTCACTTGCCAAAGGTGTTTTAAGGTTGAAAATTCAATGATGTTGGTATTGTAGCCATGATTGGCTACTAGGTCTACACTAATGTCATACTTTTATTATAGTACCAAATGTATGCAAAGAAATATCTAGTCCCATTGGTGAACCTAATGTTTGTCAGGATTATACCATGGATTATGCTTCACAATCTATAGTTGTATATAAAGAATATATTTATACTTGGTTATAATACATGTCCCTTTAATCTAATGGATGTTTATTTCTTAAACATATCTTAAGGGCCTAGAACTTTGAGGTAATTTTGTTGTGGTATAGTGCATCATTTTTTTCTAATAGAATTGCTGATATGTAGAAGGATTATGAGTACTTTGGTAATGCATGTTAATTGTGTTGGATTAGTGTCTAAGTCCATAACTATTTTGGTATGTACTTGACCCGATGGTGCATGGTCCTTTTGGGTTGCCTTCACCAAAGCAACTTGATAGGATGAATTATGGAGAGAAAGGATTAAATATGATTTATTAATATATTATGAGAATAATATATTAAAGGAGAAATCATATTTTTTAATTAATATTAGTCAATAATTAATTGGTAATTAGTTTTGTGACTAAAAGAGATTAATTAAACTTAAGGGACTGGAATTGTAATTATAAGATAATTGCAATTTGGGCCATGGATTGCCTTATATTAAGGAGTGGACGAATTCTATGGGAAAACCCATAAGCAAATCGTCCAAGGCCTTAAGGAAAGGGATCCATGGGTTGCTTAGGGCTTAAGCATCCAAATTAGGGTTTCCTTGTTAGATAACCCTAATAGCCTCCTATATATAGATCCCTTATGACCCAAAAACGCGGAAAAACATTCTTCTAGGGTTTCACACGTTTTTGGGCAGCCTCCATCCTCTCTCCTCTTCATCCTCTTGCTCTTGGTGTTTGTGAACCATTAGAGGAGTGACATTTGTGACTCTAAGCTTTCTAAAGTCAATACAAGGAGAATTGGGATTGTTATTGCTATATAACAATCAAGGTATGATCTAAACCCTTATTATATGTTATATTGATTATCATATGCTAGATCTAGGGTTTATAGTCTTGGATAACTTGCATGTACAATAGAGAAACGTAGATCCAAGCATTAGGGTTTGTATGAGCACATAGGATGTTCTTATGACCAAAACCCATCAGTCGTATCAGAGCCTAGCTTGGTTTCTATTGTATTGATGCTTTGCATGTTGAAAAACATTCGATTTTTGTGTTTCTGGGGGCTGAACTCGCCGAGTTTTTTAGATGAACTCGCCGAGTTCATGCTAACTCGATGAGTCCGTGCCTGACTCGACGAGTCGGCTGGTCAGAATGAGGGAAAAACGGGATTTCTTGATGTTTTTGCTTAAGGATAGTTCACTTATCATATTAGATCAATATAAATCCGATTTTTTGATATATATATATATATATATATATATATATATATATATATATATGAGTATATTCTTGATCTAATTGAAGATACTTATCAATTAATAAAATATTTGTTTCCTTATGTGATAATTGATTAATTATTTTGATTAAATTGGTAAATTGTTTTGCAAGAAATCATTAAATAAATCAAATATGGATAATTATATGATTAAATGTTAATTTAGATTATTTGTTATTTGATCCTTATGTTATGAAATGTTTCATATTTTCCCCTTTAGGTTTTATAGTTTAAATTTGACCTCAAAAGTTTTGTTGTTTTGAAATTTAAATAGTTGAAACCCTAATGTTTTGAAAAAGGTTTCAAAACTTGCCCTCAAGTTTTGGAATTTAAATTTTTATTAATAGTTTAATTTTGATGTATATTTAAATTCTAAACCCTAATGTTTTGAAATGTTTCAAAACTTGCCCTCAAGTTTTGGAATTTAAAAAGTTGATTAAAAGTTTAATTTAGGAATGTTAAATTCTAAAACCCTAGTATTGTTTTGAAAAAGTTCAAATCACACCCTTATGGTTTTATTAATTAATTAAGGTGTACAATTAAAAGAGGTTTAATTAATCCATAAAATTTTTGGTTTAAAATTTAACTGAATTAAAAGTATAATTGTTTAATTTGACCACCTAATATTTTAAATGTGTAAAATACACCCTATACTATATATATAACATTAAAAGTCTAACATTATATATATGTATGAGTAAAAGTCAGTCTTACCGTTAGTAGGCCTCATTCATGAAGCTGGTCTATAAGGGGTGTTTAAGGAAATTGCCTATAAAATGGCGATTGAATGGGTATCCACTCTTACCCACCGCACTCTTGACTAGTGGAGGGTCGTTAGCCGAACGGGTAGGATATGACAAAACCTTCCATTATAAGTATAATGAAGTACAAAAGTGACTAAATGTTTTACAAATTCCCAATCTTAGTTACTTAGGCAAAAGTGAATTGATGCAATTCCATGAAATTACACTTTGTGCCCTTGCGAAGACGTTAGTGGAGCGTGTGTGGTCTACCGGCACACTAAATGGTTCTAAGCAAAGGTAGCAAAGGGTGACTCAATGTTTGTCATATTTCGGTGGAGCGTGTATGGTTTACCGGCACATCGAATAGGTAACTGTAACATGTGGGGGCACCATGTAGTTTGCATGGTTATTCACACCCGCTTTGTGATCCTCGGCATCCCAGTCGTAAACAAGAGGGACATATCGAGATTTAAACATGCCATTGAAATGTTCAATGAATCTCATAGGATCTAGGAGTTTTCATAGATTTAAAACCTAAATTTCTTTTTCGTTTTTCATGGTGGAAATTAGTGAATCGTCATTCACTTACCTTCAAATATTCTGTAACTAGATTACGGCATCCCTTTTCTAGGTTGTAGCATATTGTGTTGGGTCCTAGCCTTAGTATCTCATTCGGGTGATTTACTAAGGACTCAATCAATCAACTAACTTGAATTTGTTTCTTCCATTTTGTAGATGTCAAAGTTCGACAACTATGGTCTTCCCAAATCCCGTGGAACAAGCTTTCCACATGAAGATGATATTCCACGATTCGATCGAGGAACAAGAAATCATGCTTCACTTCCTCCACATCCTCCAATTATTCTCCCTAACCCACAAGTTCAAAGGCTTGAAAATTTCAAGATCACTCAAGCCCTTTTGGCAAGTAAACATAAAGAAGGAAAGCCGGTGTGTGCACACGTCCTAGGGATGAAGTCACACATTGATAGGTTAAGAATGTTGGGATCCGTTGTCTGTGAGGAAATGGTTGTTGATTGGGTTCTTCAGTCACTTCCTAACTCATATAGTGAGTTCTTAAGAGAGTACTATATGATGAATCGCGACGTGACCCTTATAGATCTCACCTATATGCTTATTGCTACTGAATCAGCAATGGTTTGGCGCAATAGAAAACATAGTTGATTGGTGAATCTGCCTTCAAGACCTCTATGGATATAGACAAAAGCAACGAAAGATATGCTATGATCGAAAAGTTTGATCATAAGAGAAAGGAAATGTCCGAAGTAGTTCCATGTCATGTTCCAAAAGAGCCAATTTGCTTTTATTGCCAAGAGAAAGGGCATTGGGGACGAAGCTGCCCAATTTACCTAAGAGATCTAAAAGATGGGAGAGTCGAAACCTATGGCTCTAATATAGGTAAAGTCCATTAACTAACTCTTTTAAGCTTCTATTCTAGATTCTTAATACATAATGTGATAAGATTACAATTGATGTTTTGTAGGATCGAAGAAAAGAAAGGAAGCTTAAGGGAAGAAGTGAGCAGAATCTAACCGTGAAAGAATGGATTTCGATCGCATTTCTACAAGATTAGATTCTTGAGCTACTACTTAGAGTTAGAATTAGATTGCTAAGAAAGATGTATTAGCATAGTTTTTCAATGAATTGCATTGTAAGGACAAATTTTTCCGCAATAAAATAAATTTTGATTTTATATTATTTATCCTTGCAATGGCGTATATGAAAAATTGGTGTTTGAATGTTTCTATTATTAACAATAATGGATTTGGTTCTTATTATGTTATTTGTGGAAATGTCAAAGAATTTACCGAATAAGGAAAGTTTCTCATCACCTAAGTTTCAATTGGACAGAAACTTGGAATCATGCAACTTGGTTGCAGGATGAATGAGAAATTTCATATTTTGGAAATTAGACTAATTCATTGACAAAGTGTCAAGTGAAGGACTAGGAGATCGAGCACACAAAGTTGCGTGTTGATCAAGTCCACCATAAGAGTAACAATGATATTCGTAATGATTAACTAAAGGTTTAGTAAATATGATTATACTTACAAGATTAAGTGTAATTATGAATTGATTGAAAAAGTTTAAATCAATAGCAGAACGAATAAGAAGAATCAAGTAGGCAGAAAGATAAAAGTTTCTCCATTCTAAGAAGAAGGGAGAGTACCTTTTATGCTTTATGATAGGTCTTAGTGATTAAGAACCACATCTCAATTGATCCTCTAAGTGAGTCTTAGTACAATTGTATGTCTAGGAAGAGGAATCAAGAATTGAAAAATGGTTAAATCAAAAGGTCAATCATACTTCGTTCCAAAACAAGTCTTAGAGTTAAGATTGCGACATTGAGTGATAAGTATTAAGAAGGTTTATAGCATTCATCAAATGTGGAAAAGTTGTCATGTCTTGGATAAGACAAAGACCAACTAGGACCAATTTATGAAGTGTTTTTGATAAAAACTAAACTAACTCTTGAATATTTGGTTGTCAAGAAATGTTTATTGACAAGAGAATCTTATATGTCAAGGAGTTAGTGGGAGTCTTAATGGTCTTGAAAGGTTTCAAGAACAAATCAAAATAGACCTTATCAATCAACACTAGCACACGAGTTGAGGTTTACAACCTATCGTGTTGACATTATTTTGTTTCTGTGTTGTTCCAATTGAGTTAATTATGCATGTGAGTCCTATGAGTTCTCATTTGAATGTATAAAAGGAAAGGACCTTGATCAATGAAAAGTACATTGATAGGAAAAGGTGAGTTGCTTAACTACTTGGAAGACATGGTGGGCAGCTGTGCTACCATAAGGCAAGAAATCAAGATTAAGAAAGTTCGATCCATATGAGTTTGAATTTGTCGTAAACTTTGGTTTTGACAAATTCACATGGATAGGAACAAATACACCGTTTAAATATAAGTGTCATAAGATTTCCTCCTTCATGAAAATGATTGTGAGGAAATACTTTCACTAAGAAAGATTTTAAGAAGATAGTGATTGTAAAATTGCATTCTCGAATTCGATTATGGTTACGGTATCCCTTTCCATAATTTGAATTGTGAGGTTGGGCAATTGTTTAGACACACATATGAACTATCTAAGGCAAAGGTGTATAAGTTCAAGAAGCCTTGATAAAAGATTATCAAAGCACTAAGTATTAGAAACATGAACTTAAGAAATTCAATAAGTATTGTTTTTCTGAAAGTTAAGTTGTTTCTGAATACATGTCAAAGCTAGTGGGAGCATAAGTGTTATGTTTATAATAATCATCATGATAGTGGGAGCATAAATGTTATGATTGTATGATTATTAAGGAAAGTATTGCAAGTTGGAAATATTAATTATAGAAAACAAGAGTCATTCTTTGCAAAGTTGTAAGGATGGAATAGTTGTTTTGCTATAATTAAGGGAGAGAATATTATTCTTCATTTCAAATCTAAAGGCTTAGGTTGAGAAATGTTAATAAATTTAGTCAAAGGTACATAGTGTGTTCTTAAAATTTCGATTATGATTACGGCATTCCTCTTCACAATTCGAATTTTGAGAACATAGAAAATAAAACATTATGGCAAAAGATTGATAAAGTATCAAATCTTTATGTAAGACATTATGCATTGTGTCCCATACGCTTCGGGTATAGGATCGATTGCAAATGCTATAATATTTGACCATTCTAAAAATTTTCCAAATGTCTAGCGCATTTAGAGGGAAAAAGGACAAGAATCGGTTTTGGCTAAGATAATTAAACAACTATCAAAGGACAATCCAAAGTTCGCCAAGGATTGGTCGCTTGTGAGTAGTTAGAAGTATAGTATTGGAAAATATGGAAATGTTTCCATATTGGATGGACCATATCGACATTATTATGAATAGATAAGATTCTATTAAGAATGAGTTGTCATATGGAAAATATGGAAACATGTCCATATTGGGAATTGAATATTGAAAATCTATGTCTAGATTAGGAACTTTTATGCAAAAGGATGTTCAAAGGAATGTACTTTGAGTGAGAGACATCATATCTAAGGAATTGTGTTGTAACAATCTCCGATAGAAGACTTTGTAATTTCATTGGCAATAGTCTTTGTGACTTTAGTGCAGTGACATTACAAAAGGGATCATTGCATAAAATGTTAGAATCTAGCATATTCTATAAGTGGCAAGAATTTGATATTCTTTCACTTATGAAAAAGGATTTGGAGTTGTGAAATGAGTATGATTGGAAATATGTTCAGTGTGATCTATTTCACAAAGTAAGAACCATAGGTAAACATTGTGTGCATGCTAAGAGCATGGAACAAGTGTGATAATTCAAGTAAGAAGTTGATTAACCGAAACAACAAATAATGAGTAATCGATATGGTGATAAATAAAAGGTGTTTCATTTATACTCAACGGTTTGAGACCATATGGGATTAGTATTATCCTTGTGTTTCACTTTGCATGTTTTGACTTCTTGAATAATTTAATTGGTTAAGAACAGTCAAATTATTCGAACGGGCCACAGTCGTTCATATGTTGGAAGTAGGTATGAATGAAGACTATCGCGAATTGGTGTGTGGATTGTCTAAAGTGTATTAGACATAAGCAAATGTTTGCTGCAACATTCATGAGTGCTTATGAATATGATTTGAGCATTGGATTATACCCACGCTCACTTGGATCACTCCATGAATTGTATCACGAGTGATTGGTGAGATGATAACATCTTATATTCTTGAAACCGAGATGTGCGAGTTGTATCTTGCAAATCGGTTGCACATTGATAATATGTAAACGCACTAGTAACTTGGTGTCATAAAACATATTGTTGTGTGTAATTTGGTGCGTGAGTGCAAGCGAGCATTGTATCAAAGTTTATCCGTTCCTTTTATCCAAAGTAGGATAAAAGCGATATCTTTGGGCCCCTCGATGATTTAGTGATGACAAACGTAAATGCTCGGCCGGGCTAGGGCTAATTTGATTTGTTTAATTAGTCAGTCGTCATAAATTAGAAGTCGAGAAATAGTACAAAGGAGAATGATTAGAAATCATGTCTAACGATATCTAGAATGGAGGAATATATGATCCCTTATCTAAAGGACACGCGTATCTGATAAGATCAGAGTTGACAACGACTTTGGAAAGCTACGATTGCAGATCAGGATCTGAAGTCATACGCATAATAGTTATTAGACTTATCCAAGTGGGAGACTGTTGGATTAGTGTCTAAGTCCATAACTATTTTGGTATGTACTTGACCCGATGGTGCATGGTCCTTTTGGGTTGCCTTCACCAAAGCAACTTGATAGGATGAATTATGGAGAGAAAGGATTAAATATGATTTATTAATATATTATGAGAATAATATATTAAAGGAGAAATCATATTGTTTAATTAATATTAGTCAATAATTAATTGGTAATTAGTTTTGTGACTAAAAGAGATTAATTAAACTTAAGGGACTGGAATTGTAATTATAAGATAATTGCAATTTGGGCCATGAATTGCCTTATATTAAGGAGTGGACGAATTCTATGGGAAAACCCATAAGGAAATTGTCCAAGGCCTTAAGGAAAGGGATCCATGGGTTGCTTAGGGCTTAAGCATCCAAATTAGGGTTTCCTTATTAGATAACCCTAATAGCCTCCTATATATATAGATCCCTTATGACCCAAAAAGCGGCAAAACATCCTTCTAGGGTTTCACACGTTTTTGGGCAGCCTCCATCCTATCTCCTATTAATCCTCTTGCTCTTGGTGTTTGTGAACCATTAGAGGAGTGACATTTGTGACTCTAAGCTTTCTAAAGTCAATACAAGGAGAATTGGGATTGTTATTGCTATATAACAATCAAGGTATGATCTAAACCCTTATTATATGTTATATTGATTATCATATGCTAGATCTAGGGTGTATAGTCTTGGATAACTTGCATGTACAATAGAGAAACCTAGATCCAAGCATTAGGGTTTGTATGAGCACATAGGATGTTCTTATGACCAAAACCCATCAAATTGTCCCTAAAATATAGTATAAGTTGGTGAATAAATGACCTAAAGAAGCTAGGTAAATGTACACAATTTAATGAGAAAACTTATGCATTTGAGCTGTCTGTAGGGTGCATACAAGGTGTGTGCCTTCCAAGGAAAAATTCACATGAGCCATGTAACTTGCTGAAAAATCTCACATATCAGTTTTTCCTCTTAACATTTTTGTTTGAGGTCGGATTTGCCACTTGTAACCTTCATTAGTTCTTATATGATTAATATAAGTTAGAAAATGGATTGTTTGACATAGTAAAGTGTGTAACAATGTAGGGTTATTTTGGTCTTTTAGTAACCTATGTCGAATTCATTTAGTTGTGATGAGAGAGCTTCAAAGCTTAGCAGAAGGAATGGTGTTTAGCTAATATTTTGAGGTGAGTTTATGGGAGCACAAGTACCTTGTAAGTTCATAATTTAATGATTGACTTTTGTTTTGATTTCATATACAATGGTTTTGATTGTTTTCATATCCTATGATTTGGTGTGATATTTGTGTATCAAAGGTACATGTATTTATTCATGAAATTCTTCTGAGATGCATATATGTTGTTTTAAGAAATTTTATTGTTGGAAAAGATTTTTGGAGCATCCTTATGTCCACACATGTAGTATGGGAGATTGTGCGTGTAACTCATGATACCTGAAAGGGTTTTTACAAATTAGGTTTCATTAATTTGTCATGTGAGTAGATTTATAAATAATCCTCACATTTCACATGTAGGTCTAGCTACGTTTTGTGCAGTCGTTCACTATTGCATAGTCTATAAATGAGTAAAAGGAAGAAAATTATCTCATAAGCTCGATGATTAAGCATCTACTTTGGTAAGTTGGAATTTATGAGATGGATAATGGTTTGAATAGATGCATGTATTACGGATTATCGCAAATTGAATCCTAACTACTCTTTTTGGACATTTGAGATGAATTGGTAAGCTTTGCTAACCAATGTTTATCATTGATTGCATTTGGAGACATGGGTAATATACCCCCCTTTTAGTTGTTTTGGCTCATTAAAACCCTAAGTTGATTTATGATGTTTCCTTGTTTTTCAAAGGGTTTATCCGAGTAAGTTAGATAGATGTATTCTTACTCAAAATTATTAGACCTCAGATATTCTCACTAAACAATTTCATTGCCTAACTTACTTTGACTTGTGCTCAGATTGAAGAACTTCGAGACAAGATAAGAAGTAGCATGGATTTTTTTAGAATTCCACGTCATGTATGGTTATTAACCATGTGATGATATTGTATTGCTACGATCTCACTATTTTAGATTTTAAGCCTCTTTTGATTTTGGGAAGATTTCCGCAAACTTAAACTTCAAAATTTTGAGACTTCAAAATAAATGTTTTTAAAATATTATTTAAGTTACCTTAATGAAAAGATGTTTCATTTATATAATATAAATATTTATTTAGTCATTCATGAATTTGTCACCTATTTTAGGGGGTGTTTGGGATTGTTTTTTTAACTTAAAAAGTGTTTTAGGGAAAAAGTGCTTATTGACTTATGGTGATGATAATATGAGTTTTTTAAGAAGTTTTTTGATTAAATTTTGTAGTGGCGAATGTCAATAAGTTGATAAGTTAAAAATTGTTTGACTTAAAATCTCCTTTTTGAAGCTATTGTAGGTAAAAGTTAAAATGAGTTTCAAAAAGCCAAGTTTTAGTTTTTTTGAAATATTCTTTTAGAAGACTTTTTAAAACTAATGAAAAGTCATTTTGAAAAGTTCTTTCAAGATTGTCAAATACTTTTTTTAACTTATTGGCTTTTGAAAAAAGCTAATAAGTCAATAAGTTGTTATGAAAAGCAATCTCAAACATCCTCTAATAAAGTTTCTCTTCCTTATACTTAAACATCTTATAGATAGAAAATGTTCAAAAGATGGTAGACAATTGATTAACATCAGTAGTATCCAATACATGAAACAAAAATAATATGAAATATATGATAAATAAATTCGAATGTAATAACTAATAAACCTTGCAGTAAATTTCACAAATGGTCCTTATGGTTTGGATCAATCTGTAAATCTTTGAAACATTCCAAAAATACTTGGAAAATTTTTCATTTTTACGGTAAATAAAACCATTCCATAAACCTCACAAGTCAAATAAACCAAAACATAAGTATATTGTTTTCATAAAATATCTACGGAAAATCATCGGTTGACGCAATGCAATCAAGGTGGCTCCTTTCCACTGCTACTAGAAGTACCTGAAACATTTAAACTTGAACTTTAAGCGCAAAGCTTAAAGAGTTTCCCAAAATACCACATACCATACATAACAGTGGGCTCCACCCTAAGGTTTATTTCAATTTGTATGTATGTTATGATCCCACCATAGCCTTACAATCACTTTCTTTGCTACAAACCCATTGCACTCTTTCCCGCCATGGTCTCACCATGGTCTTCCATTTAATTGATGTGATCCCACCACAATCTTTGATATAAGTGTTGTAATTCGACCATATTCTTTTAATGGAAAATATCACTATAACAAGCTAGCATACAATGACACCTAGTGTCCTACAAAGTATAGTGAGAAAAATCCACTGATTAAAGAGATGAAATCCATTACTTGAAATCCTCACAGAATCACCTACACAAACCTCCGAAACCAATCACAAGCCAACCTCAGTCTATAACTCAAAACCTCTTCATTGACCAAAAGTCAAACTGGTCGAAATTCAATGGTCAACGGTCAAGGGTCAATAGTCAGCCACCACGTCATGTTACCAACCAATGACTGCACCATGGTAGCCAGAAGATAAAACAGTCGTAGAGAAACCATCCACCACGTTGTGAAAATCATCAAGCCATGCATGGTCATATTCGGAAAAAAAAACAGATGTGTTGCAGTGCGACACCACGCCGTGACACCACCTTGGCCATGCTGTGGTTTTTGGTCAGAATAAGTATTCCTTCATTAAGAGTTTAATCCTTTAATACATCCCTTAATACTTTCGAGATGGCTCCTTTGCATCACAGGGGACCATAAAAATCATAACTTTATGGACATGCATGTCCTTCCTTACATTTAGGTCAAAAGGTGAAATAAGGTAAATGAAACTCCATGAATGAAAAAAAAACAAGTGAATCATTTAAGATCTGGAACATATGTAGCTCTAGGGAACTCAAGGAATGATAAAGTTGCCAACTTTATCAAAACTAACCACCCATATGAACCCAACATGAAGAACTAAGCCTAAAAACCTAGATATAGAAGGATATAAGCATAAGAATGAAGGTTTGTGTAACATTCAGACATTGTAAGTTTCCTTTTAACCCTTGCTAAAAAAATATTTTCATTATTGGTCCTCTGGCTAGTATGCGGGGCATACTCTATGAGTACGCTTAGCGTACTAGCAAGACCATGATCGCGGGCATCGCCCACGTACGCTAGGTGCACGTGGGGTTACGTTGGGCGTAGACTGGCTTGGGACAAACCCTAATTTTTAGGGTTTGTACCCTATTAAAGCTTCTTAAACCCACCTCTTGGACATTTTAGACCAGCCTCCATATCTTCAAAACCCTAATTTCATGCCTAGCCTTTGTTTTGGTGCTTTTGAGCTCTTGTAAAGAACTTTGGTGTGTCCTTGTGCATTTTGTAGTAGTAGAAGAAGATTGAAGACTTATTGATTGGAGAAGAGCTTACAGATCTAAGTTTAGCTTCTTCATTTCATGACTTTTGAGGTATAAAGTCCATAACTTGTCAATTCCTTGTATAGAACTACTCTTGGGTTTGTTTATGGCTATTTTGGTCCCTTTGGTTAGCCTTGTGAGATAAGGTCATTTTAGAAGTTTAATCCTTTAGAACTGGACATTTTAGGGGTACCTTATGCATATAAATGCAAACTTTATGGTGTATATTGACCAAGGTTCTAAATAACGCAAGGCGTGACTTGGCGGCAAGGTCAAAGTTAAGTTATGTCAAGCCTTGGCGAGCCATGACGTTTTTCAAGGCGTGACTATATATATATATTAAAAGAGATAAATCATATAAATATTGAATTTTATCAAATATATGAAGTTTTTAGAAGTATTGTATTAATATTTAATATAAAAAAGTTCAAAAAAAAAAACTCAATTATTTCAGGCCCGACAAAAAAAAATTGAAAAAACCTGCGCCTTGAAAAAAAACTCACGCCATAACGCGATAAGGCACGCCTTAACATGTTATTTGGGCGCCACACTTAACAAACCCGCCTTGGACGTTTTCGTAATGGCTACACCACGCATTGCGTCATGGCACGCCTTAACACGTTATATGAACCCAACATGAAGAACTAAGCCTAAAAACCTACATATAAAAGGATATAAGCATAAGAATGAAGGTTTGTGTAACATTCAGACATTGTAAGTTTCCTTTTAACCCTTGCTAAAAAAATATTTTCATTATTAGTCCTCTGGCTAGTATGCGGGGCATACTCTATGAGTACGCTTAGCGTACTAGCAAGACCATGATCGCGGGCATCGCCCATGTACGCTAGGCGCACGTGGGGTTACGTTGGGCGTACACTGGCTTGGGACAAACCCTAATTTTTAGGGTTTGTACCCTATTAAAGTTTCTTAAACCCACCTCTTGGACATTTTAGACCAGCCTCCATATCTTCAAAACCCTAATTTCATGCCTAGCCTTTGTTTTGGTGCTTTTGAGCTCTTGTAAAGAACTTTGGTGTGTCCTTGTGCATTTTGTAGTGGTAGAAGAAGATTGAAGACTCGTTGATTGGAGAAGAGCTTACAGATCTAAGTTTAGCTTCTTCATTTCATGACTTTTGAGGTATAAAGTCCATAACTTGTCAACTCCTTGTATAGAACTACTCTTGGGTTTGTTTATGGCTATTTTGGTCCCTTTGGTTAGCCTTGTGAGATAAGGTCATTTTAGAAGTTTAATCCTTTAGAACTGGACATTTTAGGGGTACCTTATGCATAGAAATGCAAACTTTATGGTGTATATTGACCAAGGTTCTAAATAACGCAAGGCGTGACTTGGCGGCAAGGTCAAAGTTAAGTTATGTCAAGCCTTGGCGAGCCATGACGTTTTTCAAGGCGTGACTATTTTATATATATTAAAAGAGATAAATCATATAAATATTGAATTTTATCAAATATATGAAGTTTTTAGAAGTATTGTATTAATATTTAATATAAAAAATGTTAAAAAAAAAAACACAATTATTTCAGGCCCGACAAAAAAAAAATCGAAAAAACCTGCGCCTTGAAAAAAAAACTCGCGCCATAACGCGATAAGGCACACCTTAACATGTTATTTGGGCGCCACACTTAACAAACCCGCCTTGGACGTTTTCGTAACGGCTGCACCACGCATTGCGCCATGGCACGCCTTAACACGTTATATGAACCCAACATGAAGAACTAAGCCTAAAAACCTAGATATAAAAGGATATAAGCATAAGAATGAAGGTTTGTGTAACATTCAGACATTGTAAGTTTCCTTTTAACCCTTGCTAAAATAATATTTTCATTATTGGTCCTCTAGCTAGTATGCGGGGCATACTCTATGAGTACGCTTAGCGTACTAGCAAGACCATGATCGCGGGCATCGCCCACGTACGCTAGGCGCACGTGGGGTTACGTTGGGCGTACACTGGCTTGGGACAAACCCTAATTTTTAGGGTTTGTACCCTATTAAAACTTCTTAAACCCACCTCTTGGACATTTTAGACCATCCTCCATATCTTCAAAACCCTAATTTCATGCCTAGCCTTTGTTTTGGTGCTTTTGAGCTCTTGTAAAGAACTTTTGTGTGTCCTGGTGCATTTTGTAGTGGTAGAAGAAGATTGAAGACTCATTGATTGGAGAAGAGCTTACAGATCTAATTTTAGCTTCTTCATTTCATGACTTTTGAGGTATAAAGTCCATAACTTGTCAACTCCTTGTATAGAACTACTCTTGGGTTTGTTTATGGCTATTTTGGTCCCTTTGGTTAGCCTTGTGAGATAAGGTCATTTTAGAAGTTTAATCCTTTAGAACTGGACATTTTAGGGGTACCTTATGCATAGAAATGCAAACTTTATGGTGTATATTGACCAAGGTTCTAAATAACGCAAGGCGTGACTTGGCGGCAAGGTCAAAGTTAAGTTATGTCAAGCCTTGGCGAGCCATGACGTTTTTCAAGGCGTGACTATTTTATATATATTAAAAGAGATAAATCATATAAATATTGAGTTTTATCAAATATATGAAGTTTTTAGAAGTATTGTATTAATATTTAATATAAAAAAGTTAAAAAAAAAACTCAATTATTTCAGGCCCGACAAAAAAAATCGAAAAAACCTGCGCCTTGAAAAAAAACTCGCGCCATAACGCGATAAGGCATGCCTTAACACGTTATTTCGGCACCACACTTAACAAACCCGTCTTGGACGTTTTCGTAACGCCTATGCGACGCATTACACCATGGCACGCCTTAACACGTTATATGAACCCAACATGAAGAACTAAGCCTAAAAACCTAGATATAGAAGGATATAAGCATAAGAATGAAGGTTTGTGTAACATTCAGACATTGTAAGTTTCCTTTTAACCCTTGCTAAAAAAATATTTTCATTATTGGTCCTCTGGCTAGTATGCGGGGCATACTCTATGAGTACGCTTAGCGTACTAGCAAGACCATGATCGCGGGCATCGCCCATGTAAGCTAGGCGCACGTGGGGTTACGTTGGGCGTACACTGGCTTGGGACAAACCCTAATTTTTAGGGTTTGTACCCTATTAAAGTTTCTTAAACCCACCTCTTGGACATTTTAGACCAGCCTCCATATCTTCAAAACCCTAATTTCATGCCTAGCCTTTGTTTTGGTGCTTTTGAGCTCTTGTAAAGAACTTTGGTGTGTCCTTGTGCATTTTGTAGTGGTAGAAGAAGATTGAAGACTCATTGATTGGAGAAGAGCTTACAGATCTAAGTTTAGCTTCTTCATTTCATGACTTTTGAGGTATAAAGTCCATAACTTGTCAACTCCTTGTATAGAACTACTCTTGGGTTTGTTTATGGCTATTTTGGTCCCTTTGGTTAGCCTTGTGAGATAAGGTCATTTTAGAAGTTTAATCCTTTAGAACTGGACATTTTAGGGGTACCTTATGCATAGAAATGCAAACTTTATGGTGTATATTGACCAAGGTTCTAAATAACGCAAGGCGTGACTTGGCGGCAAGGTCAAAGTTAAGTTATGTCAA
The DNA here is from genome assembly GCF_051521515.1 of Lactuca serriola. Lineage (NCBI taxonomy): Eukaryota > Viridiplantae > Streptophyta > Magnoliopsida > Asterales > Asteraceae > Lactuca > Lactuca serriola. The sequence goes on from NC_136413.1 coordinate 133,081,376, forward strand.
GCCTTGGTGACCCATGACGTTTTTCAAGGCGTGACTATTTTATATATATTAAAAGAGATAAATCATATAAATATTGAATTTTATCAAATATATGTAGTTTTTAGAAGTATTGTATTAATATTTAATATAAAAAATGTTAAAAAAAAAACACAATTATTTCAGGCCCGACAAAAAAAAATCGAAAAAACCTGCACCTTGAAAAAAAACTCGCGCCATAACGCGATAAGGCACGCCTTAACATGTTATTTGGGCGCCACACTTAACAAACCCGCCTTGGACGTTTTCGTAACGGCTACACCACGCATTGCGCCATGGCACGCCTTAACACGTTATATGAACCCAACATGAAGAACTAAGCCTAAAAACCTAGATATAAAAGGATATAAGCATAAGAATGATGGCTTGTGTAACATTCAGACACTGTAAGTTTCCTTTTAACCCTTGCTAAAAAAATATTTTCATTATTGGTCCTCTGGCTAGTATGCGAGGCATACTATATGAGTACGCTTAGCGTACTAGCAAGACCATGATCGCGGGCATCGCCCATGTACGCTAGGTGCACGTGGGGTTACGTTGGGCGTACACTGGCTTGGGATAAACCCTAATTTTTAGGGTTTGTACCCTATTAAAGCTTCTTAAACCCACCTCTTAGGCATTTTAGACCAGCCTCCATATCTTCAAAACCCTAATTTCATGCCTAGCCTCTGTTTTGGTGCTTTTGAGCTCTTGTAAAGAACTTTTGTGTGTCCTGGTGCATTTTGTATTGGTAGAAGAAGATTGAAGACTCATTGATTAGAGAAGAGCTTACAGATCTAAGTTTAGCTTCTTCATTTCATGACTTTTGAGGTATAAAGTCCATAACTTGTCAACTCCTTGTATAGAACTACTCTTGGGTTTGTTTATGGCTATTTTGGTCCCTTTGGTTAGCCTTGTGAGATAAGGTCATTTTAGAAGTTTAATCCTTTAGAACTGGACATTTTAGGGGTACCTTATGCATAGAAATGCAAACTTTATGGTGAATATTGACCAAGGTTCTAAATAACGCAAGGCGTGACTTGGCGGCAAGGTCAAAGTTAAGTTATGTCAAGCCTTGGCGAGCCATGACGTTTTTCAAGGCGTGACTATTTTATATATATTAAAAGAGATAAATCATATAAATATTGAATTTTATCAAATATATGAAGTTTTTAGAAGTATTGTATTAATATTTAATATAAAAAATGTTAAAAAAAAAAAAAACACAATTATTTCAGGCCCGACAAAAAAAAAATCGAAAAAACCTGCGCCTTGAAAAAAAACTCGCGCCATAACGCGATAAGGCACACCTTAACATGTTATTTGGGCGCCACACTTAACAAACCCGCCTTGGACGTTTTCGTAACGGCTGCACCACGCATTGCGCCATGGCACGCCTTAACACGTTATATGAACCCAACATGAAGAACTAAGCCTAAAAACCTAGATATAAAAGGATATAAGCATAAGAATGAAGGTTTGTGTAACATTCAGACATTGTAAGTTTCCTTTTAACCCTTGCTAAAATAATATTTTCATTATTGGTCCTCTGGCTAGTATGCGGGGCATACTCTATGAGTACGCTTAGCGTACTAGCAAGACCATGATCGCGGGCATCGCCCACGTACGCTAGGCGCACGTGGGGTTACGTTGGGCGTACACTGGCTTGGGACAAACCCTAATTTTTAGGGTTTGTACCCTATTAAAACTTCTTAAACCCACCTCTTGGACATTTTAGACCATCCTCCATATCTTCAAAACCCTAATTTCATGCCTAGCCTTTGTTTTGGTGCTTTTGAGCTCTTGTAAAGAACTTTGGTGTGTCCTTGTGCATTTTGTAGTGGTAGAAGAAGATTGAAGACTCATTGATTGGAGAAGAGCTTACAGATCTAATTTTAGCTTCTTCATTTCATGACTTTTGAGGTATAAAGTCCATAACTTGTCAACTCCTTGTATAGAACTACTCTTGGGTTTGTTTATGGCTATTTTGGTCCCTTTGGTTAGCCTTGTGAGATAAGGTCATTTTAGAAGTTTAATCCTTTAGAACTGGACATTTTAGGGGTACCTTATGCATAGAAATGCAAACTTTATGGTGTATATTGACCAAGGTTCTAAATAACGCAAGGCATGACTTGGCGGCAAGGTCAAAGTTAAGTTATGTCAAGCCTTGGCGAGCCATGACGTTTTTCAAGGCGTGACTATTTTATATATATTAAAAGAGATAAATCATATAAATATTGAATTTTATCAAATATATGAAGTTTTTAGAAGTATTGTATTAATATTTAATATAAAAAAAGTTAAAAAAAAAACACAATTATTTCAGGCCCGACAAAAAAAAAATCGAAAAAACCTGCGCCTTGAAAAAAAACTCGCGCCATAACGCGATAAGGCACGCCTTAACATGTTATTTGGGCGCCACACTTAACAAACCCGCCTTGGACGTTTTCGTAACGGCTACACCACGCATTGCGCCATGGCACACCTTAACACGTTATATGAACCCAACATGAAGAACTAAGCCTAAAAACCTAGATATAAAAGGATATAAGCATAAGAATGATGGCTTGTGTAACATTCAGACACTGTAAGTTTCCTTTTAACCCTTGCTAAAAAAATATTTTCATTATTGGTCCTCTGGCTAGTATGCGGGGCATACTCTATGAGTACGCTTAGCGTACTAGCAAGACCATGATCGCGGGCATCGCCCATGTACGCTAGGCGCACGTGGGGTTACGTTGGGCGTACACTGGCTTGGGACAAACCCTAATTTTTAGGGTTTGTACCCTATTAAAGCTTCTTAAACCCACCTCTTGGACATTTTAGACCATCCTCCATATCTTCAAAACCCTAATTTCATGCCTAGCCTTTGTTTTGGTGCTTTTGAGCTCTTGTAAAGAACTTTTGTGTGTCCTGGTGCATTTTGTATTGGTAGAAGAAGATTGAAGACTCATTGATTAGAGAAGAGCTTACAGATCTAAGTTTAGCTTCTTCATTTCATGACTTTTGAGCTATAAAGTCCATAACTTGTCAACTCCTTGTATAGAACTACTCTTGGGTTTGTTTATGGCTATTTTGGTCCCTTTGGTTAGCCTTGTGAGATAAGGTCATTTTAGAAGTTTAATCCTTTAGAACTGGACATTTTAGGGGTACCTTATGCATAGAAATGCAAACTTTATGGTGTATATTGACCAAGGTTCTAAATAACGCAAGGCGTGACTTGGCGGCAAGGTCAAAGTTAAGTTATGTCAAGCCTTGGCGAGCCATGACGTTTTTCAAGGCTTGACTATTTTATATATATTAAAAGAGATAAATCATATAAATATTGAGTTTTATCAAATATATGAAGTTTTTAGAAGTATTGTATTAATATTTAATATAAAAAAGTTAAAAAAAAAACTCAATTATTTCAGACCCGACAAAAAAAAATCGAAAAAACCTGCGCCTTGAAAAAAAACTCGCGCCATAACGCGATAAGGCACGCCTTAACATGTTATTTGGGCGCCACACTTAACAAACCCGCCTTGGACGTTTTCGTAACGGCTACACCACGCATTGCGCCATGGCACGCCTTAACACGTTATATGAACCCAACATGAAGAACTAAGCCTAAAAACCTAGATATAAAAGGATATAAGCATAAGAATGATGGCTTGTGTAACATTCAGACACTGTAAGTTTCCTTTTAACCCTTGCTAAAAAAATATTTTCATTATTGGTCCTCTGGCTAGTATGCGGGGCATACTCTATGAGTACGCTTAGCGTACTAGCAAGACCATGATCGCGGGCATCGCCCATGTACGCTAGGTGCACGTGGGGTTACGTTGGGCGTACACTGGCTTGGGATAAACCCTAATTTTTAGGGTTTGTACCCTATTAAAGCTTCTTAAACCCACCTCTTAGGCATTTTAGACCAGCCTCCATATCTTCAAAACCCTAATTTCATGCCTAGCCTCTGTTTTGGTGCTTTTGTGCTCTTGTAAAGAACTTTTGTGTGTCCTGGTGCATTTTGTATTGGTAGAAGAAGATTGAAGACTCATTGATTAGAGAAGAGCTTACAGATCTAAGTTTAGCTTCTTCATTTCATGACTTTTGAGGTATAAAGTCCATAACTTGTCAACTCCTTGTATAGAACTACTCTTGGGTTTGTTTATGGCTATTTTGGTCCCTTTGGTTAGCCTTGTGAGATAAGGTCATTTTAGAAGTTTAATCCTTTAGAACTGGACATTTTAGGGGTACCTTATGCATAGAAATGCAAACTTTATGGTGTATATTGACCAAGGTTCTAAATAACGCAAGGCGTGACTTGGCGGCAAGGTCAAAGTTAAGTTATGTCAAGCCTTGGCGAGCCATGACGTTTTTCAAGGCGTGACTATTTTATATATATTAAAAGAGATAAATTATATAAATATTGAATTTTATCAAATATATGAAGTTTTTAGAAGTATTGTATTAATATTTAATATAAAAAATGTTAAAAAAAAAAAACACAATTATTTCAGGCCCGACAAAAAAAAATCGAAAAAACCTGCGCCTTGAAAAAAAACTCGCGCCATAACGCGATAAGGCACACCTTAACATGTTATTTGGGCGCCACACTTAACAAACCCGCCTTGGACGTTTTCGTAACGGCTGCACCACGCATTGCGCCATGGCACGCCTTAACACGTTATATGAACCCAACATGAAGAACTAAGCCTAAAAACCTAGATATAAAAGGATATAAGCATAAGAATGAAGGTTTGTGTAACATTCAGACATTGTAAGTTTCCTTTTAACCCTTGCTAAAATAATATTTTCATTATTGGTCCTCTGGCTAGTATGCGGGGCATACTCTATGAGTACGCTTAGCGTACTAGCAAGACCATGATCGCGGGCATCGCCCACGTACGCTAGGCGCACGTGGGGTTACGTTGGGCGTACACTGGCTTGGGACAAACCCTAATTTTTAGGGTTTGTACCCTATTAAAACTTCTTAAACCCACCTCTTGGACATTTTAGACCATCCTCCATATCTTCAAAACCCTAATTTCATGCCTAGCCTTTGTTTTGGTGCTTTTGAGCTCTTGTAAAGAACTTTGGTGTGTCCTTGTGCATTTTGTAGTGGTAGAAGAAGATTGAAGACTCATTGATTGGAGAAGAGCTTACAGATCTAATTTTAGCTTCTTCATTTCATGACTTTTGAGGTATAAAGTCCATAACTTGTCAACTCCTTGTATAGAACTACTCTTGGGTTTGTTTATGGCTATTTTGGTCCCTTTGGTTAGCCTTGTGAGATAAGGTCATTTTAGAAGTTTAATCCTTTAGAACTGGACATTTTAGGGGTACCTTATGCATAGAAATGCAAACTTTATGGTGTATATTGACCAAGGTTCTAAATAACGCAAGGCATGACTTGGCGGCAATGTCAAAGTTAAGTTATGTCAAGCCTTGGCGAGCCATGACGTTTTTCAAGGCGTGACTATTTTATATATATTAAAAGAGATAAATCATATAAATATTGAATTTTATCAAATATATGAAGTTTTTAGAAGTATTGTATTAATATTTAATATAAAAAAAGTTAAAAAAAAAAACACAATTATTTCAGGCCCGACAAAAAAAAAATCGAAAAAACCTGCGCCTTGAAAAAACACTCGCGCCATAACGCGATAAGGCACGCCTTAACATGTTATTTGGGCGCCACACTTAACAAACCCGCCTTGGTCGTTTTCGTAACGGCTACACCACGCATTGCGCCATGGCACGCCTTAACACGTTATATGAACCCAACATGAAGAACTAAGCCTAAAAACCTAGATATAAAAGGATATAAGCATAAGAATGATGGTTTGTGTAACATTCAGACACTGTAAGTTTCCTTTAAACCCTTGCTAAAAAAATATTTTCATTATTGGTCCTCTGGCTAGTATGCGGGGCATACTCTATGAGTACGCTTAGCGTACTAGCAAGACCATGATCGCGGGCATCGCCCATGTACGCTAGGCGCACGTGGGGTTACGTTGGGCGTACACTGGCTTGGGACAAACCCTAATTTTTAGGGTTTGTACCCTATTAAAGCTTCTTAAACCCACCTCTAGGACATTTTAGACCATCCTCCATATCTTCAAAACCCTAATTTCATGCCTAGCCTTTGTTTTGGTGCTTTTGAGCTCTTGTAAAGAACTTTTGTTTGTCCTGGTGCATTTTGTATTGGTAGAAGAAGATTGAAGACTCATTGATTAGAGAAGAGCTTACAGCTCTAAGTTTAGCTTCTTCATTTCATGACTTTTGAGGTATAAAGTCCATAACTTGTCAACTCCTTGTATAGAACTACTCTTGGGTTTGTTTATGGCTATTTTGGTCCCTTTGGTTAGCCTTGTGAGATAAGGTCATTTTAGAAGTTTAATCCTTTAGAACTGGACATTTTAGGGGTACCTTATGCATAGAAATGCAAACTTTATGGTGTATATTGACCAAGGTTCTAAATAACGCAAGGCGTGACTTGGCGGCAAAGTCAAAGTTAAGTTATGTCAAGCCTTGGCGAGCCATGACGTTTTTCAAGGCGTGACTATTTTATATATATTAAAAGAGATAAATCATATAAATATTGAATTTTATCAAATATATGAAGTTTTTAGAAGTATTGTATTAATATTTAATATAAAAAAAGTTAAAAAAAAAAAACACAATTATTTCAGGCCCGACAAAAAAAAAATCGAAAAAACCTGCGCCTTGAAAAAAAACTCGCGCCATAATGCGATAAGGCACGCCTTAACATGTTATTTGGGCGCCACACTTAACAAACCCGCCTTGGACGTTTTCGTAACGGCTACAGCACGCATTGCGCCATGGCACGCCTTAACATGTTATATGAACCCAACATGAAGAACTAAGCCTAAAAACCTAGATATAAAAGGATATAAGCATAAGAATGATGGCTTGTGTAACATTCAGACACTGTAAGTTTCCTTTTAACCCTTGCTAAAAAAATATTTTCATTATTGGTCCTCTGGCTAGTATGCGGGGCATACTCTATGAGTACGCTTAGCGTACTAGCAAGACCATGATCGCGGGCATCGCCCATGTACGCTAGGCGCACGTGGGGTTACGTTGGGCGTACACTGGCTTGGGACAAACCCTAATTTTTAGGGTTTGTACCCTATTAAAGCTTCTTAAACCCACCTCTTGGACATTTTAGACCATCCTCCATATCTTCAAAACCCTAATTTCATGCCTAGCCTCTGTTTTGGTGCTTTTGAGCTCTTGTAAAGAACTTTTGTGTGTCCTGGTGCATTTTGTATTGGTAGAAGAAGATTGAAGACTCATTGATTAGAGAAGAGCTTACAGATCTAAGTTTAGCTTCTTCATTTCATGACTTTTGAGGTATAAAGTCCATAACTTGTCAACTCCTTGTATAGAACTACTCTTGGGTTTGTTTATGGCTATTTTGGTCCCTTTGGTTAGCCTTGTGAGATAAGGTCATTTTAGAAGTTTAATCCTTTAGAACTGGACATTTTAGGGGTACCTTATGCATAGAAATGCAAACTTTATGGTGTATATTGACCAAGGTTCTAAATAACGCAAGGCGTGACTTGGGGGCAAGGTCAAAGTTAAGTTATGTCAAGCCTTGGCGAGCCATGACGTTTTTCAAGGCGCGACTATTTTATATATATTAAAAGAGATAAATCATATAAATATTGAATTTTATCAAATATATGAAGTTTTTAGAAGTATTGTATTAATATTTAATATAAAAAAAGTTAAAAAAAAACACAATTATTTCAGGCCCGACAAAAAAAAATCGAAAAAACCTGCGCCTTGAAAAAAAGCTCGCGCCATAACGCGATAAGGCACGCCTTAACATGTTATTTGGGCACCACACTTAACAAACCCGCCTTGGACGTTTTCGTAACGGCTACACCACGCATTGCGCCATGGCACGCCTTAACACGTTATATGAACCCATCATGAAGAACTAAGCCTAAAAACCTAGATATAAAAGGATATAAGCATAAGAATGAAGGTTTGTGTAACATTCAGACACTGTAAGTTTCCTTTAAACCCTTGCTAAAAAAATATTTTCATTATTGGTCCTCTGGGTAGTATGCGGGGCATACTCTATGAGTACGCTTAGCGTACTAGCAAGACCATGATCGCGGGCATCGCCCATGTACGCTAGGCGCACGTGGGGTTACGTTGGGCGTACACTGGCTTGGGACAAAACCTAATTTTTAGGGTTTGTACCCTATTAAAACTTCTTAAACCCACCTCTTGGACATTTTAGACCATCCTCCATATCTTCAAAACCCTAATTTCATGCCTAGCCTTTGTTTTGGTGCTTTTGAGCTCTTGTAAAGAACTTTGGTGTGTCCTTGTGCATTTTGTAGTGGTAGAAGAAGATTGAAGACTCATTGATTGGAGAAGAGCTTACAGATCTAAGTTTAGCTTCTTCATTTCATGACTTTTGAGGTATAAAGTCCATAACTTGTCAACTCCTTGTATAGAACTACTCTTGGGTTTGTTTATGGCTATTTTGGTCCCTTTGGTTAGCCTTGTGAGATAAGGTCATTTTAGAAGTTTAATCCATTAGAACTGGACATTTTAGGGGTACCTTATGCATAGAAATGCAAACTTTATGGTGTATATTGACCAAGGTTCTAAATAACGCAAGGCGTGACTTGGCGGCAAGGTCAAAGTTAAGTTATGTCAAGCCTTGGCGAGCCATGACGTTTTTCAAGGCGTGACTATTTTATATATATTAAAAGAGATAAATCATATAAATATTGAATTTTATCAAATATATGAAGTTTTTAGAAGTATTGTATTAATATTTAATATAAAAAAAGTTAAAAAAAAAAAAACACAATTATTTCAGGCCCGACAAAAAAAAATCGAAAAAACCTGCGCCTTGAAAAAAAGCTCGCGCCATAACGCGATAAGGCACGCCTTAACATGTTATTTGGGCGCCACACCTAACAAACCCGCCTTGGACGTTTTCGTAACGGCTACACCACGCATTGCGCCATGGCACGCCTTAACACGTTATATGAACCCATCATGAAGAACTAAGCCTAAAAACCTAGATATAAAAGGATATAAGCATAAGAATGAAGGTTTGTGTAACATTCAGACACTGTAAGTTTCCTTTAAACCCTTGCTAAAAAAATATTTTCATTATTGGTCCTCTGGGTAGTATGCGGGGCATACTCTATGAGTACGCTTAGCGTACTAGCAAGACCATGATCGCGGGCATCGCCCATGTACGCTAGGCGCACGTGGGGTTACGTTGGGCGTACACTGGCTTGGGACAAACCCTAATTTTTAGGGTTTGTACCCTATTAAAGCTTCTTAAACCCACCTCTAGGACATTTTAGACCATCCTCCATATCTTCAAAACCCTAATTTCATGCCTAGCCTTTGTTTTGGTGCTTTTGAGCTCTTGTAAAGAACTTTTGTGTGTCCTGGTGCATTTTGTAGTGGTAGAAGAAGATTGAAGACTCATTGATTGGAGAAGAGCTTACAGATCTAAGTTTAGCTTCTTCATTTCATGACTTTTGAGGTATAAAGTCCATAACTTGTCAACTCCTTGTATAGAACTACTCTTGGGTTTGTTTATGGCTATTTTGGTCCCTTTGGTTAGCCTTGTGAGATAAGGTCATTTTAGAAGTTTAATCCTTTAGAACTGGACATTTTAGGGGTACCTTATGCATAAAAATGCAAACTTTATGGTGTATATTGACCAAGGTTCTAAATAACGCAAGGCGTGACTTGGCGGCAAGGTCAAAGTTAAGTTATGTCAAGCCTTGGCGAGCCATGACGTTTTTCAAGGCGTGACTATTTTATATATATTAAAAGAGATAAATCATATAAATATTGAATTTTATCAAATATATGAAGTTTTTAGAAGTATTGTATTAATATTTAATATAAAAAAGTTAAAAAAAAAAACACAATTATTTCAGGCCCGACAAAAAAAAATCGAAAAAACCTGCGCCTTGAAAAAAAACTCGCGCCATAACGCGATAAGGCACGCCTTAACATGTTATTTGGGCGCCACACTTAACAAACCCGCCTTGGACGTTTTCGTAACGGCTACACCACGCATTGCGCCATGGCACGCCTTAACACGTTATATGAACCCAACATGAAGAACTAAGCCTAAAAACCTAGATATAAAAGGATATAAGCATAAGAATGATGGTTTGTGTAACATTCAGACACTGTAAGTTTCCTTTAAACCCTTGCTAAAAAAATATTTTCATTATTGGTCCTCTGGCTAGTATGCGGGGCATACTCTATGAGTACGCTTAGCGTACTAGCAAGACCATGATCGCAGGCATCGCCCATGTACGCTAGGCGCACGTGGGGTTACGTTGGGCGTACACTGGCTTGGGACAAACCCTAATTTTTAGGGTTTGTACCCTATTAAAGCTTCTTAAACCCACCTCTAGGACATTTTAGACCATCCTCCATATCTTCAAAACCCTAATTTCATGCCTAGCCTTTGTTTTGGTGCTTTTGAGCTCTTGTAAAGAACTTTTGTGTGTCCTGGTGCATTTTGTAGTGGTAGAAGAAGATTGAAGACTCATTGATTGGAGAAGAGCTTACAGATCTAAGTTTAGCTTCTTCATTTCATGACTTTTGAGGTATAAAGTCCATAACTTGTCAACTCCTTGTATAGAACTACTCTTGGGTTTGTTTATGGCTATTTTGGTCCCTTTGGTTAGCCTTGTGAGATAAGGTCATTTTAGAAGTTTAATCCTTTAGAACTGGACATTTTAGGGTTACCTTATGCATAAAAATGCAAACTTTATGGTGTATATTGACCAAGGTTCTAAATAACGCAAGGCGTGACTTGGCGGCAAGGTCAAAGTTAAGTTATGTCAAGCCTTGGCGAGCCATGACGTTTTTCAAGGCGTGACTATTTTATATATATTAAAAGAGATAAATCATATAAATATTGAATTTTATCAAATATACGAAGTTTTTAGAAGTATTGTATTAATATTTAATATAAAAAAGTTAAAAAAAAAAAACTCAATTATTTCAGGCCCGACAAAAAAAAATCGAAAAAACATGCGCCTTGAAAAAAACTCGCGCCATAACGTGATAAGGCACGCCTTAACACGTTATTTGGGCGCCACACTTAACAAACCCGCCTTGGACGTTTTCGTAACGGCTACACCAGGCATTGCGCCATGGCATGCCTTGAGGCGCGCCATGGCGCGCTTTTTAGAACCATGATATTGACCCATGCATGTGTTAAGACCCTTTATTAAGATCTTTTGAGCTCTAAAGCTCCATTAAGCCATGCATGCACGTAAAATTGCCAACTTTATGTGATAAGTCATATTTTGAGACAAGGTCTGAGAGTATGGAGTAGGGGATGAACTGTTTAAGTGCTTAAGGGAGTGGAGGTGGCACACTGGGGAGTACATTGGTCATACCCAGTTGGTACGCTACGCGTACTAGCCCCAAAAGGAGTACGCTTAGCGTACAAGCTAAGTACGTCCCACGTACTCAACATATGGGCTTAGTTTAGACATTCTCGGTATTGGGCCATTGTGTTGGGACTCCATTGCTTGGGCCTTGTTAGGCCACAAAAGCTTTTGTGTTGGATTTGGACTAGCTTGTTGGGCTTCATTGGATTTTAGGCCCATAATGGGTCTTGGCCCCAATTTGGATGATTGGGCCTTAGATTATCAATTAGATTTGGGCTCTCTTAGTAAATGGATTGGACCTAGATCTGGGCCAATAGATTAGACCTATGATTATGGGTTCAGATCCAGTTAATAAATTCGATATTGCTGGTATTGATAGCGCGTGGATTGACCAAACCAACAACTATAGATTTATTCCAGTGATTCAGCAACTTGACGTGAGCCTTCCTCACCATTTTTAGCGAGTCGAAGGCACCAATGATGACACATGGGTTATCATGTTATGGTGCTACATGTTTGCACGACTCTTTCATGTGTATGTGTTTGTATGCTTAATGGACGAGGCACAATGGGTATTCTGTATGCTATTACTTGTTATATTTATATGTTTGTATGTTGGGCGGGGCCCGTTGTGTGAGTTTTGTTGTACTCAGTGGCAAGAACTGTTATGCGAGTTAAGGCGAGGGACGTTATACTCAATGTGCACAGCATGTTGTGCTTGTTAGGGCGGGGCCCGTTACACTCATCGGGTGGGGCCCATTATATGTTTGATATGTGTGGTATGTGATATTTAGAGGAAATTCACTAAGCTTTGTGCTTACGGTTTTCAGTTTATGTTTCAGGTACTTCTGGTACAATCTTGATTCTTATTGGAAACTCCTGATCCTTCGTAAACAAACTTTATGTCGATTATCGTAATAGACCGATGGGTCATGTTCTAATAACCTCTCATCATATGATGCAATGCTTAGACTCAGGTCTCTTAGAGTCAATATCCAGAAAGGAATATACCTTCCTTCATGCTCTAATGTGAGATAATCATATTCTAGCATGCAGCACTTCTAGCTACAAGCTTCTTACTTTAAAAACAGTCGTGAAACTTCTATTGATTGCTATGATTATCTTTCACTTTAATCTTCTGGCTTAGGTCAGATGCTACATCGAACTTGGTTCTCTGAACCATGTAACATACTCATCTTAGTTGGACTCAATTTGATATGACCAATTGGGTCAGAATAATTTTTTTTTCTTAGTCATTACCGAAACGATGGTAACGACATACTTGAACAAAATGGAATCAATTACTAGCTTCTTGGTAGCCTTGTGAATTTCCCTGATCCAAGTGCGAGTCCTGTGCTTCCGGTAGTATAGGACTCTACTACCTTTCACACCTACTCATACTCGTCCCAAGTATTGTCTCGTAGTTCTCCAAGTCATTATCACAGAATCAATTTTAACACATAAAAATGTGTCCAAACAATCATATAATTTTCCCTAGACTCTACTAGGACTTCTTCCATGCGTATCTTCAATCATCAATTCTTCTTCAACTCGTTGGTGATTGAAATGTCAGATGATGGGATAACTTCATGGATTATACCAAAAATCTTTCTTTCAGCTAATCGAACGTGTACTTCTCCCGTACTAGACATATTATTAATTAGACGCATTCTAAACGCAAGATATCACTCTTACGATATCTTCCGATAGGTATCATTCACTATCGTAAGCCTTCTCATTTCCTCCACTTACTTAATTCACTACAAGTCTTCACCATGATGTTCTGCACACCAAAGCAGTCATTTGGTGTATCAAGACGAGAATATAGATATAGGAAGGTTTAGATGCGTATTCCTCCTTATTACTTCGAAAAGTTACATGCTAGTTCTAATATCATATTTAAACGTTTAGAAAACCTATACATATGAAGTTTCCAGATCCAGTTGGAAACAGACCATAGATCCGATCAAAGGATAGCAACATATAGCATCATAAATAAATTAGCACATAAAATCATTTTAGGCATCTTCCTTAAATAAGCTAGTGTTTGTGTCTATTCAGGTGTACCACCTAAAATATATTAGACACACTCCTCACGATCATCGCTTAGCATTCTAAGTTTAAGTCTAGAAATTTCCTACAATTCCTAGTTCGCTTAAACTAATGCTCTGATACCAACTGTAACATCCCCGTTTTCACGGCAAGAAAAGACTGATTTGTTTATCCTTATTTTGAAAATCAGAGAAACCTTTTAAAGAAAAGTGTTGCGGAATTTGTTCCCAGAAAAACATGATAAATACGATATCAAAGCATTTCCGAAGAAATGTATTTTATTTATTTTAAAACATTGGGATGTCATCGTTAATACATAAACATAAGCATAAACAGACCTTACATTTGTTATCACTAGTGATTTATATCTCCTTAATCTCTCAGTGTAATGTAACTTCATATCGACACCTGTGATACAAATAAATTGAGTGGGTCAGGTTGGAAAACCTGGTGAGTACATAGGGTTTTCAACCCAAAATAATATAATTATTATGTTTAAACATCAAACAATTAACCCAATTACCCATCCCCATTATATTCTTTACTCTTAAGGATCTACCCTAAGAATCGGCTATTGCTCGTTCATTCGTTCATAAAGATTATCCTAAAGAAGGCACGAAGTCCATCGTCCCCAAGGATTATACAACAGGCACTAAGTCCATAGTCGCTAGGGTTTATACAATAGACACTAAGTCCATAGTTGCTAGGGTTTAGGCACTATGTCCATAACCGCCATGGTTTATGCAATTGGCACTAAGTCCATAGTCGCCAATGTTTAGTTATATCAACTTTCATCCCTCATCATTCATCTACCCATGTTTTACCCAACATATTTTGTAGATATAAAATACATATACAGTTTAAATCATTTAAAACACGTATAAAATCGTTCATCCTGTATAAATAGCAAGTATACAGATAATATGCACACATAACATGTAATTTATATAAAATACTTCATATCTATGTGTAATGTGAAAGTAACTATGCGCTCACTTGTCAAATTGAAGACTGCAAACTCAGGCAGCGCTTCGCTTCTAATGATTCTATTTTCCTTTGATGAAACCTAGTATTATTATCGCTATGTTTTAGTCTAATCTTTATTGCAACTAATTATTAGTCTAGATTCATCATTAACTCAAAGTCTACTTTCATGATCTATGAAATAAGGAACAACCAGGTAGGATCATATTGGAGGTAGGGTCTGTTTGGTATACGAAGTATACTGTTTGGAAATCCCACTTTGAACACCTCACTAAATCACAGCCTAGCATCATCCCCGTAAGTAGATTAATTAGTATAACGAATTGGAATCACTGATAAATCTTGTTTGTAGGTTCATAATAACGTTAATGAACTTAAACATAAGTTATACTTAAAGTAGGGTAAACATAACTCACTTACTAGGGGGTTTGGTTAGGAGTCGGGTTCTGCGGGGGTGGAACTTCTGAGCCGAAAGCTCTTCTTCTCGGAGCCTTCCAGTGCTCTGGGACTCGCCTCTAGCACTTAGGAAGTGCTATGGAAGGTAAGAAATGACTTGGGGTAATGGGAGAGAAAGAGTATGAAAGGTGTGAAGAAAATGGGAGATTTGCGCCTCTATTTATAGGTTGTCAGCGCCGAGTACGTTGAGCGTACTCAAGAATACGCTGAGCGTAATGGGTTTTTAAGGGTTACGCTTATGCTGGGCGTAATGTGCAACATTTCACGATCTCAAGCACAGTCGTGGGGAAGAAGGTGCGGCTCATTAGGCCACGTGTCAATCGCTGGTTACTCTAAAAACTAATTATATTATAAAATCCATAACTATTGCATACAAGCTCTGTTTTTTACGTTATTTATATCCACGCATAGGTGGGGCCGTACTCTACAACTTTCGTTTAGACTCCGTTGGCTAATTCTGATTTATTTTTAACAGGCCGGGACATGAAAATTCCGTTAAAAATTCACAACTACTTCATCCGACGTCCGTTTTCGTCTGACTTTTTACCGTTGAGCTACTATTAACAAGACCTTCGATTCTATTTTAGGTTATGTCGGCTAAAAATTGGTCGATCTAAAATTCTAATTTCAGGTTGTGCACTCATATACCAAATCCTAGAAAAATCATAACTTTCTTATACGAAGTAGGATTTGGACGTTCTTTTTATATATGTTCTCGGTTTAACGTATACTACAACTTTCATTTAGATATCTAAGGCTATAAAGTAGTTTATAAAAAAAATCACTTTTTGCGATACTCGGTGCCGTGCCGGTTTTGCCGTAAAACTTTGACATGTCATAACTTATTCGTTATAACTCGGATTTCGGCGTTATTTATATGTACGGAACCCTTGTGACATATAGTATAACTTATTTAAGATTATTTATTATAAATAATATTATATTAAAAATTCATTTTTGACACTTATTGTCTCTAAATTGACTAGCCCGAATCTGCGGACGTTACAATTATCTCCCCCTTAGGATGATTACCTCCCGGAATCATCAACAAAACACGACTTTTATAATGACTCCATACGTTATCTCTTCATCCTAGGTAATAATCGTAACTCTTATGTCATTTCAAATGAGTACTTACTCTTGGACTTCTTGATTACTGGCGGTGCTCAATCTTGCACCCGCTCTTCATACTGTGTTGGACTTTAAATTGTAGCCTTCGAGTTACAATCTTGATCCTTATTGGAAACTTCTGATCCTTCATAATCAGACTTTACTTCGATTATCGTAATAAACCGATGAGTCATGTTCTAATAACCTCTCATCGTATGATGCAATGCTTAGACTCAGGTCTCTTAGAGTCAAATTCTAGAAAAGAATATACCTTCCTTCATGTTCTAATGTGAGATAATCATATTCTAGCATGCAGCACTTCTAGCTACAAGCTTCTTACTTTAACAACGATCGTGGAACTTCTATTGATTGCTTCGATAATCTTTCACTTTAATCTTCTGGCTTAGGTCAGATGCTACATCAAACTTGGTTCTGTGAACCATGTAACATACTCATCTTAGTCGGACTCAATTTGATATGACCAGTTGGGTCGGAATAACAATCTTCTTCTTAGTCATTACCGAAACAATGGTAATAACATACTTGAACAAAATGGAATCAATTACTAGCTTCTTGGTAACCTTGTGAATTTCCTTGATCCAAGTGCGAGCCCATTCTGGCCACTTGTCCCCGATCTTGATCTGGATCCTGTCTCGAAATGTCGCATCATCACCATATTGAAAATAAACTAGGAAGATAACATATAACATGCAAATTATACCCAGGGAACCAACTCCTAACAAATCCATATGAGTTATGACTTCCCTACTACACCTATGGGTCATATGCTTCCAGTAGTACGGGCCCATACTACCTTCCATAGATACCTGTATTTATCCCAGAGGATCATCACAAAAACCCTAAAAAAACACACTAGCATACATATACACTCAATCCTTACTTCCTAGAGGACGGCTAAACATTATGAAACTGACCGACTGACCCCACACAACACATCCATGAAACTTCCACCAACCCTACAGCACTCGTGTATGCTAACCATACATAACACTAGATCTTATAGATAGTCGAATACTTCATTCTAACCTAAGCCCTTCATCAAATAAGAATAGTAAATAAGGCTAAACCAAACATTCTCAGGCTATAGAATCTTAGTTATGTACAACTATGATGTATACACTAAGCAACTACAATAATGATGTCAATTTCATATACTGAAGATCCTAGGCTATCAAGCATCATATAATTAGGAAATTCTATCTTGCAATTCCTGAAGATCTCTAGCCTATCACTAGCATGCTATTCGAACATATCATTATATCAAGTAACAATATGGTAGTTTGGGTTCTACTTGTTGGCTCCGGCTGATCGTACATATCACATCCTCTTTTGGTTATTTTGAAAGCAAATTTAAAAATCATTTTTTAAAACCCGTACTTTGAAAATCATTTTTAAAACCCTTTTCCTTAATTTGAGACTGGATTCACACGAGTGTTCCTACAATTCACTCAAACCAAGGCTCTAATACCAACTTGTAACATCCATAGAAAAATCATGATAAATTTAAACTTTTTAAATACAACCCCATAACATAAAGTGTTTACAAAATAGTTTTAAAAACATTTCTGTAATCAGAGTTTCCCAAAATCATAGATCATAAACAGAGGATGTCTACGGTTATGCCTTCACCTTTCCGCGATCATCTGAAGTACCATAAACATAACCCAAAACTGTAAGCCAACGCTTAGTGAGTTCCCCCAAAGCACCAATACGTAAACAATAACATATACCATAACAACATGAAATGAGTCCACAACTAAAAGACTAGATTACCCATGAGCCGTCAACATAAGTCTAGCTTGCCCTCGGGGCCCACAACTTATGTCTGGCTTGCTCACTGACCAGTTCAGTCATTAGACTGAAATATCATCAACCCCTCAATACGAGTCTGGCATACCGCCCAGTCCTCAGCTTGTATCTAGAATGCTCATGAGCCCTCAGTATGAGTTTGGCATGCCCTATCCGTCCCTCATCGCATATAAGGAATGCTCCATGGTTTGTTTCCTACCACATGGAGAAGTACAACCTCAACCTAACACAATATGTCGACATATACTAGATAATAAACATATATAGATAATCATGCAAACATAATCATAGGTAGTCCTATAGATATACCAAACTAGCATATCAGTAACTAGCATAATCATGCATATCTATTCTTCCATAGTCAACATATCAGTGAATATCAACTAATGGACTAGCCTTAGTTCCTTTGACCCTCAAGTAGAGTGAGGAAAACTCACCTCGCATACTGGACAAAAGCTGATAAAGTCTCGACTCCGAATCTAAGCTCCAACCGCCTCCTATTCCAATCAAATGACCAATCTCAATCAAAATCCCAAAATACCCTTAAGGTCAAACTTGGTCAAACTCAAAGTTAAACTGTTCAAACCCACTAAGTCAACTGAGTCAACCCAACCGAGTCAACTCAGCCAAATTGCCTCAGAGTGAGTATGCAGGGCGTACACCGAAGGTACACTAGGCGTACTCAAGTTCTCGCATGTTGACTATAATTGGGGTGGTTGACCTCATACGCAGAGCATATTTCGAGTACGTGGGGCGTACTCCCAAGAACTTTAAAACTCATTAAGTGCTTAATGGCTTAAGCACTTACGTCCATATTTTAGATCCATGGCTAAAATACACTCAAGAGTCATAAAGTTTCCGACTTTATGACTTTGCTTGCCCATTAAGTGCTTAACTCAACTTCTTAATCCATTAAGACATTCTACAAGTTGTATGGAGCAAAAATAACCATTTGAAACCCAATTTTATGACTTAAGACCCTCCTACGGGTCTGAAAGGGTAGCTTAATGGCCAAGAACATGCTTTGTTCATGAAACACCACATTTAGGACAAAAAGAACCTAAGGGGCTGTTTGGCAGGATCTGAATTTTTAAGATCTGAATTTTTAAGAGGTCTGAATTTCTAAGAGGGTCTGAATTTTTAAGATCTGAATTCTTAACACGTTGTTTAGTTGGATTATCTGAATTGTTGTCCTGAATAATAAAAAAGACCATTTTACCCTTTTGTGTTATCTATTGCTGAATTCAATATTTTTATTTAAAAAAAATATAAACACCATATAAAATCGAAACCAAAAAATAAAACAAAATTAAACACATTCAATTCAATATTGCACCTCAATTGATTTTTGTGATGAAAGTGTAATGGCGGTTCTTTGACTATTTCCATTTTGTGAATCTATAATTGTTGATTTCTTGTGATGAAAGTGTAATGGCAGTTCTTTGACTATTTCCATTTTGTGAATCTATAATTGAATGTATAATGGTAAATCAAATGAACAAGCTCTATGACAGTATGACGATTATACCTGTATAGCTGTATGCACAATCATAATTTCTTTGAACTCATGAATGCATAATGTAAAAACTATAACTCAATTAACATGGTGACCATTAAGAAATTCTTTAAATTTCAAAGAACTATTAATTATTTCCATCATTTACCATCTAGAAAGCCCATGAGTTTCTTTAAACCACTAAACAACAATGAAGAAAAAGAATCTTGAGATGAATTATTATCATTGTAATAATCAATTGTTAATCGACCAACTGCTTAACAAAATTTACAGATAATGAATGAAAATTGGAACGCCAATCTGAAATGAATTTTTCAGCCAAACCCCATTTGTCATCTTCCTCCATTCGATCCTATTTTCACCTCAGTTCCCCTTTCCCCAATCCAAGGTACAAGCACAATTCTACATACATGAGCTTCCTGCTCTTTTTCATGGATCCCTGAGTTTGTACCATTCTGGTTTTCATCCTTTCAAGCATTAAAATCGAATTACAAGAGAAAAAGAAAAGTTACCTGCAGAAGATATCGGAGGCAAAGGTAGCACAGGCGAAGTAGACGAAGACGAAGGCGAAGATGACGATGGCGGTGACATTTCTGACATGATCGGAGCTAGATGAGAAAGGGGTAGAAGAGAACTGGCGTCGATGAGGGAGCCGGAGGGCTTCGCTATCGGCGTCGATAGTGGAGGCGGTGTCCGAAGGGGATGAGCGGAGGTGATGACGAAGGGTCGCAATCGGAGTTTCAGTGGGAGGGGGCAAGAAGAGTGACATTTGTGAAGAAGAAAGGCAGAGGGAAGGAGAAGAAGTATTTGGGCAAAAAGGGAACATGAGATCTTTTTATTTTTTCAGACATATCTTTATATCTAAAAGTTTAAGAGGCATCTTAAAAATTAAGAGGCATAAATTCATATGCAACCAAACAGTCTAAATCTGAAAAATTAAGAGTCTGCCTCTTAATTTTTCAATTAAGATATTACCAAACGGGGCCTAAAGCTAACCCAAAAACAAGATCTACAAGAAACAACACCAAGTTCAGAACTTGATACCTCAAAATGGTGCCAAAAGGTGGAGTGATTCTGGATCTAGAGAGCTTCACTCCTTCAATGTGGTCTTCTCTTCCTTCCTTCTTCTTCAAAAGCACCAAAACACACACACAAAAGCTTAGAAATGGCTCCTCAAGATGATACTAGGGTTTGCAAACACATATGAGAGGGTGGAGGATGATTAGGTGAGGGAAAATGAGGCTATAATGGGGTTTAAATATAAGCCAAACCCTAAAAATTAGGGTTTGCATGCTCGACACGTATGCCCCACGTACCTATATACGCCCTTCGTACTAAGGCATGCCTTAGTACGCTAAGCATACACACGTACGCTAAGCGTAAACACGTACGCATGGTGTACTCCTAAACCCTCCAAATTATGAAATGGCCACTAGGGCTTCCCATGCACACCTCCTTCTACTTAGGGACCCAAAATGCAACATAATAAAATTATAGGGTTAAATTTAGAAGTGCCTTATCATTGGGATGTTACACAAACTGATATATCTCTCTTTTACTCTCTTCGATCACCAACAACACTCCACTACAACTACCCTCCTCATGCCGTCACAACAACATGAAAGAGTGTCATCGACCATCGATTCCCACATTACCCTAACCCATTAACCATTTTCTCCTTACCTAAACGTTCTTCCCTTTACACTGGACCATTAACACGCTGAAAGTCCAGCTTTATTGTGTCGTCACTACGTGCACTGCCCCTGCCTCCCCCATGTCCGATAAGATCACCCATTACCCTCTGTCCCAAACTCGACCATATCCTCCCTGTTATCTACCATTGATACTCTAAACCTAAACAAGTATCCCATTGAAAAAAAATCAAACTCAAAGCTTTGAAATTTGTTTACCAGTTCTTAAAGATTTTTCAAAAAGCAATAGGGATGAGATTCAATTTCCTTCTGTTGATCTATGTATCTCGATTTCTCCCTGCTCGAATCAGCTACAATTGTTGTAAGGCGTCTTAATTGGGGAGGTAAGTAACATCCATTCTCTATCTAGCTAGTCTTAGATCTTTGATTACATATGTCTTAATGATTGTAATGTGATGTATTTAAATGGGCTATCGTAGAAAATTGAAGATGTGATGTGGATGGATGCAGAACATTTTTTTTTTTGCTTTGATTCCAGACTTGAAGATGGTAGGGTTTTAAACGGTTTAGGATTTA
Organism: Lactuca serriola; assembly: GCF_051521515.1. NCBI lineage: Eukaryota > Viridiplantae > Streptophyta > Magnoliopsida > Asterales > Asteraceae > Lactuca > Lactuca serriola. The sequence continues at coordinate 133,102,990 of NC_136413.1, forward strand.
CTATATGATTTCCTAACAAAGTCAAGAATGTGTCTATGGTACATGAGATGTGGCTCAAGGTGGAAAAAATAGGTGGAGATGTTAGTTGTTAGTGGAGGATATTTAAGTGGTGATCGTGAGTGGTCTCTCTTAGGAGAAGTAAGGTTGGATGGGTTGTAGTGTTGGATGCTAACTTGGGAGATGATGAGGGCATATGGGAAAGCAAGGGGGATGGGATCTAGGTTTCTATTCTTCTAGTGTGTAAGGCAAGAAAGGAGGAGGGGATGATGTAGGTTTTCGGTTTAATTAGAGAAGGAAGGAGGAAAAAGGGGTGGGTGGTGGACCGGTGGTTGTAGCGGATGAGAGGAGCGACCGATAAAAATAACATATCGCTCGAAAATCAAGAAAATATAGAACCAAGATAGATCTTCAACATATATTTTCAAAGAGATCTTCCAAGAAATTGCAACGTACGTAACAAGGACTTCAGATCAGCATACGAAGGGAACAATAATTGTTAAATAGCGTTAAAATGACCTAATTAACTTTAATAATTAATAAAAATACGCCATTTTCAATCTGAAAAAAGGACCAATTAGTAGTCAAAAGTTGATCATTACTTTTTTTTAACATCAGGAAAAATTCTTATAAAACTAGCAACAAGTAAAAACCAAATACAAACAGTAAAAAACCGAAACATAAAACCAGAGAGACAAGAAAACAAAAATTAAAAGACAATTCACAATACAGCACCACGAAAAAATTAACGCAACTTAGCTCGTTCAAAAAAAGAGAACGGTGAACAACTTTTGACTACTAACTAGTCCTAATTTCCAAATGAATAATCGCGTACTTATTTATTTATTTATTAAGGGTAATTAGGTTAGAGTAAACCAAGAATCGTTCTCATACTTCTAAAAATTGAAAAGTCAAAAAGAACAAAAAAAAAAAAACATTCTGACGTTCGTCCAATGACCAGTTTTAGTCATTCATGTCTTGAACGTTTATTGAATATTTCAAACCTATCATTTGTGTTAAATAGAACATCATATTAATTAAGAATTATGTATCGATAGCCTCTTCCAATCATTCCCATCATTAGTTGAGTAATAAAACAATGGCGTCCTCCTTCATGATAGAGTTTGCACACCTCAGAATTCCACTCAAATCCATACACAACGCCACCAACAACTTTGCAGAATGCAACTTCATCGCCGAAGGTGCATATGGTAAAGTATACAAAGGAGAATTCTCACTCTCTAAGGGTCAAACCATGGGTGCTGTAAAGCGCTGGAATCCTTCAAACGAAGATGGAATTCCCGAGTTTCGAAGGGAGATCATGTTGCTTTCCGACAATAGACATGAAAATCTCATCACACTCTTAGGATTCTGTGATGAAGAGAAGGAAAGAATCCTTGTGTATGAGTATGCACCTAATAAAAGCCTCGACTTTCATCTAGAGAACCCCAACTTCACATGGGTTCAGCGTCTCAAGATATGTCTTGAGGCTGCACGTGGTCTGCAGTACCTTCACGATCCCAAAGGAGCCCAACGAGTCCTTCATTGTGATATCAAGAGTGCCAACATCCTATTGGACGAAAACTGGAACGCTAAAGTTTCAGATTTTGGCTTATCCAAATATGGCCCTGCAACACTAACCCGTTCGTATCTTATCACTCAAGCCAAAGGCACATATGGATATGCGGATCCCGCGTTTTTGGAGACGATGATATACACAAAAGAATCGGACGTGTACTCCTTTGGCGTTGTGCTATTTGAAGTTTTATGCTCAAGGTTTTGCATTGATTTTAGTTGTGATAATGAACGTCGATCGCTACTTGTATGGGTAAAGAAGTCATCAAAAGATGAAATTCGAGATAAGGTTATTGATTCTAATCTAAGGCAACAAATGGAACAAGATTCTTTTGATACTTTCTTAAAACTGGCATTCCAATGTGTGGAAAGAGAGCCCAAACGTCGCCCATCAATGGATTTAGTCGTGAGAACGCTTGAATCTGCACTCAAATATCAAGTATGTTATTCTTTTACTCTTTTTCCATATATATATATTTATTGAAGAAACAACAACCGAACAAAATATGATTGAAATAATATGGTTGGAACTTGGAAATAACAATCCAAATACATAAGATCGATTTATGTCCGATTGAATATGTGTTTCGAAGTTTCTTTTACTATAGTTGATTGTATCGTAACAAGGTTTTCGTTTGCTGATTGTAGGAAAAAAGAAGATTAATTTCGAAGTTGAAAAGTGCTTCAGGTGTCCTTTCGGGCATTGCTGTAGCCGCTGTGCTCCTATAGGCCAGGGTCATGCTAGGTTTTTTTTATTTTAATAATGTTCTACTAGTTCTAAACAAATCTATTTTGTTACATACTAACTCAAGTATACGATTGGGCCCCTCATTTTGGGCCCAGTACAATATGTATGTGGGCCTGTGGCTTGTGAGAGCTTCTATGCTTCTGTTTGTTTGTTTTTTTAGCATGTGAAATTTATTTTAAAGGTTAAACAACCTAAATCAAGTTTATATCTACAAGTTGAAGACTTTTAAAAGAGTAACCAATGTGAAAATTGGATCATTTTAGTGTATATGGATTTGGTAACTAAATCACTATGGGACAAGCCCATTTGAAAGATGTAGAAGTTCTTAGATATGAAGTTATGAGTTCAAACCCATATATAAACCAATTAATTAACTTCTTGAAATTAATTTATAATCACTGTTCAAAGAAAATCATTATAGTCTCTCTCTCTCTCTCTCTCTCTCTCTCTCTCTCTCTTTATTTATATATATATATATATATATATATATATATATATATATATATATCTTCTCACTCTTTTTCTCGTCGATATTTACTATAGGAATCATCGTTGACGATTCCACACTTAAGAACACAAGTGAACGAAACCACTCCAATGCCATCAGCTCCATTTCCCTCTTGCAATTGTCATCACCCATACACCAAATCATCCCCCTCCGATGGGCATTGAATGGATGAGCCTCATACTAAACTAGAAACTGCCAATGCCTCCGAGTTAGGTATTTTATTAGGCTTTGATTTTGGTTTGAAACGTTTCTCATATATGTTTTTTTATTTATGTTATTATATTGTTTTGAATTTATTTGAGATATCAAAAATTGACATGAGCAGTTTTGATAAGTTTCATATCGTTTTAATGGTGTGAAGATGAGACCGATAATTGAAATAATTCCCATTGATTTGACAATGTTAATGTTTTAAGAATGGATGTGCTGGTGGGTCCTTATGGTTTTTATATTCACTAAAAATAAAAGAGTAAAAAAAATTTTTAAAAAAATTAATTAGAAAGGATAAAAAAATATTTTTATATGGACGGAAGGACCAATGGCATAATTTCTCCAAACCATTCGGCCAAAAAACAAAACTGTGAACTTGACCGAATCATAATGACCATTTCTATAATTTACTAAAAAAATTATTTCATGTTAAAGGATGAAAGTTTTGTTGCATAGGCAGGTTAGAGGTTTGAGTGTGAGTAATGTGTTGGCTTTGAATATAGCTCTTCTGTACAAGTGGGTGTGGCAGTTCATTCTAACCCAAATGTTTTTTTTTGACTTAGTGATTAAGGCGATTTATGGTTCCACAAGTCTTATTGGAAGTCCTTTGCCTTAAAATAAGACCACTATTTCGTTTGATATTCTCAAGGTTGTGGACAATCTTTCTTCTAAGGGTGTTAGGTAAAAACAAACTAGGTGATGACTCACCAATTTCTTTTATGGATGACATTTGGTCAGGAGGTACACCTTTAAAACCCAATTTCCTCGAGTTTATGCCCTTGATTATGATAAACAAGCTACTGTTAGACACAAGATGGAGCAACGTTCTCTTTTGATTTTGCTTTAGCGAGAACAAAATGGGTGGTGATGGTTGGGGGGGGGGGGGGGCTCTAATGGCAGGGTTTTCGGTCGAAGAAATATTACTAATATGATGTAATTCGTAGTCTATCTGCTGGATTCAAAAAAGAAAGATTACTACACTTTCAAAGAACTCATTTTTTCCTTTGCTTAAGGCTTGTGGGAGTCGCTTCGACATTGGGGTTGGCAACCTCGGCGAACACCAGGTCGAAGCTGAGGCAGGTCGAGCTCCGCTCAACAGCTTGGTGGGATTTTACCGATGAGAGATAATCATTTTTTTACTATTTACTATTTTTTTTTTCAAAAAATAACATCTTATCAAAAATATAACCGTTTTTTTCTTCAATATTTTAAATTTTAAATCATCAATCTCAGTTATAAATATCATCATCCTTACTCATTCTTCACCTATTCAAATCTTCTAAATTCAATTATCTTAACTCTCTTATTTTCTTCTTCAAAACATCCTCATTAAAAATAGCTCGTATTTGATCCCCTGAAGAAGAGACGTTACTGGGTCATTCATGGATTGATATAACAAAAGACTCAATCAACATTAACGTCAATGCGTGTAGTTTTGCGGAAGAGTCGCTGAAACTTATACCGTCAAACCACTTTTCCACGAAGTACATATGAACTCTTCTCCAAATGGAGATATGTAAACGGACTTGCAACTCATTTTAAAAATGTGTTTCGTAGGGTAACGCATGAGGTGTAAATGATGAAAATGAAAATACTTTGGTAGAAAATGCTTTTGAGGCTTACCATATTGAAGCTGACAAACATTTTCGGCTTGTTGAGTTTTGAAAAATTGTGAGAGAGTCCCCAAAATTTGCTAAAATTTAAACTAATTGTCTTCTAATTTAAGTTTTTATTTCAAGTATGTTATGTTTTTTGAATGTAAGTGTATTAGTTTAATTTCAAGTGTGTGATTTTTTTAAGTGTAAGTGTGTGATTTTCTTTTAAGTTAATGAAATTTAAGTTTTTATTAAAATAATTTATTTATATTGATTTCTTTATATAAAATAAATATTAAAAAAAAAAGGTAATATGACAAGCATGACAGCCCATGCCATGTAAGTGACGAGTTTTTGCTATAACGAGACAAATCTGACGTGACGCCTACATAAGCCTTGACAAGTATGCTACCATTCCCTTTCCCTTGGACCTAATTGACCTAATTGATGTTGTAATAAACTTGTATGCATTGTACTTTTTACACAATTCCATCGCCCTCTTCATAATGGGCTATTAGTTGCACAATGGGCTATTAATGACACTTTAATAGGTTAATTGATTCATAATGATCTATTAGCTAAATTATTTTTAGGATGTGTAGTATATATAAAAATCTAATTTTTAAATATTTGCCGGAAGAAAATGAAGAGTTAGCCCCACAAACAAGGGAGGTCTGCCTCTATAGGTATGCAGAATCCTCGGTTAATCCATTTTCATCCTTTCAACTTTCCAAATTATATTAATTAACCTTTCACACCCCTTTCTTTCAAAGAAGGGCTAATGACGTAAAAGCCCTCAGGTTTTCAAGAAATGTTTGGATTTATCCTTTGATGAGTTTTATGTTCAATAACGTCTCATGTTTTGTTTAATTTGTTCAATTTTGCCTTGTATCATGTTTAGCAGGGCGCAATTACAAGTGGTGGCCACATGAACCCGTTGGCTAGACGGATTTTGCTTGAGATAGTGCCACGTGGGCGCTGACATGGACATTATAGTTTCATGTATTTAAAAATTAAATGGAAGGAGGAGCAGATGTCGGAGCAAGGATTCAAACACACAACCTATCTTACACAAAGGCAACCAATTTACCACTACGCTATAACATCTCTTGTGCTTAATCGTCAAATATAGTATATATAATGTGTAATGTTGAAGCAATATAATAATAATAATAATAATAATAATAATAATAATAATAATAGTATATCATAAACCATAGGCACTAAACCATATATAAACCATAAACGATTGATTCGAAATGATGATAATGAGATCTTCACAGTTACACCTAAGTTACCATAGACCATAAACCCAACATCCTAAACCCTAAACCCGTAGCTTTCAAAAACTCCAACTCAAATCCATAAACCCTAAACCTGACATCCTAAACCCTAAACCATAAACCATAGACACTAAACCATATATAAACCGTAAACCCTACACCCTAAACCCTGAAGACTAAAACCTAAAACCTAAACCAAAATAACCAATCTTCTTGGTATGTCATCTTGCATTGTACCAAGGTGATTGATCTAAATTCGCTAAAAACATGTTGTTGGGAATAGCGTATGCATTTTACAGAATACCACCCATCACCGCCACTGCCACTACCAGTACCATCGCCGCCTCCAGCACCACCACCGCTACCAGCACCTCTTCCACCACCACCACAACCACCACCTCCACCACCGCCATCGTCACCGTCACCAACAACACCGTCACTGCCACTACCATCACTCACCACCACCACCAATACCAACACAATTGTCGCTGCTCTCATATATATATATATATATATATATATATATATATATATATATATATATATATATGGAAGACTGACGATGAGTCTAGTTCTTTATACCACAATGGGTCAAGAAGAGTGAAAGATACACCTTATAAACCAGTAGCTTTCCAAAACTCAAACTCAAGTCCATAAACCCTAAACCCGACATCCTAAATCCTAAACCATTGACCGTAGACACTAAACCATATATAAATCGTAAACCCTAGACCCTAAACCTTGAAGCCTAAAACCTAAAACCCAATCAGAAAGAACTAATCTTCTTGGTATATCATCTTGCATTGTACCAAGGTGAACAAACTAAATTCACTAAAAATATGTTGTTAGGACGAATGCATGTAATTTACGGAATACCGCTTCCTTATGATGATAAAGGGTCGTAGTAGATGATTGATTTGAAATGATGATATTGGGATCCTCACAGTTACTCCTAAGTTACCATCCATATTTAAGATGGAAAACATAGTGTTACCAATTATATATATATATATATATATATATATATGTGGAAGACTGACGAAGAGTCTAGTTCTTTATACCACAATGGGTCAAGAAGAGTCAAATATACACCTTATAAACCCGTAACTTTCCAAAACTCCATCTCAAATCCATAAACCCTAAATCTGACATCCTAAACCCTAAACCATAAACCGTAGACACTAAACCATATATAAACAATAAACCCTACACCCTAAACCCCGAAGCCTAAAACCAAAAACCTAAACCAAAAGAACTAATCTTCTTGGTATATCATCTTGCATTGTACCGAGGTGAATGATCTAAATTTGCTAAAAACATGTTGGGAATAAAGTATGCAATTTACGGAATACCACCCATCACCGCCATGTCCGCCACTTCCACTACCAGTACCGCTGCCGCCTCCAGCACCACCACCGATACCACCGCCGCCTCCACCACCACCACCGCCGCCAACACCACTGCCACCACCCAACACCACCATCACCGTCACCTCCACTACCATTGTCGCCATCGCCATCACCCCACCACCATCGTTGTCACGACCTCCACTACCACCGTCGTCGCCACCGTCACCAACACCATCGCCTCCACCACCATCGCAACCACCCACCACCACCGCTACCACCACCTCCTCCACCACCACCACAACCACCACCTTTGTCACCGCCACCGCCACAGCCACCGCCACCGCCACCGTCACCAACACCACCGTCGCTGTCACTACCATCACTCACCACCACCACCAATAGCAACACAACCATCGTCGCTCCCAACTATATATATATATATATATATATAATGATAATGGGATCCTCACAGTTACTCCTAAGTTACCATCCATATTTATGATGGAAAACATAGTGTTACCAATTATATATATATATATATATATATATATATATATATATATATATATATATATATATATATATATATATATATATATATGGAAGACTGACGATGAGTCTAGTTTGTTATACCACAATGGGTCAAGAAGAATCAAAGGTACACCTTATAAACCAGTAGCTTTCCAAAACTCCAACTCTAGTCCATAAACCCAAAACCCGACATCCTAAACCCTAAACTATAAACCGTAGACACTGAACCATATATAAACCGAAAACCCTAAAGCCTAAAACCTAAAACCTAAACCTAAATAACCACTCTTCTTGGTATATCATCTTGCATTGTACCAAGGTGAACGATCTAAATTCACTAAAACATGTTGTTGGGAATAATGTATGTAATTTACAGAATACTATAGTGGAATATGGTTTTTGTTGCTCTAGTGTTTATCATGGATAAATTATTTTTCATTTGTATAATGTGGTTAGGTTATAAAAATGGATGAGGTACGACCAATAAAAAGAAAAAGAGGTCAACACGGTATTGCTGCTTTCAAGAAAAATTATCGTCCTGAAGATTATAATGTTAAGTTCAATGAGAATTATATCCCAAATGGTGGCATGTTATAATTTATGTCTTGGTTTTGCATGAATGTTCAACAAAGGTTTCCAATAGATGAAGATCCGGGTTAAGTTAAAGATAAATATTTTAACGATTTTTGGTTGGAAGCCAAGGTATTATATATTAATTTTACAAATATGAATAACTTGTTAGTTAGTTAGTATGTTTAACATTTTTGTTTTGAAACTGTAGAAGCAGTAGAATATCGAGTCTGATGACATGAAAGATTATATAAAGAGGAGAGCTATGATACTTGCATCAAATTTTAAATCAAGGCTAGTTTCAAATTTTGTAAATAAAGAATTAAATGCATGTGCTATATATACCTTATATTTGGCGATGTATGGGATAGATTTGTTGCACAATAAACTACCCCTGAGTTTTTGGTATGTTTTAATTGTTTTTTGATTATTATTGATAATATTATTAGTATGTTTACAAATAATTAATAGCATTTTGTTGATATATGTGTAGGCAAAAAGTGCAAAAGCTAAAGGAAATAGTGCTAAAAAGAAATCCCAAAACCACGTAGGACGAGGTGGATAGCTGAGTCTTGAAAAAAGAAAACACTTATTATATGGCCTCAACTTGTAGCAAAATATGAGTTTCTAGAGTGTATACAAAATGAATGGTCTAAGTTGCATTTAATGTCTTTCGCAATAAAAGACAAAGAAATTATATGTATGATCTTCCACAAAAGGCAATTGAAGATTTCAAAATTTTGGTAACAATTATGTTTTTTTAATAATGAGACTTTCATTGTTTTTAGTAAATAAATGTTACCAAGTATTTTTTTTATATAGGAACGAGAAGAGAAAAATATGATAGCTGATGAGAGTTATTATCAAAATGAGGAAGACTCGTTAGTTAGACTTTTGGGGCCTGAGCACGGGGGGCGATCAAGGATAGTATCCAATATCATTGGGCCTACTAAGGTTTCGGGTGGATTGTTTAAGAATGTGGAAAAAAAAAAGTTGAAACTCGATACTACGGGTCGACACAAGCCCAACATTCCATGAATCTAATGATGTGTTTGGTGGACCATGGGTAGAATATCTACCTATTGAGGTAATATATTTATAGTTTTTATATAAACTTATATTAGATTTATAGTTTTTTTTGTATGATTTGCAGGTTATGATAGCATATGATTTGCTATTAAAAGTTGCTGCTACTGAGTTGAAAGTAGCTTCTGGTATGTCATGACCAACCTCAAAAACGGTTATATATTCAAAACCAGTAAATAAAGGTTGTGTTAAAGTTCAGGTTGATGAGATCATAAAAATATATGAGAACTTGCTTGTGCATGTCGTAACACGAACGGATGAAGTTGAATTTGTTAAACATATGCTTCATACCATCGTTTAGTGGCTAATATATGCATTAAATGTATATTTTTATTTAAATACAAAAATATATTTTAACATATATTTATTTAAATATTACAATCTATTTAGCTTGCAAACAAAACACTAAGCAAGTCAAATAGTGGTACGAGAATGGGCTCGAGTCGCTCCTCTCCACATATACATGTTGATGACACCACAACTTCATTTTATCGTCTACAAATAATCATAGTCGACCGGTTCACTCTTATAAAATGTTGTTAATTTAGTTTTATTTGTTACTATTATAACAATTTATTTGTAATTTTAGTTTGAGGAAAACCACTTTCCTTATCATCATCAAATGGATGCTAATGAACATTTTCAAGATGGTTTAGTTGCAATGGTTAGTCTTAAAAAAACTTGTTTTAGTTTGTTTTTAGATGTTTAATTTTTGTATACAATCATGTGTAGTACTAATGCTTTATGTTTGTTTTTAGATATTATCTATGAATCCACCACAAATTGATTTAAATGCATTCGGAGCCGGGTCCGGACCCGAACCCGAACCCGAACCATTTACATTTGTAGATCCTGATCTTTATATATCCTTGAGCAAAGTACAACAAAAATGTCCTAAAATTCAAGCTATTGCTTTTCAAGTAGCAGACTTTTTTAAGAATGCACATGACTCTTATATTTTTTCACCTAGAGGGATGTATCGCAACAAAGTTCGACTTCCCATCCTATATAGTGAGGTGTTACAACTATTTTTAAGGGGTTGACTTGATTATTGCATTATACATTGGTTTGCGATGTAAGTTATTATATTTTTAATATGGTATATTAACATTTAGATATAATTAATTTTACTAACATTGTATAGTATATATAGGTGTTTTCTAGGTCTCCCAATTCCGAATGCGCTTTTTTTGATCTGTTACGCATTGCAAGATTAGATACGCAAATAAGGATGACGGCTATCGCCGAACATATCGTAAAAGTATTTTCGTATCATGAAAGCAAAAAAATATTTTCTTGCTCCATATTTACAGGGGTATTTTTTTCTTTCCATAATACATACGCATACATATACCCACTACACATATCTGCTTACATGTTCTATATATTTTATTTTTGTAGTGACCATTGGGTTCTTTTTATCCTATGTCCGAATAGCAAATCTGTTGGATTCTTCAACAAATGATCAAAAGAGATAAGATGAATACATTTTTGCTTCTTGGATAAGTATAATTTTCCCGGGACGATTTGATAAGTAGGAGAATGTAAATATATGTTTTCTGTTGTTTTTTTATCAATTTATATCAAGTGGTTTGAAATATTTAATTGTAAATTAAATATAGTGCTACAAACAAAAAGATAGCTGGGAATGTGGATATATAGTGATTAAACACATGCGAGAGTTTATTGATATCATTCAACATGATTTTCAAAGTAAAATAAGTGTTTAGTATATATATTTAAAATATTAATTTTTCTATATGGTTGTATACATATTTATATAATTTGTTTGTTTGTTGCGGTTTTAGAAAAAGAAGATGTTTGTTTTGTGTGATAAACTTGAAGATATGGTCTTAAAAATGATACCACATTTGATTGAAATGGTGAGTGAAAGTCGGAAAAGATCTCGGTAAGAATTCATTAGGATGTTTTGTGTTTTAATATAACTAAAACTTAAACTATAAATTAATTGTTTTTTGTGTAATGATGCAGTATTTTGTAATACCTTTTTGTTTACTGGTATTATTTTTTTTGCTACCATAGATGACAACCGCATTGTGCTATTTAATAGAGCGTTTTTTGATGCATTTCTTATCTATAAGACGGTTCTACATTTTCTAATGCTGTTGACTACCAACATCAACAAATGATTAATGATATTTTATGTTGTCATTCGTATTGTATTTTAAAAGACCATTTATTTTTTAAGGCTGTTTAATAAAAACATCAAAAAATAAATATATTTTATGAAGCTATATTTTATAAGACAATTTTGGACAGCTCAAAAAATAAATCTATTTTATAAAGATATTTTTATGAGGCGGTTTTGAATATTTTCTAAGGTGGTTGTAGAACCGTCTCAAAAAACAACACTATTTTATGATGCTATATTTTTTGAAGCGGTTGAATAACTGCATCAAGAAATAAAATAAACCGCTTTATTAAACCTCTTTTGTACTGTTGTGCTTTCATGAACATTAAATTTAAAAAACTTCCATGACTCTATTTTCATAAATATTATATAATTATTATAATGCACATGTCTAAGCTCTTAGATGAGATCCAACCATACTCTTTTATCTTAGTTTAAAAGAAAATCATAATTTTGTAGTGTAAACGGACTGATTGATGTTGTCATCAGGTTCCACTTTGTTCAAACATGATTTAAATTTTATTGTACACAATTATTTAGACTTTTATTCTAGCTTTTAATAAGTTGTAAACACTTAAAAATGTAATTCTAATTAACAAAAATCAGCTGGTTTTAAAATGAGACTAAAAATGGTAGAAGTCTTTACTCTCTGCACATCGTTGATATTTGTTTCATCACTTTACACTCTTCGCCAAATATTGTTTGCAATATAGTTTTCTTGCTGTAAAAAAAAGTAATAATTTTTAATTGTCATATTAATTGTAAATTTCGAGTTGAGTAATTTTAAGCATTTATAAATATGAACAAGTTGTTCACTTGGACTCGTTCTATCATTACATAATTAATAGTAGTAAAAGATATCTAATAAACTATAAACTACCACTACCCATGCATCTTCGTGAGTCAAGTGGCCAACTTTAAGAGCAAATTGGCATAAACTATACATTTTTTTTATGATTCTGACTGAGTAGTTGTATAGTTTACGACTTTAAGTCAAATTGTTCTTTAAAATCAGGCACTTGACTCACGAAGATGGATGGTAGATGACAATGGCTTTGGAACACAAAATCATGGTTGAAGCCTCACCCTATAAGTACAACATCACAGTACTTAGAGAAAAATGTATCAACATCTAGCTTCTTCCAATCCCTTTCATCATTATTGCTAGAAACTTTCAACTTTTCTTTGACAATTTTAGTCAACAATGTCGTTTTTCATAAGAGAGTTTGCGCACCTCAAAATTTCACTCGAATCCATAAAATCTGCCACCCACAACTTTGATGCATGCCACTTCATTGCAGAAGGTGGATTTGGTAAAGTATACAAAGGAGAGTTCTCACGTACTGAAGGTCAAACCATCGGTGCTGTAAAGCGCTGGAATAATGATCTGGATCTGGAGTTTCGAAGGGAAATCATGTTGCTTTCCGATAATAAACATGAAAATCTCATCTCACTCATAGGATACTGTGATGAGGAGAAGGAAAGAATCCTTGTGTATGAGTATGCACCAAACAAAAGCCTGGACTTTCATCTAGCAGACCCCAAGTTGACTTGGGTTCAACGTCTCAAGATATGTCTTGGGGCTGCGCGTGGCCTTGAGTACCTACACAATCCCAGGGAATCCCAACGAGTCCTGCATTGTGATATCAAGAGTGCCAACATCCTATTAGACGAAAACTGGAACGCCAAAATTGCAGATTTTGGTTTCTCTAAATATGGGCCTGCGAACATAAATCGTTCGTATCTCATGACCCAAGCCAAAGGCACGTATGGATATGCTGATCCTGAGTTTGTGGAAACCATGATATACACGAAAGAATCGGACGTCTACTCCTTCGGAGTCGTGTTATTCGAAGTTTTATGCTCAAGGTTTTGTATTGATTTTAGTTGTGATGATGGACGCCGATCCCTAATCAAATGGGTAAAGAAATCATCAAAAGAAGAAATTCGAGATAAGATTATTGATTCTAATCTAAGGCAACAAATGGAACTTCCTTCTTTTGACAAGTTCGTAAAATTGGCATTACAATGTGTGGAAAGAGAGCCGAAACGTCGCCCGTCAATGGATTTCGTCGTGAGAACGCTTGAATCTGCACTCAAATGCCAAGTATGTTATTCTTTCTCTTTTCCCTGTATAGTATTTTTTACTGGAGAAAACAAGAAAAACACCAAATACAATTGAAGTAATATGGAACGGAGACAACCAATACATCATATCATATGGATTAATATATAATATGTCGGATTGAAAATGTGTTTGAAAGTTTGTTTTATAATTGTGATCAAGTATATCATAACAACCTTTTCTTTGCTGATTATAGGAAAAAAGAAGATTTTCGAAGATCAAAAGAGCTTCAGGTGTCCTGTTGGGCATCGTTGTTGCCACTGTGCTCCTTTAGTCTAGGGGTCATGCTAGCGTTTTTGTTTTAGACTTTTAGTAATATTATCATCGGTTTAACAATCCTGTTTTGGCATTAATTAGCTCTTTCAACCATGTAAAATGCGGTTTGATCGATCAGGCCTCACACTGACGTTTTGGGGGCATTTTAGGCTTCATATGCAATTTATAAAATTTAGGTCTTTATATATACTGGTGTAATTAAAAAAGAGCCAAAAAACCCGAGTCTTGTATTCGCATCACAATCGTTCCAGCCTTTGTTCTAACACAATTTTTTTTTTTTAAAAATGCTACAATCTTATAAAAAATATGTTCCATCCTATGTTTAGTTTAGTTTAGCGGAAAATCAATGCATTCCACCGACGACTTGTTGTCTGTACAATGTACAAGGTCGTCAATATAGCCTTGTCGGTAAAGGTGGAAAATGTCGTGGGGATTGATGTCGTCTGGTCAACCAATCCAGACAACAAGTCGTCGGAAAATTGTTGTCAGAAGTGATTTCGAGAAAAAAAAGTTTTATTATATATACTCTCTAATAAACGACTTATCGTCGATATTATAGATGCAATATGTACCAATGACTTCTTGTTGGGAAAAGGTGTCAAGCAAGTAGTCCGGAAAAGATTGCAACAGTTGTTTCAGTATCAACTATAGTGATGACATATTGTCGGTAAAGGTCAAAACCGTTTTTACAATTATGACTTGTACCGATGACATGTCGTCAGTAGAGCTTATTTATTTATTTTTCACATATTTTTTTTATATATACCAAACCTATTTTTTAAAACAAATCTCGACATTATATGTGCAAAATTATGTCAAACAATAAATAAGCATAACAAACCATCAAAGTTCAAATTAAAAATCTACTACAAAAAAATGATAAGTCTTAAACAAACATTGTTCAAAATAACATACAAGATCAAAAACAATCTTCCCAAGTCCCCTTGTTCTCCTCGGTTTCGTTGGTTTGTTCGGGGGTATTTTGTGGAATCATTGGGATTGAATTGAAATTGTAATATTGGTGGTGGTTGGAAGTTATTACGAGCGCCAATGAATTATTGTACACTTGTTGCATGTATTTCATTTGTTGGGTTAATGCAACAACATGAAAATTATTTGTATTTTGTGGGATATGGAAGATTTGGAATGTCTGGAATGTTGATTTGGAATTAAATGATTGTTGATGCTTAGTTTCCTTCCAACTCCACGGACATGTCTACGTCTCTCACAAGGGACACGGATGAGACAGTGTTCTTCATTTAGGTGTTCGCTTTCCCCGAGCTCTTCTTGTATCTTTCTATACTCTGCTTCAATCTTTTCCTAAAATAAATAAATAATAAACATACATTAATTAAAATAAATAACTAAATTTAAACAATAATAATAATAATAATAATATGCCTTAAAAAAACTATAATAACAACAACAACAACAATAATAACAACAACAACTACTACTACTACTACTACTACAACAACAACATATTAACAACGTAATAACTTCGTTTATTACTTACCAAATCTCTTTCTGATTCCAGTGTAAACCAACCTAGACTGTCCTTATAACTTATAACGCATTTGTCTTCACATATTAATATGTTGCAAGGCTAGTCCTTTTTCAATCTATAATAAGCCAAAAACATTTAATATATTTATATAAGTGTTAACAAAATTTTTATATAATACAAATAAATTTAATTATTTCCTCACAGTGTATGTCTACGTATGACCTACTATCATGTCGTTCGAAGCATCGTCATCCACTTCTTCCGGTGAATTTATTCTTGCACCTTCCGCGTCATCATATCCACCAACTTAGTCAAAATAACATTTCAAAATATGTTTATGTTCTTTATAAGCTCTTTGGCAGTCGACATTTACAGCCGCTCGCATGCTTTCCCACAAAGTTGCACCCCGATACATATCATGATCAAAATATGTCTACAATAAGAAAACAAGTTTAATTAGTAAAAAATATTTGAAAGTATACAAATTTTTTACATATAAAAAGTATTGTGTACTTACTTCTATCTCAGGATACGTAACCTTTTTGTGTTCGAGAGGAATACGATGCCAAGACTTATAGTGTAGTTGTACATCTTCTACAACAAATTTTGAGATAAAGCTTTTTAACATCTTGTCAATTTTCCCTACGAATCGATAGGTCCGACTACTGTTATCAACTAGCATGTAACACCTGGTTTTCTGTATCGGGTCGATTTAGGGTTTCAAGGAGTCAAGGCATGGTTTTAGGGTAAAACCAAGGCTCACGACGTGAGCCATAGAAGGGTCAGAATGTGAGGAATGATTAAATGAAGATTTTGATTTAAACTGACCTCACGACGTGAGATACACTATAGCCCAAGCTCGTGATCTTTTAGGGTTTCCTTCGTATTTAAGTCCCATGAACCTCATTTTAGGGTTTTTAAACAGCCTTATTCGTTCCAAAACTCAGTAAAATCCTAACCCTAGCCTCTCATTGTGATCCTTGAACATTTGGTAGTGCTTTAGTGGCTTGAAGAGGAAGAGATCATCATGAAAGCATAGTTTCAGCTTGAAAGTTTCATTTGCAACCTCTAGCTACACTTCTCGACCAATGTAAGTAATCAAGATCCAAGCTTTATGTTTCCTTGTTGCTAGATCTAAGGTTTTATGCATATCTATCCAAGATCTTAGGATTTAGAGTGTTGGGACTCTATAAAGTTGGCAACTTTATGGGTCCTTAGGGTCCCTTGGTGCTTATATGTTATAGATATGAAAGTTTGCAAGATGTTGGAGTTCATATGAGAATTTATCTTCTTTTCTCCATGAATGACCTAGTTTGAGCCCAAGTCTTGTATTGGACATACAAGACCTTACAGCATTGGTTTTTATGATCCTTGGAGTGTTAGGAAGCCTCCTAGAAAAGATGAATTAGTGGCTTAATGGATTAAAAGGTTTTTGGATCAAAATGGCTTCCAGACTGATATCATGATGTGAGGTGATGGATGTCACGTCCTGAGGGTTGTGAGACTCGGTTATTTTGTTTTGTAGTGGCTTATGATGTGAGCTATAGGTGGTCAAGTCATGAAGGTCTGTTGACCGTTGACTTTCGTTGAGCGTTGACTTTTGGACCAAGTTGACTTTGGGTCATACTTGAGGATTTTGGGCTATTGATTAAGATTCTATCTGGTTTTGGTATTAGATGATTTGTGGGAGCAAGGAGTGCTGGGAAAGGGATCATATCGTAGTGATCAGAGTTCTTCGATTCATGTGAGTTTCGCCTCATTGTAATCTAGGTCGAAAGCACCAATGCTGACCAACTAGTTGTGATTATCTATTAGTAGAGGAATGTGTTAGGGACTGTATGTGGTCATGTAAGATAGACTGATGACTCTTGGTCTAGGCTCTTTTACCTGTTCCTTGTTTGATTATGGTTCTAGAGTATGACCACCTGTCCGGGTGGCTATCTCACCTCTGAGTATATACGGTCATGCATTCCTTGGATTGTTGATACTTAGTATCTTGCTATGTTGTAGTGATATATTAGATTTGTATTCTGGTATCGGGTATGTTGTTATGTTGTAGTGATCTGCTAGATCTGTATCCTTGTATATAAGATATTGCTATGCGGTAGTGATTTGTAGTACTGTATGTCTATTTGCACTTGTTGGTTATCACCTAGTGGAGTGCCCTAAGGACTGTATGTGGTCACGTAGGATAGCCTGAGAACTCTTGATCTAGGCTTTCTTGTATGTTCCTTGTTTAGTTGTAGCTCTAGAGTAGGATCATCTATTCGGGTGGCTATCTCACCTATGGTTACTTATGGTTACACATTTCATGGAAGTTAGTTGTTAGCGGGACAATGTGTAGTGCGAGGACTAGTAGGTGGTAATGAGATGTGTGATTGTTGTTTGTCTGTATTATGTGTCTACTTGATCCTTGATTATTTATATGTCAACATATGGTAGTAGTGGGTTAAGGTGGTCCTGATTTGTGTTGTAGGCCAAGATACCCGATGCAAGCCGACTATAAGTCGACGACACGGAGGCTCGAAAGGAACGGTTGGGTTGAGGCAGTAGGCCAACAAACCCTTGGCATTCTAGTACGATGACTGTTTCGGTCTGGGCATTCCAACCGGGAGGTTGTGGGCCGTTATGCATGTTTGTATGTTTATCATATGGTGTATTTTGGGGAAAACTCACTAAGCTTTGTGCTTATCCAGTTAGTTATTGTTGTAGGTTCCATTAACCATCATGGGAAGGCGAAGGCGTGACTGTACACATTCATCAATAATAATGAAGATTACGCACTTTAAGATTACTCTAATTTTTAATAAATGTATTTGGAATAAATGGTTTTCTTCATAATGAATTTATAATTGGGGAGATTTACTTAAAAAAAATTGTTGTGAAAATGGGACATTACATAGCACAGGCAAAGGATTTTCACTGGTGTCCACAAAGTTTTTATGCATATTAAAACTTCTTCCTTTGGCACACTGTAACGACCCAAAATTATGAGGTAAAAAAATTAATTTTTAATTTAACCAAAACATTAGTTATCTTTAAGTCAACATTCAATAATTGCTTATCCAAATATTCAGAAGTACTTTTATAAGAAAACAATTATCATAGTACAATCCCAAAATCATCATGATGCCGAAACATGGGTGGATGCGCTGCGATAAAGCCTGGCCCTTCCCTTTCGAACTGGAAGTACCTAAAACCATAACCATAAAAACCATACATACCATTGTGCCTAGCCGTAAGGACAAAGCTTAGTGAGTTCCCCAAAATACCACATACCATACATACCATTGGGCCTAGCCCGTATATTGGGCCCCAACCCACCATAATGGGCTTATCCCTACCAAACCAATATGCCTAGACCGATCATACAAATAAAAACCTCACAAAGACAGTTAACATCTATGATGAGTGTAGACTCAACTAGTTTTAAACCTACTTTTCAGTACAAAATTAACACACAAAGGCAGTGGACCTATCAATTGTAGTGTAGCTAAATAAGTAGGGTATCGAACTCAGGGAATGGAAAATTAAAACTAATAACTAATATTATCTAAAAAAACAAGTAATGAAATTTCTAGTTTTGCAAGACTAGAAACTTAACTAAAACTCAACTAACTAACTAACAAATAAAGCATGTAAATTTCAAAACTAACTTCAAGGATTAAAAAGGGTTTCTGTTTAGGTTTAACTCATTTACTCCTATGGTTCAAAAACTTAATAATGTAATCGATTAATTGTTATTGGTTACCGACTATAGTGATTAGGTTCGCATTCGTTATTACCAATCCTTAGAAAATAAATTAACTTAAACGGTGATCAAGTGATTAAATTAATAAATTCTCTAGTTTAATTATTCAGGTTAAATAAGACTTGTAATTAGCTAATTAAATTGGTGATTGAGTTAACCTTTTGTTGATGGTGTACCAAACAAGCTCACACATTAATTTACCCATTCTCTAGTTAATCCTAGTTTCATATTCATTATTCCTAGGCATATAGCAATGTGTTCACATAGATTTATATTAGATAAGCAATCAATTGATGTTCATGCAGCTTAATTACTTTGCAATTAACAGAAAATAGTTATGGTCAATGCATAAGGGTCTTTAACAAGCTTAATTTAACAAAATCACCAATTAACAATTAATCAAAAGAGTGTATTAAACCATAGAAGCAAATTCGTCTTCCCTAAATAGAAATTAACTAATTTAGTTCATGATTTCAGTGTATGAAAACCTAAAAATGAAACTAAATAAACCTAACATCATTCTATTCAAAAGTAAAGTGGAAAATTAAACCTAAGTTGCCTTATTCTCTCAAGATTAAAGAATTAGGGTTCTTCACATGTTCTTCTGATCTCCAACAAGTTCCTTAGCCACCAAGTAAGTTCTCCAAAAGCCAGCGAGAGCCTCCATTCGGATTTGTTGCCTCTATTTATAGATATCTCAAAACAGGGGCTACTCGTCGAGTAGCCGGCCGACTCGTCGAGTCCCTTTGAAGAATCCGTATGCGGCAAGGACTTTACGTATTTCTTCGCGAACCTTCATATGTAATCATTGAGTAAACGTCCCTGCTCACCGAGTAGCTTCAGAATTAGGCATTTTCCTTCTTTCTTCCATTCCCAAACTTTTGATCGTATCTCCTGCTTCCTTTTGCTTCCGAGCTTCTCTTTTGGATTGAAAATATAATTTGAACAATATTAAGTATTTTTTGTCCATAAAATGCAATTAATTAGCCAATAAATGATATAAATCTATACTAAAAATATAGCTAAATATGCAAATACCAAAATACCCCACACTTGACTTTTGCTTGCCTCCAAGCAAAACTGTATTTTAGCACACTAATTATTACATAAGATAATCCTAATCAAACCCAGCCATCTTACCAAAACCATAACACATGTATTTGTGTCTAAATTTTTCCTAAGGACCCCCCTCAATCCTAAATACTCACAATCATCATAAACACTAGCCCACTTTTTCCGAACAATGCTCATTTTATGCATCCCTCCGAATCCATCCGCAGAAAACCTCCTAACCTCAAGGTATTTTTGGTTGAGCAACCCAAGCATACATAACTAGAAAATTAGAAATTTTCGATACCAATATGGAGCTATTTTTTAAAATTCTTCACTTCCTTAATAACTTGATCTTAATTTCTTTGAATTCACCAACTTTTGATTTTTTAGTAACTTCTACTTTTGAACTTTCGGAATTTTGATCTTTTGAACTGCACTTTAATGACTCCAAAATTCTTCAAACTTTTCTTGTAATCCTCTCTTTTTTCTTTTTTAAACATGTAACTCACATTTTTTTTTCACTCCAAACCCTACATGCTTAAGCAGGGGCGCTCAACTTCAACCTTTATTGGCTAAATATAATAATTTTCCTGGATACATTTCTTGTACATGATGCTAAACATATCGCATCCCTCAAACTAAACAAGGTTGTGGTTTTGTCCCATGATTTCACTAGAATAAAGGAGGCCACAAATGCATTATAACGTATATTGGTTCTGTTGGATATTATGCCTTTTATATATCAGCTTAGTTACCGATTGTTTGAAATATAACAATCTGATCACTACAACAAAAGGCTCGGTTACCAAATACTGTGTGACAGATATATAAGTTTAAGATATAAGATGTAGATATATATAAAGAATAATAATTGCAGAATAAGTATGAATATGAAAGCTATAAATGACTGAAAGCTATAATAATATAAATGACTGTATTTAAATGATGTAAAGCTATAAATAATATGAATGACTGTATTTAAATGACATAAAGCTATAATAAAATATATAAGTATATAAATATATATTAAGTAGGTTCGTCAATAAATTGACTGAACTGAACTCGTGGAACGACTGGTCGATATTTGTTCTCTTGGAAGGACTGGTCGATATTGGGACTCTTGGAACGAATGGTCGATATTTTTTCTTTGAATTACTGGTCAATATTGGGACTCTTGGAACGACTGGTCGATATTGGGACTCTTTTAAATGTTGTTTTTAATAAAGTGATATCGAATGTCGATGTGATTTGTGATGGAATGGTGAACGGGATTGTGAGAAATGGAAATTGCACTGGTTGAGTCACAAAATATGGGAATTTGTTTGGTATCTGGCACAGACACATGTAGAAAACTTGATGTCAGGTCTACTGGCAATGAGGTACAAGAGTGATCCGATCATTCCACGATATCTTTTCTAGTCAACGGGTTTGTCATTTAAGTCTGCATCGATTTTGTATCCAAAAACCATTGGAGTTTTTGCAGTATTGGATTTGTCCATAGAAAAGCGAGTGAGTAGGTTTTTGACATAATTCTCTTGGTTGATGAAAATGCCATTAGTTGACTGTTTGATCTGAAGTCTGAGACACTACTAGAAAAACAGCCTTTTACGATACGCAATCAATGACACGCGCTGATAGAAGACACGCATCTGTGAGTGCCTTAAAAATTGATGTCAGTTTTCCAAAATATGAAGCATAGAAGACACACATTTTTGCGTGCCCTGAAATTAGTGTCTATTAAAAAAAACATGGAGGGCACCTTAAATAAAGTGTGTGTCGTCTAACCATGTCGCTTTATAATTTTTAATGAAACGCGTGTTTCATCCGAGGGGGAAATGAAATCCAAAAATTAAAAAGCCCGCTTTGTTTCCACCGGCTGAAAACCCTAGCTCATCCCCGCCTAAACCCCCTTTCTTTCTTTCTTTCTTCTCTTTCGATTCTCAAACCTCCATTCACCTTACGCCATCTGCTGATTCTTCGACCCTTTCGAGTGTCTCCCACCGCCGTCGACTTCCAATGAAAGACGACCGTTCGACCCTTCCGAGTGTCTCCCACCGCCATCCTCTATTTTTTGTTATATATTTAACACCCTCCGTTGTCAGTTTGGAGTTCATACGATCTCTGTCTCCAACTTTGTATTTAGCCCTCTTTAATTTTGATGAGAGCAACGACACCATCGAGAATGTCAAAGAAAAGATCCAGGTTCTTATTTCTCCTTTATTCATACCTTTGATTTCGATTTTGATTCTTCTCGTATTCTCCTCTGTAAAACCCTAACTAGAAAAGTGATACATATATTAATCATGATTTCCTCCTCCTTCCTTGATCCCCAATTCTACTCTCTAAGCATCTCAGGTACGCTCCGTTCCATCTCCCTTATTCTCGTTATTTTTATTGCTCAGGTGAGACATCTATCTCCCCTACTTTTCTGCTTCTTAATCCCGTTATGATAGTTGTTCACAGTCGCACACAGCACCACACACACATCCACATGTTTACTATTTTGGGTTCAACTTTTTGTCTCAATTAGCCTTCTTGTATTAACCCTAAATTTGTCGCATGTGAGAGATCTTGCAAGCAATCCAGAACTTGCAAATGAGAATTGTGTCTATATGCTTTTTTGTCTATTAAAAAATAAAATAAAAAAGGGTTTTTTCTTGTATCCAAATTTCTTTCAAAATCACTGTAATTTCTTTCCTTCTTTCATTCTTAGGTCTCCGATAGAGAGAGGTTGAAGAAAATCTGCAAAATCATATAGTTCATCTGAAGAAACCATATACCATCCCCAGCTTTTGATATTAGAATCACAATTGGAAACAGATGATGCTAATAAAGATACAACAGTTGAAAGTAACATCATTAAACGATTCAACAAACTTACTTTACGCAATAAAGATGTTCTTGATGGATCTTGGATGGATCGAATAGTGTAGGACCCGAATCAATCTATTACAAAGCCGAAATTACTTCTTGATCTTCAAGATGAACAGATGCTTTTTGAAATATTGGATAACAAACATGGAGATGATCTTCAGCTTCATGCTGGAGCCATGATCACAACTTGGTCAGCTGTGTCAGCACCAGATTCATTGGAGCTATTACATGGTTATGGATGGGGAAGATTTAATATAGCTAATGATAAATTCTATTCCAACAGGAAATCTTCCCAACAATTGAAATCACATTCCAAGAAACGCACATCACATGGTGTTAAATTCTTGCATTCCATACCTGCTCTCAAGCTACAGACAATGAAAGCCAAACTTAGCAAGTAACCACAAAATCTCTAGTGTCATTTTTCTTTTACTCTGTTGTCAACTCATTTTTCTTTTACTGTATTTGAAGTAAAGATATAGCCTATTTTCATAGGCCAAAAGCTTTATGGTATCCTCATGAAAATTTGGTGGCACTTAAAGAACAAGGAAAGCTGCTTACAAAAGGGTCAATGAAAATTGTATTGAAAAGCTTGGGAGGGAAAGGGAGCAAGCTTCATGTAGATGCTGAGGAGACTGTTTTATCTCTCAAAGGAAAAGCTATTTTGTGATTTTCAGGTGAAATTTTACTGTTTACTTTACTTTTTTATCACCCATAATAGCGATATATTAACAGTTTGTTTTTATATTTATGTAATCAATCACCAGAGGGGTTCATTTGCAGGGGATCTTGAGAACCTTCTAGATGCTGAAGAATGTGATGAAGATGAAGAGGATAATAATTATTATGATTCTAATAACTTGGTGGCTGGTGTTAAAGGCCTTAAAATGAGACGCATGCCTTCACAAGCTCAAGCTAATGTGGAAAATAAAGATGAAGCTGCTGAGTTATGCAGAATGCTCATGGATGGTATCAGCTAATAACTTCATTATGTTTTAGATTTTTATTTTAAAATTTTCCATTTTTAATTATTTATTAATAATTCAGGAGATGACGAGGCAGATCAGAAGAAGAAAAAAAGTGAAAGATACGGGAGCAGCTTCATGAAGTAACTTCATTCTACCAACTTCCATTCTTTCCTTTTCTTGTTGCACTAGTTTCTGTTAACCACAAATTTCAAAAACATTAAAATGACCATTTTACCCTTCTATTCCAAAAATAAAAAATTACCTCTGCCTCTGATTTCCCGATAAGTGATTGATTAAGCTGTTGTTTCAATTCAGCTTGTGAGCTCCTAAGTGATTTAACCTCTTTCACAAGCATTTTCACATCTGCTTTTGATTTAATTTCTAATTCTTGATGTTTCTTTGACAATTGGTCAAGTTTAATTTTGGTATCTTCCAATTCCTCAAGTAACTCATCTTTTTCTTCCATTTCCACCTTTTCATCCTGAAAAATCTTTAACTTGTTAATAATTGTTGTAAACTTAGTTTAATAAAAAAATGGAATAATAATAATAATAATAAAACCTGTTGAGATTGAGACTTCAATTTAAACTCCATTTCTAGTGATTTCCTTCTAAGTTCTTCCATATCCCACTACATTTGAGTAACTCTTTCTCTTTCCATTAAAATTGCTTGATGAATATTTTCTTTACTTGTCACTTTTGTAGTTTCAAGCTCCTCCTCCAAATCCTTCACCTATTATATAAACATCAAAGTTGCATAAATATATATACATTTTTAAACTAAAAAACTCATATTCATACTCATACCTTTGTTGTATGATAATCTTTAACTGTTATTTCTTGATTCAATCTTGAAATCAAATCCTCCATATCTGTTTTTGCAGTTCCAAGTCTTCTCTGCATACTTACAAGAACCCTATTCATCTTTTGTTGTTGCCCTAAAGGAAGAACCAAATTTTTTACATCATCATTATCATTTGATTCCTTAATAATCTCATTATTCCCATTAGAAAACTTTTCAGATACATAATCACCATTTTTCTCACTACTACTACTACCCCTGATAATAGCTTTTTGTGATTGATTTGTATTCCTAGAATACCCTTCAACTTGGTCTAGAATTGCATTTCCATTTAATAAGCCTTCGTCGATATTTGAAACGCCTTGTTTGACTAGTTTTTCTGAAGTTCATGAACAAGTATTACAGTAGCTTGTTAACAATATATTTAATTTATGTACCTGAGCTTCCTAACATGTACTATTTTGTGTTTCTATAGTTGAGATCATCGATTGAATTGAGCACTGCTGATTATGATAAGGAGAAGCTCCAAGAGAGATTAGCAAAACTTTCTGGTGGTGTTGCTGTTTTGAAGGTACAATTCTTATTTTTGTTTTATTTCTAAATAATTTTGTTATGTAAATGATGTGTTGCTGGGATTGGTCAGATTGGAGGAGCGAGTGAAGCTGAAGTTGGTGAGAAGAAGGATAGAGTTACTGATGCTCTAAATGCTACAAAGGCTGCAGTTGAAGAAGGAATTGTGCCAGGTAGATTAAATCATGTCCACACATGCTATTTACTAAGTATTTATTTTTAATTGTGATAATGATATCAACAAATATATAATATAATATAGGTTGTGGTGTTGCTCTTCTATATGCTTCAAAGGAGCTTGATAATTTTGTTACAGCTAATTTTGATCAGAAGATTGGTGTTCAAATAATTCAAAATACTCTCAAGGTAATTCCCCCTTCTTCCTAAGAAAAAGCAGGTAGCAGTGTAGTTTTATTGTATATCTATTTTTGTTGCTGACATTTTATTGTTTATTGGTTGTGTATGTGAAGGCATCGGTGTACACAATTGTTGCGAATGCAGGAGTAAAGGGTGCTGTTGTTGTTGGGAAACTATTGGAGCAAGATAACCCTGACCTTGGATTTGATGCTGTTAAAAATATAAAATTTTCTTTTTGTTACAGTCAGCAATCATGATCAGCTGCAAGTCACAAGTGGATGAGCTGAGAACTGTAAAGGACTATTGGAATTTACTTGTGTACACTGACTTTAGAGGTTATAGTCCACAAACACGGGATTCTATGTCATGCTGGAATCCTGATTGCATGAATTCATGGGATTCAATCTCATTTAGTTTCTACTATTGAGTATATGTGGGATTGAAAAGCAAGGGGTAGTTTTGGTATTTATGGTTAGGTGGGATGACATAAGTTCTTAGAAGGAAAAGTCATTCTCCCTTTTGTTTTTAAACAATTTCTTTATAAATAATAACTCGCTTTTGTTGACATCAGCATAATGAAGAGTCATTCTCGCTGAAAATCGTGGTGGATGGTCAGGTGCTTTTACACTCGGTAAGTTCGTTTTTCTAAATTCTTATAGTTTTTTTAATCTAAATTTGTTTTTTTAATGCTATAGAACTCGGTTAATTCCCAGGCTTTGAGAATTCCATTCCCGTGGTTGGTCTTTAATGAGAAGATCAAAGTGAACTCTGTTTTTCTCCTGGATACGACTGTTGTTTCCGATTCCGTCCTGCTACTGTTTGGTGGAAGCATCTCAAAAGGCGATATAGTGAGTCTATTACCTTTTCTTACTCCATTCCTTTTTGATTCCATTCCATTTCATGATATGAAACAGGATGGGCACTTGAAAATGTTGGGAGGATACTTGGAGTTCTTCATGGAACCTTCATTGGCTGAATTGTATCACAACTTAAGAAAAGATCCCGATGAGTTATTCCAGTATAAAGTAAGTAATGTATCCTCTCTTATTCATTATTACTAAAATAATGATCTGGAACACTTCTTGTATAAAACTATACATAATCGGTGTGTTTTATTATGATTACAATAGTAATCTGAGTTTTTTGAATAAAGCAGTTTTTTGATACTTTTGTTTATGGTAGTGGGTTTCCACGTGCAGCTGATGAAAGACCATCACCATTGGTATGTATAGCTTGAGTGCATCTGTGGCATGATCTTAATAATAATTCAGTTTTATATTATCTTATTGTCAAATTTTTTTAGTAAGCTTAAGAAGAGTAAACATGGTATCGTTATCTCAGTTGCAGTCAAACCACAAGCTTTCGGGGCCAATTCAGTTGCTGAGACAATTTCTGAATTCAAACACCTTCTTCTTGTGTATAAGTTCAATAGCAAATTCACTACTTTCTTGTGTATAAGTTCTATTAGAAGACAAACATATTTTTGATCCCTTTGAGATTTATCCATTTGTCTACTATTGGAATGATTATTTGTATGACATTAGCAAGTGCAATGTATTATATTTTTTGTATATGGTAATTTATTTTCTATTATGAGACATGAAATGGAAATTTAATTTGAAAATTAGTAAATCTATAAATAATTTTTGTTTTAAACATTTAAAATTATCATACGCAAAAATGTGTGTCATCTTCATTTATGACATGGCATTTCTTGACAAGGGCTTTCTTGATACGCATTACGTGTCATTAACACGCGCGTCGTAAGGTTACGACACGCGAATGCGTGTCGTCTTCCTTTATGACAGGGCCTTTCTTGATACGCATTGTGTGTCGTAAATGAGCGTCGTCTATAGACGATGCGCAAAAGCACGTCGTCTCTCTTTATGACAGGGCCTTCCTTGACGCGCATTTGCGCGTCGTCTGAGCCCTTTACGACATGCAATGAGCGTCGTAAAAGGCTGTTTTTCTAGTAGTGAGAAAAGTAGTCATCTCCCCAATCATGCTCATTTCAAATTTGCTCTTCATTAGATCTGCAAACTTAACACTTAAATATTCATCAGTAGAACCGAAAATAATGTCATCAACATATATTTGTACGGTTAACAGATGTTTATTAAATATTTTAAGAAAGAGGGTTTGATCTATTGAACCTCTTTTAAAACTTGATTCTTCGAGAAAGGTTGACAACGTAGCATACTAGGCTCGGGGTGCTTGTTTCAAGCCATAGACAACTTTCTACAATTTATTGCCGTGATCTGGAAATTTGGGATCTTCGAAACCTGGTGGTTGTTGGATGTATACTTCGCGATCTATCTCTCCATGTAGGAATGCACATTTAATGTCCATTTGGAATACTTTGAAGTTCTTATGTCCAGCATATGCAAGAAAGATGCGAATTGCTTCAATTCTAGGAACTGGAGCATATGTTTCATCGTAGTCGATTCCTTCTTGTTGTGAATACCCTTTGACTACAAGACGTGCCTTGTTTCGACAAATGATTCCTTGATCGTCAGTCTTGTTTTTGTATACCCATCTTGAACCTATAACAGTCGGGTGGAGTAGGAACAAGATTCCATACGTCGTTTCTTTCAAATTCTGCTAGCTCTTCTTGCATAGCTTTTACCCAGTCTGGATATTTTATAGCAGAATGTACGGTTTTGGGTTCAGTCATGGATAAGAAGGCTCCAAATAAACATTTATTTGTGGATGCGGCTCTAGTCTGAAGGCCTAAGTTGGGATCTCCGATGATTTGGTCTGTTGGATGATTTCTGGTCCACTTTATTAAGCGATTCTCTTCCGCTATAATAATTGGAGTTTCAGTATCCCATTGTTCTTCTCCGGGTGATTCATCTTGGAATAGGTTTGAAGGTTCCCCCATAAATGATGCATCGGGATTATTTTGGAAATTTGAGGATGGGGTGTTCAAAGGAGGATTTGGTGTTTGTTCCAAAGAGGAAGTATGTGTTGGTGTTTCCCCCTCGAATTGATCTGCATCATTTTGGTTTGTTTGTGGAATAACTTCATTGGGTTATCCTATAGGCTCAATTGAATTATTTAGAAGCTCAGAATTGTAAGCGGTTTTTGGTTGTTCAAAAAGCAAATCAAGATCGATTTCAATGTCTATGTCAAGAGAAGACGTTTGTTGAATTGGATTTTGAAAAATATTTTCAATCATTTTAGAGCCAAAATGTTCACGATCCAATTTCATGACATAAAATTCATCGAAATGAATATTGGTACTTTCTTCAATTACTCTGATACGTTTGTTCAGTACTCGATAAGCAGCTGAGGAAAACGAGTAACCAAGGAAAATTCCTTCGTCCGACCTTGATTCAAATTTTGAAAGGTGATCTTTATTGTTCTTTACAAAGCATCG
The DNA here is from genome assembly GCF_051521515.1 of Lactuca serriola. Lineage (NCBI taxonomy): Eukaryota > Viridiplantae > Streptophyta > Magnoliopsida > Asterales > Asteraceae > Lactuca > Lactuca serriola. The sequence continues at coordinate 133,132,255 of NC_136413.1, forward strand.
ACAACCAAAAATATGGAAAATTTTGATGTTTGGTTTTCGGTTGTTAATGACTTCATATGGTGTTTTATGAAGATGTTTATGGAATAAGGAATGATTTTGAGTGTAGCAAGTTGTGGCTATTGCTTCTGCCCATAAGTATTGGCAGATCAATTCCGTTTGGTTCACATAAAGTGGCAGATGGGTCTCGCGAGGCACATTTGGAACATTAAAATAATCAGCTACATCGTTGACATCATCCAAGTGTTTATAGGCATCTTCATGATCTTTTCCATAGAAGGGAATTTCCTTGAGTTGAGCAAGTATGTAGCCCTTTAGTTCAAAAGTGGCAGTAGCGGGAATTGCGGGTTGCACAAGTCCCGGGCCGGTATCGTCACGTATTCGCTTCTTCCATTCTCCCATGGGAACTTCATCGATGTTAGCCATGGGTTTAGCTAGTTCGCCTTCAAAGTCACTTTGTTCTTCATATTCGGTTTCGTAGTCGTATTCGAATTCGGCTTCTTTTGGATTACCTTCAATATTCTCTAACTTGTGTTCTTCCCTTTTTTGACTGCTGGCCTCTCCTGCTTTCTTGTCCTTTTTCTTCCCAAAAACCGTTTTCAAGTTCTTGAAAGGTGATTTCTTCGGTTTATTAGAGCTTTCAACCTCCTAGCCTTTGTTTTTTCTTAAAGCGGATTCTGGGTCTTCAAGTGGAGGAACCAAAGGTGTGTTGGATCCTCTGGTCATGTAATTTGTGCAAATAAAACAAGAAAATGCGTAAAAAGAACAAAAATTAAAAAGAAAAACGAAACTGGAATTCAGCTACGGACTCGCCGAGTAGGTGTAAGTGCGCTCGGCGAGTTCAAAGCAAAAACAGAAAAAATTCTAATCAAACTTCTAAACCAAAAAACTATTAAAACTTATCCTAATAACTAATTTACCTAAGAAATAACTTTGTGCAAGATAATCTCACACAAATGATCGATAAAACTAGAAATTAGTATTAATTTTTGAACCGTTCCCTGACAACGGCGCCAAAAACTTGATGTGTGTAGACTCAACTAGTTTTAAACCTACTTTTAGTTATGAAATTAACACACAAAGGCAGTGGACCTATCAATTGTGGTGTAGCTAAATAAGTAGGGTATCGAACTCAGGGAACGGAAAATTAACACTAATAACTAATATTATCTAAAAAAACAAGTAATGGAATTAGGGTTTTCTCTAGTTTTGCGAGACTAGAAACTTATCTAAAACTCAAATAACTAACTAACAAATAATGCACGTAAATTTCAAAACTAACTTCAATGATTAAAAAGCGTTTCTATTTAAGTTCAACTCATTTACTCCTATGGTTCAAAAACTTAATAATGTAATAGATTAATTGTTATTGGTTACCGACTATAGTGATTAGGTTCGTATTTGTTATTACCAATCCTTATAAAATAAATAAACGTAAATGGTGATCAAGTGATTAAATTAATAAATTCACTAGTTTAATTATTCGGGTTAAATAATACTTGTAATTAGCTACTTAAATTTGTGATTCAATTAACATCTTGTTGATGGTGTATCAAACAACCTCACACATTAATTTACCCATTCTCTAGTTAATCCTAGTTTCATATTCATTATTCCTAGGCATATAGCAATGTGTTCACATAGATTTATATTAGATAAGCAATCAATTGATGTTCATGCAGCTTAATTACTTTGCAATTAACAGAAAATAGTTATGGTCAATGCATAAGGGTCTTTAACAAGCTTAATTTAACAAAATCACCAATTAACAATTAATCAAAAGAGTGTATTAAACCATAGAAGCAAATTCGTCTTCCCTAAACAGAAATTAACTAATTTAGTTCATGATTTCAGTGTATGAAAACCTAAAAATGAAACTAAATAAACCTAACATCATTCTATTCAAAAGTAAAGTGGAAAATTAAACCTAAGTTGCCTTATTCTCTCAAGATTAAAGAATTAGGGTTCTTCACATGTTCTTCTGATCTCCAACAAGTTCCTTAGTCACCAAGTAAGTTCTCCAAAAGCCAGCGAGAGCCTCCATTCGGATTTGTTGCCTCTATTTATAGATATCTCAAAACAGGGGCTACTCGTCGAGTAGCCGGCCGAATCGTCGAGTCCCTTTGAAGAATCCGTATGCGGCAAGGACTTTACGTATTTCTTCGCGAACCTTCATATGTACTCGTCGAGTAGATGTCCCTACTCGCCGAGTAGCTTCAGAATTAGGCATTTTCCTTCATTATTCCATTCCCAAACTTTTGATCGTATCTCCTGCTTCCTTTTGCTTCCGAGCTTCTCTTTTGGACTGAAAATATAATTTGAACAATATTAAGTATCTTTTGTACATAAAATGCAATTAATTAGCCAATAAATGATATAAATCCATACTAAAAATATAGCTAAATATGCAAATATCAATCTACATAACATACAATGGGCATAGCCCTTCCTATTCCATGGGCCTAGTCTAACATGCAAATGGGCCTCGCCCAACATACATATGGGCCTCGCCCAACATACCATGCAAGAGTCACAAAGACAACTAGTCTAAAAAAACCTAACGGGTCGACATTGGTGCCTTCGACCCGCGAGTATAGTGAGGAGAGTCGCCTCAGTCCGCTAATAATCAAATAACTGCTCGGACCGTTGAACTGGATAACCTTGTGCCGACTAACAATAAATATAATCTTAATCAATAATTAACCCGATAACCCAAAATTTGAAGCCGAATCCATAAACCAACTCCATAAAGGGTAAAAGACCATTTACCATTTTCTTACTTGTTCTATAACCAATACCCATCCCAAAATGCACAAAAAGCCCAAAACCCAAAATGTAAAACAAAACCCAAATCAAAAGCAACAAAAGCCTATTATGGCCCAATAACCCGATTCGCCCCCAAAACCATCATGGACCTACTTCCAAGAAAACCCTAAGTCCATCCATAGCCCAAAGTCAAAAGCCCAACAAGGCTGAAACGTCAAAAAGCCCAAAATGATCAGTTGGGGAGTATGCCCCACTTACCAGAATGGTACGCCCCACGTACTCACCTTCTAAGAACAGAGTACAAGTACTTGATGCACATAATCAACACTACATTGAGCGTACACTTACGTACACCCAATCTACTCCTCCAGGGTCCAAAAATCCAAAATAAGCTCTTAATCGATAAGTTAATGGCTTCCAAACTTGGATATGAGCCGAATGAGATGCCTTAACACGTAAAGTTGGCAACTTTACTCCTTTGCAAGGCTTATGGGACCAAAACCTTAATAAAATCCTTAATAATCACCCAAATTCATGCATGCACCTTAATAATGTTGGATTTCGTATCTAAGCCCATAACTATAATTGTTATGTACTTGACCCGAGAGTAGCATGGTCCATTTGGGTTACATGGCACCGGAATAATTTGTAACGATGGACTTATGAGAAGAGGATATTTATGATTTATTAATATATTATAAGTTCTAATATATTAATATGAAATCATATTATTTAATTAGCATTGATCAAGAATTAAATTGGAATTCATTTTGTGATCAAAAGAGACTAATTAAATATAAGGGGTTGATTTGGTAAATCATTCATTCTTATGGTGTGGGCCTATGATCCATGATTCCTTATGTTGGGCTAAACCCATGTGACAACCCATGGATTATCCATGGAGGTTTAGACCCATGGAGCATGAAGAATGTGGAAGGTCATGGACATTAGGGTTTACATGGTGTAACCCTAGTTTTTCCACACTATATAGGAGACCCTATGGCTACCAAAATCGGCACCTAAGTGAGCTTAGAAAAGTGCTAGCTGATTTTTGTGAAGCAAGTAATCCTCTCTCAAGTCCTCCATTGTTGGCGTGTTATGTGAAGCATTTGAGGCATCATATTTAAGGTGCTAGACTCTTATAGGTCCAAGGAATCAAGCTACAAGGAAATGTATGTGTTCTAACTATTTTTTGTTATACTATTACCCATGTTTGTATGCTAGATAGGGAAATGCTTTGGAAAATCATTTTACATGTATAATTAGAGAAAACATAGATCCAAAGCATTTAGGGTTGTATGTGCACCTTAAGGTTGTTAGGGTGCTCAAAACCCTTCAAATAACTCATCAAGATGACATTTTTATGAACAAGGGACATCTAAAAGTCCAAGATCTATCATTCTAAGCTCTTGGAGTAGCTCATACTCACAAGGATGACTCTAAGGAACAAAAGAATCCAAATTACTCCTTAAACAAGATCTAACACCTAGAATAAATCAAGATAGAAACTTTATACCTCCAAAAGATAAATCAAGGTGCACAAAGGCTGGATCCTAAAGCTCCAAGCAATCTCAAACTTTTCCAAGAAGCTCCTTCTTCTTCAGAGATCACCAAAATGCTTGAAATACCACCAAAAGCTCAAAAACCACTCAAATCGGAGCTAGGGTTTCATTTTTAGGGTTTAGAGGGATGGAGGCTGAAGATCATAGGGTTTGGTGGTGAGTTAAGGAGCTTCAATAGGGTCCAAGACCCCAAATTTAGGTTTGGGTCAGATTGGAATACACCCATCGTACTTCTGGTATGCCCAGCGTACTCCATAAGACATGCACGGTTACACTACTTAGTATGCCCAACGTACATGATTGTACGCCCAACATAATAGCCTCCTCACTGTCTCACGTACCCTGGTTTAACCCTAAAACCATAAATCTTCCGAAGGACATAACTTCTTTGTTATAAGTCCGTTTCTGACGATCCTTATATCCACGAAGAGGTAACAAGAAGCTCTACACTTATATCAATTCATACTTACCTTAAAACCTCACAAAAAAATGCAATTTCCATAAATCCTAAACTGACACTTTACCAAAATACCCCTTGGCTCCAAAACACAAATCAAACTCCTGGATCATCCAAATTACATTACCCACACCCAGTGTTGTAAAACTCGCCGACTTGGCCGATTACTCCTCCGAGTAATCGCTAATCGGCCCCTTACTGATGCGAGTTATAGAATATCGAGTACTCCCCGATCGGCCTCTAACTGAACTGAGTATTATTGTAAAACTCGGTCAACTAGGTGATTAATATGTATAATATACTTAATGATTTATTATTTAACTTACATACATGTAAATATTACTACATATATATCTTAAATTTTCAGTAATTATTCACGAAGTGAGACCATTATGTGTTTTTTAAGTTTTGGTCTATTCACATGTATCTAATTTTGTTATTTATTTCAATCAAATTATGATTTTGACATATATAATCTCCCTAAAAATATTTCTACATGAATTACCAAATCCGAGTACTCCTGAGTACTCCCGAGTACGCGTTACTCGGTAGTCGGCCGAGCAGGTACCGAGTAACGAGTTCTATAACCTTGCCCACACCTAAATGGGTCGAAATCTATTTCCCTCAAAGGCCCTAAGCTTGGTGATACTCGCTCTTCGGGTCATCACCCCATATTAGGAAACGATTTAGAATAGTGCGTTACAACTCACCCCCACTTAAGTTAGATTTCTTCCTCGAAATCACTCCCTTCCATCCTCTCGAAAACCAATGCTCCGACCAAAACCTTCTAGTGCTTAACAAATCACTGATCCCATAACGGTCGATCCAAAACGATATTTCTAGAATTCTAAAATCCCATCACTTTCCTATCCTCCATGCAGGAGGAACCAATCCGAAACATAATCACAAGAGTCTCGACCAAAAGCCAACTCGATACATAACTCATAACCGGAGATCCAAGGATTTACACTTGCATTTCACCTAAAATCTTCTAATCCACTGAATCCATTAAACCAGGAAATAAAATCTCCAACCACCTCTAAGACTACAAGTCTTACACCTGGTCCAGCCTCTAGGTTCCAGAGAGTCTAACCGATGAGGCTACCCTAGACTATGCACCACAGTGTTAATAGGTTTTGAGCATAACAACATCCTATGTGTTCATGCAACTCTAATTGCTTTGGATCTAAATTTTTCACTAATTGAACATGCAAAAGAAATTCCAAAGCAATAACCCTAGATCTAGCATATATAATTCGAAACTCATACATAAAAGGGTTAAAATGAAACGATTACCTTGCTTGTTATATAGCAATAACAAGAATTCTTTGATTGATCTTGACTCTTGAAAGCTTTAGTGCCCTAAATGTTGCACCTTTAATGGCTCAGAACCACTTGTAGCAAGAGGATGAGAAGGAGAGAGGAGAAGACACTAAGAATTTCGGCTAGGGTTTCTTCAATGAAGCATTGGCCGAAAAACCTGAGTAAAGGGGTCCTTCAATAGCTGGTGGGTTGCTAGGGTTTCTAGAGGCAACGCTAATTTCCTGCTTAGGCCTTAAGCAACCCATGGACGTCCCACTAGAAGTCCTTAGACGAATTCTATAGGGCCTCCATATAAAATTTCATCCACCCCATTCCAATGGAGTCCAGCAGCCCGATTTTGCAACTATCAATGATTTGCAAAAAAAGTCCCCGTTCATTTAATCAGTTCCCTTGATTCCAAAATTAATTCCAAATTAATTTATGATCAAATACTAATTAAATAATATGATTTCTAATTAATGTATTATTATTATAATACATTAATAAATCATTTATTGACCTCTCTATCCACAAGTCATCCTGTCAGTTGCTAAAGTGAAGGAATCCCAAAAGGACCATGCTACTATCAAATCAAGTTCATACCAATTATAGTTATGGGCTTAGACATCTAATCCAACAGTCTCCCATTTGGATAAATCTAATAACTATAACTGCAAGTACAACTTCAGAATCTGATTAGCAATCGTAGCTATCAAAAGTCATTGTCGAACTCTGACCCAGACAGTCATGTCCTAAAGATAAGGGATCATATAATCCTCTGTTCTGCAAGATATCACTTTGACTCCGACTTGGATTCAAGATTGACCCTTGAAAGGGTTGTGAGTACAAAGTGATAACTTAGCAAGGTTGTCGTGTAGGGATTGAGGAGTCAAGGAGAGCCAACTTTCACACCGAGGACAGTACAAACACTACAGGACATCGAGGTGAGTTACCTTCCAGTAGTGGTGGGTCTATAGCCATAATGCCAACCCACCAGTAGGATTTGTATCTTAGATGATTGTCTTTGTGATACTCATATAGGTTTGCTACTACCTGACATGTTTGTATGCTAGCATGATATGTTATATGTGATAGTGGTAGTAGGAGGGGACTAGTCTCCAGGTTTGGTTGTTAGGACCGAAGGGTAGGTCGGGCACCCCAGATATGCCTGATAATATGATTAGGTTATGATATGTGTGGTATTAGTAGTAGGGGTGAAATAGTCCCCAAAGTTCGGTTGTTAGGAACGACGGGTAGTCGACACCCCAGAACGGCCTGACATGGGTAGGTCAGCACCCCAGAATGGTTGACATGGGTAGGTCAGCACCCTAGAATGGCTTGACATGGGTAGATCGGGCACCCCAAAACTGCCCAACAGTATGTATGCTATGTGATGTTATGTTTTGTGGTATGATGGGGGAACTCACTAAGCTTTGTGCTTACAATTTTAGTTTTGGTTTTAGGTACCGACTCATCCAAGGGGAAGGAGCCGGCGGCGTAGCAGCGCATCACACACACATGATTTCCACAAAGATTTTTCTGGGGCTGTACTCTGATTTTCATAACGTTGATGACATGGTTTTTCAGACACGTTCTTATGTTTTATTTGTAAATTGCTTTGACATTGGCAATATTTGGTCAAAAGTATTATGGATATCTTAATTAAAAATGAATTTTTTTGGCCTCGAAAGTTTGGATGTTACAAGTTGGTATCAGAGCCCTGGTTTGAGGGATTCAGACACGCCCTCAGGGGTGTTTGGAATCAAACCAAGGAACTAAAAGATTTTTACAAGGAAAATGGTTTTCTAGAATTGAAGTTAAAGAGTTTGGAGAAAGAACAAGGTGTGTGATGCGTGCGACCGGCCGAGCTCAAGTAAGCTTTCCCCAAGATACCCATACATGTTATGTTATGTTATATGGTATATGATTCTGAGAAATGCATGCTAGATTAGGGCTAAGGATCTAGGAGGATGCCTTTTATGCCTGATATATGAATATGAGAACTGCATGCTAGATTAGGGTTGAGGATCTACGAAGGATGCCTTATATGCCTGTTATATCAGTTGTATGCTAGGACTGCCTAGTCAGCAGTAGGATAGCCTGATTAGGTTATAATTGATGTGGTTACTCAATGCACGAATGTTGCTTGCTTTATGTTATAGGGGTCCTGATTAACTTTAACTAACTAGTAAGCGGATATGTAACAGTATCCACAAGCTAGTTAGGGAAGGGCGGTAGGGACTCCTAGTGCAGCTGATCGCGGAGAGTAGGTCGGAGAGTGCCCTAGGAGAGCCTAGGATGAGAGTAGTTGTAAAGGGATATTGGTAAAGCGACTTGGTGAATTTAAGTCAATCCTTGAGGAAAGTACGGATAGACGTGGAAGGTAGTATATGTAACGCCCGTAGATCTGGGCTAGTCAATTTAAGGACAATAAGCGTCAGAAATGACTTTTTGATAGAAGATTATTTAGAATGAATAATCTTAACTAAGTTGTAGTATGTGTTACAAGGATTCCGTACATATAAAGAACGCCGAAATCCGAGTCATAACGAAGAAGTTATGACATGTCGAAGTTTCGCGACAGAACCGGCACGACACAACACGACGTAAAAAGTGAATTTACATTAGAGCAATATTTAGGCTTAGCAACCTAAACGAAAGTCGTAGAATACATTAAACCGCGAGCGTGCATACAAAGAATATCCAAATCTGTCTTCGTATGAGGAAGTTATGATTTTTTCTAAGTTTCGACTTAGCGGTATGCAGCCCGAATACTCGATTTGAGATCGAGTGGTTTTTAGCCGAAACAATCTAAAAAAGAATCGAAGATCTCGTTAATAGTAGTAAATCGATAAAAAGATAGGCGAAAACGGACGTCAGATGAAGAAATTATGAATTTATAACGGAATTTTCCTATACCGGCCTACTAAAAATAAATAATAAAAAAAAGTCAAAATTAGCCGACGGAGTCTAAACGAAAGTTGTAGAGCGTAGTCTCACCTACGCAGGGATATAAAGAACGTCGAAAATGAAGCTCGTACGAGGTAGATATGAATTTTTGAAGTTTATTAAATAATTAAAATATTAAATTTAATTATAAATTTCTGATATTATCCAAAGGGGGGGAGTCAGCGATCTTATCCGAGTTACGCCCAGCATAACTAGGATTTACGCCCAGCGAAAATCGTGAATCCAGACCCTATATAAAGGGTGCGAGGCTTCCTTATTCCTTTGCTCTTTTTCTCTTCTCTCTCTCCCGTTTTTCCTCGATTTTCGTGCAAGAAATATCCCAAAGCCCCGGTATCATTCCCGAGCCTCGAAGCGAGTCCCGAGGCCCCGAAGATCCCGAGAAGTGAAATTCCCGAGCCGAAGCTCTGTCCGCGAGGAGCCCGGTTTTTGTGAAGATCTTCCAGATCTACCGAAGAATACTACTTCTACAAGTCGTAGTGCTGTCCAAGCATCGTCTAATCAAGTGAGTGTGTAGTTACTTTCTTCTAACACATAATTATGAAGTATTTATTATGAAATACGTGTTATGTGTATATATTTTTGTTTATATGTGTGAATGTATATTCACTTTCTTCTAACTCATAGATAGGAGTTATTCTCTATGAGATACGTGTTATGTGTATGTGTCTCATCTATTATTTGGAATATGTATTGGATGAACATGCTATACAGGTTTTAAACTATGTATAAAAGTGTAGATTTTATCTACAAATATGTTGGGTAGAGCATGGGTAGCTGGAATAGTTGGTGTGTGATGAAAGACGCATGTTGAGTAAACCTTGGTGACTATGGAGTTAGCGCCTATTGCATAAACCTTGGTGACTATGGAGTTAGCGCCTATTGTATAGACCTTGGTGACTATGGAGTTAGCGCCTATTGAGTAAACCTTGGTGACGATGTGACTTCGTGCCTGTTAAGTGAACCTTGGTGACTATGGAGTTAGCGTCGCTTGAGTAAACCTTGGTGACTATGGAGTTAGCGTCGCTTGAGTAAACCTTGGTGACTATGGATTTAGTATCTGATAGATAAACTTTGGCAGCAATGGACTTCGTGCCAATTTCTTAGGTAAATCCTTAGGAATGAATGAATAAAGGATAGTTGTTTCTTCAGGTAAAACCTTAAGAAATAAAGGAAATAATGGGATGTGTATTTGAGTTGATTATTTGATGATTGAATATAATAAATGTATTATTGTGGGTTGAAAACCCTATATACTCACCAGGCTCCCAAGCCTAACCCACTCAGTTTTCTTTGTATCACAGGTATCAATACGAAGATATATTTCACTGAGAGATTAAAGGAGATGTAAATCACTAGTGTAAATAAAATGTAAGTTTTGTTTATGCTTATGTGTCTATATCGGAAAATGGCATCCCGAGATTTTGTTATATAATCAAAATACGTTCTCTTTAAGAAACGTTTTGATAAATTCTTATCATATTTGGTTTTGGGAACAAATTCCGCAACAATTTTCTTTAAACGATCACTCTGATTTTAAAAACAAAGCATAAACAAATCGGTCTTTTCTGGCCGTGAAATTGGGCATGTCACAGTTGGTATCAGAGCATTAGTTTAAGCGAACTAGGAATATGGATTTATTTCTAGACTTAAACTTAGAATGCTAAGTGATGATTGTGAGTTGAGTGTGTCCATTATATTTTAGGTAGTACACCTAAATTGACACAGACACTAGTTTATTTTAGGAAAGATGCCTGAGATGTCGGGCCAGAGCCGCTGCAGGAAATGCGGCAGGCTACATGAGGGAGCTTGTAGAGCGGGATCGTCCGTCTGCTACAAAGGCGGCAATACGGGGCACTTTGACAGGGATTGTACTGCCCCCGCCCCCACAGTGCAGATTCCAGACCTGATTTGCTTCCATTGCAATTAGAGGGGCCATAAGAATGCCAACTATCCTAGATTGACAGCAGCAGCGGCGACCCTAGTGACAAAGCGGATTACGGATGGTCGGAACGCCAAGGTAGAGGTGCCAATGGTGCGGAGCCGAGCATTTCAGTTGACAGCTGAGGAGGCACGCGCTACACCCGATGTGGTGACGGGGTCATTCCATGTGAACGTATCCCAGTTTAGGTATTGTTTGATTCGGGTGCTACCCGATCGTTTGTCTCTCTTGCGCTTAGCAAGAAGTTTCCTGAGTCTTCGGGCATGTTGGATTTCCCTCTAAAGGTCGAGATTGCGGACGACTGGTCAGTGCAAGAATCAGAGGTCTACCGATATTGTGGGTTGAGGCTATTCGAGGAGCGTTACCTGGTAGATCTGGTTCCCATACTTTTGCGGGGGAACAAGGTTATTATTGGTATGGATTGGCTAAGCCCCAACGAGGTAGTGATTGACTGCGCGTAGCAGCTGGTGCGGATCAGGACCCCAAGTGGGGGAGAGCTGGTGATTCAGGGTGAGAGGCCACAGTGAGGACTAACCTTATGTTCAGAAGCGAGAACTAGGCACTACCTTCAGCATGGTTGCGCAGGATTTGTCGCCTATGTAGATCCAGAGATCTTATTCCATCTTCAGCTCAATCAAGGTAAATGCCCCTGTTTTGGTCTTCCATTTAGTATTCATCTTTAGGGCTTAGATTTTGGGTGCATTTAGGGCTTTCCAAGCCATTTTCGGATTTGTGAAGTGATTCATGGGGTTCTACTTTCAGATCTGAGTCATTGGAGGGGTCTCATGGCATAAAGGTGCCAACTTTATGGCCATGAGATCCCCATGCACATTGTAGAGCACCTTTTATGGATTTTTGAGCCAAATACCCCATGCATGTGCACCAAGTTTGGAACTTTACGTATAAAATGGACACTAGGAGGCCAGATCTATGGTTTTGATGTGTTAAGACCCATTTAAATTGACTGTATAGTAAGCGTCAAGGATGGACTCGACGAGTTGTTCTTGGAACTCGGCGAGTCGGTGTGTATTGACCACCAAATCCTTTCTATGGATAGAACAGTTGAAGGAAGGAAAGTCCCTTAGTTGTTTAGACACGAAAAGGGACCTGGACATCATGGGACTCGACGAGTGGATTGAGCAGACTCAACGAGTCCAAGGCAATCTCCCAGTCTTTGAAGATGGACTCGACGAGTTGTTCTTACAACTCGGCGAGTCATAGACTGGACGCATTCATAGGCTGAAGATGAACTCGACGAGTTCAAGGAAGAACTCGATGAGTCAGTTGAAGATTTACTAAAGTGTTGTTGAAGGTGAACTCAGCGAGCTGTTGCTAGACTCGACGAGTGGGGACGAGCTTGTAGTATGATGTGGACGAAGGGACTCGGCGAGTTGGCGGACCAACTCGGCGATCTGGTCAACCAAAGGGTTGACTTGACTAGGGTTTGGCTTTGACTTTGACTCTGACTTGGATTCAAGATTGACCCTTGAAGGGGTTGTGAATATAGAGTGATAACTTAGCAAGGTTGTCGTGTAGGGATTGAGGAGTCGAGGAGAGCCGACTTTCACACCGAGGACAGTACAAACACTAGACGACATCGACGTAAGTTACCTTCCAGTATCGGTGGGTCTACGACACAATGCTGACCCACTAGTAGGAGTTGTATGTTAGATGATTGTCTTTGTGATATTCATCTAGGTTTGCTACTACCTGATATGTTTGTATGCTAGCATGATATGTTATATGCAATAGTGGTAGTAGGAGGGGACTAGTCCCTAAGTTCGGTTGTTAGGACTGAACGGTAGGTTGGGCACCCCAGATATGCCTGACAATATGATTATGTTATGATATGTGTGGTGTTAGTAGTAGGGGTGAAATAGTCCCCAGAGTTTCGTTGTTAGGACCGACGGGTAGTCGGCACCCCAGAATGGCCTAATGTGGGTATGTCAGCACCCCAAATGGTTGACATGGGTAGGTCAGCACCCCATAATGGCTTGACATGGGTAGATCGGGTACCCCAGAACTGACCAACAGTATGTATCCTATGTGATGTTATGGTATGTGGTATGATGAGGGAACTCACTAAGTTTTGTACTTACAGTTTTAGTTTTGGTTTCAGGTACCTCTTCATCCAAGGGGATGGAGCCGGTGGCATAGCAGCACATCACACACACACACGATTTTCGCAAAGAGTTTTCTGGGATTGTACTCTGAGTTTCATAACTTTGATGACATGGATTTTCAAACACGTTGTTATGTTTTATTTGTAAATTGCTATAACATTGGCAATATTTGGTAAAAAATATTATTGATATCTTAATTTAAAATAAAATATTTTGGCCTCAAAACTTGGGATGTTACAGTGATTTTTGTCATCTTTCTAAGCAAAAAAGATTCACATGTATCATCTGACCTAAGGTCAAATGATTCCAACACTCTATCCTTTTGGAGTTGGGCAATGCGCTTCTTGTTGACATGTCCAAGATGACAATGCCACAAGCATGCTTTGTGTAAACCATTAGACGAATCAATGTGCAACACACTATGTCGTAAATTGTCTACAACTATCACAGTTTCATATACACCATCACAAGGAAATGCTTCAAAATAAAAAAAAAACACCATTATAATAAGCATTAATAGAACCAATTTCATTATTAAATGAATATCTAAAACCTTGTCTGTATAAATCATGAAAAGAAATAATATTCCTCATCATTTCTGACGAGTAGCAACAATTATTTAAGTCTAAACATAATCCACTACTAAGCTTTAAAGAATAAACGCCGATCTTGGTAACAGGTGACGATCTCCTATTGCCCATTATTAGGTTCATCTTCCCAAACTCCACATTCTTACTTTCTCTTAGTCCCTGCAAGTCAGAGCAAATGTGAAAAGCACATCCTGTATCAAGGATCCATGAATTAGAACGCGATGAATCTTTAGAAAAAATAGTGTAAATACATACCGAGGTAGGCTTGATCTTGCCATCCTTAGTGTCCTTCAGGTACTTAGGGCAGCTTTTCTTCCAATGCCCCTTGTCTTTGTAGTAGAAACAGATTGCATCTTTTGGATCTCAGATAGGGGGAGTAGAATTGGATTTTACTTTGGGTCCACTAGAAGAAGACCCATCATGAGACTTTCCCTTCCAGCTTTGCTTAGAGAGAGCTTTCCTCTTTTTCCCCTTTCCTTGTCCCATAGCCAGGACTGGAGCAGCAGCAACAGGAGTAGGAGTGGATTCGATACTTTTCCCTTTTAATCCACTTTCAGCAGTTCTTAGCAGGCCTTGAAGTTTGCTTAATGTTACTTCCTCATTGCGCCATATGATAAGTCATTTTGAACTGATCATAGCTAGGAGGCAAAGAGTGTAGGACTATGTCAATAGCTAACTCTTCATCAAAGTTCACATTCAATTTCAATAGATAATCCACATAGCGCTGCATCCTTTGCAGGTGGGCCATGATGGAGTCTCCATCTTTCATCTTGGTAATGATGAATGACCTGACTATTTTGTACCTCTCTTGAAGCACTCTTTGATGGTACTTCTCCATCAAGTCCTTGCACATCTCGTAAGACCAATAGTCCTCGTATAACCGCTGTAGCTCCGGAGTCATAGTGGCTGACATAATGCAAGACACTTTAGTACCATCCTTGCAATGAGCCCTATACTTAGCTATTTCTTCGGGAGTTGCTTTGGTTTCGTCTATACCGTTCAACTCCTTTTCGAGGACGTATTCCTTGTCCAAGCAACGCAAGGCCATTCGTATGATTTGGATCCAATCATTGAAATTGGAACCATCGAATGTGATCCTCGTGCAAATGTTCAAGAGCGAGAAAGAGTTAGCAGAGTTGTTGGAGGAACCAGAAGCGTTGTAGAAAGTTGACATCTTCAAAAGAAGAAGGCCAAGTTTTCATTAGTTAAGGAATATTTATTATAACAACCAAAATAAAATATTAAGGCTAGGTCCCCACACAATAATTCACAATTCGAAAGAGGGATGTCCTAATACAATTGTAAATTATTTGAAGGTAGGTAAATGACGGTTTACCAATTCCACCATGATAACCGAAATTAAAAAGAATTAGGGTTTAAATGAAATGAAATTCCTAGATTATTTGAGATTCATTGAACTATTAAATGGTATGTTTAATCTCGATTATGGCCTTCAAGTTTGTGACTGGGATACCGAGGATCACAAACAAGATATGAATAACCATGCAAATTAGCTTGGTACTCTTGATGTCATTTACCACCAAATCAATGTGCTGGTTAACCATATACGCTCCATTGATCAATGACAATTGAAGAGCTACCCATTTCCACTCTTTGTTAGTCCAAGTTAGTGTGTCGGTTAACCACACACGCTTCACTAACGACTTGACAAAGTGTAATGTGTAATTTCATGGATTAGCATCAAATTCACATTTTCCTAAAGTAACTAAGATTGTGAATTTTAAAAAACATTTAGTTACTTTATATTTATCATTATACTTATTAATGGAGATTAATGTCCTATCCTACCCATTTGGATAATGAGCCTCCACCAATCAAGGAAGCGGTGGGTGAGAGTGGATACCCATTCAACCACCATTTTATAGGTAGTTTCCTTATACCCCCTTATAGATCGGCATCGTGAATGAGGCCTACTAAGGGTAAGACTGACATTTTCTTATACATACATATATATATATATATATATATATATATATATATATATATATATATATAAGACTTTTAATATTATAATAGTATATGGGTGTATTTTAAAATTTTAAAATAGTAGGGTTTTAGAATTTAATATTTCAAAATAAAAATTTTAATTAAATTTTAAATTCCAAAACTACAGGGTGTTATTTGAAACTTTTGAAAATTACTAGATCAAATTTTAAATAATTAAATTAATAAAATAATTTTTTTCATTATCTTAAAATTTGACCAAATCAATCTTATTTGATAAGGAAATGATATTACCATTCAGAAAATTTGATTGAAGGCATTAAAAACGAACTCGTCAAAATCAAGCATCTGACAATTCAACTCGTCAAGTCAGGCCATGAACTCATCGAGTTGCTCCAAAACGTCGAGTTCCTCAAGGAACTTGTCGAGTTCAGCAGACAAAATGCGAATTCTATTTTGCTTCAGCTTTGGACAATTCAAAAAAGCATCAAATTCAATTGAAAAACATCCTAGTCTCTGATACCACGGATGAGTTTTGAGCATAACAACATCCTATGTGTTTATACAATCCTAACTGCTTTGGATATAAGTTTTTGACTATTTAAACATGCACAAGAACTTCTAAAGCAATAACCTTAGATCTAGCATATATAATTCGAAATTCATACATAAAAGGGTTAACCAGATTACCTTGCTTGTTATGTAGCAATAACAAGAATTCCTTGATTGATCTTGACTCTTGAAAGCTTTAGTACTCCAAATGTTGCACCTCTAATGGCTCACAAACATTTGTAGCAAGTGGATGAGAAGGAGAGAGGAGAAGACACTAAGAATTTCGACTAGAGTTTCTTCAATGAAGCATTGGCTGAAAACCCTGAGTAACAGGGTCCTTAAATAGCTGGTGGGTTGCTAGGGTTTCTGGAGGAAACCCTAATTTCCTGCTTAGTGCTTAAGCAACCCATCGACCTCCCACTAGAAGGCCTTAGACAAACTCTATAAGGCCTCCCTCTAGAATTCCGTCCACTCCATTCCAATGGAGTCCAACAGCCTAGTTTTGCAACTATCAATGATTTGCAAAATAGTACTTGTTCTTTTAATCAGTTCTTTGATCCCAAAATTAATTTCAAATTAATTTTTGATCAAATACTAATTAAATAATATGATTTCTAATTAACATATTATTCTCATAATATATTAATAAATCATTTATTAACCTCTCTCTCCACAAGTCATCCTGTCAAGTTGCTAAAGTGAAGGCAACCCAAAAGGACCATGCAACTAACAAATCAAGTTCATACCAATTACATTTATGGGCTTTGACACATAATCCAACAACTATGTCATTCCCTGACCACAAAATCATCTTACTAATGCCATAACACAATTCCTTGACCCAACGGGTCCCTACTATGTCTCACCTGCATTGCCATAATCATACGAGCCTCGCTCACGGGTCTCACCCCGTCTATAACAACGAAAAGGCCATGCCCACAGGTCTCACCCCATCGAGATCTACACAGGCCTAACCTCGCCTCGGACCCTAATGGTCCTCCTCCTATAACAGAGAGATTCTCTCCGACCCTAGTGTCCGCCTTGCCCAAGGCATGAGCTGGTCCTCCTTTATACTCACAACCACCCCAATGACATCCTACCTCAATATCGTGAGTGCTATGATCCCATCGCAGACTTACAACACTTCCATACTATTCGTCAATCCAGTGAATGCTATAGCCACCCCAAAGTCTTACGACACGTCTATACTACAATAGTCACCATCCATGGTTTTACCACACCTCTACCATATCATCCACAATCATCCTGCATCGAACCCACATCTGACTGAACCCCAATCAAGTGTTCGGGTCATGCTTCGAAACCTAAAGACTTCATCAAACAAGAACATGCAGCGATGCTCTAACACAACCCTCAACCAGATCCATCCACATACTCGATGAGCTCCACTACTGATGTGCAACGTAACATGGATATCCTTTCTTGTGCAATCCATTAGAACAAAAGGTTTTTTCCCATTTGGATACGTCTAAGCTCTTCCAATCCACAAGATTTGATGGTTTTTCAATCCATCTCACAACCTTATGACTCATACTGATGACAATCTGAGTTTAAAAATGTCAGCATTCCATTACTAGCCAATGTTGATGATCACACAACTGGTAAAATCCAGAAGAATACTCCTCGAATCTCACATGCCCGATAATCCTGATCACTTCCCATTGTACAACACCAAATCCTTGAGTACTTTATGCTAGTAACGAAGACCTTAACCCTTGCTCTAAACTAGCGAATCTTCACTCTGACTTCTCATCCTCAGAAAGATCTTTGAATTTTAACCATCTTCAACCCTTGAGATTATAAAATTCCCCGGGCACTTCCAGTGACGAAAAAACTCATGCGACTGCCACCACCATCTTCTTACTACCACTCCTTCCCTAGCAACAGTAGTGATTGGACCCAAAGGTCCTGCCATAAACAACTCTCTATCCTATCCGAATAAAAGCCAACACTACTGAACTCCAACTTCATTGGAAAACTAACTAGCTAATCCGACCATAACCCTTCCAAACGATACCCCTGAATTGATCCCATCAAAGAACCGGAACAACAACCAAACAAACTGTAACCCGCTCAGCAAGATACGACCCACTAATGACTCTTGGCATGCAAAATGGCATATAATAATTCTTGATGATATAACCCAAGCAGTAACTGAGAACTAAACAAATGATAATACTTACCCAAACCAATACAATATTCCAAAGTAATCTAAATACTGATAATAATGAAGAAGAAAGCATAACATTACATACCCGCAACAACACCTCATGAAACCCTGGCCTCCCATGAGTGACACTGTAATGCTTAACTCCTTGCTGCTGGAGCTCTTGCCCTACCCTCACGACCGTCAGTAATCCTCAAAGTAACTGGAGCAAGTGAACTCACTATTCTGCACCTCAACATTGGACAATCGACCTTGTTGTGGCCCACCTGGTTGTAGTGAAAACACATCAGATCCAACCCACAGAGGCAATCCCGACTAAAATGACCCATCTGATCACAACTGAAACATCCTTGGTCTATCTCCCGACATCCTCCCTCATGAGTCCTCCCACACTTGTCACAACGGCTCCAGCCCTGATTGCCTCCCAAATGAGAATCATGAGTCATGGGCCTCTTCGCCTGGCCCACTGAAAACTGAGTCTGTTGTGGCTTCCTCTTCCTGAGATGCTCCAAATCAATCTCGTGCTCTCGGGCTTTAGAAATCATATCATTTAGGGTCTTGAACCCTAATAAACTCACAAACTCCATGATGTCATCTCTCAACATGTCATGATACCTTACCTTCTTCATCTCCTCGCCTGCTACATACTGCAGAACAAACAATGCCCTCTCCCGAAACTTGGAAGTAATCTTTGCCATAGTCTCAACGTCTGGCAAAGGTCCTAAAACTCCCTCGTCAACTACTGCACCTCAATAGCTGGTGCAAACTCGACTATAAACTGGGTCAAAAACTCGTCCCAAGTCATAATCTCCAGGGGTTCGCCTCCCAAAGCGAAGTCTACCTCGTCCCACCAATCTCGGGCTCAGTCCTTCATAAGATAGGAGGTAAATCTGAAATTCGACCCCCTTCCTGAGTGCTCATCACCATACTGAAAAAAAACATGCAAAAGATCAGAACATAACCAAGAATCCTCATCCCACAGGATTCGTAGATTCTCTAAGACTTTCCTTGATTCGAGTATGGATCATGTGTTTTCAGTAGTACGGGCCCAATACTACCTTCCACACCTATCCATACTTTCCTCAAGAATCATCATGAATCCTCCAAGTCTCCTTCTCAAATTGATACTCTAAGCACTCGCTAAACTGTGCAACAATACCCACTGCAACATTTCCTAGGCTTTCCTAGGTTTCCGACCTCACCCTGTCGTCAGTTGCTGAAGAACTCCCCTATAATGTTAGTTAACTACCTCAAAAGCACAATCACATGCAACATAGATCAAATAATCCTTCGAGTAAAAGACTCATGCCTACAACGGTTAGACTGAAATAAGAGCTATGAAATAGGGTCGAATCCATCACTCTGAGATTATTCAACCTTTGTCACATGTGACTTAACGTATTCACTTAATGGCTAACTCACATCACTTAAGAGTTCCACAAAACACAAAGCAAGAAACATTCATGCAGTAGCACTCCAATCCATAGAATAACCAAAAAACATTCAAGCTCACATACTACAACTCATGCTAGGAACTTCAACTCATGCAAGGAACTTCCAAGCTCACATACTACAACTCATATCCCCAATCTAGCATAACATCCAATGCTTCCTAGGCTACAAGGCATTACATATCATGCCAATCTATCATGCAATTTTTGAAAGTATCCATAGCCTCATCCTAACATGCAATTCTCATAACATATAATCATAACAGACATGTATGAGTATTTTGGGAATCACCTACTTGAGCTCAGCCGATTATACGCATCACAACTCCCTCCCTTTTGTCTTTACAAAAATCCTCTTAGAAATTTCTTTCATTTTACAAAAATCTTCTTAAAAATTCGTTTTCTTTTTAAGAAAAATTACCTATTCCTTAGTTTGAGTTCAGTCACACTCAAGAGTGTGCCCAAATCCTTTAAATCAAGGTTCCGATACCAACTTGTAACGACCAAAAATTATGAGGTAAAATTTTCAGTTTTAATTCAACCAAAACATTAATTATCTTTAAGTCAACATTCAATAATTGCTTATCCAAATATTCAGAAGTACTTTTATAAGAAAACAGTTATCAGAGTACAATCCCAAAATCATCATGATGCGAAAACATGGGTGGATGTGTTGCGATCAAGTCGGGCCCTTCCCTTTCGAACCGGAAGTACCTGAAACCATATCCATAAAACCATAAGTGCAAAGCTTAGTGAGTTTCACAAAATACCATATACCATACATACCATTGGGCCTAGCCCTCATATTGGGCCCAACCCACCAAAATAGGCCTAGCCATTCCAAACCAATGGGCCTATCATGATCATACAAATGCAAAAGTCACAAAGACAGTTAGCACCTACATAACATATAATGGGCCTAGACCTTCCTGTTCCATGGGCCTAGCCCAACATACAAATAGGCCTCACCCAACATACCATGCAAGAGTCACAAAGACAATTAGCATAACGAAACCTAACGGGCCGACATTGGTGCCTTCGACCCACGAGTACAGTGAGGAGATTCACCTCAATCCATTGATAATCAAATAACTACTCGGACCGTTGAACCGGATAACCTCGCGCCAACTAACAAAAAATATAATCTTAATCAATAATTAACCCGGTATCCCAAAATCCAAGGCCCACTCCATAAACCAACTCCCTAAAGGGTAAAAGACCATTTTACCCTTTTCTTGCTTGTTCCATAACCAAGGCCCAACCCAAAATGCATAAAAAGCCCAAAACCCAAAATCGCAAACCAAAGCCCACATCAAAAGCAACAAAAGCCCATTTTGTCTCAATAACCTGATTGGGCCCCAAAACCCATCATGGACCTACTTCCAAGAAAACCCTAAGTCCATCCATAGCCCAAAGTCAGAAGCCCAATGGCCAAACAAGGCTGAAACCTCAAAAAGCCCAAAATAACCAGCTGGGGAGTATGCCCCACTTACCAGAACGGTAAGCCACGCGTACTCACCCTCAAAGAACAGAGTACAAGTCCTTGATGCATAAAATCAGTATTACACTGAGCATACACTTACGTATGCCCAACATACTCCTTCCGGGTCCAAAATTCCAAAATAAGCTCTTAATGGACAAGACAATGACTTCCAAACTTGGATATGACCTTAATGATGTGTCTTAACATGTAAATTTGGCAACTTTACTCCTTTACAAGGCTTAATGGGACCAAAACCTTATTAACTCCTTAATAATCATCCAAAATCATGCATGCACAATAATAACTCATCAAGATGACATTTTTATGAACAAGGCATATCCCAAAGGCCAAGTTCTATCATTATATGCTCTTGGAGTAGCTCATACTCACAAGGGTGACTCAAAGGACCAAAAAGAACCCAAATTACTCCTTAAACAAGATCTAACACATAGAGTTATCAAGATAGAAACTTTATACCTCTAGAAGATAGATCAAGGTGCATAAAAGCTAGGTCCAAAACCTCCAAGCAATCCTAAACTTTTCCAAGAAGCTCCTTCTTCTTCAGAGATCACCAAAATGATTGAAATACCACCAAAAATCTCAAAAACCACTCTAATGGGGGCTAGGGTTTCGTTTCTATGGTTTAGAGGGATGGAGGCTGGAGATAATAAGGTTTGGTGGTAAGTTAAGGAGCTGAAATAGTGTCTAAGACCATAAATTAGGGTTTGGGTCTGACTGGAGTACGCTCAGCGTATTTATGGTACGCCTAACGTACTCCGTAAGGCATGCATGATCACACTACTTAGTAAGCCCAATGTACACCATTGTATGCCCAACGTACTGGCCTTCTCACTAGTACGCCATGTGTACACATGTGTACGCCCCATGTACCTGATTTAACCCTAAAACCATGAATCTTCCGAAGGCTATAACTTCTTCGTTATAAGTCTGTTTCCGACGATCCTTACATCCACGAAGAGGTAACGAGAAGCTCTACACTTCCATCAACTCATACTTACCTTAAAACTTCCCGAACAAGAATCCAAATTCCTTAAAAGTCGAAACTGACACTTTATCGAAATACCCCTTGGCTCCAAAACACAAATCAAACTCCCGGATCATCCAAATTACATTAACCACACCCAAATGGGTCTAAATCACTTTCCCTCAAAGGCCCTAAGCCTGATGATACTTGTTATTCGGGTCACCCCCTGCATTAGGAAACGATTCGGAACAGGGAATTATACACAAACATACACACACACACACTTTCTTCAGGTTTTCTACATTGACACATAGTGTATCGCCCGCAAATTCGGGCTAGTTAATTTAGAGATAATAAGCGTTAAAAATGACTTTTTGATACAATATTATTTAGAATAAATAATATTAACCGAGTTATAGTATATGTCACAAGCATTTCGTGCATATAAAGAACGCTGAAATCCGAGTTATAACGAAGAAGTTATGACACGTCGAAGTTTTGCGACAAAACGACACAACGATGTGTGTCGCAAAAGTGAATTTTTGATAAAATACTTTTTAGTCTTAGTGATCTAAACAAAAGTCAGATTAGAAGTTAAACCGATAATGTACATAAAAAGAACGTCCGAATCTGACTTGTATGAGGAAGTTATGATTTTTCTAAGATTTGGCATAACAGTGAACAACCCGGAAATCAAATTTTAGATCGATCAATTTTTAGCCGACACAATCTAAACCAGAATCAAAGATTTCATTAATAGTAGCTCAACGATATAAAGACATATGAAAATGGATGTCAGATGACAATGTTATGAAGTTTTAACAGACATTATCTGTCTAAGCCTATTAAAATATAACTTTAAAAATGAATTCAAAATTAGCCAACGGAGTCTAAACGAAAGTTATAGATCACGTCTCTATCTAAGCGTGGATATAAAGAACGTCTAAAACAGAGCTGGTATGCAAAAGTTATGGAATTGAGACGTTTATTAAGTTATGATTGATGCGAGGCTGACACGTGGCTAAATCCGAACCCTCCCTTTCTCCCCATGGCTTTGCATGCGATGGTGACACCTGCTCCCTCATACACACAACGTAAGGCTTCAGATGCCCACCGTATTGAGTACACCCAACGTATGTGCGACCCCCAGCCTATAAAAAGAAGTGTTTTTCTTCATTTGTCTTCACACCTTTCCCATTCTTTCTCTCTCAAACATCCTTCTTAGTTCCTCCCATTACCTAGCAATTCCCAAGTGTTAGAGGCAAGTCCTGGAGCAACAGAAGGCTTCGAGAAGAAGAGCTTTCGAATTAGAAGTTCTGCCTACGCAGAACCCGATTCTTTGCTAAATCTCCTTGTAAGTTAGTTATGCTTACCCTACTTTAAGTATAACTTTTGTTTAAGTTCATTATCGTTATTATGAATCTATAAACAATATATATGGTACGAATAATAACATATAAATTATACAAAGTGTTATTATAATACCTTTTAACTGCTCGCGTTATGGGGAATTTGGTTTGAAGGGTGGCATCGGGTTGTTGGATTTCAGAACAACTTAAATGCCAAAATGGTCCTACCCTCCAGTGTTTCATGTCTGGCCCTGTCTGTAAACAATAGTTGAAACTATTGTTTAACACTTATAAAACAATATAGCTCATAGACCTTGAGTTAATAATGATATTACATTTCGTCGAAGGAAAATAAACTTGTTAGAAGCGAAGCGCTGCACGAGTTTGGAGTCATCACTTAAACAAGTGAGTGCATAGTTACTTTCATCTTACACATAGATATGAAGTATTTAATATAAACTGCGTGCTATAAGTGCCAATTATATGTGTTCTTGATATCTATGCTGGATGAATGATTTATACACGTTTTACTTGATTTAAATTGTATATGTATTTTTATACTTATAAATATATTGGCAAAAGATGGGTAGATGAAAGATTAAATGAATGATGAGAGGTGAAAGTTGATATAAATGATGAGAGGTCAAAGATGATGAGAAGCCTTGCCCCAAGTGATGATCCAACCATCTAACAGAGTACAGATGACGACCACAAACAATTCTAGACAATCTAATAGAACGCTTGTAGGCTCGCAATCTGTAGGTGTTGTGAGTGATGGGTTCACCAACTGTACTCTAAAAACCTCTGTAGCTATGGACCTAGTGCCTTATAAGTGAATGTTGGCAGCTATGGATTTTAGTGCCCTATAGATGGATATTGGTAGCTATGGACTTAGTGCCTAACAGATAACATCGGCAACTATGGACTTAGTGTCTGTTAAATAGATCCTGGCAGCGATGGACTTCGTGCCTATTCCTTAGGACAATCCTAGAAATGAATGAAGGAAGAATAGACAATCTTAAGGTAGAAACTTAAGAATAAACAAGATAATGTAATGGAAAGTTGGGTTAATTGGTTGATGATTAAACATAATAACTATATTATTGTTGTTTGAAAACCCTATGTACTGAGGGATTCAAGTAAATGTAGATCATTATTGTAAATGAATGTAAGGTCTGTTTATGATTATGTTTCTGTACTGATGATGACATCCCAATGTTTTAATATAAATAAAATACATTTCTTCGGAAATGCTTTGATAATATTATTAACATGTTTTTCTAGGAACAAATTCCACAATATTATTCTTTAAAATGGATACCCTGATTTTTAAAATAAGCATAAATAAAATTTTTAAATTGACCGTGAATTTGGGGAGGTCATAGTTGGTATCCGTTCATTTGTTTAAGCAAACTAGGAATTTGTAGGTAATTTCTAGACTTAAAATTTGAATGCTAAGCGATGATTGTGAGGTAAGTGTCTGCTATATTTAGGAAGTATGCCTGAATTGACACGAGCACTAGGTTATTTAGGGAAGATGCCTAAAATGTTTTTATGTGCTAAATGATTTGTGATGCTTTATAATGCCATTATTTGATCGGATATATGGCCTGCCGCCAACCAGATCTGGAAACTTTATGTGTTCAAATTTCTAAACATTTAAATATTGTATTAGAACTGGCATGTAACTTTTCGAAATGATAAGGAGGTTTATACGTTTATCATAAAAAAAAGCTTTTCCTATTTAAATTCTCATCACTACACACCGAACGCCTGATTTGGTGTATAGATCGACATGGTGGGAACTCGAAGTGGATTCAGAAACGCTAATGTAAATGCTAATGCTAATCAGCGGCCTGTAATTGACTGTGCACCAGAGATAGCAGCTGCACTCGATCCAAAATCATGCATGCACAATAATAACTCATCAAGATGACATTTTTATGAACAAGGCATATCCCAAAGGCCAAGTTCTATCATTATATGCTCTTGGAGTAGCTCATACTCACAAGGGTGACTCAAAGGACCAAAAAGAACCCAAATTACTCCTTAAACAAGATCTAACACATAGAGTTATCAAGATAGAAACTTTATACCTCTAGAAGATAGATCAAGGTGCATAAAAGCTAGGTCCAAAACCTCCAAGCAATCCTAAACTTTTCCAAGAAGCTCCTTCTTCTTCAGAGATCACCAAAATGATTGAAATACCACCAAAAATCTCAAAAACCACTCTAATGGGGGCTAGGGTTTCGTTTCTATGGTTTAGAGGGATGGAGGCTGGAGATAATAAGGTTTGGTGGTAAGTTAAGGAGCTGAAATAGTGTCTAAGACCATAAATTAGGGTTTGGGTCTGACTGGAGTACGCTCAGCGTATTTATGGTACGCCTAACGTACTCCGTAAGGCATGCATGATCACACTACTTAGTATGCCCAATGTACACCATTGTATGCCCAACGTACTGGCCTTCTCACTAGTACGCCATGTGTACACATGTGTACGCCCCATGTACCTGATTTAACCCTAAAACCATGAATCTTCCGAAGGCTATAACTTCTTCGTTATAAGTCTGTTTCCGACGATCCTTACATCCACGAAGAGGTAACGAGAAGCTCTACACTTCCATCAACTCATACTTACCTTAAAACTTCCCGAACAAGAATCCAAATTCCTTAAAAGTCGAAACTGACACTTTATCGAAATACCCCTTGGCTCCAAAACACAAATCAAACTCCCGGATCATCCAAATTACATTAACCACACCCAAATGGGTCTAAATCACTTTCCCTCAAAGGCCCTAAGCCTGATGATACTTGTTATTCGGGTCACCCCCTGCATTAGGAAACGATTCGGAACAGGGAATTATACACAAACATACACACACACACACTTTCTTCAGGTTTTCTACATTGACACATAGTGTATCGCCCGCAAATTCGGGCTAGTTAATTTAGAGATAATAAGCGTTAAAAATGACTTTTTGATACAATATTATTTAGAATAAATAATATTAACCGAGTTATAGTATATGTCACAAGCATTTCGTGCATATAAAGAACGCTGAAATCCGAGTTATAACGAAGAAGTTATGACACGTCGAAGTTTTGCGACAAAACGACACAACGATGTGTGTCGCAAAAGTGAATTTTTGATAAAATACTTTTTAGTCTTAGTGATCTAAACAAAAGTCAGATTAGAAGTTAAACCGATAATGTACATAAAAAGAACGTCCGAATCTGACTTGTATGAGGAAGTTATGATTTTTCTAAGATTTGGCATAACAGTGAACAACCCGGAAATCAAATTTTAGATCGATCAATTTTTAGCCGACACAATCTAAACCAGAATCAAAGATTTCATTAATAGTAGCTCAACGATATAAAGACATATGAAAATGGATGTCAGATGACAATGTTATGAAGTTTTAACAGACATTATCTGTCTAAGCCTATTAAAATATAACTTTAAAAATGAATTCAAAATTAGCCAACGGAGTCTAAACGAAAGTTATAGATCACGTCGCTATCTAAGCGTGGATATAAAGAACGTCTAAAACAGAGCTGGTATGCAAAAGTTATGGAATTGAGACGTTTATTAAGTTATGATTGATGCGAGGCTGACACGTGGCTAAATCCGAACCCTCCCTTTCTCCCCATGGCTTTGCATGCGATGGTGACACCTGCTCCCTCATACACACAACGTAAGGCTTCAGATGCCCACCGTATTGAGTACACCCAACGTATGTGCGACCCCCAGCCTATAAAAAGAAGTGTTTTTCTTCATTTGTCTTCACACCTTTCTCATTCTTTCTTTCTCAAACATCCTTCTTAGTTCCTCCCATTACCTAGCAATTCCCAAGTGTTAGAGGCAAGTCCTGGAGCAACAGAAGGCTTCGAGAAGAAGAGCTTTCGAATTAGAAGTTCTTCCTACGCGGAACCCGATTCTTTGCTAAATCTCCTTGTAAGTTAGTTATGCTTACCCTACTTTAAGTATAACTTTTGTTTAAGTTCATTATCGTTATTATGAATCTATAAACAATATATATGGTACGAATAATAACATATAAATTATACAAAGTGTTATTATAATACCTTTTAACTGCTCGCGTTATGGGGAATTTGGTTTGAAGGGTGGCATCGGGTTGTTGGATTTCAGAACAACTTAAATGCCAAAATGGTCCTACCCTCCAGTGTTTCATGTCAGGCCCCTGTCTGTAAACAATAGTTGAAACTATTGTTTAACACTTATAAAACAATATAGCTCGTAGACCTTGAGTTAATAATGATATTACATTTCGTCGAAGGAAAATAAACTTGTTAGAAGCGAAGCGCTGCACGAGTTTGGAGTCGTCACTTAAACAAGTGAGTGCATAGTTACTTTCATCTTACACATAGATATGAAGTATTTAATATAAACTGCGTGCTATAAGTGCCAATTATATGTGTTCTTGATATCTATGCTGGATGAATGATTTATACACGTTTTACTTGATTTAAATTGTATATGTATTTTTATACTTATAAATATATTGGCAAAAGATGGGTAGATGAAAGATTAAATGAATGATGAGAGGTGAAAGTTGATATAAATGATGAGAGGTCAAAGATGATGAGAAGCCTTGCCCCAAGTGATGATCTAACCATCTAACAGAGTACAGATGACGACCACAAACAATTCTAGACAATCTAATAGAACGCTTGTAGGCTCGCAATCTGTAGGTGTTGTGAGTGATGGGTTCACCAACTGTACTCTAAAAACCTTTGTAGCTATGGACCTAGTGCCTTATAAGTGAATGTTGGCAGCTATGGATTTTAGTGCCCTATAGATGGATATTGGTAGCTATGGACTTAGTGCCTAACAGATAACATCGGCAACTATGGACTTAGTGTCTGTTAAATAGATCCTGGCAGCGATGGACTTCGTGCCTATTCCTTAGGACAATCCTAGAAATGAATGAAGGAAGAATAGATAATCTTAAGGTAGAAACTTAAGAATAAACAAGATAATGTAATGGAAAGTTGGGTTAATTGGTTGATGATTAAACATAATAACTATATTATTGTTGTTTGAAAACCCTATGTACTGAGGGATTCAAGTAAATGTAGATCATTATTGTAAATGAATGTAAGGTCTGTTTATGATTATGTTTCTGTATTGATGATGACATCCCAATGTTTTAATATAAATAAAATACATTTCTTCGGAAATGCTTTGATAATATTATTAACATGTTTTTCTAGGAACAAATTCCGCAATATTATTCTTTAAAATGGATACCCTGATTTTTAAAATAAGCATAAATAAAATTTTTAAATTGACCGTGAATTTGGGGAGGTCATAGTTGGTATCCGTTCATTTGTTTAAGCAAACTAGGAATTTGTAGGTAATTTCTAGACTTAAAATTTGAATGCTAAGCGATGATTGTGAGGTAAGTGTCTGCTATATTTAGGAAGTATGCCTGAATCGACACGAGCACTAGGTTATTTAGGGAAGATGCCTAAAATGTTTTTATGTGCTAAATGATTTGTGATGCTTTATAATGCCATTATTTGATCGGATATATGGTCTGCCGCCAACCAGATCTGGAAATTTATGTGTTCAAATTTCTAAACATTTAAATATTGTATTAGAACTGGCATGTAACTTTTCGAAATGATAAGGAGGTTTATACGTTTATCATAAAAAAAAGCTTTTCCTATTTAAATTCTCATCACTACACACCGAACGCCTGATTTGGTGTATAGATCGACATGGTGGGAACTCGAAGTGGATTCAGAAACGCTAATGTAAATGCTAATGCTAATCAGCGGCCTGTAATTGACTGTGCACCAGAGATAGCAGCTGCACTCGAGCCAATCACGATGGCAGGAGTCCAAGAGATGATTTGGGATATGATGGACGAATAAAGGGAGGAGACGAGGCAAATGTTGCCTAATAGGGATGAACCTACCGTACCCATTGTGCAACCTGAGCTGAATGAAGGACAGTCAAAAGAAGGAAACTATAATAGAACCGTTAGCCAAGTGGAATCGCCAGTGGTTAGAAGAAATAACCAAGATGAAGGGATTGAAAGGAATGGATGCAGGTATAAAGACTTCACATACATTGGATCTCACCTGAATCGCTCCATCTATCCTCTGAGGAGAAGTTTGGTTTCAAACCCCGGTTCGAACAGGAGGAGTACGCCATGCTAATATGCCTTGGATGATGCATATCTCAGGGTCAGGTGCCGATGAGCACATTGAACTATCCATGTGGCTGAGAGACCTCACAGCCCAGCCCATTATGCCAAAAGCGAGAGAATCGGAGTTATGGATTGGATCTCTGAGATGGAGCTAGCTTTCTAAAATGTGGTTGAATGAGAAAGCTATAAACCACTTATGCTATGCGTTAGTTTAGGGGTGGCATTGTTCCTTGGTGGAATACTTTGGGAAGGATCATAAGCCCCAATGAGTTACTACAACTGACATGGGTGGAATTCTTGGTACACTTTAAACGCAAGTTATGCTCGGCCCAAAACATGCTAGAGCAGGAGAATCAGTTTCTACCGTTGAAAAGGGCAACATGTCAATTGATGAGTATAACAATGCCTTCATAGACAAGATGGAGTTTTCATTACGCATCGTCACTGATGATCTAACAAAAATCGATAAGTATACAAAGCGACTACCATGGGAGTACAATGTGACGGTACACTAGGCACCTACTCTTGATGCAACCATCTGGGTTGCTAAGTCTGTCGAAGAAATGATCAAACACAGAACCGCCAACAAGGTTGAAGTTGGTGAGAAGAGGAAATTTGAGGAGTCTTCAAGATCCGACAAGAAAAATGGGTTCCCGAAGTATGAACCCAACAACAAGAGGCATGGGGATAACAATGATGAAAAGTGGTGTGAGAAGTGCAAAAAGAAGCACTATGGGAGATGCTACGGAGAAGTGACTTGTTATAAGTGTGGGAGGATCGTTCACCATTCCAAGCATTGTACGCTTAATGATAAGGTATGCTATGGATGCGGAGACAAGGGGAATATGTCAAAAGATTTCCCAAAGAAAAATGAAGCAACAAGAGCGAATGCGCCACAAAAGCCAAAGGAAAGAGCATTCCAAATGATCCTTAATGAAGCAGGCGATGATGTAAGGGATCAGGAGTAAGGATCTATATATTCGAAGAACGAGATATAAAGTAGCCATATAGATGGTATCATGTGGTGTAGCCTAATATAAGAGGCATAGTATATGCTGAACCTGAACATCTATGTAATCGTTTCAAGAAATAATATAAACCTTTGTTATGTAATCTAACGTGTTAAGTTGTTGTATGATTTTTCTTGTGTGGTGACTTGGAGAAATGCGGGACAATACTTGGGATGAGTATGAGTAGGTGTGAAAGGTAGTAAAGGCCTATACTATCGAAAGCACATGACTGACACTTGGATCATGGAAAGTCACAAGGTTACCAAGGAGCTAGTAATTGATTCCGTTTTGTTCATGTCTATCGTTAGCATCATTTCAGTAATGACTAAGAAGATGATTGTTGTTCTGAACCTAGTGGTCATATCAAATCGAGTACGAAAAAGATAAGTATGTTACATGGTTTAGAGAACCAAGTTCGTTGTAGCATCCGAATTAAACCAAAATATTGAAGTATAAGATAATCGAAGCAATCAATAGAAGCATCGCAATCAAAGTTAAAGTATGAATCTTGTAGCTAGAAGTGCTACATGCTAGAATGTGGTTATATCACATTAGAACATGAAGGAAGGCATATTCCATTCTGGAATTTGGCTCAAAAATACCTGAGTCTAAGCATTACATCATACAATAAGAGGTCAATAGAACAAGACCCATCAGCCTGTTATGATAATCGAAGTAAAGCTATTTAAGAAGGAGTAGGAGTCTCTAATAAGGACCAATTTTGTAACTCAATGGTTACAATTGAAAGTCCAACATAATATGAAGAGTGGGTGCAAGATTGAGGACCGCCGACAGTCAAGAGTTAAATACTCATTTGAAAGGACACAAGAGTTATAGTTATTACCTAGGATGAAAAGATAACATGTGGAGTCATTATACAAGGCTTTTTTTGTTGATGATTCTTGGACGTAATCATCCTAAGGGGGAGATGATTATAACGCCCGCAGATTCGGGCTAGTCAATTTAGAGATAATATGCGTTAAAAATGACTTCTTAATAGAAGATTATTTAGAATAAATAATCTTAACCAAGTTATAGTATATGTCACAAGGATTTCGTACATATAAAGAACATTGAAATCAGCATTATAAAGAAGAAGTTATGACTCGTCAAAGTTTTATGATAAAACCGACATGACGCTGTGTGTCGTAAAAAGTGAATTTTTGATAAACTAGTTTTTAGCCTTAGTGATCTAAACAAAATTCATAGTAGATTTTAAAACCAATAACTTACATAAAAAGAAATGACCAAATCTGGCTCCGTATGAGGAAGATATGATTTTTCTAAGATTTGACATAACAGTGCACATCACAGAAATCAAATTATGGATTGATAGATTTTTAGCCGACACAATCTAAACGAGAATCGAAGATCTCGTTAATAGGAGCTCGACGATATAAATACAAACGAAAACGGACGCCGGATGACAAAGTTATGAATTTTTAACGGACTTTATATGTCTAAGCCTATTAAAATATAAATTTAAAAATAAATTCAAAATTAGCCGACAAAGTCTAAACGAAAGTTGTATATCATGTCGCTACCTATGTGTGGATATAAAGAATGTTGAAAATGGAGCCTGTATGCGAAAGTTATGGAATTTAGAAGTTCATTAAATTATGGTTGATGCGAGGCTAACACGTGACTAGATTCGAACCCTCCTTGTCTCCCCACGACTTCGCATACGATGGTGACACCTGCCCCCTTGTACGCACAACGTTGGGCTTCGGATGCCCCGCATACTCCGAAGGTACGGCCTACGTAAGCGCAACCCCCAGCCAATAAATAAAAGTGTTTTTCTTCATTTCTCTTAATACCTTTCCCATTCTTTCTCTCTAAATCATCCTTATTAGTCCCTCCCATTCCTTAGCACTTCCAAGTGTTAAAGGCGAGGTCCGGAGCACCATATGGCTCCGAGAAGAAGTCCTTTCGGATCAAAAGTTCTGCCCGTGCAGAGCCCAATACTTCACTAAACCCACTTGTAAGTGAGTTATGCTTACCCTACTTTAAGTATAAATTATGTTTAAGTTCATTATCGTTATTATGAAACTATAAGAAATATATGTGGTAAGAATAATAAAATATAAATTATACAAAGTGTTATTATAATACCTTTTAACTGCTCGTGTTATGGGGAATCTTTTTTAAAGGGCCACATAGGGTTGTTGGATTACAAAACATCTTAAATGCCAAAATGGTCCTACCCTATGGTGTTTCATGTCTGGCCTATGTCTGTACATAGTAGTTGAAAAGAATTTTTTAACACTTATAAAACAATATATCTCGTAGACCTTGATTTAATAATTAGTCGCAATAAATATTACACTAAAATCTAGTGATAATAATATTAGGTTTCTTCGAAGGAAAATAAAATTGTTAGAAACAAAGCGCTGCCCGAGTTTGGAGTCGTGACTTTAACAAGTGAGTGCATAGTTACTTTCGTCTTATACATAGACATGAATTTTTTAATATAAATTACGTGCTATAAGTGCCAATTATATGTGTTCTTTATATTTGGGTTGGATGAACGATTAATACATGTTTTACATTATTTAAACTGTATATATGTATTTTTATACCTATAAATATATTGGTTAAAGATGGGTAGATGAAATATTATATAGATTATGAGAGGTGAAAGATGATGAGTCGCCTTGACCCAAGCGATGATCCAGTCATCTAACAGAGTATAGATGACGACCATAGACTATTCTAGACAGTCTAGTGGAACGCTAGCAGGCTCGCAACCTATAGGTGTTATGAACGATGTGTTCACAGGATGTACTCTAAAAACCTTGGCAGCTATGGACTTAGTGCCTTATAATTGAATGTTGGCATCTATGTATTTTAGTGCCCTATAGATGGATATTGGTAGCTATGGACTTAGTGTCGAAGAGATAACATCGGCAGCTATGGACTAAGTCTGTTGAATAGATCCTTGAAGCGATTGACTTCGTGCCTATTCCTTAGGAAAATCCTTAGAAATGAATGAAGGAAGAATAGATAATCTTAAGGTAGATCCTTAATAATAAAGAAGTTAATGGGATAGGAAGTTGGGTTAATTGTTTGATGATTAAACATAGTAACTATATTATTGTGGTTTGAAAATCCTATGTACTCACCAGGTTTCCCAACCTGGCCCACTCAGTTTACTGTATCACAGTTAGCATTAATAAAGATACATTCAGCAGAGGGAGTCAAGTAAATGTATATCATTAGTGTAAATGAATGTAAGGTCTATTTATGCTTATGTTTCTGTATTGACAATGACATCCCAATGTTTTAATATAAATAAAATACATTAATAATATTATTATCATGTTTTTCTAGGAACAAATTCCGCAATATTATTCTTTAAAATGGATACTCTGATTTTTAAAATAAGCATAAATAAAATTTTTAAAATGACCGTGAATTTGGGGATGTCACAGTTGGTATCAGTGCATTTGTTTAAGAAAACTAGGAATTTGTAGGTAATTTCTAGACTTAAACTTTGAATGCTAAGCGATGATTGTGAGATAAGTGTGCTATATTTTGGAAGTATACATGAATAGACACGGGCACTATATTTAGGTTATTTAGGGAAGTATGCCTCACCGTCTCCTCTATGCCCCCTCCCATGCGGCATGTGTTGCCATCTATTTAACAAATGTTGAATATCAACATAATCATTAATTAATTCATCATCTATTTAACAAATATTACAAAATATACTAAACATACTTTAAACAAAACTAATAAACAATTTTAAGCAATCACACAATGTATAATAATCGTAACATACCATCAATCATAATCATCACTAGAATAATATACATGTACAATATCATCATTAATGAGCTCATCATCATTTATGAAATCGTCATCATTATCTGGAGAGTACGTATCACCAGCATCATCATCGTCATTAATGAAATCATCATCATTTATAGTAGGTGCCACACTTGATTCACCATCATCATCATTATCCAAAGAGTACATATCACCACCGTTGTCATAGTACGTATCACCACTGTCATTGCCTAAGTCAACAACCAAGGTAAAATTATTTTATCAAGTGTCGTTCATGACATCTATCTCATTAACATTGATACTTGGATGATCCCAAAGTTTTCGATGATGAACATCTTCAATAACTCTGCAATTATTTTTTTGAGTTGGATCTTGAAGATAAAACACTTGTTTAGCTTTTGTGGCTAAGATGTATTGTTGATCACCATACCATGTCTTGCTGACATACCATTCATGACTAGTATTGATAACAACCATATTCTTTTTAGTAATTAAATGTAATTTACTTAATTTCACATTAAACCATTTTACCACGAAAGAGTACAACAGTAATCAAATAAAGAGTGCAACTCTATGATGTCCTCCAATTGACTATAAAATGGTGTATCGTCTACTCTTAATGTAACAATACCACTATTTTGAGTAGTATGTTGGAGATTGTGGCTAAGCACAAAAAATGAAACACCATTTACTATGTAGGTAGTGTAAGAATATGCATTTAATGGACCATGTGCCAACACCTTTAATTCGTTAGTACTAATGGGTTTTCTAGGCTATAAAAAAATTCATTCTGCGAAAAAATACTTAAGCTCTTAAGTCCACATGCAACATAGATAGGATTTATGTTTTCTCTATTGATAGCAATAAATTATGAATGCCAAGAAACCCTAGATAGACAGTATGAAGAATCGAAATTAACATAAAGAATAGGGTTACATACATTTTGATTATTATAGCAAATAATCAAATCAAATCCTCTTGAAGTTCCTTTCAAAGCAAGCACCAAAAGGATGATGCCTCTAATGTCTCACATCCAAAACTAGAAAACCTAGAATGAGGAGGAGAGAGGAGATATCAAGGGAATTTCATTCCTATGCCTTTAGGTAATGTGGTGAATAAAAATCACATGCCAATGTGTCCAATTTATAGTTTAGTAACTTGCAAGCAAAACAAGATTTGAATTAATTAAACAATAGATTTAATCATAATTAAATCATGTCCTTCTATGGAACCATGAGGCTTTGGAAACCCTAAGGAACTCCACAAAACCGTACCTGATATGGAGGATTCTAGAATTGCCTTTTTGTTCTACTATTAAACAATTACAATTCGCCTCTTGCACATTCAATTAATTCCAATTAATCCTGAATTAATTCCAGGTTAATAATTAATTAATTCGAATTGATTTCGGATTAATTTGTTAATCATATAAATTAACAAATCAATTATTTATCAATTGATCTTTTATTAATTTATTAATAACATAATAAATCAATAAACCTATTTTTTATAATATATTAACAAATCATTTTTCCATAATTTCCAATTGGTTTATTAATAATATAATAATCTAATAAATTATATTTCTCTCTCCTAATATCATTTCTAGCTATTTCTGGTCACGATGGCAACCCAAAAAGGACTTTGCTTCTAATTAAAGAATATACCAATTTAGTTACTGGCTTAGACATCTAAATCCAACAAGTATAGTCCAAAGGTGATTCTTTTTTGAGACGATAAGTTTATAATGAAATATAATATTGTACAATTAAGTAATAATATAAATTAGTTTTACATTATATATTTATAAGGTATTTACCTTTCTTTTGAACCATGAAGTAAATTCTATTTAAAATAACTTTCAAGCAATTCTGATTTGAATTCACTAGACGTGGGACAAAACAATTAGAATAGTTTGACGATATCCTAACACTATCGAAAAAGTGGTTAATAGATCAAAAAACTTATGATTTGTAGTCTTTCATCTCATCCACATCGCAACTATTTAGTACAAACCAATGCAATGATTTTTTGGCTTCTTTACAAAGTTCGGTGAGCTTCTTAGTAGACATCAGTCGACATTGTGATGAGAACACATACTGTTGCCATTTCGGAAAGTCGGGATCCTCATTTGTATCAACAAAATTAAATTTGGTTTACATACCCTCAATATATATATATATATATATATATATATATATATATATATATAGCAAAATCGCAAAGCTTTGTCTGCAACATAACCCTATCCTATCAAACCTTCTACCTTGACTTTGTTTCTGACATAATTTTGAAGTTTTTTCATGTATCTTTCAAAGGGATACGTCCATCTCATGTGTACAAGTCCTTAAAAAATGGCTTGTTTAGGTAAATGAAGGACTAGATGAATCATTATGTCAAAAAATGTTGGAGGATATATCAACTCAAGAATCATAATATCTTCACCACTTCTGATTGGGCTTTTCTCATGTTGATAAAAGCTAAGGACCGTGCACAACTTTTTTTGAAAGAATTTACACAAGTAAATGAGTGTTGTTGAAACATTTGCTGGTAGACCTACTCGAAACCCTATAGGTAGCAATTGTTGTATGAGGATGTGATGATCATGAGATTTTAGCCCAATCATATTTGATTGAGTATAATTCACATTCTTCTTAAAGTTCGATCCAAAATCATCATGTAGTCACTCCTTTAATGAGTTGATAAAACCATCATGTAGTCTCACTCCTTTAGTATTACTTTCTTCTTCTGGTCTTTCTTTTTTATTGTTTTTTCCTTCTTCTTGTTGACTTTCTCTTTTGGTAATTGATCTAGCCGAATACCTATTTTTGTCATGTCATATCTTACTTCTTTTGTATGTTTGGTTTTATTGCTCACTAGTGAAGTATTCAACACATCCTTATCCACAGTTTTCTTCACTTGCATAAAATCAATATTGTGTTTTTGGTCAAGGGAAGACCAATACTCAAGCTCAAAGAAGATACTTTGTTTCGTCCCATTCAATATTATTTTTGTTTCATCATTGCACCTTTTTTCACCATCATGCTTAGGATGCTTTCCCAGAATACGATCAAGGAGACTAGCTAGTTGAGTTAATATAGCGTCATTACTGCATTGTCTAGGAGACGGTCTTCTATCAGGTTGGCCATTAACAATAAACTCTTCCTCCAGCTATGAATTGTATGCAAGAATCATCTATGACTACATAAGACATCTTGTTGGTCACATGAATAGAAGATGTGTCTGTGTTACAAGTAGGGCATGATAAATAACCTTGACCACTCTATCCAAATAAATAACCACATGATATGAAATTATTGATAGTCCATAACAACATCGCATGCATATTGAATAAAGTGTTAGTTGACGCATCTCTCATTTGGACTCCTTCATCTGCCTCAAAAATATCAATATCCATTGAGGGTGATCTATGGCCAAGAACCAGACACTACTAGAAAAACAGCCTTTTACGACTCGCAATGCGTGTCGTAAAACGCTCAGACAACGCGCAAATGCGCGTCAAGAAAGGCCCTGTCATAACGAGAGACGACACACTTTTGTGCGTCGTTTATAGAGGACGCGCATTTACGACGTGCATTTATGACACGCAATGCGTATCATTAAAACCCCTTTCAAGAAAGGCCATGTCATAAATGAAGATGACACACATTTTTGCATTTA
Source organism: Lactuca serriola (assembly GCF_051521515.1). Taxonomy (NCBI): domain Eukaryota; kingdom Viridiplantae; phylum Streptophyta; class Magnoliopsida; order Asterales; family Asteraceae; genus Lactuca; species Lactuca serriola. The sequence goes on from NC_136413.1 coordinate 133,170,599, forward strand.
ATGTCTCATAATAGAAATAAAATACCATATACAAAAAATACAATTCATTGCATAAAATTTAATGTCATACAATTCTATTTCTTATAATACATAAATTTACATTCATCTAATCTACTGTGTTTCATACAAAAATTCTATTTCATGCAGCTTCTTCCATATCCTTTATTAGTAGCTTCCATCATTAGTAGTACAACTAACAATTGAAATGAAGAATGCAACACTTGTATATCTGCAAAAAAAAACTTGAAAAAAACAACAAAGACATAAATACCCGGGTATCTGCTTTAAAAAAACAAAAAAGACATAAAAAAATTGATCTGGTTCCAAAAATGTAAGAACCGTATAGATTGGTTCCGGTTCCAGTTTTAATTTTATAGGAAGCTCCGGTTTCGGCCTAATGAGGCGGGTATCCTCATTGATATTGAAACCAGTGTTAGCAGAAGGTGGAAGAACAAACTCATTCGCATTACAATGATTTATTTGGAAGAACATAATCATTCACATAACACAAACTAACATACACACACTCACAAATTTTTTATTTTTTTTTCAAATACCTGAATCATTCCATCCTCCAAGATTTCTACTACATTGCTGAAGAATCCATGAGTATACTCACGAAGTTCATTGTATTCCAGCCCATACCCCGAAGTTTATGTTTAGTTACCGGTCAAACTCAAAAACACTTGAAAATATAAAGATTTAGATGGAAATAAAGAGAAGGTTATTACGGTAAATGCGACTTCAATGAAAGGAGGTAAAATTGGTTCCATCCTTGCCCTTCCTGCAACCTGAAAAAAAAAAATTAATTTAAAAAAAGTGAATATTGAATATTCTTACTTGATGAAACCTAAAGAGGACATAAAATCTATCATTCCCATAAAAGACATGCAAATCTTTTATTTCACCATTATAACATAAAGGAGCTGGAACACATTTTGCCAATGGCTTGGCAGTTGACAAAAACTGCTCAAACAGGGGCAAAATCGTCAAATCACCACTACCACCACCACCTCCTCCATGCCCTCAACCTCCCCTTCACTCTCTACCTTACCATCACCATCACCATCTGATCAAAATCTTAATGCCAGATTGTTATTTCTTCACAAATCTTATCAGCTAATCGAATGTTTGAGCATTATATGTATATTTTAATAGTATGCGGGTTTGTTAACCGTGTGATTCTACCATACCTTTAAATCAGATGAAAAGTTTGTAACTTCTTTCTTGAAGCATGGTGGTGCATGGTACTGATAAGGTGGACACATGTATTCTTCTTTACCCATATACAGTAGTATAAAGAAGTGCACACTAGATAAAATAGCAATGTACATTAATTCAAGTCATTATAATTTGAAAAGTATACAAAAATATAGTGGTTTTGTATGAGAAAGAAATAGAAATTATATACCTGGAAAGAACATTATGTGCCATCAATTAGTTTGTCATCATTTTTCAATGTTACCATTAGAGATTTGTCACAATCAACCAGAAAAATAACATTTTTCATATAAAAATTTAACAAAAACGAAAAACATATATATAATATATGTATGTAGGTTTATATTTAGAGATTAGTATAAAACCCCAGGTAAGTCAACATCTATAGGAATACATTTACAGAAGTTTCCTAAGTATTCTTGTACTTAAATTCCCAACATAAAATAAAATAATAAATAAACAAACAAAGCAAAAAAGATGTAAATGCCCTCCAGTAAGCTTAGGCTCTTACCTGACTGCAGCTAACATGCATCACAACTTTAAAACCTTATAGCCTTGTGACATTCCATCGAAGGTCATTGTAGAGTTTTGCAGGATCAGAAATGGCAGAAAATAGATGATAATAATATAACAGAAAAAAAGGCACGAAATTTGTAAATATAAATTTTCAAAACATCAAGAAAAGTGACACAAAGTCTTTGATGATTGATTAACTACCTGGCCTCCTGTTGTCTTTTGGATAACAAAGATTAAATCAATGTCAACATAAATTTGAGTAGTAATGAATACATCAACAGAGACCTCAAAATTATATTCATCATTATACATGTAAATTGGTATAAGAATTATGATTTAATCATTAATCACCTGCAAAAATATGGCTAAAACTGCAAAGGAACCTGTCTTCCTCAAGCAGGGGAAGTACTTGAGTTTTTTCACTCACTCTTCTGTCAACATCATAGATCGACTCCGACCTACCAGGTTCTTACTTGCTATGAAGCTCCAGGTCAACTGTTGCCAATTTTAGCTAACAACATAACAACTCATCATTAATTTATTCATTTACTATTTTCATTTTATTTAATAAATGAACCTTAAGTTATGTTCACCTGACGGAGGCTAAGGGTGCTAGCACGAAAAGTTCTAGCAGCAAGAAGCTTTTGATATATCTCTTCAGGGAAAGTCTCTCGAGTTTCATAATGTTTTGCAATACTCATCAACGTATCTATGTAGTGTCTCATATATTAATTTTTTTTATTTTCTCCGTTCAAAAAATGATTATATATATATATATATATATATATATATATATATATATATATATATATATATGATGGGTTTTGGTCATAAGACATCCTATGTGCTCATACAAACCCTAATGCTTGGATCTAGGTTTCTCTATTGTACATGCAAGTTGTCCAAGGCTATAAACCCTAATTCTAGCATATGGGAATCAATATTAACATATAATTAGGTTTAAGATATTACCTTGATTGTTATGTAGCAATAACAATCCCAAATCTCCTTGAATTGACTTTGGAAGGCTTAGAGTCACAAGTGTCACTCCTCTAATGGCTTACAAACACCATAAGCAAGTGGAGAAGGTATAAAGAGAGGGGAGAGAAGTAGAAATTCGTCCTTAGATGCTCTAGGGATCAAGTGTATGAAATCTTAAGGCCTTAGGGGTCTTTATATAGGGTTGGGATTAGGGTTTCAGTCCTTATCCTTATCTAGTTACTTGCCCATCAAGCAACCATAAGATAAGCCTATGAAATCCCTATCTCTTGGACCTTGAACGATTTTAAGGATATCCTTATCCTTGAATTCGTCCATCCTTCAACAAGGATAACCATTGCCCTATTTTGCAACTATCACATAATTACAATTCATCCCGTCTAGTTTAATTAATTACATTTGATCACAAAATTAATTCTTAATTAATTATTGACCAATATTAATTAAAGAAATATGATTTCTCCTTTAATATATTATTCTTATAACATATTAATAAATCATAATAACCTCTCTCTCTATTTATTTCTCCAATCAAGTTGCTTTGGTGAAGGCAACCCAAAAGGACCATGCACCATCGGGTCAAGTACATACCAAAATAGTTATGGACTTAGACACTAATCCAACAGTCTCCCACTTGGATAAGTCTAATAACTATTATGCGTATGACTTCGGATCCTAATCTGCAATCGTAGCTTTCTAAAGCCGCTGTCAACTCTGATCATATCAGATACGTGTGTCCTTAGATAAGGGATCATATATTCCTCCATTCTAGATATCGTATAGACATGAGGCATGGATTAAAATCATTCTCTCAGTCTATGTGTTGTTTCTCGATTTCCGATTTACGACGACTGACTAATTGAACAAATCAAATTAGCCCTAGCCCGGCCGAGCATTTACGTTTGTCATCACTAAATCATCGAGGGGCCCATAGATATCACTTTTATCCCACTTTGGGTAAAAGGAACATATAAACTTCGACTCAATGTTTTCTTGCACTTACTCAACAAATCACACACAACAATATGTTTTATAACACCAAGTTACTGGTGCGTTTACATATTATCAATGTGCAACCGATTTGCAAGATACAACTCACACATCTCGGTTTCAAGAATATAAGATGTGATCGTCTCACCAATCACTCGTGATACAATTCATGGAGTGATCCAAGTGAGCGTGGGTTTAATCCAATGCTCAAATCACATTCATAAGCACTCATGAACGTTGCAACAAACATTTGCTTATGTCTAATGCTCTTTAGACAATCCACACACCAATTCACGACAATCTTCATTCATATCTACTTCCAACATATGAACGACTGTGGCGCGTTTGAATAATTCGATTATTCTTAATAAACTCAATTATTCTGGAAGTCAAAACATGAAAATGTGAAACACAAGAATAATACTAATCCCATATGGCCTCAAACCCTTGAGCATAAATAAAACACCTTTCATTTATCACCATATCGATTACTCATTATTTTTCATTTCGGGTAATCAACTTCTTACTTGAATTATTACACTTGTCCCATGCTCCTAGCATGCACACAATGTTTACCTATGGTTCTTACTTTGCGAAATAGACCAAATTGAGCACATTCCCAATCATTCTCATTTCACAACTCCAAATCCTTTTTCCATAAGTGAAAGAATATCAAATTCTTGCTACTTATAGAATATGCTAGATTCTAACATTTTATGCAATGATCCTTTCGAAATGTCACTGCACCAAAGTCACAAAGACTATTGCCAATGATATTACAAAGTCCTATATCGGAGATTGTTACAAGACAATTCCATAGACGTGATGTCTCTCACTCAAAGTGCATTCTTTGAACATCCTTTTGCATAGAAGTTTCTAATCTAGTCATAGATTTCTCAATATCCAGTTCCTAATATGGACACACTTCCATATGTTCCATATGACAACTCATTCTTAATAGAATCTTTTCTATTCATAATAACGTCGATATTGTCCATCCAATACCATGCTTCCAACTACTCACAAGCGACCAATCCTCGTCGAACTTTGGATTGTCCTTTGATAGTTGTTTAATTATTTTAGTCAAAACCGATTCTAGTCCTTTTTCCCTCTAAATGTGCTAGACATTTGGAAAATTTTAGAATTGTCAAACATTAAGGCATTTGCAATCGATCCTATACCCGAAGCGTATGGGACACGACACATAATGTTTTATTTGCTATGTTCTCAAAATTCGAATTGTGAAGAGGAATGCCGTAATCATAATCGAAATTTTAAGAACACACTATGTACCCTTTACTAAATTTATTAACATTTCTCAACCTAAGCCTTTAGATTTGAAATGAAGCATAATATTTTCTCCCTTAATTATAGCAAAACAACTTTACAACCCTTACGACTTTGCAAGGTATAACTCTTGTTTTCTATAATTAATATTGCCAACTTGCAATACGTGCCTTAATAATCATACAATCATAACATTTATGATCCCACTATCATGATGATTATTATAAAACATAACACTTATGCTCCCACTAGCTTCAACATTTATTCATAAACATCTTAACTTCCAAAAAGACAATACCTATTGAATTTCTTAAGTCTATGTTTCTAATACTTAGTGCTTTGATAATCTTTTATCAAGGCTTCTTGAACTTATACACCTTTGCCTTAGATAGTTCATATGTGTGTCTAATCAATTAAGACTAATTGCCAAACCTCACAATTCAAATCATGGAAAGGGATACCGTAACCATAATCAAATTTAAGAATGCAATTTTACAATCACTATCTTCTTAAAATCCTTCTTAGTGAAAGCATTTCCTCACAATCATTTTCATGAAGGAGGAAATCTTATGACACTTAGATTTAAATGGTGTATTTGTTCCTATCCATGTGAATTTGTCAAAACCAAAGTTTACGACAGTTTCAAACTCATATGGATCGAACTTTCTTAATCTCGATTTTTTTGCCTTATGGTAGCATAGCTGCCCACCATGTCTTCCAAGTAGTTAAGCAGCTCACCTTTTCCTATCAATGTACTTTCCATTGATCAAGGTCCTTGCCTTTTATGCATTCAAATGAGAACTCATAGAACTCACATGCATAATTAACTCGATTGGAACGGCATAGAAACATAATAATGTCAACACGATAGGTTGTAAACCTCAACTCGTGTGCTAGTGATGATCGATTAGGTCTATTTGATTTGTTCTTGAAACCTTTCAAGACTAATAAGACTCCCACTGACTCCTTGACATATAAGATTCTCTTGTCAACAACCATTTCTTGACAAACAAATATTCAAGAGTTAGTGTAGCTTTTATCAAAACACTTCATAAATTGGTCCTAGTTGGTCTTTGTCTTATCCAAGACATCACAACTTTCCACATTTAATGAATGTTATAAACCTTCTTAATACTCATCACTCAATTTCACAATCTTAAGTCTAAGATTTGTTTTTGGAACGAAGTATGATTGACTTTTGATTTAACCATTTCTTCAATTCTTGATTCCTCTTCTTAGACATACAATTGTACTAAGACTCTCTTAGAGGATCAATTGAGATATGGTTCTTAATCATTAAGACCTATCATAAAGCATAAAAGGTACTCTCCCTTCTTCTTAGAATGGAGAAACTTTTATTTTTATTTTTATTTTTATTTTTTTTGCCTACTTGATTCTTCTTATTCGTTCTGCTATTGATTTAAACCTTTTCAATCAATTCAGAATTACACTTAATCTTGTAAGTATAATCATATTTACTAAACCTTTAGTAAATCATGAAGAATATCATTGTTACTCTTATGGTGGACTTGATCAACACGCAACTTTGTGTTCTCGATCTCCTAGTCCTTCACTTGACACTTTGTCAATGAATTAGTCTAATTTCCAAATATGAAATTTCTCATTCATCGTGCAACCAAGTTGCATGATTCCAAGTTTCTGTCCAATTGAAACTTGGGCGATGAGAAACTTTCCCTATTCGGTAAACTCTCGACTTTCCATAAATACATTAATAAGAACCAAATCCATTATTGCTAATAATAGAAATATTCAAACATCAATTTTTTTTCATATAGGCCATTGCAAGGATAAATAAATAATATAAAATCAAAATTTATTTTATTGCGGAAAAAATTTGTCCTTACAATGCAATTCATTGAAAAACTAAGCTAATACATCTTTCTTAGCAATCTAATTCTAACTCTAAGTAGTAGCTCAAGAATCTAATCTTCGAGAAATGCGATCAAAATCCATTCCTTCACGGTTAGATTCTGCTCACTTCTTCCCTTAAGCTTCCTTTCTTTTCTTCGATCCTACAAAACATCAATTGTAATCTTATCACATTATGTATTAAGAATCTAGAATAGAAGCTTAAAAGAGTTGGTTAATGGATTTTACCTATATTAGAGCCATACGTTTCGACTCTCCCATCTCTTAGATCTCTTAGGTAAATGGGGCAGCTTCGTCTCCAATGCCCTTTCTCTTGCCAATAAAAGCAAATTGACTCCTTTGGAACGTGACATGGAACTACTTCAGACATTGCCTTTCTCTTATGATCAAACTTTTCGATCATAGCATGTCTTTCGTTGTCATTGTCTATATCCATAGAGGTCTTAAAGGCAGATTCACCAATCAACTTTGCTTTTCCATTGCGCCAAACCATTGTTGATTCAGCAGCAATAAGCATATAGGTAAGATCTATAAGGGTCACGTCGCGGTTCATCATATATTACTCTCTTACGAACTCACTATATGAGTTAGGAAGTGACTGAAGAACCCAATCAACAGCCATCTCCTCACAGACAACGTATCCCATTATTCTTAACCTATCAATGTGTGACTTCATCCCTAGGACGTGTGCACACACCGACTTTCCTTCTTTATGTTTATTTGCCAAAAGGGCTTGAGTGATCTTGAACTTTTAAAGCCTTCGAACTTGTGGGTTAGGGAGAATAATTGGAGGAGGAGGAGGAAGTGAAGTATGATCTCTTGTTCCTCGATCGAATCATGGAATATCATCTTCATGTAAAATGCTTGTTCCATGGGATTTGAGAAGACCATAGTTGTCAAACTTTGACATCTACAAAATGGGAGAAAACAAATTCAAGTTAGTTGATTGATTGAGTCCTTAGTAAATCACCCAAATGAGATACTAAGGCTAGGACCCAACACAATATTCTACAACTCGGGAGAGGGATGCCGTAACCCAAATTGTAGAACATTTGAAGATAAGTGAATGACGATTCACTAATTTCCACCATGAAAAACGAAAAAGAAATTTTATGTTTTAAATCTATGAAAACTCCTAGATCCTTTGAGATTCATTGAACTTTCAATGGCATGTTTAAATCTCGATATGCCCCTCTTGTTTGTGACTGGGATGCCGAGGATCACAAAGCGGGTGTGAATAGCCATGCAAACTGACATGGTGCCCTCACATGTTACAGTCACCTATTCGATGTGCCGGTAAACCACACACGCTCCATCGAACTATGAAAAACATTGAGTCACCCTTTGCTACCTTTGTTCAGAACCATTTAGTGTGCCGGTAAACCACACACGCTTCACTTTGCCTAAGTAACTAAGATTGGGAATTTTATGAAAACATTTAGTTACTTTAATAATTCATTATACTTATAATGGAAGGTTTCGTCCTATCTTACCCGTTCGGCTAACGACCCTCCACTAGTCAAGAGTGCGGTGGGTAAGAGTGGATACCCATTCAATCGCCATTTTATAGGCAATTTCCTTAAACACCCCTTATAGACTAGCTTCGTGAATGAGGCCTACTAACGGTAAGACTGACTTTTACTTATACATATATAATGTTAGACTTTTAATGTTATATATAGTATAGGGTGTGTTTTACACTTTTGAAATACTAGGTGGTCAAATATAACAATTATACTTTTAATTGTAAACCAAAACATTTATGGATTTATTAAACCTCTTTTAATTATATACCTTAATTAATTAATAAAACCATAAGGGTGTGATTTGAACTTTTCAAAACAATACTAGGGTTTTTAGAATTTAACATTCCTAAATTAAACTTTTAATCAACTTTTAAATTCCAAAACTTGAGGGCAAGTTTTGAAACTTTTCAAAACAATTTAGTTTTAATTTCTCTTAAAAAATTTCGAATTTATGACATGTAAATTAAAATTTTTTAAATATTAAAACTCTTGATTTAATAATTATCTTGAATTAGACTATTAGTTTAATTATTAAATCATAAGGGATTATCTAAATCATGAGGATAATTACCATTTATACATTTAAGATATCCTAATCCCTTAATTATCTCCCTAGATCTCGAAAATAAGGATAGGATAATGCAAAATCTATAATTACCATATATAACAATTAGAGGATAATTACAAGATATGGGATAATCCAAATCCCTAAAATTTAGGATCTTATCTTGGGGAGGAGGCTAATTTCGAAAATCAAGGGATTAAAAAAAACCCTAGATTTCGAAATTTAAGGGTTTAAGGAAAGGATTTGAAGATCTTATTCAAACTCTTGCAAATTAGGGTTTGCAAACCCTAATCTCGAAAAGCCCTAGCCTCCTAGAGTTTATTGGCAATAAACCCTAATATGTCAAGTTCATACAATTGAATAAACTAATTGAAAACAAGTTAACCAAAGGCTCTGATACCACTGATGGGTTTTGGTCATAAGACATCCTATGTGCTCATACAAACCCTAATGCTTGGATCTACGTTTCTCTATTGTACATGCAAGTTATCTAAGGCTATAAACCCTAATTCTAGCATATGGGAATCAATATTAACATATAATTATGTTTAATATATTACCTTGATTGTTATGTAGCAATAACAATCCCAAATCTCCTTGAATTGACTTTGGAAGGCTTAGAGTCACAAGTGTCACTCCTCTAATGGCTTACAAACACCATAAGCAAGTGGAGAAGGTATAAAGAGAGAGGAGAGAAGTAGAAATTCGTCCTTAGATGCTCTAGGGATCAAGTGTACGAAATCCTAAGGCCTTAGAGGTCTTTATATAGGGTTGGGATTAGGGTTTCAGTCCTTATACTTATCTAGTTACTTGCCCATCAAGCAACCATAAGATAAGCCTATGAAAATCCCTATCTCTTGGACCTTGAACGATTTTAAGGATATCCTTATCCTTGAATTCATCCATCCTTCAACAAGGATAACCATTGCCCTATTTTGCAACTATCACATAATTACAATTCAGCCCCTCTAGTTTAATTAATTACATTTGATCACAAAATTAATTCTTAATTAATTATTGACCAATATTAATTAAAAAAATATGATTTCTCCTTTAATATATTATTCTTATAACATATTAATAAATCATAATAACCTCTCTCTCTATTTATTTCTCCAATCAAGTTGCTTTGGTGAAGGCAACCCAAAAGGACCATGCACCATCGGGTCAAGTACATGCCAAAATAGTTATGGACTTAGACACTAATCCAACAATATATATATATATATATATATATATATATATATATATATATATATATATATTACTAACTATTGTGTGCCAGAATGCACAGATTTGGACCACTAGATGAATAAAATCAATGATTATGATCTGAGGGTCTATGATATTACAATAGAGTAGCATGTACCATATAATCACACAAATTTCAGCAAAAGGGTATTTTGGTTAATTAACCTATTTTAAAAAAGGTAATTTTCGAATTTTAAGGGATCATTAACACTTCTAATTTTAAAATTTGAATTTTTTAAATTAATTCTAATTAATTTTAAACATAATTTGTAAACATAACCGATTTTATTCCGTCAGAATAGATTTTTGTTTGAATGATGTTCTTTCAGAGTTTTATTCTAGTAGAATATTAACGAAGATTAACAGAATTCTTGAACTCCTAGTTGAAGAATAACAACATTTTAATATTTGCATATACATTCGAACTTAAATACAAATTCATACATATTCTTACATACTAATATCCTTCTACATTTTAATATATTTATACATATTCTAAAAGAATATCATAAAAATCAGCATTCTTGAATATACAGTTAATGAATAAATACAAGTGTAATTCTTAAAAAATAAGAACATTCTTAAACTGTGACTGTCATCAATCTTTGGCTCATTCTTCAAGTCATTCTTATCAGGTCTTCAAGTCAATCTTCCGACCATTCCTATCACAAATGCAACAAAAACTAATAATGGTTAAAAACATGCTGCTTGCAACTCCTATTAATTTATACATTCTGGGAGAATACATATAATTCATTCCGGTAGAATATACAGAACACAGTCTAGCATAATACATAGAATACATTCTCGCAGAATACATAGAATAAAATCTGCTAGTTATAACTTTACATGCCACTATAAAGAATTAAAAGCATGTGATTTTCCATTTGCAATCGTATTTCTCTATATATAAACATTCTAAAGCATAGAATGTATAAATGCATTCTGTCATAATTACTATAATGTTACTTGCAATTCCTAGCACTTTATATATTCTGGAAGAACACACAGAATATGATAGAATACATAGAATACATTCTGACAGAATACATAAAATTTGCTACTAAATCAAGATTATCAAATTGTGAATAGTGGAACATGTTAAGTTTAATATTTTTCAAATATTAGAAGGTTAGATTTTGATATTTTCCACATATTGCTTATTTAATCAGGTGATTACAAATGCTTTCGAGTAGAGTTTTCTCATTCATACAATGTTTAAGTTCTAAAATGTCTCAAATTTGTGAAAATCTCTTATAAACGCTTAATCAAATCTTCCCCTAAATTGATTAAAGAAATCAAATACCAATAGCAAAGATTGATGCTACTCAGGTAATTAACAAATAAGGAGTTAATAATAACAACAAAGAAACATATCAAAAGGTTTAATGAAGAAAATAAAAGAAATACCCTTTGAGGAATTTCTACAAACACCTGGCATGCAACATAGAAATCAAATTTTCTTTCAGGCCATTTCTACAACAAAGCTGCCAAATTCTCTTTGAGGCAATTCTACAAAAATCCATCGATTCTTAATCAAACGAACACCTATGTAGTTCTGCCAAATCAAACAAGAACAAAAAGAAAAGAAGGAGCCTTTACCTATTGATTAAATCATTGTTGCCCAGCTTCCTCCATCACCGATTCCACCCACCTGTCGATTGCCACCACCCCATACGACTTACTGTCGCCTTACAACTCCCAATTTGCAACCACCCTTGTGTTTCAAGATGATCGGACTAGAAGAAGAATGGAGTCGAGGGGAGCAGCCTTGCGCTACCGGCCTCCGTCCATCGTCTATGCTAGTGATCCACCAGCACCACCGAACCCTCACTTCTAGCCTCTTTCCGATCATAATAGGCCGACGCACATGCAGCTGTGGAAGAAGAGCAGTTGAATAGAGGATCTAGAAGTTGTTGTCATGATGGCAGATAATTGGCAGACGGTGGTGCTCGGATGTAAGGATCGATTTCTGGTGGAAAGGAGGAATTGAGGTATCGATGATTTAAGGAAGCCGCCGTACTCTTTAAGGTTAGGGATGTGGGCTTTATAGGGTTAAACTAATTAAGGAGATATTAATTGAATTATTTTTTACCATAATTAGATATAGGAAGTTTACCATTATACCCTTTTTAATTTATTTAATGATTTATTATTCTTGAATTCTCATTGGTGCATTTAGTCACACACTATTTGCTAAAAACATTTGAACCTAGCGCTCTCTCTCTCTCTCTCTCTCTCTATATATATATATATATATATATATATATACCTACCTATGGCAGCACCAATTTTCCATGAACTGGAAAGGTAACTCAACCGCATCCCACTCTATGCCATGAATACCAGCAACAAGCCCTTCATCTTGTCTTGTTAGCGTGTGCTGAAGTGCATGACCAAACTCATGGAACACAGTCTCCACCTAAATTAATAACAAAAAATATATGCCCAAACTCAAATAGATTATTCTGTGACAACTTTAACAGAGATTTGCTGGTAGGAAGATGATATCAAAGCATCTTTTGAAAGCCCAATTGACCGTATTGACTCTCCTGATAGCTGGCTTTCAGAAAGCAGTTCCTCCATCTGTATGCGATAATTCATCAAGTTATAGCAGGAGAGAGAGAGAGAGAGAGAGAGAGAGATAGAGATGTTTATATGATATTTGTAAAGTGTAAGATTGAAAACTTACTGTTAAAAGGAGGGATGATTGCTGAAGTGATGACGTATGTGATTTCTCTTGACTCATCAACCAGATGGCGTATCTCATTTCTCTAGTGATGATTAACGAATTGATGCCGATTGAAGGATCTTGCATGTTTAGCCATGGTTCTCTGATTGAAGGATCTTGCATTTTTCATTGAGAGAAGTAGTGAGAGGGCAGAGAGTAGGTGGAGACATCGGTAGGAGACCTTTTGCTGGTGGGAGATCGGAGATTTGGTGATGGTGCGAGTTTGCCGTGGGAGAAAAGAGGAGCGATGAGTATATTAGGGTTTTTTGGGGTATTTGAGTAAGGGAGAGAAGAATGGTGGAAAGAAGGTAAGAACATGGCGGGCCTTTCAAACTTTTCGGAATTCCGTTTCCCCCAAAAGAAGTGATCCCGCGTTTCATTTAAAAAATATAAAGCGCCATACTTAGAGGACACGCATTTTATGTTATGTGCCCTCCGTGTTTTTTTTTTCAATGTGACACTTATTTTAGAACACGTAAAATGCGTGCCTTAAATCCTTCTAATTTTTTGAGAGCCGACATTATTTTTAGGGCACACACTATTGTGTATCATAAAACAACGCGTGTCATGGTTCACATGTTGTAAAAGGCTGTTTTTCTAGTAGTGAGAAAAGTTAGCATGAACGAACCCTCTCTCATATATATATATATATATATATATATATATATCCATGGTGGTGTATTAGATTTAGTCAATATAACCAGGTAAGTAGTATAAGTACTATTAAAGTTATTGAATAGATTAAAGCCATTAGCAGTCTAACATAGACGAACATTTCTAGATTCTTTGGCAAACTCTGGAAATCTTGGATCAAAATATTTGCATGACTTCCCATCAACCAAATGACGCATCATATCATCCACTGAGCGTCCAATATTAGGAAAAATCATATATTACTTTAGTTGTATTTATGGAGCTATACATTCTTCTAAGCCTTAAAATCAAACAGAAGTATTGTAAAACCTTGTGTGGTACTTGCTTTCCCTTTATAGTTGTGTCCAACCATCTACTCTCTTTGCAGATCCAACAATTCTTGATGGAATTATTTTCCTTCGAAAACAAAGCACAGTCATTTTTGCAAGTATGGATGGATTGATATCATAACCCTATCTTTCTCAACTTCTTAATTGCTTCATAGTGTGAGGCTGGAATCTTGCTCTTCGGGAAAGCAGATCTTAGTAAAAAATCAGACGGAATAGATAGAGTATTCACAACAGATAGGCTTTTAAACCCACTTTTTGAATACCTTATCCTATATATATGAATGTGTATTGTATGATTGTTCTTAAGAAAATTTGGCAACATTTCCCCTTAGCTTAAAAGTATATAAAGAAATATATACCCGAGGAGCACAGAGAAAAAAACATCTAAATTTTTCTCAAACAAACATTTATGCAATACACATTCACATCCTAAATGAGATAAAATATTCTAATAGCAATCCAAAAATGGGGACAACCTGAAGTTAATTTCTAAATCAATTTCGAGTGGATATTTCTATGGTCTTGATGATTATAAAGAAAAGACTTAAACTAAAATCAATGATTTAACGTACTTTAATAAGAAAATCAAATTAAAAAATACATTATTTAAACCATAATTTTATGTAATATAATATCAAAAGTACAATGCTATAATAGAAAATAAACAAAAGTATGATGTTATAATTAACAAAAGTAGATACTTTTGTTACTTATAACATCATGTTTTTGTTTATTTTCTATTATAGCATCGTACTTTTGATATTATATTACATAATATAATGGTTTAAATAATTTACCATTTAATTTGATTTTCTAATTAGCTTAATACGTTTATTAATTATAATCATACCTTTGCGAATATGTTTTCACGTAATTTTCTTAAAGCATTCTATTTTAACTTCTTTTTTGTTATTAATTTTTTATCTTCTGCTTTCTTCATCTTTTCATTACTTTTTCCAATTATAGCATAGTACTTTTTCATATAAATATTACTTAAGCACTTATCAATGTAACACTCTTGTCATTTCATATTCAATTATACCATTGTACTTTTCGTAAAGTATCATGTTATAATCAATCACTTATCAATGTAACACTTTTTTATTTCATATTCAATTATAGGATTGTACTTTTCTTAAAGTATGATGCGATTTCATAATTAAGCACTTATCAATGTAGCCCTTTTGCATTTCATATTCAATTATAGCATTGTATTTTTCTTAAAGTAAGATGTTATTCATTTTGGACATTGAATTCCTAATTTAGCAATTAAGCACTTCATTCAATCACAAAATTAAATAAATCTGACACTTCATTTTAGCACTTCATTCTGGTTTAAGCAATTAAGCACTACATTTTAGACATACAATACCGCTTTCATACAATCATACAATACATTTATACACAAAATCAAACAATTTACACCAAATTTCAGTTTCAAACAATTATAAAAATCATCATAGTAGGCATACAAGACATCACAATTTCATACAATTATCAAACCAAAATTTAAAAAAAAAAAAAAAAAAAAAAAAAAAAAAAAAAAAAAACATACTTGTTTTGTGGGCAGTGGTTGCGGGGTTTCGGTGGTTGGTTTCTACAATGTTCCTCTAGTGGTGGATGATGGTTACCGAAAAAACAGCAAATAACAAAAAACTCATAAATCAAATATCCTTACCTGTTGTCGGTGGTGAAGAGAGAGGCTGGAAGGAGAGTAAAGTCGGTCGGTGAAACCCTAACCGGAAAACAATAAAAAAATGGATGGGGTTCAAAGCAAAATAAACCTGAAAAGTGTAGTAAAACTGAAAATTTGGCTTGTGGATAGCTAACCGACGGTCGGGTGAAGGAGGCGGCTAGACGGAACGATTGTAGGTGAAAGATTGAGAGAGAATTTCATAGATTAGTGTCATTGGAAATGAGGGAGAGGAATAGGGTCTGATGGGGTTAAAACCCTAAATCAACGACATGTTATCAGTATAGGGTTAAAGAAATATCATGTTTCATTTTTGTTGCAATTAAACAAAATTTACCGACGACAATTCTCGGTATAGAGTTCACACGAATAACCAATTTTTGTACTGCTGACAAGTCAATGCGAAAACTTACGGAAAAACATCGCTTTTTTTTTTTTTAACATGAATTAGAAGAAAATAGAAAAGTATAGTTTTCGTTACCTATACCAATGACAAGTCATCGTTATAGGATTTCAGAAAACCGCAAAAATATTTTTCGTTTCCACTGACTCTATTGAGAAGACTAGTCATCAGCATAAAGTTCCAGTTCAAAGACACTTGTTCAACTCTGTACTGACGACTTGTCGTCGGTATAGTTGACATTTTAGCAACGTCAACTATCGTCGGTACAATGAGAGATTCTTGTACCAAATAAATATCGAATCGGAAATCAAATGCTTTAAGTAGGCGACATGTCAAGCATCAATCACTGAGCCATAGTCATAAATCAATGAAACACCGAAATATTTAAATTCACCGAAACCGAAACTTGATTGCATGCCTCTTGAGCCAAAGAACACTTTAAAAATGAATGAATAACATCTCCAACTTCCTCAACACAAAATGGACAAAAAGGTGAATCTATCTCCACACATAATCTGTTTATATTAGCACATCCATGGATAATATTGTCAACTCCCTAAATAAGACATTAATCATTATTGGAATCTTTTAAAAAGTTATTTTTTGATTTTATAATTAAAATTATAGTTTTTCAGTACTATAGGTTTTTAGATCTTGGACGCCATAGGGTGTGTATTATTCTCTTTTGGGAGAATTTGTATCAGTTGTGACCTCAATATAGTGACATCCCAGATGCAGTTCTTAGACAAATGTCCACATGTTTGCGAGTAATATAATACTTATTATTGTATCTTCTACTCATTTGTTTTTAGTTTGTATTTTTACCTTTACTTTTATTTTTTTACAGACTACATATAGGTGCATGGTACCAAAAAGAGAGTGCGAACATGCATTTGGGATTTAAGAGTGTGATTAATGATCAATATAGAGACATGATAAGGATATGCGGAAGAGATATGTTAATATTGCATAAGAAGTTGGGAAATCAATCCCCAAAGTTATGCGTCTTACATTGTTGTTTATTTTGTTGAGTCTTATTCTATATAATGTTACTATACATATATTTTTCTTTTGTTAGCACTCGAGCATGAACAAATCGAAATGGCAATCAAAAAGCGGTCAATAGAATCGTAACATCCCTAATTGTAATGAGGTGACATCAAGGCAAACTGTTGGTAGCATAGAATGCACCGAGCATTGAGATAGATTAGTAAGTAATCATAGTTATAAATGTTATTATTCTTGTTTTGTTTTAGCATTAACTAAATATCTTTATACGACCAAGGACACAGGTAACTTATCTTTATCATGTTTGTATATTTATTGTCTCATATTTTTGTGTATGACATTGGTGTTGTTTTGCTAAATTATAGGATGCATATATGTAGTGGTTGGTTAATAAGTATGGTGAAGATCTAGCTAACCACAAGCATGATCCAGAGGCGTGGGTTGAAATCCAACTGAGGAGAAGAGGATGAAAAAAGAAGGGTGCTACCTTCGGTATATAAGCCTCACATATTAATTTTATCGTTTTAGGGACACCATCTTCTCAGTCTACCTAGTCGGACGCATCACGACTAGAGGTATATTGTTATGGTTTAAACTTAAGTAGTATGTTGCTACTAGGGGTTACGTTAATAATAAACAAAAATACACTGATGTTATGGTTTAAAAGGAAGTAGTATGTTGTTATTATGAATAAAATTGATTATAAACAAAAGTGCATTGATATCATTGTGTAAAAGTTAAGTATTTTATTGTTAATTTTGATTAAATTGATAATAAAATAAAGTACGTTGTTATTGTGGTTTAAGAATTAAGTAGTATACTGTTATTATAGATTAAATTAATAATATAAAAAAGTACATTGCTATTATAGTTTAAAATGTAAGTATATTGCTATAACTAAAAACTAAAGTACATTGTTATAATAAACTAAAGTATATTGCTATTATAGTTAAAAAGTTTAGTGCATTGTGCATTGCTATAATAAACTAAAGTACATTGATATTATGGTTTAAGTACCATTTTAAGGTTATAAGGTAAGGAAGTTTCTAACATGTGATAAGTACAAAAGCAAATTCTAGAACAAATGGTGATGGTTTTTTAGAGATTGGGATATGCCCCACCGATATATATATATATATATATATATATATATATATATATATATATATATATATATATATATATATATATATATATATATATATATATATATTAGTTTTGGAAACAACGGAAAATTGCATAAACACTTTGTATTTTTTGCTTTTGTGTTATTTCATAGTTGGTATGGAACAATTGTGTAGAACTTGATATTTGGACACATTTTTTTGTATTTAAACATTTTAATTGCAATCTTTAGTTAGGATTGAGTTTAAACATGATTATTATTATCAACTTTTGAGTATTGGTTTTTTCTATATATTAACCAAAAAAACAACCTTGAAATTTTGGTATTTTACAATTTTTTTAAAAATAGATCGTAAATACCGACGGATTAGATGAAATATCCGTAGTTAAAGGTGTCTACCGTATTCCATCAGTAACTAAGTCAAACATGGTATGCCGCTAATGCATAGCTATTACGTCAGTACTCAAGTCAAACATGGTCAAAGAGGCATTTGTCGCTAAAACGTAGCCAATCCATTGGTAAAGCCGAGCCGTCGGTATGCCGTCGCTAATCTGTCGTTACATATTATCAACTACCTTAAACCTGACGGCCTAGATTTCTTCGACAATCCGTCGGTAAATGCTATCACCGACGGAATACTGACGGATTATATCGTCAACAACTCAGTGCATGGTTGAAAATTACAATCTTTCATTTTTTATTTCCATGCTCTTTATGAGAGTAAACAAATCTTACACACAGCACTAGGAAAATCACATTACTAACAAACAAATTCTTACATCTAATAATAAATGAAACTACATTTACGTCAATTAATTATTGTTCAGACTTCATACTACTAATTGCACATTTGAACCATGCAAACTAACAAAGCAAATTAAGAACACTCAAAATGATATAGACCAGCTTCTATGAGCCGTAAACAATTCTAGGTAGTTGGGCCGAATACCACATTTAATATTTTAAACTTTTAAGCCAAGAATTTATTGGTTAAGTTCAGCTTGTTAAAACTATCTTCAATAACGACCAAGAACCTGTTACATGTAGTATCAGGCTGCTATTTCTCTTCAGCAAGAGCAGAATCCCAACCATCCTGTCGATATACACAAGTATTAATTATACAGAGGAGTGATACCCAAGAGTTCTCATACATCAAACAGTAATAATACATTGCTTCAACGAGCGAAAAACAGAAGATCACTAACTGCATACCTTTAAAATATTGCGAACCTTTCCATATATATACTTTTCCTTCATGCTTGCCCCTCGGTTTTTCAGTGTGCTGGGATCGGTTAGAAGAAGAGATCTCTTGTAAGCTTTACTTAAATATCTAGTTTGCCACTCACCTTTCAGTGAAACCGGTTCCCAGCCACTTTCAGGTCCAAGTATCTGTAAGTTCAAGATTTTAGTTAAAAATCTCCTTACTTGAAAGAAAATAGAGATATGATTTTCATCTCTGTTGCATACTTCTATCCAAAATACTTGCTACTTCTCACGAGGAACTAGTTTATGACAAGTTCTTTGATTTAAGTAGAAAGATTGTACGTACATCTTGTAGGTTTGACAACATATCACCCAAGAAACGTTCTCTTCCATTTGTCCACCTTTTGATATCATCATCATATTTTTCTCCTAAACGATGAATTATAATTGATTAACAAAAAGCTCAACAGACTCTTCCATTCATATGGTATCTTGTTTGTTACGTGACAAAAGAACAGTATTAAAGATGCGACCCATTAATCAAGGTGATGATACCTCTTACCTAGAATACGATTCTGTTGTCTCTCTTCAGAGCGCTTTTTTTGTTGAACAACTTTCTCTTCAGATTCGAATCTCAACACTTCCACCTGTTCACATATAATTAATACATAAACACAAAGGAGTAAACCAAAGCTAGAGTGCCCATAAAACAAACATGAATCTTACACTGCATACATTTAAGATTTCAAGAACCTTCTTACATATATACTTTTCCCTTGTGCTTGCACCTCGTTGTACAAGCCTTACAGCACTAGTAAGATATTCAGCATTCTCGTAATGTTTCCTTACAGCACGAGTGCTCATCATATCTGTCAATGGAACCGGTTCCCAACCACTTTCAGGTTCAAGGATCTGAAATTTCAAGAATTTAGTTAAAATCATGTTATCTGACAGAATCAATTAGAGATATATAATATATTTAAGCTGAAAATTTATCTTCCATGTAATTGTCGTACATAACCTAATTACCAGTTAGTGACAAATGATTTGAACCATTTATATTTGGCAGTTCCCTGCTCCATACTTATTTGGAGTACAAAACTAATATATCGACTACACCTCTTGTTGTTGCATTGTCCATCAATATCATGGAAAATACTTTCTAGTCGTCATATGTAATATTTTAGCACATGTTTTGGTTTAAATAAGAAGGAATTTGATTCGGACACAAGTTTTTATCATAAAAAACAATTATATATATGCTTTTTTAGATGTTTATAGCAAAAAAAAAAAAAAAAAAAAATTGATTCGTACAACAGTTTTTTTGTCATAAACAGCTGTTATATGCTTTTTCGTATTCTACAACCTCTCTAACTCATAAACTTTTGTCTATAGCATATAGCAAAAAACTGTTATATACAATTCAACTCCTGTTCTATTGGCTATGGTAAAAAAAACTATTGTGTACAACCTACTATATGCTTTTTTATTATATTTGTACAAACCTCATGTAGCGTTGAAAGCAATGCACGCAAATTCCCTTCTTTTCCGCTTGACCACTTTTTGATCATCTCATCATCATCATCAGGACTCTTCCCTAATTGCTGAAAATAATTTGTTACCCAAAATTAATGTAAGAGACAGAAGTAAGGCATCAAAACTGGTTAAAAATTTCTATAAATTTCTTTCTTTTCCGCTTGGCCATTACATTTCTCCCAGTTTGTTCCTTTTGAGGAAGTAGAACTCGCTTCTCTTGTATCACATACGGTGTTGAAGACGATGCCCAGTTCACAATATTCAAAACAGGGACATTTCTTTGCTCCTAGGAACACCAACAAACGAGTTATGAACTAATTAATGATTACAAAAACAAACTTCCAAAAACATTATTTATATAGTCTATTAAACTTATTGACTGTCTGATCACATTCTGTATATTTTGGGTTAGATTGTTGTTTCTAGGCTTACTATTTCAATTGTTTTGTTAAACCTTTAATGATTTTAGCCCAGAAATGAAGGGGAAATAGTTATATATAGAAGATACCTGATATTCGAGTGCAGTTTCAATCTTTTTCACGATCAACTCCATAGAAGGGCGGTTCTTTTGCTCTCTTTCCAAACATTCATACGCGAGTGTTACAAAGGTATCAAAAGATTTTTCTTCCATTTGTTGCAGTAGATTAACATCGATAATTGTATCCCTGATTTTCTCTTTAGAAGAGTTCTTCACAAATGCAGGTAGGGATCTTCGCATATCATCATAACTATAATCAACACAGAGCCTTGAGCACAATACTTCAAATAGCACTACGCCGAAAGAATAGACATCTGATTCTTTCTTGTAAAATGATGTTTCTAGAAACACAGGATCACTATACCCAAGAGTGCCTTTGGGTTTAGAGACTAGAATCGAGTGTTTTTGGTTTGAAGGGCTATATTTGGAAAAGCCAAAATCAGCAATTTTTGCATTCCAATTTTCGTCCAACAAGATGTTAGCACTTTTGATATCACGATGTAGGACTCTTTGTTGACCTCCCCTTGAATTGTGAAGGTACTCCAAGCCACGTGCAGCTCCAAGACATATCTTGAGACGTTGAACCCATGTCAACTTGGGGTCACGTAGATGATTTTCAAGGCTTTTCTTTGGTGCATATTCATACACAAGGATCCTTTCCTTACTTTGATTGCAGAAGCCGAGGAATAAGATGATATTTTCATGTTTATATTCGGAAAGCAACACGATATCTCTCCAAAAATCAGCGTCCCCATGATTATTTGAAGGATTCAAGCGCTTTACAGCAGCCATGGTTGAACCGTTAGATTGGAGGAATTCTCCCCTATACACTTTCCCAATTCTACCTTCGGCAATGAAGTTGTCATCACCGAAGTAGTTGGTGGCCTGTTTTATGTATTCAAGTGGAATTTCGAGGTGCTGATACTCACACATGAAAGAGGACATTGTGAGAGTTGTCGACTAAAATGGAGATTATAATCGGAAGGATTGAGAGAAGTAAGCTAATTAATGATACAATTTTTTTCGAGTAACATGATGTTGTATTTAACATAATGGATGATGCTTAGTCAGTCAACTCCCCCCTCCTTCCCCGAATAACCTTCTATCTCAAGGACATACATGATAAAAATGAACATTAAATTTTTAAATCGTTCTATTTATAATATAGATTTTTATAAAACTGGTTGGGACTTCTTTTTACCAATTTTTTCTTTAAATATAGTTCATTGTGGACTTGGCTAGTAAATGACACATGACGTATATGGAATATAAAGTGTTGATGTTTGATTTTAAAATGTAAAAGTATAGGAGACGTTTATGTGGTATGGCCTAATTACCTTTAATAAATAAACACACCATTAGGAAATTAAATTGGACAAAATAGTAGTCAAAAGGTTTTCATTTCTTTTTTTAAACAGCATGCAAAATTCTAAAAAACTAGTAAAAAGTTACAAGGTACAAATAAAAACAGAAACATAAAACCAGAGAGATCGACAAGAGAACAAAAAATTAAAGACAATTGGGTTTACATTACAAAGGTCAAAAAAAGAGAACGCAGAAATCGAGGTTTTTATTTATTTATTTTGGGTAATTAGGCCATAGTAAACCAAGAATCGATCTCACACTCTATAACAATGAAAAGTCAAATTAGATTTTCATCCTAGGCCTAGTTTTAGTCAATCATGTCTTAACGCATATTGAACATATTTCAAAATTACCATTTATGATTTATGTTAAATACATAACATCATGTTAGTTTTTTCTTCCAGTCACTCACATCATTAGTCGAGTACTAAAGCAATGTCGTCCTCTTTCACCATAGAGTTTGGGCACCCCAAAAATCCACAGCTACCTAGCTGATAAGCTAGCTTATTTTTCGAGTTTTTTTATGTTGACGTGTTTGGTAAGCCAAAAAGTACCTGATAAGCTAGCTTATAAGCTAGCTTTCTGAAAAACTACTTAGACTAGCTTTTTAAGAGCTTTTTTAAAAGTTTTCCAAATACACCCCTTAATTAATTATAAAAACACATTTTATTACATGTCCTTTTATGTAATTTTATATATTTCAGCTAGCTTTTCAGCTAGTTTTACCAAACGTTATTTTTTATCAGCTAGCTTTTCAGCTATCAGCTAGCTTTTTATTTAACAACTAGTTTTTCAGCCATCAGCTAACTTTTCAGCTAATAGCTAGCTTTTCAGCTAGTCCGCCAAACATGCCACCAACAACTTTGTTGAATGCAACTTCCGAAGGTGCATATAATAACACTACTAGAAAACAAGTGTTTTATCTACCAAAAATACTTACCGAAAATTTATGTAGGTAATTATGGATGAAATACCAACAAAATTGGATGCCCTAATTTAGAACGAAATTATGATAGAATAGCTATGGAACAGTAACAAAAGTAAATCAATAGGTATTCCGTCGGTAATTACCGTGGAATAACTACAGAATAACGACAGAATACGAAATAGCTACGAAAAGATTAACTACAGAATAACTATGAAATACCTACGAGTTTATAATTTACATTATTATTATTATTATTATTATTATTATTATTATTATTATTATTATTATTATTATTATTCGAGTCTTTAAACGTATTTTCTTTTTTATTCATTTTTTACATATTTAAGACACAAACAATTAAAAATCATATTAATAATACAATAATAACAATATATATATATATATATATATATATATATATATATATATATATATATATATAATACTACTTCTGTCCCAAAATTATTGTTCACATTTGACTTTTGAAGTTTTTCCATATCAACTTTGACTATACATAACTTTATTTATGTTATATAATTTTTGATAAAACTTATAACAATGAAAATACATTTAAAAAACAATCTATTCATATATCTTGCATAAAAAAATTATATAACAAAGTAATTATTCAAGATCAAAGTTGAATAAAAGAGACTTAAAAGTCAAATGTGGACAATAATTTTAGGACGGAGTGGGTATATAATAATGGTAATGAATGTGTTTAACACACAAACAATGAAAAAAAAACTACGTTTAACGCATCAGTAAGAGAAAATAATCTAAGTTTAATTCACAAATAATGAAAAATGATTCTAATAAGGGAAATATGTATGTATGTATGTATGTATGTTTGCGTGTGTATATGTGCGTATGTGTATATACATTTGTGTGTGTACACTACAAAAAAACTAACCTTTAGCGGCGACAAAAATCGTCGCAATTGATCATGTCTGTCGTCGGTAATAGTATTAGCGACGACATGTCGTCACTAAAGCGACGTCGTTTGGCTCATAGCTAATAGTCCATTGTCGTCTCTAATACTGTCGTCTCTAATACACGTCGTCCCTAATACACCATTGTCGTCTCTAATAGTGTCGTCTCTATTAATATTCCGGCCACTGGCAGGAGTTTTTCCGGCAATACTCGCCGGAGGTCCTCGTTGTCGCAATTGATCGTAGTCGTCTCTAAAGGCGTCGCTGCAAATGTTTTTTTTATTATTATTCTTTTTTGAGAAAAAACTTATTTTTTATAATATTAATTTATATATATATATATATATATATATATATATATATATATATATATATATATATATATATATATATATATATTATAAAATGCAGTTTTGATAAAAATACATAAATTACATACCACATTATATAAAAACATCAAACATACCATATTCCATAAACTATTTTCCAAACAAACATCAAACATACCATATCTAATAAATCTCAAACAAACATCTAATATATATCATACATAAAGTATTTTCCAAATCCAAAATAACATCCTCCATATCATAAAACAAGAAATACTAGTTGTCTTCGTCTTCCCCATCGTCCTCCCCATCGTTGTTTTCCTCGTTGACTTGGTTTTTAAACGAGCGAATAATGTCTCCAATGGCCGTCACAAATGCCGGGTTTTGAAGAAAAACATTCACATCAACATCCTACAATTAAGTCACAAACAAATTAAGTCATGAACAATTCAACAAACTATCAAAACATCAAAGCACCAAATCAATTAAGTCTTTAACAATTTAACAAACTACCAAGCTACCAAAAATTACTACAAATACATTAAGTTCTTAACAATATAACAAAGCAACCAAATTCTTTAAGAATTTAACAAGTACCTGTGTTGGTTGCGATGCTTGTGACTGTGACTGCCATTGGGATAGAGCACTTGTACCCGCAGCTTAAGAAGCTTTAGGCCCAATGCCTATCACATGCCCCCTTCGAAGTTCCAGTCGGAAATTTGGCAGCAATCGGCTAAGGAGGTGGTGGAACTCGGCTTTGGAGGCAAATCGGGGGTGGGAGTCGAGTTTGGAGCCCAATCAGTGGTGGAAATAAGTGGTCGTCGCCGGAGATAATTAAGATCACCATGGGAGTGCAATCAAACAAATGGGAGCAAATGGAGTCTGGGGAAGACGAACTAGACGAACTGGAACTAAAAGGGGCCATTAGCGGCGACAAGCTGCAAGGAAATCATACGTGCACTTTCTGGCGATTCCCAACCGTTGGATCGGGTAAGCATCGTAGGGCCCGTATTTGGTCTAAGGTTGGTCAACGGATCGACACCTTTAGTGGCAACATGTCGCCGCTAAAAGAGTCGTCTCTAATGCAAACCCTATCCGTTGGATTATTTGCCGAACCAAGGGTGAGGATTGAATGTAGCGTGTCTCCAACGGATAGCCGGTGATTATCTTTAGCAACGACGCTATTAGCGACGACAACTATGTTTTAGAGGCAACACCAAACGCGTCTACTCTGGTGTCGCCGCTATTGCTCAATTCTCCAAATTCTTGTTGTGGTATGTGTATACATATGTATGTGTACGAGGTTTTTAAGTCTGCGTTGCAGCGTAGTGTAAGCAATAACTTTATGATGTAATATGTTTTATTGACATATTAAGACATTACACTTGAATGTACCTTTCGAAGTATACGTAAGCTATATAAGATTTAGATCACGTCTTCGAGTCCATTCTCAGGTTCCAGATAAAAAGTAATTCTTGTTAAAAAAGAAACAAATCTCTTGTTAAATAGCAAGATAGACCTTGGTCCATATTAAACCATACACTATGAGTCTATGAGTACTCACCATATATCTACATCATTCACAAACCATATATAACTGAATAAAATTATGCTTGGAATCAGTCTCCCCTTTTTCAGAAACTTGGTGAGAATATGTATGCCATATTTTATCCATTTAATCACTAAGATAAATTTCCTCGTATGAAGTATGCAACAGAATATTCCCTTGATTTAAAAAGAATAAAAAACATATATTCCTATTTTTTAGTGCAACAATTGAAATAATGTAAACTTATTGTTTTGAAAATTATAATGAACAAATTATGTGCCTTCTATCTGTTCGTTCATGCTCGAACAGATACTTGAAAGTAGAATGCTAATTCTAAAATCAATTTCCAAAATTCATAATTTACATATATTAAAAATCTTACTGTCTATAAGTTTTATATATATATATATATATATATATATATATATATATATATATATATATATATATATATATATATATATATATATAAAATTAAGTTCAAATAAAAACAGTAAATAGCGTGGGAACGTAAAAACACTATAATTATGTTATTATTATTATTATTATTATTATTATTATTATTATTATTATATATATATATATATATATATATATATATATATATATATATATATATATAATACCCTTTGGTTAATTAGGTAACGACTAAAATTCCGTCGGTTTATTCTAAACTTAAGAAGCATCGAGTTACGATTTCTCACGACACGCTTAACCTCAACGACATTTAGTTATCGAATCCACACATTGCAGTGAGTGTTACGGCTAAACTTTTATATATTTTCGAGGGGAATACATGTACTACTTGGAATATATATTATATATATTTCCTAAATATTTTGTTTATACAAATAACATAATCATTTTTATGCAATACAAATTACACAAAAAATATTATTTATTACCCTAATACTTACGGCACGGGCAATTTGGTTTGAAGGGCCGTATTGAATTTTTGGATTTCAAAACGGCATAAATGCTAAAATGGTAATGCCCATAGGTGTTTCATGTATGGCCATCGTTTGTATATGGTAGTACATGTACTAAGTAATATTTATCATACAAAATAAACATGAATTAACATTATTTTGTGTAAATACATTTCTAGCTTGTGAAATATTTATTTAAATATGTATATGTTATAAGTAAACGAAATCGTTTTAAACATCAATATTTACATATGTTATGTTGTTAAAATAATACAAATAATAAAAATAACATATACATTTCGGCTACGAATGTACTATGACTGTATAGACGGTTATCAACTTGGCAGTTTCAATATATCTTATACATACTCAAGAATATATAGGTTGATATATTTATACAAGTTATAAACTTGTATCTTAGGCTCATACATGTGCTTGTGTACACTACCCTAAGATTTATCAACTATTTAAACAAGTATCATACATTTTTACGTGTACGCTTATCAAATATACTTGACGTTTATCTGTATCTATGGTTGTTGAGTATAACTTTGGCAGATAACTTTATCTGTATATCCGTATGTCTATTTATCCGTTATCCGTATAACCATAGGCTTGGTTGCTTTCAAAACGATTTTTAAGTATGAAATTACTTATGAAATATAACATTTTGGCTTTCAAAGATTCATTACAAACACAGTTTTATGTATGGATTTACTTATACAAACTATATATTTTGGATTTTAAAGACTTATTACAAACATTGTTTTAACTTTTGTTATACATACAAAGAAAGTACTTTTTGGACTTTTTACAAGTATTACTGCGGTTAGCAGAAAACCTGTAACGCTCACCAACCTTTATGTTGACACTCAAACTTACATGTATTCTTGGAAAATCATTAGGCAAACATTCAGATAGAAGATTGGTCATCGAATACAGACGACCTAGCAATTTAGTTTTTGTTATCTGCTTACCTGTTTAAGGCAACTACTGTACTATTATTATCT
Organism: Lactuca serriola; assembly: GCF_051521515.1. Lineage (NCBI taxonomy): Eukaryota > Viridiplantae > Streptophyta > Magnoliopsida > Asterales > Asteraceae > Lactuca > Lactuca serriola. The sequence goes on from NC_136413.1 coordinate 133,199,047, forward strand.
ATAAGAACCATGTATTCAAACTTAATGATGGAACACAAATATTGTTTTGTTTATCATTGTACTTGTGCCATATATTCAGTTTATCTATGATCCATGAACTTAGTTACACTCCTAGCATGTTCCGCCTTGGCTGGGGGTGTGACAATACCGACCTTCCCGGCCGACAGTTGATAATTTGAAACATCCTAAAATACCAACCCAAAATTTTTTGTTTTTAAAACATTACCAAAACCATAATATCATCTAACATTTAATAAAGCCACGACTCGAGTGTCTCAAAAGGGCATAGTAAATGTATCAAAACAAACTAATGTCAATTTCATATCAAACATCTAAACAAACTCCCAGGATAAAACGATGGTGTGTGCCATGCCATCATCCCGAGCTCTTCCCTTTGCTAGCGGAAGTACCTGAAACCAAAACTGAAACTGTAAGCACGAAGCTTAGTGAGCTCCCCCAAACTACCACATACCATACAATAACATATAAACACATATTGGGCCTTGCCCACTGCATCTGAACGAAGTCCGGAAACTGCATCGGACCGAAGTCCAGAACTAACCAGGGCCTTGCCCTCTGCATTGGACCGAAGTTTGGAAACTGCATCGGACCGAAGTCCGAAACTAACCAGGGCCTCGCCCTCTGCATCGGACCGAAGTCCGGAAACTGACTGAACATAGCATAGCATAATCATAACTACTAGCATAAACACATATACTGCATACTGCATCGGACCGAAGTCCGGAACATATAACACAAAGACATGCTTGAATCATAAAGACATGAAGGACACTGAACTACTGCATCGGACCAAAGTCCGGAACCACTGCTAACTAAACGGGTCGGCATTGTCGTCGTAGACCCGTTCCTACTGGAAGGAAAACTCACCTCGTAACGTTGGCTGCTAAGATGCTAAATTTGAAACTAGCTGACGGCTATTCCGGAACTCCCCGACTACAAATTCCATAGACACTAAATCAGATACTGAAACTGTTCTTAGGGTAAAATGACTAATTTACCCCTGGTCAAAGTCAACCTACTGGTCAAAGTCAACTTTCAGTTGACCGGACTAGCCTAGTTGGGCCACCAACTCGCCGAGTCCCTAACACCTTTTCTAATCCTCTACTCGCTTCAACTCGTCGATTTTGGCAACAACTCGACGAGTTTTCCTTCCGTACTAACGTCGAATCTAACTTCATCCGACTCGCCGAGTTGTATGAACAACTCGTCGAGTTCTCCTTCATCATATGAACACATCTAAACTGTGACTCGCCAGTCGTATGAACAACTCGTTGAGTCTGTTCTTGAGGCAAGAAGATTGCCTTGGACTCGCCGAGTCACCGCGTGGACTCGCCAAGTCTCCTGCATGCCATTACTATACAGTCGATTTTAGTGCATCCAATTCATAGATCTGGGCTTCTAGGGCTGGTTTTGCACGTAAAGTTTCCAACTTTACGTGCATGCACACGAGAATGGGGCTAAAACACCAAAATCATGCAACACTAAGCACTTAGGGTTTGTAACAAGGCTATATTTGCATAAAGGTAGCTCTATTGAGTTCCTAGAGCTCAATAACATCCAGATCTATGGTCTCCATCCTAAGGAGAGCTCAAATCTTGAGTTTGAATCATATAAAGCTCCAAAAGAGACATAAACAAGCATAAAAGAGGGTTTAATGGAAGAATAAGCAAGGTAATAATTTTATTACTAGAATATGAAGCAGATGGAAACTAGCTCTTGGATCTCCTTTCTCTTCTATTGATCTTCTTTCCTTCCTTTTCTTCTAAAACTCCCAAGCTATCACAAAATACTCAAGCTCAACAATGGGGACTAGGGTTTTACAGAGAAATGCTCTAAAGGTGTTGGAGGCTGGGGTGGGAGGCTTTAATGACGTTTAAATAGGGTACAAACCCTAGGATTTAGGGTTTTATCCAGACTAGTGGACTCGCCGAGTTCGGGATACAGACTCGTCGAGTCGCCTACTAAAGACGCGTACAAATCCCGTCTCTACTCGACGAGTCGGGCTACTGATTCGTCGAGTTCCTCTTAAGAAAGGAAAAATACTATATTTAAATTACATACCAGAAATGGGGCGGTACATAAATACTAGATCCCTCTGACGGGAACTAGACGCCATGCTCGGGCATAATCCCAAACCAGAATTGAAGAGTCCCGAACTCCTCAGGTGTAGGGACATTTCCAGCTCTGATGGAAGCCATCAAAAACCAGAAAGGAAAAATATAGGAGAAAAGAGAAACGACGAAGAAGGTTGAGACAACAAATTATGGAAGGAAGAAACACGTAACCGTTCCTAGAAACAGGGGACCTTTATAAACATTTCAAAAAGAAGAAAAGAGAGAAAAAAAACTAAAACGAAAATTTTTCGAAAAAAGGCTCTATTACGATGGAAACACCTCGTGAATCGCTCCCATCCGACGTGTGTGCAAACCTAAACTAGAACTACTCAGCTACCTTAAGTAAACGCTGATGTCTACTAGCCTGGGGGATTTGTTTACGTACCCCACCAGGAATCTGTCAAATACAACAGAGTCGTCAGTCTAACAACGAATCATAGAAACGAACAACTAACGTCGGGTCCTCGCACTCCCATGCTTATTCTTTCGTGCCCTAGCATCAAGGCCAGAGTCGAGACAAAAAAGTACCAACCCACTCGCATGGCGATAGGTGTGGTCCCTAGAGCATCAAACTTGGTAGACCTACGCCAATGGCAACCAATCGCTTGCGGAACACAATTCACTAATCAGAGTTCACATGGCTCTAACAGAACCTGAAAAAGCATAAAGTACTGTCGGTGATCTGTTCCCCCTTGCCACATGTATAAAAGGCACCCTTCTCCACCAAGAGAAGGGGCCAAGATCTAAAACCATTTAACACTCTCTTCATGCTTTAAACCCATTCTCTCTCAGAATCTCATCAACTTGATCGTCAGAGCCTCGTTTCAGGACAACCTCCCGGGCGACGACTGACGGTCTTATTTTCTTTGATGCGATTCTCAAGCTCTTCATTTCCACCCCTCGGAAAGGCGGATTCAATCCGATGACATATCACAACAAAACCTCTTACATCTATTAAAACAACTTTCTCTTTAGTTTCACATGAGGAATCAAATAAAAGTCACAGTTCAAATTCTTTAAACTACAATTCTAAAACTTATTCTTTCGCGTTTGTATGTAAATTTGTTGATCGGAAGAAGTCCAAATCTAAAGGAAAAATACCACAATGTAAAAATTGTGGTTTTAAAGGTCATTCTATAGAAAAGTGTTCCAAGATAATAGGGTATCCTAAAGATTTTAAACCAAGGTCTGATTCTAATAGTCATAACACGAGTTTCTCTGGTAATTCTAGTTCTATTCTTCAGGATGATTCTTCTGGGTCTAGAACTAATGATAATTGTAATGATTGTTAGTATTTGATTAATGATCAATATGCTAAGTTTCTCAATCTCATTGGTGAAAGTAAACAAGCTTTGGATGAAACATCTGTCAATGCCAATATGGAAGGTCTTTCATGTAACTCTTTTCTTATTACTACTTGTAACAAGTAGGTTGTTGACTTTGGAGCTTGTCAACATATGATCAGTTATGAGTCACATCTTCGAAATTCTGTTAATGTATCTCAATTGAACCTTAGGGTTAGTCACCCAAATGGTTCTTCTTCCCAAATTAATAAAATTGGAAATATGCAATTGGCAAATAATCTCACATTATTGATGTGTTTGTAGTTCCAGATTTCAATGATAACCTGATATATGTTCATAAGCTTTGTAAGGACAGTAAATATGAAGTTGTTTTTAATGAACATGATTTTTATATTCAGGATTCATAGTCCTCTGTTGTTAAAAATGTTTGTTGTGTCTCTAAGTTTACTTGGTACAATAGACTTGGTCATCTAGCTGATCAAGTATTAAACATCCTTAAAAATAAACTTAACTTTAATAATGCTTCTTTACTGCCTTGTGAAGTTTGTCATAAATCTAAACAAACTAGGGATGTCTTTCCTAATAGTCTCCATGTTAATAAGGTTCTTTGTCAGCTCATTCATCTAGACGTGTGGGGTCCATATCGTATTAAGTGTGTAGGTGGTTTTAGATTCTTTTTTACTATTATGGATGATTTCACTAGGGCTACTTGGGTTTTTCTTATAAAATCTAAAGAAGTTTTTCAAAGTTATGTTACCTTTTTAACATGGTTAGAAATCAGTTTCAAGCTGTTATTAAAACCATAAGGACCGATAATGGAACTGAATTTGTAAATTTTCTTTTTAAAACTTTAAATGATAATAATGGGATTGTTCATCAGACTTCTTGTGTATACACTCCACAACAAAATGGAGTTGTGGAGAGGAAACATAGACACATTCTTAATGTTGCGAGATCTATGATGTTTCAATCTGGAGTTCCATTAAAGTATTGGGGTGATGTTGTTCTTACATCAATTTTTTTGATTAATAGAACTTCTTCTTCTATTTTGAAAGGCTTGTCTCCTTATGAATTAGTCTATAAAAAATATCCTTATTTTGATAATCTTCGTGTTTTCGGTTGTTTGTGTTATTCTACAAATCTAAATAATCGTGAAAAATCTTCTGCTCTTGCTGAAAAAATGTGTTTTCTTGGGTTATTCTTTAGATAAGAAAGGGTATAAGGTTTTAAGTCTTGATTCTAATTCCTTATTTGTTTCCAGGGATGTTAAGTTCTATGAGTCAATATTTCCATTCAGAATGCAAAATTCTTTTTTTAGTAAGTCTAGTGGTAATTCTAGTGGGGTTGAACCGTTTTCCTATGATGAATTTGTTCAATCTGAGTCCTTTGTTAATGATGGTTTGTATAATAGAACACAGAGAATGGATCATCAATTAGATGATGCTAGTTCTCCTTTGAACCTTAATAGAACAAATCCTACAAAAGAAAGTTCATATACTAGGTTAGGGTTTAAGGAGTCCTTTATGCCTTTATCTGTTGAGTCTGGTCCTAGTTCTCCTATTTCTCTTGATTCTATTGGTTCACCTGTCAGGACTGAGGAAAGTAGTCATACTATTTATGAACCCCCCCTCCCCCCAATTCTCAATCAATTGGTCTCACACGTACTAGGAGAGAGACTCGTTTTCCATCTCGGTTTAGTGATTATATTGTTGAGGGATAATACAAGTATGGCATTGAGAAAACCCTTAATTACTCTAATTTGACTTCTGAACATAAGTGTTTCATTTCTAATCTTGATAAAAACATTGAACCTCAGTCTTATTATGAGGCTTCTCTTAATCCTGAATGATTTAAGGCCATGAATCAAGAAATGGAAGCTATATATAGGAATAATACTTCGGTAATTACTGAATTATCTAAAAATAGAAAACCTATTGGTTGTCGTTGGGTTTACAAAATTAAATACAAAGCCAATGGAGAAATAGAAAGGTATAAAGCTCATCTTGTAGCTAAAGGTTACAATCAAAGAGCTGGTATTGACTATGAGGATACTTTTGCTCTTGTAGCCAAAATTGTTACTATTCATGTTATAATTACTTTGGCAGTTAACTATGGTTGGAATTTATATCTGTTTGATATAAATAATGCTTTCTTGGATGGTTCTCTTGAAGACGATGTTTATATGGTTTACCACCTGGAAATCATAGCAAAACTAACAATAGGGTATACAAATTGTTAAAATCTTTGTATGGTTTAAAATAGGCTCCATGTAAGTGGAATGAAAAACTGAGTAGTTCTTTAGTCAGTTTCGGTTTAAATAGAGTTGTAATGATTATACTATATTTGTGAAAGTTGTTGGAAAGGGTGTAATAATTTTGTTGGTATATGTAGATGATATCATTGTTACTAGAAATTATGAGACTGAAATTGTTAAAGTGAAAGTTTTTCTAAAATCTTAGTTTCTTATAAAAGATTTATGGAAGTTAAAGTAATTTTTTTGGGTATTGAAGTTGTTGAAATTCCAAATGTTGTTTGTTTGTCTCAACGGAAATATTGTTTGGAATTACTTTATGGCTTTGGTATGTTGGGTTGTAAACCAGTTAAGACTCCTCTTGAGTCAAATCTTAATTTTGATAATAATAATGACGGTTTGCTGGAAAACATAAGTGATTTTCAGATACTTGTTGGAAAAATTATTTACCTTACAATTACAAGGCCTGACATTGCTTATTATGTTCAATTATTAAGTTAATATATAAATAAACCCACTAAGACCCATTTGCAAGTTGCAATGAGATTATTAAGGTATCTGAAACTTGGTCTAGAAATAGGAGTTAATTATTTAATGTCTGAATCAATTCCTCTTTTACTAAAAGGTTTTTTTGATGCTGATTGAGCTAAAAGACCTTTTTCTATAAAGTCTCTAAGTGGTTATGTAGTCTATCTTGGTGGTTCTCCTAATTCTTGGATGAGCAAAAAACAGTCTATTATATCTCGTTCTTCAACTGAAACAAAGTGTAGGGCTTTGGGTTCATTGTCTTGTAAGTTAATCTGGGTTTTAAAATTTTTATATGACATTGGTTATAAGTTTAGTTCCTATTAGTATTTGTGGTGACAATGATTTTACCATTAAGTTGGCAATGAACCCTGTTTTTCATGATAAAACAAAACATTTCCAAAATGGTGTTCATTTTATAAGGGAAAAATTTCAAAAGGAATTGTTAAATTGGTTAAGGTTACCTCTTTAAATCTAGTTGAATATAATTTTACTAAATCCCTTGTGTCTTCTCAACATGAAGATCTTAGTGAAAAACTATGTACGTTTCATCATTTTTCTTCAAATTAATGTTTTTCCAAATGGTTAGTTTGAGGGGGGCTATTAGAATAAATAATTGTTTTTTATAAAAATGAGCTCAAACTAACATTTTGTTTATTTAGCTTTGGTTATAATTTTTTGTATTAAGAAGTTACAGGTTAGGTTATTAAAGATGAAGGGTGAAAAGTGTAATTGGAGAAGATATTTTGTAGGTTTATATGTGGGTCTTTGGATCTCGTTTAACCCGAGTACATAAAGGCAAAATGTGTGGAGGAGAGTCACTATAGTTCTCATTTGCTCTCGTATCATTCTCTTGTTGTTTACCTTCACCGTCTAGGTTTTTTTATTAGGGTTTGTATAATTCATTCTCTAATCTTGTAGATAGGTTAGTTTACGTTGAGAGATTTGTTCAGAGAGTAGTGTAGGTTCTTTGTAGTGAGATTTCCCTGTAAGTTGATTTAAACCATCTGTCTATCACTACAAGAAATACAGGCTTTAGCGGTGAAATCGACTTTTAGCAACGACATATTGAAAATTCGCCGCTAAAGGTAAATGTCGCCGCTAAAGGTCCATGACACCGATCCGCTCTTTCACATTCTGGTAAACACGAATCATTCGATCGTGTTTCTAATCCAACGGCTGGGGTGCTCGTGGAACGTACAAAATCAATATCGGCGACTATTGTCGCCGCTAAAGACCTAGAAATGTCACCGCTAAAGATCGTAAAATGACGCGGCAATAATTCCCTCCGGAGAGTCGCCGCTAAAGTCCTAAATGTCACCGGTAAAGGTTTCGCCGCTAAAGGTCGACGCAGTTAACCCCAAAAAGATCGACGCTTTTTTCCTTTTGCTCTTCTATGACTCACGTTGCTGCTGCGTTTCTCTTATTCTTCTGCTAACTTACATCAATTCTTCAATTAAGTGGGTGATTTCCAGTGAGGACCATTAATCTCCGACGACATTACTCAATTTCCGGCGGCGGTGACTGTATTTTCCAATGAGGACCATTAATCTCCGGCCACATTACTCAATTTCCGGCGACTAGGAGGTATTTCCAGGTTAGTTTCCTTTCTCTTTTCTCATGTAACATCGATTTTAAGCTTATTGTAGTGCTTAATTTCCAAAAATTGTCAATTTCAGTTTTTTTTACTGTGTTTCCGACCACCACCCACGACTACCGCCACCACTAGACCATTTTCGTTGATTTCCACCACCACAAGTTCTATTTACTTCTATTTATAGAAAAATTTGAGTTTAATTGCAAAATATGTATAGTTGTATAAATTATATGAAAATTGGCATACGTGTGTATATGTGATATTTGTATGTGCACGTAGGAAAGTCCGATGCAAAGCCAAAAATATAAAGCTTGAAAGAGCGCTCTTACAGAATAAGGGCAAACCTATTACCATAGATAATGACAGGGATATAACATATGATCATGTAGGAGAGCCGAAAGACATGTTTTCACGAGAAGTTTGGAAAAAACAATGTGGCATATGGTCCCTTTTGATAAACGGACTTGGAAAAAAGTTCCCCCTGCAATAAAGGACACCATAATAGAACATTTAGAGGTAATTATCTATTTAAAAATATTTTATATGGTTAATTATGACTGGTTGTTACTTGGTTAACTTTTTTTTTTTGTAGACAAAGTTTGATTTGGATCAGATTTACCAGGATGTACAAGCTAATATCTTGACAGAGAGTTTTCAAGCAGCTTTGTTAAAAGGTAATCGAGACCGTAAAGCTAACGCAAAAGAATGTTTTTTGGCAGTCGGAGGGTATGATGATATCCCGAGAGCATTAGCCAACCCTCCAGAGGGTATGGATGTTGATAACTGGAGGAAAACAGTTGAGTATTTCCAAACGGACGAACACAAAATTGCTTCTGACAGGAACAAAAAAGTCTGTCAAATGCAAACGAACGTGAATCGTTGTGTAACAACGTAAATTTAAAAAAAAAAAATCATTTTAAGCACACAATTCATTCATAAAGAAATCCCAAAATTCAATGTTCACATATTATCCGAATAAAACAAATCCCAAGATCTCAATACATAAAATCCCTCAGTGTGTACGACTCGTGCCGTTGCCTTCGCGCGATCCTCGCTGGTACCCGAAACACATATCACATAACACGGTAAGCATAAATGCTTAGTGAGTTCCCCAAAATACCACATACAACACATACGCCACTCGAGGCTATAGTACGACCCTCCAGTCGATGTGTCTCAGTGGGACCCTCCAGTCCGTAGCTCGTTGGACCCTCTGGTCCGGTCATTGCTCGTTGGACCCTTCGGTCCGGTTTGTATCGTTGGACCCTTCGGCCCTGTCTATATCGTTGGACCCTCCGGTCCGGTCTATACAACACATAGCATACATATATCCCAATGCACATAATCTCCTACATACACATAGCACACAAGACCCTCCGGTCTACACATAGATACCACTCTAGGTAATGTATAGTGAGAAGACTCACCTCGGGCAACTCGGATAATCTCGCACACGAATATACTGATCTAGCCCCCACCTAATTACATAAACAATATCCTCAAATAAATAATGGCTCTCAAAGGCTAGATTAAAACCTTTTCTACAATCCCACAGAAGGGTAAAAGACCATTTTACCCCTCTTTGACCCAAAAGTCCAAATGTTGACTAAAACCCTAAAAGTCAACTAAAGTCAACATGGGGCAGTACGCGGCGCGTCCCAGCTCTAGTACGCTGGGTGTACTCCGGCGATCTAGAATCGGGGTCTCAAACCCTTACACTGCGCGTACTGAGATTTACGCCCAACGTAAGTCTCATTTTCATGCTCTTATGGATTTTTGGTCATAAACGGTTAAGACATAAGCTCAAACTCCAGATCTGACTTTTTTAAGGTCACTTAATCCATAAAGTTGAAACCTTTAAGCCTTTGCATAGCTGTAAAGGTCACCATTCACTTCAAACATATAACCTCTTTCCCCATTATGCCCTAACCTCATGCATGACTTAATATTTACGTCCAAGATTGGATTTTTATGAACCTACAACTCATATTACTTTGAAATATGGCAGATCTAAGCTTATGGAGACCATTTGCTCATAAAGTCTCCACCTTGGGACAAAAAACCCTAAAAATTGGTCCATGAAGCACAAATAAAAAATGAAAGGAAAGCTTTGAGCTTTTTACCTCCAAGAGAAGCTCCTCCCTCTGTAGAACTCAGATCTAAGCTTGTACTCCAACTTCTAGCCTCCACAAGAACCTCCTCTTCTTCTTCACTAGCACACAAAGGCACTCTCTAGCTCAAGAACACTCACACACTAGCTTTAGAATGATAATATTGCTCTCTTAGGGGTTCTCTCTGAGGAATGGTGGTTGGGGACAAGACCATATCATTCCCTTTATAGTCCACAAGCCACAATTAGGTTTTGCATCTGGGCCCGCTACGCCCAGCGTACCTGGGCGAGTCCGCGTCCAAACTAAGTGCATGAGTACGCGCAACGTACTCCTCAGTACGCCCAGCGTACTCAATGGCCATAGTTTTTCCTTTAGGGACTAAACTTGACAACTTGGTAATGAAGAAGGGTTAAATAGATATACCTGAATTTCGGGATATTACAATTCTCCCCCACCAGAACCAGACTTCGCCCTCGAAGTCTCATGCCGAAAACAACCCCGGATGCTGTTCCTGCATCTCTGACTTCGGCTCCCAAGTCAGCTCGGACCCTCTCTGATGTTGCCACTGGACCGGAACCAGGGGCACCTCCTTGTTCCTCAGAACCTTGTTCTTTCAGTCCACAGTCGCGATCGGCCTCCTAACATAATTTAGGCTCGCATCCACCTGAATGTCCTCTAGCGATACAACTGTCGTCTCGTCGGAAATACACTTCCTCAACTGAGACACGTGGAAGGTATCATGTATCTGGCTCAACTCCGTAGGTAGCTCCAAACGGTATGCTACCCTGCCCACTCTAGCGGTCACCCTAAAAGGACTAATTAACCGGGGTCCCAGCTTGCCCCTCTTTCGGAATCGGATCACTCGTTTCCAAGGAGATACCTTCAGAAGTACGAAGTCTCCCACCTCGAACTCAAGCTCGGATTATCGCCTATCCGCATAACTCTTCTGGCGACTCTGAGCCGTCAACAACCTCTGTCTGACCTGTTGTATCTGCTCTGTCGTCTGAAGCACTATCTCAGTGCTGCCCATCACTCACTGCCCTACCTCTCTCCCAGCAGATGGGAGTCCAACACCTCCTCCCATACAACAACTCGAAGGGAGGCATACCAATACTCGAATGGTGGCTGTTGTTATAGGAAAACTCAGCCAACGGCAAATACGTGTCCCAACTTCCTCCGAAGTCCAACACACATGCTCGAAGCATGTCCTCGAGCGTCTGAATCGTCCGCTCACTCTATCTGTCCGAATATGGGTGGTAAGCGGTACTGAAATGCAGCCTCGTGCCCAACTCCTCATGGAACTTCTTCCAGAACCTGGAAGTGAAATGTACATCTCGATCTGACACAATCGAGATCAGTACTCCATGCCGCGATACCACGTCCCTCACATACAACTCTGCCAGTCTTTCTGCAGAAGAGCTCTCACTAATAGCAAGGAAGTGAGCGCTCTTCATCAGCCGGTCGACGATCACCCAAGTTGCATCGACACCCCTCGCGGTCCTTGGCAATTTGGTGATAAAGTCCATAGAAATTTGTTCCCACTTCCACTGGGGAACCTCAAGTGGCTGCAACTTGCCATGTGGATGCTGGTGCTCGGCCTTGACCCTGTGACAGGTCATGCACCTCTCAACGAACCACGCAACATCCCTTTTCATACAGGGCCACTAATTTTCTCTCTTCAGGTCCAAATACATCTTAGTGGCCCCGGGATGGATCGAAAACCTCGACCTGTGCGCCTCCTCCATCAGAATGGTATGTGCCCCGCCTAAAAACGGAACCCAAATCCAACCTTGAATGGTCATAAGCCCTCGGCTATCGGTAACGAACTCAGACACTTGTCCGGTCACCCGCTCTCTCTTGCGGTTCTCCAGTCTCACGGGTAGTGCCTGTGCCTCCCGAATGGTGTCCAACACTGGAGTCATCACCGTCAACCTCATACAAATGTCTCGTATCGGGGCACTCTCCACCCTACGGCTTGGGGCATCGGCTACAACGTTAGCCTTACCCGGGTGGTACAAGATCTCACAATCATAATCCTTTACCACATCCAACCATCTCCTCTGGCGCATATTTAGGTTGGGCTGATCCATCAAATACTTCAAGCTCTTGTGATCCATGTATATGGTACACCGAACCCCATACAAATAGTGACGCCAGATCTTGAGGGCGAACACCACTACCCCCAACTCCAGATCGTGGGTGGGATACCTCGTCACATGAGGCTTCAGCTGCCTTGATGCGTATTCTATCACGTTCCCTCTTTGCATCAGCACCGCACCCAACCCCGATATCGATGCGTCACAATACACCATAAAATCCTCCATCCCCTCCGAAAGGGCTAGCACTAGGGCTTCGCATAATCTCTGGAGAAGTGACTCGAATGAGGCCTGCTGCTCAGGACCCCAATTAAAAGCCACACCCTTCCGGGTCAACTTGGTGAGAAGAACGGCAATCTTTGAGAAATCCATGATAAATATCCGATAATAGCCGGCCAACCCCAGAAAACTCCTGATCTCGGTGGGGGATCTCGGCACCTCCCAACTTATCACAGCTCGACCAATATCCCATTCTGGTTGACGAGATGCCCCAAGAACTGGACCTCTCGTAACCAGAAATCGCACTTGAAGAATTTGGCGTAAATCCTCTTCGATCTCAGAACTCCGAGGATCTCCTTCAAATGCTCCTCATGCTGCTCTCTGGATCTCGAATACACCAATATATCATTGATGAACACGATCACCAAACGATCCAACATCGGCCTGCACACCCTATTCATGAGATCCATGAACGCTATCGGTGCATTGGTGAGTCCAAAAGACATCACCATGAACTCGTAATGCTCATAACGAGTCCTGAACGCCGTCTTCTGGATATCCTCATCCCGAACTCTCATATGATGATATACAGACCTCAAATCTATCTTGGAGAACCAAGATGCTCCCTACAACTGATCGAACAGATCATCAATTCTCGGTAAGGGGTAACGGTCTTGACCGTAAACTTGTTCAACTCCCGGTAATCAATGCACATCGGGTGTGAACCATCCTTTTTCTTGACAAAAAGGATCAGCGCTCCCCACGGCGAGCTACTCAGTCGAACAAACCCCTTTCCCCAGCAGCTCCTGAAGCTGCGAGGATAACTCTTGCATCTCTGGTGGTGCAAGGCGATAAGGTGCCTTGGCAATAGGCGCCGCTCCCGGGACTAAATCGATACGAAACTCCACCTGGCTCTCGGGAGGCACACCCGACAACTCCTAGGGAAAAATGTCTGGGAACTCTCGTAGTATTGGTACATCATCAACCGAACTCTGCCTCTCCGCGGCCACTCGTGTGTCCATCACATAGGCCACAAACCCACTACATCCCTGCTGTAGACTCTGCCTCGCTCTAGCAGCCGAACAAAATGCTGACCCGGAATGGGTACCCTCGCCGTACACCGTAAGTACTCCCTCACTAGGGTCTCGTATGGTCACCAGTTGTCGCTCGCAGTCGATAACCGCTCCAAACCTGCTCAACCAGTCCATGCATACGATGACACAGACATCCCCATCGCAATCGGGACCAGATCTATCGGAAACTCAACACTGAAGATCTCGAGTACACACCCTCGAATCACATCAGTGGCATACAACGCTCGCTCGTCAACTATGGAAACTCGTAGAGGTCGACTTAACGCCTCACGACGGATACTGATGTGCTGACTAAAGGCTAACGACACAAAAGATCGACTCGCACCCGAGTCAAATAACACCAAAGCAGGTACAAAACTCACAAGAAAAGTAACTACGCATATCATAATATAAGCACAATATCTCAAACTCAAAATAAATATATGAAAGAATACATACCAGCCACAACATTGGGCGTTGCGCGAACCTCCTCCGATGTCAACTGAAAGGCTCTCCCACGAGCCTTTGGTGCCTCGACCTTCACTAGCCGGGTCTCGGTAACTCTGGCAGCAGGTGCAGATCCTTATGCTGATCCCTGCAGCAGCTATGAGCAATCGGCCTTCTGGTGGCCGGTCTGGTTGCAATGAAAGAAAACCGAGAATCCCTTGGGGAAATCCCTTGCAAAATGCCCCTCCTTCCCACACTTTTAACATACCCCAGCTCTGCACACCCCCTCATGGCTCTTGTCGCACTTCCCATAAGTGCGGCCCTTCGGACCCCCAGATCTCGAATCAGTGGGCTTTGCCCGATTGATTGCCGAATGAGCCTGCGTTGGTCGCCTGTCCCTCCTCTGAGACTCGGCCTCCTCCCTGACCTGAGTCTCCAACTTCATCTCCCTCTTCCGGGCATTTTCTTGGAGTTCAGTACATGTCCGGTATGACGAGTTTGCCACGAACTCACGAATATCCCTCCTCAGTATGCTCAAGTACCGGCTCATACCCTCCTCAATATGCTCAAGTACCGGCTCATATGTGCCTACTCAGTAGACACGTGCTCAGGGCAAAACAACGCCCTCTCATGAAACATCCTCGTAATCACTGTCACATACTCAGTTCCCTGCTTGAGGGACAAGAACTCCTGGGCTAAACATTCCCTCTCCACAGGGGGAACATACTTATCTCAAAACATTGCGGTGAACCTCTCCCAGGTCACCACGGTAAGCTCCACCATAGTGAAGTCCGCCGTCACAAACTTCCACCAGTCCTTCGCCCCCAAGCGAAGCTGGTTCACTGCAAACCGAACCCTCAGATGCTCCGGACACGAGCAGGTGTAGAAGCATCCCTCGATATCATAAATCCATCTCATCGCAGCAATCGGATCATGCGTCCCAACAAACTCCGGTGGCTTCGTGTTGCTGAACTCCCGGTACAGCAATGAGTCGCCCCCCTGAGGTCTAGCAACAGCCACAACCGCAGTAGCTGCAGCAGCCGCAGCTTCAGTAACCATTGCGTATCTCTCGTCAAACGTCTCAATCAAGGTGGTCTTGATAGACCAAAACATATTCGATATCTTTACACGGATAGTCGCAACCACCTCCTCGTGGATCATCTGACGAAGCTCCTCGTCACTCACACCGCTTGTCTTCGGTCTGTGGCGTGTCCCAACCATGATGTCTCTGAAATACAACATCAAAATATTAGAGACTCGCTCAAGTATACTCACACCCGATAACTCAACCCTACTTATTCCTTAGTACCTTAAGGATTCTTACTTGGACTGTGCACTGATCCGATGTCTTCAGTAGTACGGGCACTATACTACCGCCCACACCGCATCAGTATTCACCCCAAGTCCTCCTCCTACGATCCCAGATCACAAGTACTCTAATCTCGCTATGCATAGGCTACTCTCCAACAGACCTCTCGTAAGCTCCTCGCTGCTACCTACTCACTCTCAAGCATCTCATAGTAGCAGTAATCTCCTAGGCTAAAGCATCACAAATCAGGCCACTCTAGTCCTAATATGAATACCTAGCCTACTCTAGCATGCATAACATACCATATCATATCTCATAACACATAATGTAAGGGTATTTTGGGAAATCGCCAATTGGGTGTTGGCTGATCGTACACACTATTCTGTTCTGCTCGTTTCAAAACCTTTTAATCTTTTAGAAAAATGTTTTATTGTGAAAAATTTCTCAAATCCTCAGTTTGAGTCCAGATACGCCCGAAGGTGCATCTGAATCCCTCAAACCAAGGCTCTGATACCAACTTGTAACAACGTAAATTTTCAAAACATTTTTTCATTTTAAACACATAATTCATTCATAAAGAAATCCCAAAATTCAATGTTCACATATTATCTGAATAAAAAAAAATCCCAAGATCTCAATACATAAAATCCCTTAATGTGTACGACTCGTGCCGGCACCTTCCCGCGATCCTCGCTAGTACCTGAAACACATATCACATAACACGGTAAGCATAAATGCTTAGTGAGTTCCCCAAAATACCACATACACCACTCGAGGCTACAGTTTGACCCTCTGGTCGATGTGTCTCAGCGGGACCCTCCAGTCCCGTAGCTCATTGGACCCTCTGGTCCCGTCATAGCTTGTTGGACCTTTCGGTCCGGTCTGTATCGTTGGACCCTTCGGTCCGGTCTATATCGTTGGACCCTCCGGTCCGGTCTATACAACACATAGCATACATATATCCCAATGCACATAATCTCTTACATACACATAGCACACAAGACCCTCTGGTCTACACATAGATACCACTCTAGGTAATGTATAGTGAGAAGACTCACCTTGGGCAACTAGGATAATCTCGCACACGAATATACTGATCTAGCCCCCGCCTAATCACATAAACAATATCCTCAAATAAATAATGGCTCTCAAAGGCTAGATTAAAACCCTTTCTACAATCCCACAGAAGGGTAAAAGACCATTTTACCCCTCCTTGACCCAAAAGTCCAAATGTTGACTAAAACCCTAAAAGTCAACATGGGGCAGTAGCGACACGTACCTGCTCTAGTACGCAGGGCGTACTCCGGTGATCCAGAATCGGGGTCTCAAACCCTTACGTTGCGCGTACTGATATTTACGCCTAGTGTAACTCTCAGTTTGATGCTCTTATGGTTTTTTGGTCTTAAACAGTTAATACATAAACTCAAACTCCAGATATGACTTTTCTAAGATCACTTAATCCATAAAGTTGAAACCTTTAAGCCTTTGCATGGCTGTAAAGCTCACCATTCACTTCAAACAGATAACCTCTTTCCCCATTAAGCCATAAACTCATGCATGACTTAATATTTACGTCCAAGATTGGATTTTTATGAACCTACAACTCATATTTCTCTGAAATATGGCAGATCTAAGCTTATGGAGACCATTTGCTCATAAAGTCTCCCCCTTGGGACCAAAAATCCTAAAAATTGGTCCATGAAGCACAAATCAAAAATGACTAGGAAAGCTTTGAGCTTTTTACCTCCAAGAGAAGCTCCTCCCTCTATAGAACTCATATCCAAGCTTGTACTCCAACTTCTAGCCTCCATAAGAACCTCCTCTTCTTCTTTACTAGCACACAAATGCACTTTCTAGCTCAAGAACACTCACACACTAGCTTTAGAATGATAATATTACTCTCCTAGGGTTTCTCTCTGAGGAATGGTGGCTGGGGACAAGACCATATCATTGCCTTTATAGTCCACAAGCCACAATTAGGGTTTGCATCTGGGCCCGCTACGCCCAGCGTAACCCTGGGTACGCCTAGCGTACCTGGGCGATTCCGCATCCAAACTAAGCGCATGAGTACGCGCAGCGTACTCCTCAGTACGCCCAACGTACTCAATGGCCATAGTTTTTCCTTTAGTGACTAAACTTAACAACTTGGAAAGGAAGAAGTGTTAAATAGATATACCTGAATTTCAGGATGTTACACGTGGGGGGTCGAGCTCGTATAGCAGTACTTGCTATAAGAAGGTAACGTACAATACATGTAATTATTTATATAAAATATAATCTAATTTTTAATGTTAAGCAGAACCTTAGAAGAGTGGAAAAAGTTTCCCCTGCAATAAATGAAAGCGAACATGAATCATGGCATATGGTCCCTTTTGATAAATGGACTTGGAAAAAAGTTTCCTCTACAATAAAGGACACCATAATACAACATTTGGGGGTAATTATCTATTTAAAAATATTTTATATAGTTAATTATGACTGGTTTTTACTTGGTTAACTTTTTTTTTGTAGACAAAGTTTGATTTGGATCAGATTTACCAGGATGTACAAGCTAATATGTTGATAGAGAGTTTTCAAGCAGCTTTGTTAAAAGGTAATCGAGACCGTAAAGCTGACGCAAAAGAATGATT
Organism: Lactuca serriola; assembly: GCF_051521515.1. Lineage (NCBI taxonomy): Eukaryota > Viridiplantae > Streptophyta > Magnoliopsida > Asterales > Asteraceae > Lactuca > Lactuca serriola. The sequence goes on from NC_136413.1 coordinate 133,216,744, forward strand.
TTTGGCAGTCGGAGTGTATGATGATATCCCGAGAGCATTAGCCAACCTCTGGGGGTATGGATGTTGATAACTGGAAGAAAACAGTTGAGTATTTCCAAACGGGCGAACACAAAATTGCTTCAGACAGGAACAAAAAATCTCGTCAAATGTAAACGAACGTGAATCGTGGGGGGTCGAGCTCGTATAGCAGTACTTGCTATAAGAAGGTAACATACGATACATGTAATTATTTATTTAAAATATAATCTAATTTTAATGTTATGCAGAACCTTAAGAGAGTGGAAACGTTTCGCAAGGCTCATACCGATAGGGATGGTTCATTTGTTACTATCGAGGCGGAACAACAATATGTAAGTATTTATTTATAATTTTATCATATAATTAAGTGTTTATTTATACTTAATTGTTACTCACTTTTGAGAATTACAGAATCGATTAGTCGAAGAGCTCTTAGAACAAACCCAAGGTGAAAGTGAGTTAATACCCGCTCAAGAAAGAACTTATTTTGAGAAAGTATTAGGAGAGCGATGTGGCCATATCAGAGGCATCAGCCGTAAACCTTCTTCTCTCCCACCAGTTTCATAGCCATCACAACCATCACAAGTAAAACAATCTACTTTTGTTTTTTGTGGTGATTATTTGCTAAAAGAATTGGTAATTGGGTTGTTGTCCCAAGTGCAAGAAATAACAATGTACTTTGGTTTTTTGTCTTAGTTTAAAAATAACAATGTACTTTGGCATCATAAAATGCATGTTGATTTGGTAATTTTGGTTTTGTGGTGATTATTTGCTAAAAGCATTGGTAATTGTGTTTTTGTCTCAAGTGCAAGAAATAACAATGTACTTTGGTTTTATGTCTTAGTTTAAAAATAACAATGTACTTTGATAGTTTTTTTTATGCTTGATAATTTAACTTATAAGTTTATATATGTTGTTATTTATTTTGTAGTTGGAAAATCTTCGGACAATACTCAACGACCTGACATATAGGGATGAACTTTATTCGTTTTTTCAATCACAGAATATTCGAGGAAACGATGAGAACGAAGATGATATAACAGATGATGATGTTGGGTAACTTTGTTTCTACAAATTTTTACAGAGATAAAACATTGACATTCAACCGATTTAGAGTTCAATTGCTATTGAACTCTTCACTAGGAAAAAAAGTTTTCTAATTTTTAAATAAATATTATTAATTAGTTTTGATAATATTCCTTTGAACTCTGAAAGTTAAATGTATTGTAAAAAATATTGATAGAATTATATAGAATATATAAAATTATGATGTTTTAATCTATTGAACTATTATGATGTGTAGTAAAGTTCAATTCATTATGTCTCATTTATTTTATTTTATTTTATTTTTCATGCTCTTGATAAGAGTAAAAAAATCTTACGCAACAGACATCACACAAGACTAGGAAAATCACATTACTAACAAATGAATTCTTCCATCTAATAATAAATGAAACTTACATTTTTATCTTACAGAGGAAAACTTGGTTACGTCAGTGAATGTTGAAAAACTACTAATTGCACATTTGAACCATGCAAATCAACAAAGCAAAAATCACTCAAGATGGTATAGACCAGTCTATATGAGCTTTGAAAATTCTACCTAGATGGGCCCAATACCACATTTATTAAACTTTTAACCCAAGAACATATTTATTGGTTAAATCCAGCTTGTTAAAATGCGCTTCAAAAACGACCAAGAACCTCTTACATGTATGGAGTATGAGGCTGCTATTTCTCTTCAGCAACTGCAGAATCCCAACCATTCTGTCGATATACATAATTATTATACACAAGAGTGATACCCAAGAGTGCGCATACATCAAACACAATGCTACAACGAGAAAAAAACAGAAAATCACTGACTTCATACCTTTAAAATTTTGCGAACCTCTCCATATATATACTTTTCCTTCATGCTTGCCCCTCGGTTGTTCAGCGTGTCAGGATCGGTTAAAAGAAGAGATTTATGGTACTCTTCATCTGTATCTGCAGTGCTCCACAGACCTGACAGGGAGACCGGTTCCCAACCACTTTCGGGTCCAAGGATCTGTAAGTTGAAGATTTTAGTTAAAAATCTCGTTATCTAAATGAATCTGAGATATGCATGATGTTCATCTCTGTTTTACACTTGTATCAAAAGTACATTATTTAAATAGGATGATTGTATACATACATATTGTAGGTTTGAGAGTAGATCACCCAAACACCGTTCTCTTCCCTTTGACCACCTTTTGATATCATCATCATGTTGTTCGCCTATACACGTCAATTGGTTAACGAAAAGCTCTGCAAAAATGTTGTTCAATCAAGGTGATGACAACTTGTTACCTAGAATACGAAGCTGATCTCCCTCTTCAGATATTTGTTTTTCTTTAAGAGCTCTCTCTTCAGATTTGAAACTCACTAGACCCACCTGTTCACATACATTAATTATTGCAAAAATTAATTAAGGAGTAAACCCAAGAGTGCTCATACGAGAAACTTAACATACATGAATCGTACGTATACAGTATACTACATGCATACCTTTAACATTTCGATAACCTTACTGCATATATACTTTTCCCTAGTGCTCGCCCCTCGCTGTGTCAGCTTGTTAGGACGGATAAGATAAATAGCTTTCTTATAGCTTTTTCGTACAGCATCAGAGTCGATCATATCTGTCGATGAAACCGGTTCCCAACAACTTTCAGGTTCAAGAATCTGCAAGTTCAAGAATTTAGTTAAAATAATAGTTGTCAAACCTAAGTCAACAAATGTCAACAAAAAAGGGGTAAAGATAAAATTAAATAATGGTGATTAAGATGGACATGTGGCTGCTTTTGGAGAAACATGCATGTGTGACTAACATATAGTTTTTTTTTTTTCATCCTATTAATCAACATTAAATATAAAATTTGAAAATTTCCATTTTAGTTACATTAAATTAATAATATTAAAATAAAAATAAAAATAAAATTAATACAAATTATAAGATGATATAATTTATATATTTATTTAAATCAAGAATTATAATTTTATATAATTAAAACAAATATCTCTTAATTAATAATTTATTTTAAAAAAATGATTAATATATTTGAGTTTTATTATAAAAGTCTAATTAATTTTATAACTTTGGTTTTGACGATTTATAAACTAGTAAAAGAAAAAGTAGCTCTCATTTAAAAAGTTGAGTTGTTGTCTCTAAGTAATTTTTTATCTACTATCTTTGTTCTATAACTACCAACAAAAATCGAATCTAAAGATAAGTAATTAGGCTGAAATGTTATCTTCCATATAACTAATAGTAATTAAAGAGAACCATCTATATATTACGGAAAAGATATACTTAATTACTAGTTGTCATATATAATGTTTTAGCACAAGTTTTGGTTAAGTTAAGTAGCTATGAAGCTTGTACAGACCTCATGTAGTGTTGAAAGCAGTGCACGCAAATTCCCTTCTTTTCCGCTTGACCACTTTTTGATCTCATCATCAGGATTTTCCTCTAATTGCTGAAATTAATACAATTTGTTACCAAAATGTAAGAGACAAAACTAAGGCATCAAAACTGGTTAATAATTTCTATTGATTCTAACTGATGCCATTACATTTCTCCCAACTTCTTCCTTTTGAGGAAGTAGATCTGGCTTCTCTAATTTTACTGCATATGCCGTTGACGATGATGTGGACTTCACATTATCTGAAAATACGACTTCTTTTTGTTCCTACGAACACCAACAAACAAGTTATGAGGTAATTAATGATCACTAAAACAAACTTTAAAAAACTTTTTTTCAACATGAAATTAATCCATTAGACGTATTGCTTGTATCACTTATGCATATTTTGGGTTAGAACTTAGAATGCTGTTTCCAGCCTTAATATTTCAATTGTTTTTGAAACGTTTGTTGTTTTTAGAAGATACCTGATATTTGAGTGCAGTTTCAATCTTCTTCACGATCAACTCCATAGATGGACGTTCTTTCTGCTCTCTTTCCAAACATTTATGCGCGAGTGTTATGAAGGTATCAAAAGAATTTTCTTCCATTTGTTGCAGTAGATTAACATCGATAACTGCATCCCTGATTTTCTCTTTAGAAGAGTTCTTCACAAACGCAGGTAGGGATCTTCGCATATCATCATATTTATAATCAACACAAAGCCTTGAGCACAAAACTTCAAATAGTACCACTCCGAAAGAGTAGACATCGGATTCTTTTTTGTAAAACGATGTTTCTATAAAAACTGGATCACAATAACCAAGAGTGCCTTTGGGATCAGAGAAAAGAATCGAGTGTTCTTGGTTAGCGGGGCCATATTTGGAAAAGCCAAAATCTGCAATTTTTGCATTCCAATTTTCGTCCAACAAGATGTTAGCACTTTTGATATCACGATGTAGAACTCTTTGTTGACCTCCCCTCGGATTGTGAAGGTACTCCAAGCCACGTGCAGCCCCAAGACATATCTTGAGACGTTGAATCCATGTGAACTTGGGGTCATGTAGATGATTGTTGAGGCTATTCTTTGGAGCATACTCATACACAAGGATCCTTTCCTTACTTTGATAGCAGAATCCGAGGAGTAAGATGATATTTTCATGTTTATATTTGGAAAGCAACATGATCTCTCTCCAAAAATCAGCGTCCCCTTGATTATTTGAAGGATTCAAGCGCTTTACAGCAGCCATGGTTGGACCGTTAGATAGGATTAATTCTCCCCTATACACCTTCCCAAATCCACCTTCGGCAAGGAAGTGGCTGTCACCGAAGTTGTCGGTGGCCTGTTGTATGTATTCAAGTGGAATTTGGAGCTTCTGATATTCAATCATGAACGAGGACATTTTGTTTGTTGTCAAACTAAAATGGCGCTTTTAATCGGAAGGATTGAGGGAAGAATGCTAATGATACAATTTTTTTTTAAGTAACATGATGTATTTAACATAATGGATGATAATTAGTCAACTCATCCCTCCTGCCCCCAACCATCTTTCTCAAGGACAGAAAAGAAAAAAGAACATTGTATTTTTTAAATCGTTCTATTTATAAAATATAGAATTATATAAAACTTGTTGGCACTTCTTTTTAAAATTTTGTTATTAAAATATAGTTCATTGTGGACTTGGTTAATAAATGACACATGACATAAGATGGAATATAATCTGACGATGTGGAGTTGATATGATTTTGAAATATAAAAGTATAGGAGACTTTTATGTGGTAATAGAAAATCGTTGGAGACTTTTATGTGGTAATTATCTATGGACTCAAATGTCATTGAGAGTGTTGACATTGTCGATTTACAACTAATATACGATCAAGCTATGGGTGTGTTCCGCACATAGCTTTTGGGAGCATCTAAATTCTTGTTTTAAGAAAAATAACTCAGAAAAAAAAAGTTTCATTCCACAACAGGAGTTAGTTAATATGGTTGAGACTTTAGAGTTAATGTGGTTGAGCCTGTGTTTGGCCCTTTCCTTTTCATATTTTGGAAATTTTTACAGCGTGGTTAGGGACTTTGTTTTGCCTTTCCAAGAGATGAGTTTTCAAGAAGCAACAACCATCAATGTTTGATGTCTCCTCGAAAGCAAGAACCCGGAAATCTTTCACTTGTTTCTCTAAATGGAATTTGCCCTCTGTAGATAGATTGCGGCTAATACTTCTACAATTACAAAACCATAATTTATATGAATTGCATCGAAGTGGAAGCATGTGATAGATCGTTTCACCGTTTTTTAGCTCTTCCGTGCTTCTATTTACCTATCTATTCGCTACCTAATGTTTTTAAAATCGGTTTCAACGGGAATCGGGGACAAGAACTGTTCAACGACAATTTTATGTCAATTTCTAGACTGGTTCGAACTGGACGGTTTCTTCAAAAACCGAGTTGCACCGGTGTGGTAGAACTCATAAAAAATTGTTTGAACCGGTTTAATGGACTTGGATAGTTGGATTTCACTTGACCCATTTAGAAAAACATTTCATTTCCAAAGAAATTGAATAGCTCAATCGATCAGGATATTTAAAGTATACAAAACTTGAAAGCCAACACACACAACTGTCACATGTAAACCAACGGTTGAGCGACAGGCGAAGCTGTTGAACGGGAACCAGTCATCATAATACTAGTTCAACTAAAAAACCGGTTTTTAAATCGTTGTCAACAGCACGTATGTTATGGTTTTAATATTCCAGTATTTATTTTCTATTGTTTCCATCGTTGTTTTATCTTCCAATTTGAAGATTTGCATTATGATTGAGTTCACGTATCAATTCGGATATACGCTTTGAACGTGCATGCTAGATGTTTCATAAAGTGTTCAAATTTCAGTGAAAGCTTACTGTCTTTTGGATTTATATGGACATCCATTTTCAAAAATGTAGTAATTCTATTAGATCTTGTGTATAATTAAATTTTGTGAAATCGAGTTGACGATTGTGCAATTTATGTATGTGGATTGTACCAAGCTCAATTGTCATGTTTGTTTTTATTTTAGTTCTAAATGTAGAATATAATGAATTGATTTGTTTAGGTAAATTGAAAGAGAATCCCCATTAACCAATACACCCCAAAAGTGTTGATTTAACATTTACATGGGAAGAATGTGTTCAAATAAAAATGCTCATATAATTTCACTTCGCTTTTCTGATTCCAGAAGGACGTTGAGTATTGTGTACTCGTATCGTGTTATGTGTTCCAAACCCAACATCTTTAAGTACAATTATTTGAAGTTTTTTGTATTTTTTGAAACAAAAGTATTAAAGGACCTCATTTTTTATTTGTCGTGGGCAACAATGGCTTGGATCGACTCTGACCACCGGCCACCATTCCACATAGGAATCACGCAGAGCGGTGTGCACGTCGTGGTGGGTGTTCCACTTCGACATCACAACTAAATTGTGAGATCTATAATACTTTTAACAAATTTGTTACCTAGATGTCAACAAAAAAAATTACCTAAATGTGAACAAAACGAAAATATAATTATCTTATAAGTCAATTACTCTTTTTTTTACCATCTATTTTTTATTTGGTATAAAATTTAACCTAAATAGTAATATTTTTAAAACCATATCATTTTGGTAAATATCTTTCTAAAATACATTACTTTGGTAAGACTTGGTATTTGATAGGAAAAAAATACATCATTATTTTATAGAATTTTATTGCTTAAGATATTAATATAGTATGCCAGCTTGTATTCTCAATTTTTGACAGCGAAACATAATTCAAGGGAAAAAAATGCATCATCGAGTTGGTATGTCCTCTTTTATTCTCAATTTTTGCACATGTACATAGTAAACATAATTTTTAGATTTAATATCTTAAACAATAAAATTTTATAAAATGATGATGTCTTTTTTTTTCTTTCAAATCTAGAGTTTTTTTTTACTAAAGTGGTATATTTTAATAAGATATTTACCAAAATGGTGTAGTTTTAAAAATATTTACCTTACAGCTTAAATTTTATACCAAATAAAAATTAGAAGGTAAAATAAAATAAAAAAATAATATACCAGAGTAATTACCTTTCCGTATTCTTCACATGTGGGTATGTAACACCGTAAATTTTTCATTTAAAATCACATATTTCTCATAACATATTTCACATAAATCTCATTTATTTAATTAACAATTCACAACCCCATAATTGTTTGATTAAAATCCAGGATCTTAAAAACATAACTTTTTCACTGGTGTGTACAATCAAGTCGGTGCCTTCCCGCGATCCTAAGAAAACCTGAAACACATAACACGGTAAGCACGAAGCTTAATGAGCTCCCTAAAATACCATGCACAAATAATTAGCTACTCAAGGCTATAGCTCTGTAAGATCCTCCGGTCCCATAGGTCATTGGACCCTCCGGCCCGGTCTAAGTGAGGACCCTCCAGTCTCATAGCTCGTTGGACCCTCCGGTCCGGTCAAAGTATCACATAATAAAACAGATAGCACAAATTACACAGAAGATGCATAACTCAAGCAAGCACATATGACCCTCTGGTCACAAATAATTACCACTCTAGGTAAAATATAGTGAGAAGACTCACCTTGTAAGCAACAAGCATATAACCTCACACCCAAAACTCGAACTAGCCTCTGCCTATGACAAGGATGAATATCTCTAATTAATACTCTATTCATGCTCAAATCCACCAAAGGCTATTCTTTCTCTCTCTAGCTCTTCAATTGGGTAAAAGACCAATTTACCCCTCCACGGTCTCCATTACTCATGTTGAACAAACCCTAAAGTCAGAAGAAGTCAAACTCGAGTCAACAATCCATGTTTAACCCGACTCGTCAAGTGCACTCTTGCGACTCGTCGAGTCCCCTCGTTTCCTCAGAAGTCTCAAGAAAGTCCATATCAAATCTTCGAGTTGACCCCTAACTCGTCGAGTTATCGCACAATCAAACCCATCGGGACAAACCCTCACTTACTCGTCGAGTCAGGCCATGGACTCGGTGAGTCCCTTCGATCAGATTCCTCATTCAGACGATTTAAGGCAGATCTATTACTCCAAACACTAGATCTACCATCCTAAGGGTCGATTGTCACGTAAAGTTGTAAGCTTTATGCCCAAACATGGCATACAAGGCTCATAATGCCAATACATGCTCCAAAAAGGGCACCAAACACAATAACTCTTTATGTGACTAAATAAAGCTTGAGCCTTTGGACCCTCTGGACCTCACAAGGTCCAGATCTGAAGTCTAGGCCTAGAAAGGGACTCCATGCACTTATTTTCCCAACAAAAAGGTAGAAAAATCCCTAACTTCCATAATCATTAGATCCAACTAATAACATGAGAAAGGTGTAGGCTTTATACCTTCTCTAGAAGCTCCAAGTGAAGAAATGCTAGATCCAACAACCTCTTCTCACTCCTTGCTTGTTTCTCACTTCTTTCCTTCCAAAGATTCACCAAAAACACTTGATATTAGATCAAGCACTCTTTCTTATCTTCAATGGCCGCTAAGGGTTTCACACAAGAGAGTTGGGCAGCTGGTGAGGCACAATTGAGGTTATAAGTCCCTTTAAAAAGGCCCCAACCCCAGGAATTTAGAGTTTCCTCGCACAACACCAACTCATCGAGTCGGCACACTGACTCGTCGAGTCAGTTCATTAAACCCACGCGGATAACTTGACTCTACTCGACGAGTTGGACTCACAACTCGTCGAGTCGCTCCATAAATCTCAGAATTTACTCTTACAATGGTATATCTAAAAATCTGGATGTTACAATTCTCCCCTACTTGAATTAGATTTCGCCCTCGAAATCGCTCCTCCACAACACATAGATCGAACCCAAAACCCGAAAGCACTATCGAAAGGATCTCATACCACACAACTAGCTTCCTCCATAGACACTTGAAACCAAATAGGAACTCCCAACCCAAAAGAGGACATACCCTTTTGTCGCTACGATACCCATTCGTTGGGCTAGTGAAGCCATAAATGACAAAGTTCAAGGGCCAATATTGTAACTTTACAATTAATTGGTTCATGTGTGAAGACTTTGAGTACATTTTAATTAAAAGTGTGCTATTGGTAGAATTGGAAATTGGTACGTAGCTTCAAAGTCAAGAATATGCAGTAGGCATGTGATGCATTAATTGCATGAGACACACAAGTCATAATTTGTAGCAACATATACTTATATGTGTGTGAATTAAAGAAGAAGGTTACAGCTCAAAAGACTACAAATATTCATTTTCACTTCATTTGCTAGACACATAATAACCACAATATCATAGAGAATAGATACAGAGATGAGTTAGTGAGGTATTAATTTTTGTGTAGAGCCTTAATTTGGCAGTCAAAAATTACGAGTGATATCTTACATCGAGTGATCAGATTACAAGTGCAGTTTTTAGCCTTGTATGATTGTAATTTTCTTTTATGTTAAATAAAATCTCCTCTCTCTCGTTCGCCCGTGGACGTAGGTCATATTATACCGAACCACGTTAAATATTGTGTTCAGTTTCATTTGCAATTTTTTAGTAGTTTTTATTCCGCGAGTGTTACCGAAATCGTTAATCGTTTTGTTTGAAGTGCTTAACTTGCTTTGTTGCATTCCCAAAAACTAGTATCAAAGCAATGGATGAAGATGAGAAAGTTAAGATCGAAAAATTTGATGGTCAAGATTTCGGTTTCTGGAAAATGCAAATCGAAGATTATCTCTACCAGAAGAAGTTACACCAACCTTTGTCCAAAGACAAACCAGAAGCAATGACGTAGGAGGAGTGGGACTTATTAGATCGGCAGGCACTCGGAGTGATAAGGTTGTCACTAGAAGAGAATGTCGCTTAGAATATTGGCAATGTGAAGACAACCTACAATCTGATAAATGCGGTGTCTAATATGTACGAAAAACCTTCAGCAGCAAATAAGGTTTTCTTGATTCGGCAACTTGTAAATATGAAGATGAAGGAGGGTAGTTCAGTGACAGACCACGTGAACAAATTCAACTCAATAATATCAAGATTAATATCTGTTGATATTGGATTTGAGGATGAAGACATGGCATTGCTACTATTATCATCGTTGCCTGAAAGTTGGTCCGGCACAGTGAACGCCATTAACAGTTCAATCGGAGGTGCCAAGCTATCATTCGAAGGTATTCACGATTTAATCCTTGGTGAGGATGTGTGTAGAAGGAGTGTCGGAGAAGATTCCAGTAGTCTTCTAAGTACTGAAGATAGAGGAAGAAAGACCAACAGAGGAGGTGGTGGTAGAGGACGATCAAAGTCAAGAAAGAGAGTTCAGTCGAAGAACAGGAAAGATATTACCTGTTGGAATTGTAATGAGAAAGGTCATTTCAGAAATCAGTGCCCAAAGCCATCGGCAGACAAAGGCAATAAGGAAGTAAATATGGCATCAGATTCTAAGGATGATGCGCTCATTTGTTGTGTCAAAAACTGGTGCTTCGTTCATGCTAGTCATTCCAAAGAACTAATGCATAATGTCAAGCAGTATAAAGGGAAAGTTAGATTAGCAGATAACAAGAGCCTGGATATTACTGGAGTTGGGGATGTGGTCCTCAAGACAACTATGGTACGAAGTGGACTTTGAAGATTTTCAAGTTCATTCCATACTTGAAGAGGATGTTAATATCTATGGGGCATCTTGATGATGAAGGCCACCATGTTACATTTGGTGATCATCAGTGGAAAGTGACAAAGGTAAATTTAGTTGTTGCTAGAAGTCAGAAGTGGGGTATACTTTATATGGTGAAAGTTTCTGATGCTGAAGCACATGTTGTTGAAGAAGTTAGGGCATCCACTCTATGGCACCAAAGACTTGGCCATATGAGTGAGAAAGGAATGAAGATGCTAACCTCCAAAGTAAGACTATCAGATCTGAAGACTGTGACAGTTGACTTCTGTGAGCCGTGTATTCTGGGTAAACAAAAGAAAGTTACTTTCACAAAGATCGGTCATCCGCCCAAGTCCAGAAAGTTGGAGTTAGTTCATTCAGATGTTTATGATCCCACTTCAGTTTCTTCAGTGGGAGGGTCTCTATATTACGTTACTTTCATTGACGACTGCAGCAAGGAAAGTTTGGGTTTATTTCTTGATGCATAAGTCTGAAGTTTTCAGCACATTCAAGAAAAGGAAAGCTATTGTACAGAATGATACAAACTTGAAAATCAAGTGTTTCAAATCAGTCAATGGGGGCGAATACAGTAGCAAATAATTTTTTTTTATTATTGTGCTGACCAAGGAATCAGAATGCAGAAGACGGTTCCGGAGACACCTCAGCAAAATGGAGTAGCAGAAAGGATGAACCGAACATTGAACGAGAGGACTAAAAGCATGAGACTACATGCAGGTTTACCTAAGATGTTCTGGGCAGATTCGGTCAACACAGCTGCATATTTAATCAACAGAAGACCCTCAGTCCCTATAGGTTGTGTCTCGTATGTCAAAGTCAAAGACTCGGAGAGAGACAAGCTAGAGGCAAAGGCAAGGAAGTGCACCTTTATAGGTTACGGGTTGGATGACATGGGGTATCGCTTCTGGGATAATGAGAATAAGAAAGTTATCAGAAGTCGGGATGTGGTTTTCAACGAGATAGCTCTATACAAGGATGAACTTGCAAAGAGCTCCAATGGTGACAAAAAACCAGAAAAGAAGGATCAAGTAGAGTTAAAAGAAATCTCAGATTATGACGTTGTAAAACCTATTAGTACTCCAGAGATAGGTGAAAATTCAGGAAGCAGTGGGAGCTCCGATGTATCTGGAGATAGTGGGAGCACAATGGATAGTAGTTCAGAGGATGAGGTTGCAGATGATGAGGAAACTGAAACTCCTATTATTCGTAGATCCACTAGAGTACGAAGACCTCCAATAAGGTATTCTCCTTCAGCTAATTACTTGATGTTGACTGAGAATGGTGAACCTGAGTCTTATTTAGAATCCTTAAGGATGAAAGATTCCATACAGTGGAAGAAGGCTATGGAAGACGAGTTGGGCTCACTTGATCAGAACCATACTTGGTCCTTGGTCAAGCTCCCGACACGGAAGAAAGCACTGCAGAACAAATGGGTGTTTCGGGTCAAATATGAGATTGATGGCACCAAACGATACAAGGCAAGGTTGGTAGTAAAAGGGTTTCAACAAAAGAGAGGAGTTGATTACAATGAGATCTTCTATCTAGTTGTAAAGATGACTACAATCAGAATGGTCTTAGGTATTGTAGCCTCTGAAGATCTCCATCTAGAGTAGCTAGATATGAAGATAGCTTTTCCCTATGGTGACCTGAAAGAACACATCTACATGACACAACCAGAGGGTTTTCCCACAATTGGTAAGGAAAATCTGGTGTGTAAACTGAAGAAAAGTCTGTATGGAATGAAGCAAGCTCCAAGACAGTGGTACTTGAAGTTTGATAGCTTCATGCAAAGGAGTGGGTACAACAGATGTGAGATGGATCACTGTTGTTACTTGAAGAGATTCAACTCCTCATACATCATCTTGTTATTATACGTTGATAACATGTTGATCGATGGGTCCGACATGCAGGAGCTCAACAAGCTTAAGAAGCAGTTGTCCATATAGTTTGAGATGAAGGACCTAGAGGCTGCTAAGCAGATATTGAGCATGAGCATAGCCAAAAACAGAGTTATTGGTACACTAAAACTTTCACAAGCTAAGTACATCACGAAAGTTTTAGAAAAGTTAAGCATGGCAGATGCTAAAGCCAGAAGTACACCTTTAGGAAGTCAGTTGAGACTCTCAAAGAAGCAATCCCCAAAGACAGAAAAAGACAGGGAACATATGACTAAAGTTCCTTATGCATCTACAGTTGGTAGCTTGATGTATGCTATGGTAGGCACCAGACCAGACATTGCTCATGCAGTGGGAGTTGTGAGCAGGTTCATGTCAAATCCAGGAAAAGAGCATTGGGAGGGAGTAAAGTGGTTGCTAAGCTACTTGAAAGGGACATCTGAGGTTGCGCTATGTTTCAGAAGAAAGGGTGTGATCTTAGAAGGGTTCGTCGATGCTGATTTGGGTGGATGTGTGGATTCAGGAAAGAGCACAACAAGTTATGTGTTCACGATTGGAAGTACATCAATCAGTTGGATGTCCAGGTTATAAAAGAGTGTTGCTCTCTCAACCACAGAAGCAGAGTATATGGATATTGCACAAGCAGCCAAAGAGCTTATATGGGTGAAGAACTTTCTATCAGAATTGAATGCATCAGGAGGACTGTGTATTGCATTGTGACAACCAGAGTGCAGTTTACTTGGCAAAGAATTCAGTGTTTCATAGTAGAACGAAACACATTCAGGTGTGGTACCATTTTATTTGAGAATTAATTAATAATGGAACTCTAAATCTGAAGAAAATCCTTGGAATGAAGAATCCAACAGATATGTTCACCAAGGTGGTTACCACTAAAAATTTGAAGCTTTGTATGGCTTCAACTGGCCTTTCAGAAGTTTGAGAAAAGGCATGGCAGAGAACGAGAGAAAGAGAGAGAGAGAGAGAGAGACAGAGAGAGAGAGAGAGAGATTAAGGAATGCTGCAAAGTTTTTAAATGGCAGAGAAATAATAAGTCATTTAAGTCTCCAAGTGGGATATTGTTGGGCTAGTGAAGCCATAAATGACAAAGTTCAAGGGCCGATATTGTAACTTTACAATTAATTGGTTCATATGTGAAGACTTGGAGTACTTTCTACTGAAAAGTGTGCTACTGGTGAAATTGGAAATTGGTACATAGCTTCAAAGTCAAGAATATGCAGTAGGAATGTGATGCATTAAATGCATGAGACACACAAGTCATAATTTGCAGCAACATATACGTATATGTGTGTAAATTAAAGAAGAAGGTTGCGGCTCAAAAGACTATAAATATTCATTTTCTCTTCATTTGTTAGACACACAATAACCACAACATCATAGAGAATAGATACACAGATGAATTAATGAGGTATTAATTTTTGTGCAGAGCCTTAATTTGGCAGTCAAAAATTACGAGTGATATCTTACACTGAGTGATCAGACTACAAGTGCAGTTTTTAGCCTCGTATGATTGTAATTTTCTTTGATGTTAAATAAAATCTCCTCTCTCTCTCTCTCTCTCTCGTTCGCCCGTGGACGTAGGTCAGATTAGGCCGAACCACGTTAAATATTGTGTTTAGTTTCATTTGCAATTTTTTAGTAGTTTTTATTCCGCAAGTGTCACCGAAATCGTTAATCGTTTTGTTCGAAGTGCTTAACTTGTTTTATTGCATTCCCAACACCATTCTGATCCTCCAGAACCTGGAAAGTCTAGTGGCATGTCTCCCTGTCAGACCGCCCTCACAAGATATCACCATGCTAATTGTTCCTCAAATAACAGACCCAGATAAGTCACTACCCCTCTGATTCTCTTGCTACGACTGATAGAATCAAGTCAAAGTCCAAAAACTAGCTACAGCTCACTCATACCAGACATACGAAACGAACCATAGCATACCCCAAGGAACGAAAGGGTCACATTACACCAGAGACCCATCCACTATGCTGTAATCGAAACCCATCTGAACAAGGAACTCTCAACACCTTGTCCTCAGACACAAGAAAATGACCATGGTTTCTCAGAAGTATCCTTAGACATCTAACAATCATAAGCCCCAGCTCCCTCTCATATATCCCTTTCAACACTGAGCACCAGGTCAGCTCCCGACCCCACAGTTGAACCTCCAAGGGTTACCTATTGCATGCCCCAAAACGTCTCACTGACTTGCTTCTCACAACAACTATCTCAGCCCATTGTGACATACAAGTCACGAAGTTCGCTTTACCCCAAGCGAATACTACAACCCTACTGAAATAGTCTCACCCTCGACCTCTGTCGTCGACTACTCATTAGTTTCATGCGTCTCGCGGTCCTTCCCATACAAACAAACTGACCCACTCAGGTCTAAGACATCAAATGACACACAATACCCATCAAATGAAACCCATCTCTGAATCTGGAATCTCATTCGTCTACTCAATACACCACCAAAGTCAAACTCAAACTTGAGAGTCTGGTTCAACACAGAATTAGATACACTCATCCCAATGAAGCACTCAGCTCATGACCCTTGACCCGCAACCCACGCGTACATCACAACTCCAATTCCTTCCGATTGCGATAAACACAACTTAACTTAAAACATAATGATTCCCGGAAAATACGGAGACCTCAGTCTTGCCCCTTGTCTGACCACCAGGTCCCCGAAACTCAAAGAATAAGTTTAACGACCCAAAAATACGATCCGAAAATTTCATTTTTAATATAACCAAAATCATAAAATGGAGTATATCATAATAAAACCATGCGTTGCAAATCTCAAAACCATACTAAAATACAATGAGAAAACGGTGTCACGACTGTATCAAAACATATCTAAGATAGCTGATCAACTCCCAGGATAAAAACTGTAGCTGTGGTGTGTGCGATGCCATCATCCCGAGCTCTTCCCTTTGCTTGCGGAAGTACCTGAAACCAAAACTGAAACTGTAAGCACGAAGCTTAGTGAGCTCCCCCAAACTACCACATACCACACAATAACATATAAAGCACATACTGGGCCTTGCCCACTGCATCGGACCAAAGTCCGGCTAATCGGGGCCTTGCCCCCTACATCGGACCGAAGTCCGAAGCTGACTGGAACATCGGACCGAAGCCTGAAGCTGACTGGGACCTTCGTCCCCTACATTGAACCGAGTCCGAAGCTGACTAGGACATCGGACCGAAGTCTGAAGCTGATTGGGACCTATGTCCCCTACATCGGACCGGAGTCCGAAGCTGACTGGACCTCTGTCCCCTACATCGGACCGAAGTCCAAAGCTGACTGAACATAGCATAAACATATCAGCTGGCATAAACACATATCCTGTCTGAACCACGAAGGCATCAAACATACTAACTACTACATCGGATCGAGGTCCGAAGCTGACTGCTAGCTAAACGGGCCGGCATTGTGGCCTTAGACCTGTTACTACTGGAAGGAAACTCACCTCGTGAGTTGGCTGCTGTGTGAATGGCTCTGGAAGCTAACTGCTGCTGCTCCGGTATCTCCCCGGCTACAAGTCCATAAACACACTCAATCAAATACTAAACACTGCACTGCGGTAAAATGACTCTTTTACCCTTGGTCAAAGTCAACTCTCCCGGTCAAAGTCAACCCTCTCGGTCAAAGTCAACCCACAATTGACCTGACTTGCCGAGTTGGGCCGCCAACTCGCCGAGTCTCTAGTCTCATTTACAACCCCACTCGTGGCTACTCGTCGAGTATGGCATCGACTCGACGAGTACTCTCTCGATCCAAGAATTCAGACAATCTGCATCCGACTCGCCGAGTCATATGAACAACTCGACGAGTTGTTCTTGAGCTTAAGAAGATTGCCTTGGACTCGCCGAGTTGTATGAACAACTCGCCGAGTCCCTCCATTACTGAGTCTGCTCTCCAACTCACTGAGTCCACTCTACTACTCATAGCTTCCACTCGACAACACTCAAAAAGGGGAAAAACGGGACTCGCGACCTGACTCGCCGAGTCGTTCTTCCGACTCGCCGAGTCACATCCATGCAACTACTCTAAACTCGATTCTGCTTGAATCCAGCGCATACAAATGATAGATCTGAGTCCAATAAGCTGATCCACCACGTAAAGTTTCCAACTTTACGTGTACATACACATGAAAAAGGAGATATAGGCTAAAATGGCACTTAGAAGAGTAGATCTAGGGTTCTTATGCAAGGCATCTCCAAAAAGGCAACAGATCCGGGCTCTACAACTCCTAAATGAACAGATCTAGGGATATCTCGTCCATAAAGGCATCCATACAACTATAGGGCTTAGAAAATGCATCAAACTAGCCCTAGAAGAGTTCTAATGAAGATTTAAAGCATAAAACAGAAGGAATCCGAGAAATACCTCAATGAACTCTGATTTTGCCCTTGGATCTTTGCTCCACACCTCTTCTCCTTGCTCCTTTCTTCTTCTTCTTCTTCAAGCCTTCAAAATCCACACAAAAGCACTTAAAACCAACAAGGGATGGATTAGGGTTTTCTCATAACTCTCTGAGGGTGAAGGAGGCGAGCTTGGGGCATAAAGCATTGCTTAAATAGTGAGCAACCCGGGGATTTAGGGTTTCTTCCAGACAGGCAGACTCGCCGAGTCGCCTACTAACACGTGCACGAAAACTCGACCCTACTCGACGAGTCAGACCATAGACTCGCCGAGTCCCTCAATAAAACTTCTAAATAAAAACCACGAAAGCATCATACCAAAGACGGGGCGTTACAATTCTCCCCCACTTGTCTCAGACTTCGTCCTCGAAGTCTACTACGGCTGAATCTGCAAATAACTCCGGGTAATGCTCTCTCATTTCTTCCTTAGCCTCCCACGTCCACTCAGACCCCTTCCGGTGCTGCCACTGCACCTTCACCAACTGAATTGCCTTGTTCCTCAAGGTCTTTGTCTTCCGGTCCAGAATCGCGACCGGCCTCTCAATATAATTCAGGCTGCTATCAACCTGAATATCCTCTAGGGGAACAACTGCTGACTCATCCACCAAACACTTCCTCAACTGAGACACATGGAAAGTGTTGTGGATCTGGCTAAGCTCTACAGGAAGATCCAACCGATAAGCAACCCGACCCACTCGGGCCAAAACCCTGAAGGGACCAATGAACCTGGGGCCCAGCTTGCCCCTCTTCCGGAACCTGATGACACCCTTCCAGGGTGAGACCTTCAGGAGGACCATATCGCCCACCCGGAACTCCAAGTCTGAACGCCTCCTGTCGGCGTAGCTCTTCTGCCGACTCTGCGCAGTCTGCGGTCTACTACGGACCTGCTGAATCAACTCGGTCGTCTTGAGCACCACCTCTGTGCTCCCAATGACTCGCTGACCGACCTCGCCCCAAAAAATCAGGGTCCTAAACTTCCTCCCATAAAGCATCTCAAAGGGAGGTCGATCAATGCTCGCATGATAACTGTTGTTATACGAAAATTCCGCTAACGGAAGATATGTATCCCAACTGCCACCGAAGTCTAGAACACACGCTCTGAGCATGTCCTCGAGAGTCTGAATCGTCCTCTCACTCTGCCCGTCCGTCTGAGGGTGGAAAGCGGTGCTGAAATGAAGACGAGTACCCATCTCGTCGTGAAACCGCTTCCAGAATATGGATGTAAAACGGACATCTCGGTCTGACACCACCGATACCGGCACTCCATGACGTGCCACGATCTCCCGCACATAGATATCGGCTAACTTTTCTGCCGATATACTTTCCTGAATCGGGATAAAATGAGCATTCTTCGTCAACCGATCCACTACTACCCATATCGCATCCACCCCTCGTGCAGTCCTGGGAAGCTTGGTGATAAAATCCATGGTGATGTCCTCCCATTTCCACACAGGAATTTCTAACGGCTGCATCTTGCCGTCAGGCCTCTGGTGCTCCGCCTTGACCTTCCTGCAGGTCAGGCATCTCTCAACATACCAAGCGACATCCCGCTTCATGCATGGCCACCAATAATCGGGTCGAAGATCTCTATACATCTTCGTTGCCCCTGGATGGATAGAAAATCGAGACTTATGAGCCTCATCCATCAACACCTGCTGTACTCCTCCCCAGTACGGTACCCACACTCTCCTATGAAGTGTCAGCAATCCCCGACTGTCATAATCAAACGAAGCTACTCGGCCCACTATCCTCTCACACCTTTGCCTCTCCTCCTTGAGGCCCTCACCCTGAGCCTCCTTGATCCGCTCTAACAACGGAGTAATCACTGTCATCCTCAAACACAAATCTCTGATAGGTGCTGCCGACACTTTGCGGCTTAGGGCGTCGGCCACCACGTTGGCCTTCCCTGGATGGTAAAGGATCTCACAATCATAATCCTTCAGCACATCCAACCACCTCCTCTGCCTCATGTTCAGACTCGGCTGCTCCATAAGGTACCTCAAACTCTTGTGATCCGTGTAGATAGTACAACGGACCCCATAAAGATAATGCCTCCAAATCTTGAGGGCAAACACAACCGCCCCCAGCTCTAAATCATGGGTAGGATAATTAGCCTCATGAGGCTTCAACTGCCTCGAGGCGTAAGCTATCACATGGCCTCGCTGCATCAACACTGCTCCCATACCTGTGATTGAGGCATCACAGTAGACTACAAAGTCCTCTACTCCCTCTGGCAAGGTAAGGATCGGAGCCTCGCACAATCTCTGTCTGAGGGTCTCGAATGCTGCCTGCTGCTCAGGCCCCCAACGAAATACCACCGACTTCTTGGTCAGTCGGGTGAGCGGCACTGCTATCTTGGAGAAATCCTGAATGAATCTCCAGTAATACCCTGCCAACCCTAGGAAGCTCCGAATCTCAGATGGAGACTTCGGGACCTCCCACTGCATCACGACCTCTATCTTGGCCGGATCCACCAAAATACCCTTCTGGTTGACGAGGTGACCAAGGAACTGCACCTCGCGCAACCAGAACTCACACTTGGAGAACTTTGCGAAAAGTTTCTCCCCCCTCAAAACTTCTAGCACCTCCCTCAGGTGCTCCTCGTGCTGCTCCTGCGTCTTGGAATATACCAAGATATCATCTATGAATACTATCACTGACCGATCCAGCATCGGCCTGCACACGCGATTCATGAGATCCATGAACGCGGCTGGGGCATTGGTGAGCCCAAATGGCATCACCACAAACTCATAATGACCATACCTGGTCCTGAAAGCAGTCTTCTGCACATCCTCATCCCTAACCCGCATCTGGTGATACCCGGAGCGTAGATCGATCTTGGAGAACCAAGACGCTCCCTGAAGCTGATCAAACAAATCATCTATCCTCGGAAGTGGGTAACGGTTCTTCACTGTCACCTTATTCAACTCCTGGTAATCTATACACATCCGATGCGACCCATCCTTCTTCCTCACAAACAGGATCGGCGCTCCCCAAGGCGAACTGCTCAGCCGAATGAAACCCTTGTCTAGCAGCTCCTACAGCTGCGTAGACAACTCCTGCATCTCAGGGGGAGCTAGGCGATATGGTGCCTTGGCTATCGGAGCCGCACCAGGAATCAGGTCGATCCTAAACTCAACCTGCCTCTCAAGAGGTATCCCCGGCAAATCCTCGGGAAATACATCCGGGAAGTCTCGCACTATCGGAACATCACCCACTGTCGTCTTGCCCTTCTCCCGAGCATCCAAGACATAAGCTACATAGCCAGCACAACCCTGCTGAAAATAGCGCCTCGCCCTTGCGGCGG